>NC_092746.1:47539096-48195763 GCF_047496795.1 Chiloscyllium punctatum
GACATGCAGGTCCTGGGGCTCCTCCATCGCCATTCCCTCACCAACCAACGCCTGGAGGGAGAACACCTCATCTTCTGCCTCGGAACACTTCAACCCCAGGGCATCAATGTGGACTTCACCAGTTTCCTCATTTCCCTTCCCCCCACCTTACCCCAGTTCCAACCTGCCAGCTCAGCACCATCCTCATGACCTGTCCTACCTGCCAATCTTCCTTCCCACCTATCTGCTCCGCCCTCTTCTCCAACATATCACCTTCATCCCCACCTCCATACACCTATTTCATTCTTAGCTACGTTCTCCCCAGCCCCACCCCACCCCCCTCCCATTTATCTCTCCACTCTGGAGGCTCCCTGCCTCATTCCGGATGAAGGGCTTTTGCCTGAAACGTCAATTTTCCTGTTCCTCAGATACTGCCTGACCTGCTGTGCTTTTCCAGCACCATTCTAACCTTGACCAGTTACTCTAATCTCCAGCATCTGCATCCTCACTTTCGCACAATTTTCTTTTCGCCATTAGATATCAAGAGGGAATAAGACACTGTTTGGGAAGTGGACGGCCTTTACATTGCAAAGATTGGATCTCTACTAAGAAATACGCAAAGTGTTCACACTTCAACTGGTCAGCAATAGGGAAACATTTAAGGACAATAATTTGGGACAAAATTGATTGACATTTGGCAACATGGAAGTTCATAAAATGAAGATCACCATAGATTTGTTCAAGATAAATTGAATTTGACAGAATTGAGTGAGTTCTTTGATGCTGGAACAAAGATGATTGATGAAGGTGGTGATTGCGTAAAGTGGCTATCAAAATGTGTTTGAAAATGTACCATGAAATATGTCTGTTAGCAAAATTAAAGCCCAGTTGATTAAATATACGGGAGCAGCTTGGATATAAAATTTGTGAATGCAGAGAAACTGACACTGGCTGTGTTTAGAATAGAATCCCGACAGTGCGGACCCATCAAGTCCACACCTATCCTCCAGAGAACATTCCTCCCAGACCTAACCTATCCCTGTAACCCTGAAGTTCTAGTGACTAGCCCACCTAGCCTGTACATCCCTGGACACTATGGGCAATTTAACATGGCTAATCCACCTAACTGCACACCTTTGGACTGTGGGAGGAACACCTAGAGGAAACCTACGCAGACACAGGAAGAACGTTTGTGAGAAGATTTGTAGCTCGGGTGCTCGTTGTTATGGTTCTGTTCGCCGAGCTGGGAATTTGTATTGCAGACGTTTTGTCCCCTGTCTAGATGACATCCTCAGTGTTTGGGAGCCTCCTGTGAAGCGTTTCTGTGATCTTTCCTCCGGCATTTATAGTGGTTTGAATCTGCCGCTTCCGGTTATCAGTTCTAGCTGTCCGTTGCAGTGGTCGGTATATTGGGTCCAGGTCGATGTGATTATTGATTGAATCTATGGATGAGTGCCATGCCTCTAGGAATTCCCTGGCTGTTCTCTGTTTGGCTTGTCCTATAATAGTAGTGTTGTCCCAGTCGAATTCATGTTGCTTGTCATCTGCGTGTGTGGCTACTAAGGATAGCTGGTCGTGTCGTTTCGTGGCTAGTTGGTGTTCATGGATGCGGATCGTTAGCTGTCTTCCTGTTTGTCCGATGTAGAGAATGTGCAAACTCCACACAGACAGTCATCCGAGGCTGAAATTGAACCTGAGTCTCTGGCACTGTGAGGCAGCAGTGCTGACCACTGAGCTGCCAGGGTGGCTCCAATGAAGGACTCTCTTTCTCATTTTCTCCCCTCACCTGAGGCATGATCACCCTTGTGTTCAATTACTACCAGTCATCTCTCTCTAATGGGAGAGCAGCCCAATGTAAACTTTACTTTTTAGTGGTAAATAATGGCTTCTCAATCTGGAGGGAAGTATTCAGTGGTGATGTGCAGGGTTCAGCACTAACATTTCTGCACTTCCTGATATAAGACTCACAACAGCACCAGTAGAGCCACTACAAGTGTTCACTGCCATAGTTCCTTCTGAGGAAAGCCTGAAATAAGCAGAAATCTTCCAAGTGTATGTTTTTTGGTTTGTTCACAGGGCTAAAGTTAAGCTGCAGATAGATTTATTTATATTAAGTTCTGAAATTTGTGCAATTTCATTCATACTAATGAACAGTTGAAAGAAGAGTCCAAGTGGAAGTGGCAATGCCAGTAAAAACGTAACAGTGGCAAGTAGAAATGTCAGTAAGCGGAAGAGTAGAAACTCATGGCAAACACAGGGAGATGAGGATGTTTTCAGTATCAAGACTGTGCCTTTTATATAGTGTTATTAAAAGCTGGATAGAATCAAAAAGAACTATTTTAAAAACCAGTGTCTGAAAAGGTGGGTATATTTTTGGAAGTAAATAATCTGACAGCTATTGTGTGAACAACTGTTTGAATAAGCAGTAAGTAGCTTTTGAGTTGCACATGATTTTGAGTCAAAGGGTGTTCAGTCACAGCATTTGCTGGCAAAAAGAAGTTGATTGGTCTATGGACTAGTGGTCATTTATCCATGGCAGAGAACTTTTTGCCTGCTTACAAATTCATGATTGGTTCTTAGGTAGTTGAACTGCTTGGAGCTGAGAATAGATTACAGAGAAAGAGAGGAACAATCAGTTCTTTCCAGGTTCTCTGTTCTTGGCAATTAAAACTCACTGTGAATTAAAGAAAAGCAATTTATCTTTCCTATAACAGTTGATGAATCAGATAAATCAGAGACTTTATATAAAATAATTAGCCACCGACCAGTGGAAGTAACGGAGAAAGACGACTGATGCAATGTGTTGGTCAGTGGAGCAATCATGAAGATCATCTCAACTGAAGAGCTTGGGAACAAAGACTACTTTCCAGTCTTTCCTCTCTGTTCATAATCTACTTGTGTGTGTGTGTGCATGTTAGTAAAGGGGAGTTTATCAGGACCCTGGGTTTTAAGTAGTGTTATAACTGTTTACCTGCAGCTAGGGTCTAATTACTTTCGTAAGTAGTGATACTTCTTTAGCACAGAAACCTGATCCATGTTTCCTATCAATCTGGGGCTGTAAGTCCGGTAAATTAGGGAACTGTGAATACTTTATAAAATTTGTAATTGTTATGTCAATTCCAGGAGTAGCAGGACTTAATTTCCAGTGTGTCATCCCTGTGAAGCATAACATCACATTAAAATTGTGTCATTTAAAATGTAGCTCCAACTTCCCAACTTCTTGTGATGTTTATATTGCTGAAGTCAAATAATTGGATAGTTCTATTTTGCTGACATAAAAAACAGTTTGTTATTGTAAGTAGACTGCATGCTCTAGGCTTCTGCTTGTTTGTAAACTTGAGCAATTGCTGAAAGATAACTTCTATCTTCTTTCCAGAAAAAGCTACAAAATACTGTGATGAAACCGGGGACTGGTTTAAGCATCCGGAAACCAATCGTACTTGGTCCAACTATACATTATGTACTAAATTCATAGGTTATAAAGGAAAGGTAGGTTTCACTTACCCTTAACTCAGTTATTTCCTGATACTTGCCCCCCATCCCCTGAGGAAAGTTTGGAATAGCCTTGTTCGGTGATGATGGAAGATACATTGTGCTGATTATGTCTCCAACCCTAATTAAGAGAAAGTGAGGACTGCAGATGCTGGAGATCAGAGTCAAAACGTGTGGCGCTGGAAAAGTACAGCAGGTCAGGCAGCATCCGAGGAGGGGAAGAGTCAATGATTCATTCATACACCCTTCATCAGGAATGATGAAGAGCTTATTTCTGATGAGGGGTTTATGCCCGAATCGTCAACTCTCCTGCTCCTTGGATGCTGCCTGACCTGCTGTACTTTTCCAGTGCCACACATTTTGACTCCAACCCTAATTAAGTCTGTGTAGTATCGGCTTAAAGGCGGCTGGCTGCATAGAGCCCAGGTGAAACCCTTGAGTGGACACTTGTGAACCACTTCAGGATCAGCAGCTGTTGTGAGAAACAGCAGCAGGTAGAGACTCATAATTCAGAGAGACCACCCAACAAACCCTGTCAGGAATGCCTTTGGCCTTCAAAGGAGAGATCCTTCAATGTACTGATCTCTGATCTAATAATGTGCATGGGGGAAGGGAGGGGAGGGGAAGTGTAGGAAATTACCCCCAGCTCTTACTGTTGGTTGCCCTCTGCCCTCTTGATTGGCTTCCCTATTATGAAAGTCCAGCTCACTTACCTGTCTTTAGAGGATCTATCACCAATCTCTATCACAGGCCTGAGAGAAAAAGTAGTAGGTACCAACGCTATAGCCTCTGTTTGCCTAGCAATTTTCAGGGTTGTGATATCCAATTGACAGTAGAGAATACTGTAGTTTAGTTTGTGAAAGGCTTAATACAGACAGGGAAATAAGCACCACTCACTATGAAAATGTCATATGGACTTGTGGGCAAAACAGTTCAGGATCTACCATCTGGTCCTCCTCAGATTTTCTGTAACAATGTCTAACATGTCAATGTAGCCTGTGACTAAGTTGCTAACATTCAATAAATGATATATTGTTTACAAAAGAGACTCTTCCAGTTGGACCAAGAAGTCCTTTTCTTGAGCACATGAGACCAAGCATCCTCTAAGTTTAAAGACGATAGTAGCAGCATCTTTCACCATGAGTAGCAGCTTATACAGGCAGTGAGCTAACATGTCCACACAACATGGTGGCTGCAGTACAGATCTGATTTGCCTACTCATACAAAAAAATGGCCAGATGTGTTTCAAGATATTCAGACTCTTATTTAAGTTACCTGCAAATACAATACTGCCAGCTGGATTTAAGAACATTACAGAAGTAATCCTCATTGAGGAAGAATACTCCAGCGAATGGCAAAAGCATTTCAGACCTGGTAAGAGAAGTACATCAACAAGAGAGTTAGTAACTTCCTTGAGAAGGAGAATTAGTAACTCCAAAGCAGAATCAGACTGCACCATGAGGTGATGATCTGTAAAAATAGATCTGATTAGATTCCCTACAGTACGGAAACAGGCCATTTGGCCCAAAAAGTTCATACTGACCCTCTGAAGAGTAATCCATCCAGACCCATTTCTTTATCCTATATTTACCCCTGACTAATGAACCTAAGACTATGGGCAATTTTAGCATAGCCAATTTGCCCAACCTGAGCATCTTCAGAGTGTGGGAGGAAACCCACACAGACATGGGGAGGATATGCAAACTCCACACTCACCCAAGGCATGATTCAAACCCGGGTCCCTGGCTTTGTGAGGTAGCACTGAGCCACCATGCCACCCTGTGTCTGAGTTGGAGGTCAGTAGTAATCAAACAGGCTCAGAGGCTCCATGGATAAAGTTTACAATCTCTGAAGGGTCAAGGGGAACTTTAAATTGGTGCAGCAATCCAGGCAGAAAAAGCTAGAAGTTAAAAAACTTCCACCACAAATCTAACATCACTGCCAAGCAAATGAATATCACAAAGCATAACTGCAGAAGTGGGAAATAAAGGGCTACAAACAAAATATCACTTTGAAGCTGCGCATTTCAGACTTTCACAAAACTAGTAAGTAAAATGAAAATGTTGACCAGATTAAAAATCTAAGAAGGCATGAGAGATAAGTTTACAAGACTTTATTCAGGCCATGTAAAACATGGAACATGTTTTCGAAGAGCTGAAATAAAGGAGAGGTCATTCATTTTGTCCACTAAGTCCAACTATCATTCAGTAAAATAATAATTAAAATGAGAAATGTTTATGAAAGCTGCAAACCATGACTTTCATAATGAGAGATTGTGAAAAAGACAGGAATCCTCCACTTTACCTATCATGGATGAGAATTATCCATATTATTGGTGAAAAGCAGATATCTTCTATTTTAGCTCAAAAATGTGGAAAAATCATCCAGTAAAGCAGCAAACAATAGCAGATTCAGTATTATTGCAAAATTAGAAAAAGTAAATATATTTATGAATTTTTAAGAAGATATGTAGCTCAGGTTGAGGTTCTGGATGTAGGTTTGCTCACTGAGTTGGAAGGTTCATTTCCATGAATTTCAATGGAAATGAATCTTGCAGCTCAGCAAGCAAACCTGCATCCATATATATGAATATAGATGATGGTGTTACAACCTACTAACAGGAAACAGTTGGCACTTTTGAAAAGGTTCAGAACATCTTTGGCAATTATGGCAATGTCAGAACAAATAAAAATTCTAGAAAAACCTACTTTTAATAGAAGAGTTTAGCATCCAGGGGAATCCATAGATGATTTCAGCAATCATCGCTCCAGGTTAGCAATACTTGCTCACTGATACCTAGATGGGTACAACCAGGACCACTCGACTCTTGACCTTATTACAGCCTTGGTTCAAATGTGGAGGAAAGTGCTGAATTCCAGAGATGACAGTGAGGTGAGAGTGACATCAAGATTGAGTGTGATATCAAGGAGGCCGAGCAAAACTGGAAACAATAGGAATCAGGGGAAAACTTTCTGCTGGTTGGCGTCACACCTGACACATTGGAAGATGGTCCTGGACATTGTAAGTCAATCATCTCTGCTCCAGGACATCTCTGTAGGAGTTTCTCAGAGTGGTGTCCAAGGCCCAGCCATCTTCAGCTGCTTCACCAATGACTTTCCCTCCACTCATCAGATCAGAAGTGGGGATGTTCACCAATGATTGCACAATGTTCAACATTGTGACATTTGTGACTCCTCAGATACAGAAGCAGTCTATCTTCAAATGCAACAAGATCTGAATAACATCCAGGCTTGGGCTCACAAGTGGTAAGTAACATGTGTTCCAATCAAATGCCAGGGTATAACCATCTCCAATAAAAGACAATCTAACCACTGCCCCATGATATTCATTGGTGTTGCCATCACTGAATCCCCCACTATTAGCATCCTTGGGGTTACCATTGACCAGAAAGTCACCTGGATTCTGCACATAAACACAGTGGCAACAAAAGAAGGTCAGAGGCTAGGAATACTTCTGCGAGTAACTCACCTCTTGACTTCTTGAAGCTGTCCACCATCAACAAAGCACAAGTCAGGAATATGATGGAATACTTTCCACTCATCTGGATGGGTGTAGCTCCAATAACACTGAAGAAGCTTGTCACCTCCCAGGACAAAGCAGCCCACTTGATTGTCATCACATCCACAAACATCCACTGCCTCCACCAATGACATTTAGTAGCAGCAGGTGGATGCATTGAGAAAGATGTACTGCAGAAATTCACCAAAGATTCTTAACCAGCATCTTCCAAACCCATGACCACTTCTAACTAGAAAAACAAGGACAGCCGGTATATGGGAATACCACCACCTTCAAGTTCCCATCCAAACCACTCACCATCCTGACTTAATACCATTCCTTCACTGTCGCTGGGTCAAAATCCAAGGATTGCCTCCCAAAGGGCATTGTGGGTCAACCCACAGGACTACATTGGTTCAAGAAGGTAGCTCACCACCACCTTCTCAAGGGCAATTAGGGAAGGGCAATTAAGGAAATGTTGGCTCAGCCAGCAACACCCACATCCTATAAATGGATTTTAAAGATGTCAAAAATGCGACAATGGTCACTTCCAGTCAGAATTCTTAAGAGACAAAATGATTGTAGGAATTGCTGATGAATCTTTGTCAGATTTATTACAGTCCAAAGAAGATCTGACTGTAGAGAAAGGCCTTCAGTTGCACCATTAGTCAAAAGTTTAGAAGCAATGCAAAATAATTGTAAGCAGAGAAGTCCAGCTCTGAAACAGGAGATCAGTGTAGTCAATTTAATTATTAAGGTACAAAACAAAAGACGACTCACGTAAGAAGCCATTTCAGTGAATACAACAGGCTCCCGATATTAAAAATTCCGGTTAGCACTGTGGAGCAAGGAAACCTCACAGGCATATACAATGCCAAACTGTTAAATATGAAAGTTTTTTCTGTTACACAGTATGTCACTTTTAGAAAAAGTGCAGATGTGGAATATAGTTTCTGAAAAATGAGAAATTAAATTGCTAACCGCACAAAATGTTTAATGAGGTACAAATTCTACAACACAAAAAAAAATAAATTAAGTAATCAAAACATACAATGTGGAAAGCTAATATTTATAGCAATGGTCATTTTACGAATCTCAAGCTAGCCCAAGGCAAATATTATATGATAGTGACCATGTCTAACACAATACTGTTTACAGTTGACAACAGTGCAATGACATGCTTCCGGTGGCATAGCACTTAAGGTTAATAGCATGCCACAAGCAACACTTCAATACTAGCAACTCCAAATAGTAAACAACCTGAACGTTATTTCACAATCCACAACCGAGAATTATCACTCTTGCTTGGGAAACAAAAACTGATTTTGATCTTCTTCACATTGTACAAGGAGTTAAATTATGTAAAGTTAAGTAACGGCCACTGAAGGTCAAGAAACAGCTGGTCATATCTGATCAAAGGATATCTGGTTAAAGATTTCATAGGACTTACTGGACTCATGGTGGAACCCAATCAAAAAATAGAATCTATTGAGATTAGTTACAAAGATAGTATGAAACAAATTTCTTATGCTAATGAGATGAGAAGCTGTGCACAAATTGGACTGGCACAAATGTTCTCCATTGCTATCAATAGTGAAGTGTGCTCAGATTGCAAGAGCTAGTAAGGTTCATGAGGAAAAATGAGGAATGGAGGAGTATGAAGTAAAAAGCATAATCCACTTGACCCAATTAATGAACTTTTAACAGATATAGCTTGAAGTGAATAGAGCTTGATGAACAAATACCAATGTCAGGTTCAAGTTTGATGTTCGAGGCTAAGGTTACTCAGAAGAGGCAGGTTCAAGCAGAATGTTTAATTATATTATCTTCCAAAGAGGAATACTTAACCATTAAGACAGAAATCATAGCAAGCCAGAAACAATCGTCATAATGCAGAACTGAGGAAGCAACTGTGTAGATTTCACCAATATTGTAACTGCTGGATGTGAATGAAAGTCCAAATCAATCGCCATATTGAAGTACAAGATTTACATGGTTTATTGCAAATTTACAAGTGGATTGACAATGAATTCTGCAGACATAGGTTGAAGATGTAGTCCATATAACTCCACAGAATCCATCATTGAATAGGGATGGCTTATGTCCAATGATTCAAGATACTGCCAAAAGGATATTGCCTGTTTCAGCAGTGTTCTCCATGAAGTAATTCCAAGTGATTGTGTGTTCTCAGTTTAAAGTGACCTGTATACCTCAAACTGTCAGGAAAAGAACCAAAGACAATGAGCTTCTGCACAGCAAACAACTGGGTCTCCCAAATCTGATATGACCACATCCCAGAGGAATAATGAAACCTCCAGATGGGCTAAATTTGTAAAGTCAGACACATGAGAATATATAGGGTCATGGTAAATGATAATAAGTACAGTAATATTAGTGAATAAATTAAAAATTGCAAGAGATATTTGTTTATGGATCTGAAAGGGTCTGAAATGGTTGATAATGAGAAGTCCCATAAGCACCCCCACTAAAATGTCATGTAGACTTGAGGTCAGAGTCTTGACAGGTCGAGGTAAATGGATATAATCTAATTAACATGTGGAACATGGTTGTAGAATGACAAAGACTAGGAACTGAGGGTTTTCAATGATATTTGACATTTCAGAATGATGGGCATAAAGAAAAGGAAGTGGTATTGTGCTGATAGAAGGGATGAGATCAGTTCATCAGTAAAGAAGGATCTCAAACCGGATGAACAAATTGTGAAACCTTGTTTGGGTGAAGCTAACAAATAATAAGGACAACAAAAATTGGAATGAGTTGTTCATAAGCCACCATATGAATTTATGATCATTAATACATTCACTATCTACTGAACTATATATTTCAAAATTCTGGAATGTTGAATATCAGATTGCACAGACTTATTGATATTCAGCCCCATTAATTTCCTCAATACTTCAGTTTTCTTGCTGATACTATTTTCCTTCACTTCCTTGTTTCCTAAATCAAAAGGATCTCTCACTCTGAGAAATTAGGAGCATCATATTAATCAGGAAATCATTACAAGGGAACCAATGGATAAATCAGCAAACAGAAATGTCTTTCATCTGCATATAGCCTGGATAAACTTAAAGCTCATGCAGTGGAGGATTTCTGAGAGTTTCTGGAGTGTATTAAACAAATAGCCTGTTTTTTGGTGTAAAACTCACCAAACAGCAGGCTAATTTAGATCTAGTATAATGTATAAAAAGTGCGAATCAACAATTTTGCTGTAAATAAACATTTAAGGCTGCGTGACCATAACATGATAGCTAGTTCAGTCTGAAGTGAGGATGTTAAACACTTGAACAGAGGAAATTGTGAAGGTGTGAAGGTAAACTGTCTGAGATGGATTTGGAATAATTTGTTAAAAATTATGCCATTACGAAAGCAATGTGTACTTTTTAAGAATTATTGTAAATTTTAATACAATAATGAATTCTTTGAAGATACAAAAACTTAAAATGTCAGTCAATTATAGTTGACAAAGGAAATTAAGAAACGTTTAAGATTAAAAGAAAAGGCTTATAACATTGCCATGAATAGTAAAAAAAACCTGAGGACTGGGAAAGACTTTGAGAACAATAAAGGCAGATCATGAAACTGAATAATAAAGATAGAACTCAATATGAATGTAGACTAACAACAAACACAAAACTGGACTGTAAAAGCTCGATTTGTGTGTACAAAGGAAAGATCTGGCTATTTGGTGGATCTACCTCAAGTACTGCCAGGACAATTTATGTTGGGAAGATGAAAATGGCAGATAAAATTAGTACTATGTGTCTTGGCACCTCAGGGAGAATCAAGAAATCTCCCAGAATTTGAGATTCAATTAATTCAAGAGAACGACAAAGTAAAGGAAATCTGTAACAGTAAGGAAATTAATCCAAGATTCTGAAGAAGAATCATACTGAATTTGAAAACTTAACCCTGACATTCTCTGTGTTTGTTTCAGATTTCCAAAATCCCCAGTATTTTGCCTTTATTAAAAGTTCACCAGAGTTGTTCCAGAATGATGAAACTGTTTAGGAAGAGAGTTTGGGAAAACTAGGCCAATTTTCTTTAGAGTTTTGAAGTTTGGGAGATGATCTCATTGAAACCTACAAAATACTTAAAGGGAGAGATTGGGTATGTAGGTAAGATGTTTCCCCTGTTTTGAGAGTGTTGAACCAAGGGACACAATTACAAGACAAAAGAAAACAATTTAGGACTAAGATTATGATTTTTAAAAATGCAGGTGTTTGTGAATACGTGGAATTTCCTTCCCCAAAAGACTGTTTTAAAAAAATCATGTTGTAGGATTGGGTGTCACTGGCTGGCCAGCATTTATTGCCCATTTCTAGTTTCCATTGAGAAGGTGATGATAAGCTGTCTTCCTGAACTGCTGCAGCCCACCTACTGCGTAGTGACCCACAATGCCATTGGAGAGGAAGTTCCAGGGTTTTGACTCAGAGGCAGCGAAGGAATGGTAATATATTTCCAAGTCAGGATGGTGAGTGGCTTGGTGGGGAACTTGAAGATGGTGGTGTTCCCATATGTCCTCTGCCCTTCTAGATGGAAGTGGTTGTGTGTGTGGAAGGTGCTGTCTGAAGATCTTCGGTGAATTTCTGCAGTGCATCTTGTAGATAGTACACACTGCTGCTACTGAACAATGGTGATGGAGGGAGTGGATGCTTGTGGATATGGTGCCAACCTAACGAGCTGCTTTGTGCTGGATGGTGCACTTATCCAGGCAAGTGGGGAGTATTCCATCACGCAGATGACATGTGCTTTGTAGATGGTGGCTAGAGGAGGTGAGTTACTAGCTTCTTAGTTTCTGACCTGGTCTTGTAGTCACTGTGTTTATGTGGTGAGTCCAGTTGAGTTTCTGGTCAATGATAACCCCCAGGATGTTGATAGTGGTGGATTCATTGATGGTAACACCCTTGAACACCAAGGGGGTGGTGGTAAGATTGTCTATTATTTGTGGTGGTTACTTGTACCCTTGTTATTACTTGTTGTATAAGCTTATTCATTGTGTTTTTTTAGAGATTGACAGATTTTAAATATTAATACAATCCATTTAAGCTAACTGATAAACCTTTACCTAAAATTGTTTAGCTAGCAACAGTCTGGTGAGGAAATGATAAGAAAAGATTCAAATTAGATGTCAGGTGATGAAACAACACAAGTTCAAGCAGAATATTTAAATGATTCACCTTCTAAGAAAGAACTATCAGCACTAATGACAGCTAACCAGCAGCAGTCCTCAGATAACATGACTGAGTATGTGAACATGTTGGATTAATCAGTGAGACAATTACAAAGGGAGACTGAAGATGTTCAACCTAATCTACAAGTCAAAGCAGAGAACTTACAGACTTCAACATAGATGTATTTTCACATTGAAAGTAAGGATCTGGATACACAAATTGAAGATGGGCTATATGTGATTCCTTGAGAGCCAACATTGAAAAAAGATGACTAAAATACACTGATTCAGGGCATAGTCAAGAAGAAGCTACATGGCAAAGAAATCCAATATATTGTCAAAGAGAAGTTGTATAGTTCAGAAATCCAAGAAATGACAAAAATAAGAATGCCTGTTTCAACAGAGCAGCTGCCTTCCATAAGCAAATTCATGAGGTTTAGGTCAACTGGATGATATTTTGGGTCAACTGCCTGTTTCAGCTGGGAAGAGCTCTGCTGCAAAAGAAGCTCAGGTGATTATGGCCATCCGAATGTAGTGATAGACGGATAACCTGATTTAACAGGAACAACTCCAGCAAAGACACCCAATAGATAAAAGATACCCCAAAATAGAGAGACTTTACAGACCACACAGTGTCAACAATAGAATCAAGAACAACAGTTTTCAAACCAAAGGCCTGACAATATTTCAAGTCCCAATGTTGGCAGTCAGTGAAATAATGTGCAAATTAAGCTTGTTATAGTTTGTGATATCTAATTACACAAGTCTTAAATGCCAACACTTACATTTAAAGCAGCTTAAAATGTATTAAATTTATTATAATTTCCAAAATTTTAGGAGGCTTCCCAACAGAATTTCTTTTTTATATAGCAATACATTACCACAAACTTCAAATTACTTTTCCCATGTTAACTGTTAACATACTTGAAATGTATTTCTGCATGTTTTGATAGCAGGTTATTTGTTTAAAGTGAATGGGTTAACAAAGAGAAGAAGGCAGTACAACTCCAACACATCATTCAATCCTGCCATTTGCAAATACATTCCACAATGTCACAGAATGTTATGGCTGTGCTGTTTTTGTCTCATTGCAGTCAATATTAAATAGAAATACCAGCAATTTTCATGGTTCTTAATGAGATTTGATTCAGTGACTAATTTGAAGAATTAGCAGGTGATGAATATTTAACAGATAAACTTTAACACAATGCACCCTCTCTTTCACCTCAGGTAAATACATCAAGCATTGCATCCACTGAAAATTATGATGAAATTACAACTGAACCATCATCAGTTGAAACTGCAGAAGACCTAATAATGCAAAAGATAATGGATGCACAGTTTAAGTGTTATGAAAAAATGGTCAGGGACCCTTTATATGACAAACCAGGTAAGAGACAACAGTTAGCAAACATGTTTGCTTACATTTCAATTTCTGTTCCATTTTAGTCAATATTGTTAATGGTTCTGTTTCTTCAGGTACTTCCAATCACCTCTTTAGTGCTGTTATTATCATTCCACCCTCCTCAAAATAAAAGACATATAATTTCATGGAGTATGCACCACCCATCTCAAAGCTCCATGTCCTCTTCAACTTCTTTGGACATGTCATCAACTCTTCAGTCTGACTCCATCTTTCCAAGAATCCTCCAATCAAGATGGCCCCCACGTAAAAATACTGAATCAGTTCTTATCAAAGTCATAAATGACACCCAATGTGATTGTAACAAAGGTAAACCATCCCTCTTCAACCTTTCTGCAAACTTTGACATGGTTGATTGTGCCATCCCTCGCTCCACTGTCTCCACAACAGGATGAGACTGCTCTCACCTGGTTCTGTTCTCATCTATTAAATTGTAACTTGAGAACCAGTTACAATGCTTTCTCTCCCTTATCCAGCATTGATCCACCGACGCCCCCCCCCCCCCACCACCCCCCCGCCCTTTTCTACCTAACTTTCAATATCTGCTCCTCCTTGGTGACAATGTCCAAAAAACACAGATTTAGTTTTCACATGGACAGTGGTGACTTCTAGGTTTACCATGCAACAGATTTATGCAAATTCTTTACTGTGTCTAACTTATAAGACTTTGTGTCTGACATCCAGTTAAAATGAGTAGAAATTTTGTCAAACTAGTTGGAAAGATCAAAGCCATTTTCATAGGGTCATAGAGTCATAGCAAATATAAGATGGAGTTGTACAGCACAGAGACCACCCCTTGGTGAAACTCGTCGATGCCAACCAGATATCCTAAATTAAACTAGTCCCATTTGCCAGCATTTGGCCTGTATCCATTTCAACCCTTCCTATTCATTTACCCATCCCATAGAGATGTACAGCACGGAAACAGACCTGTCGATCCAACACATTATGCCGACCAGATATCCTAACTCAATCTAGTCCCATTTGCCAGCACTTGGTCCATACCCCTCTAAAGCCTTCTTATTCATATACCCATCCAGATGCCTTTTAAATGTTGTCATTGTACCAGTCTCCACCACTTCCTCTTGCAGCTCATTCCACGCACATCACCCACTGTGTGAAAAAGTTACCCCTTACATCCCTTTTAAATTTTTCCCCTCTCATCATAAACCTATGCCTTCTAGTTCTGGATTCCCTACTCCAGGGAAAAGACCTTGTCTATTTACCCTATCCATGCCCCTCATGATTTTAGAAATCTCTATAAGGCCACCTGTCAGCCTCTGACTAGATTAGATTAGATTACTTTACAGTGTGGAAACAGGCCCTTCGGCCTAACAAGTCCACACTGACCCGCCGAAGCGCAACCCACCCATATCCCTACATTTGCCCTTTACCTAACACTACGGACAATTTAGCATGGCCAATTCACCTGACCCGCACATCTTTGGACTGTGGGAGGAAACCGGAGCATCCGGAGAAACCCACGCAGACACAGGGAGAATGTGCAAACTCCGCACAGTCAGACGCCTGAGGTGGGAATTGAACCCGGGTCTCTGGCACTGTGAGGCAGCAGTGATAACCACTGTGCCACCATGCCGCCCACATTCCAGAGAAAACAGCCCCAGCCTCTCCCTTTAGCTCAAATCCTCCAACATCCTTTCAATCTTTTCTGAACCCTTTCAATTTTTACAACATCTTTCCTATAGCAGGTAGAACAGAATTTCACACAACATTCCAAAAGGGCCTAACCAATGTCCTGTATAGCTGCAACATGACCTCCCAACCCATATACTCAATGCTCTATCCAATAAAGGAAAGCATACCAAACGCCTTCTTCACTATCCTGTCTACCTGTGACTTCACTTTCAAGGAACTATGAACCTGCACTCTAAGGTCTCTTTGTTCAGCAACAGCCCCCCAGGACCTTACCAGTAAGTGTTTAAGACTTGCTCTGATTTGCCTTTCCAAAGTGCAGCACCTCACATTTTTCTAAACTAAACACCATCTGCCACTCCTCAGACCATTGGCCCATCTGACTCAGATCCTGTTGTACTCTGAGGTAACCTTCTTCATGCAATATCTTCTGTTTTCTAGTCACCAACTCTATCCATTCCCTGGCAATTGTTTGAAGCTGAATCAAACTGTAACTTTGGTGTCATATTTGCCTCTGAGATTACCATTTGCCATCATGATGAAGACCACCTATTTTGACCTCAGTGACATTGCCTGACCCCATCCTGTCCCAGATAACAAGACCACAAGACCAGATAATCTACAGTTGAAACCTTCTCCATCTCACTTAATTATCATTCTGATTATTCCATCATTTTTCTGGTCAGTCTTTCACATTTCAACTTTCCATGATCTTGAGTCATCCTAATCTCCGTTATCTGTATCCTTAGATGTACTCAGTCCCTTTTTCCTATCAGCCTTCTTCTTACTGACCATCATTGGCTCCTGCTGAAGTAATATTACAAATGTAAAACTACCAACCTGTTTGCAAATTCTAGGGGGCTTGCATTTGAGATGAGAGAGGGAAAGTTCAAAGGAGATGTAAGGGGCAAGGTTTTTACACAGAACGTGGCAGGTATCTGGAACACGCTGCCAGGGCTGGTGGTGGAGGCAGAAACAGTAGCGGCATTTATAAAGGACTTTTATATAAACACGTGAAACACAAGAAATGGGGGGATATGGATCAAGGGCAGGCAAAAGGGATTTGTTTCATTTGGCGCCATGTTCTGCCCAACATTGTGGGCCGAAGGGTCTGTTCCTGTGCTGTATCATTCTACATTCTATGTTCTTTGTAAATTACTAAATCTCCCTATCCCTGTAAGTGCCTCTAGTTTTACAATTCCAGCTCTGAAATAGTTACACTGCACTTAATTTTGATCTTTTGGTGTCTGTCTATTTGTAATCTGAGATCCAGGTTCAAAGGCTTCCCTTTCTGATCCTGCATTGCTCCCTCTGGTGTTCCACAGGATTGACCCTCAGTTCTCTCCTATTTCTCAATGATATGCTACTCTCTGGGGGCATTCACCAATAGAAAGCAGATTTAGTTTTTATACGAACACTGTCAAATTACAGTTTGCTGTCTCAGAAGGAAAAAATCTTGAAAAGTTGCAAATGGCACAAATGAAAACAGAAAGTGCAACAAAAACTCAGCAGATCTAGCAGCATCTGTGGTGAGGCAAATCTGTTGTGGCTTAACATTTCATGTCCAGTATGACTTCTTCAGAACTGAGGGGGCCTGGAAAAATCAAAGTTTCATGCTGTTGACAAAGGGAAAAGGATGAGCAAGTGGTACAGATGATAAAGATGTCTCCAGCAAATAGCGTTGGGGTTGGTTATGATAGTAAAAGAACAATACAGATGAAAATACTGACAGTCCCGGCTATGAATGTGTTCCATTCCTGAATCTGTTCGCAAGTCAATTTGTATGCACCCGGTAATGCAGTACAGGAAATACAAAGCAGCTGTTCCTAAGTACAGGACATGTTTGTGTGTTGGTATACTTAAAAGTACACCTGTGCTTGGGATTGCTTTTGCAAGTATGAGTGTGCAATAAGTCAGACATGCATATTGTTCATGGTGTGTGTGTGTGTGTGTGTGTGTGTGTGTGTGTGTGTGTGTGTGTGTGTGTAGGCATAGTATCCAAATACAGGACAGAGATGATCATGGTCTGAAGTTGTTGTACTCAATGGGGGTATGTAGAACATTCTCATCTGATACCTCCATATTCTAATCATTCCAACATTCTCGTGGTCAGCTTCTGACAGTTTAAGCTGCATAGATTTAAGGTCATTCAAATTTGTTATATGTGCCTTTAGATGCACTAAGTCCCTTTCACCTATCAATATTGTTTTTGCTGAACAACATTTGGCTCCACTTAGGCATTACCTCAATGTTAAGATTCTGTCCTTATTTTTGAATCTCTCTATGGCATTGCTTCACCCCAACTATACAATTGTGACAACCCCCCCCCCCATCCCCACCTGGTGTCCACACTTTTCTAATTTTGGTCTTTTGACAATTGCTAATTTTAATTGTTTTCTCATTTAGGTTGATGCTTTCAGCTGCCGAGGCCATAATCCCAGGAATTCAATTTTCTCATCTGCCCTAAAACTTCTTTATATTTTTTGGTGTCAAATGTTGTTTTATAATGCTCCTTGAAATGTTTTATTTCAGTAAAGGGACTATATAAATGCAATTTCTTTGTTAGAAATATTATCAGATATTCAGCAATGCTTTTTGACTTGGCAGGTCTATATTGTAACCGAACCTGGGATGGATGGCTATGCTGGGATGATACACCAGCTGGAACCCTCAGCATGCAGAACTGCCCCAATCATTTTAATGATTTTGATGAAACTGGTAAGTGAGTTGTATCTTTGCAGTCCTTTTATAACTCTTGAGGATGTTAATGCTGTAGTATCCTTGTAAAGCAACTTAACATTGATGATGAAAGTCATTCTGACATCTTACTGAGTTGCTGAGCGTGGGTTTAAGGAACCTGCACCAGCATCATGCAGTGTAAACACTCACTGAGTGTTGCTGATATGACACCAGCTCTGCCCTTTTCAACCTGAGCACTCCAGTTAATACCTTCTCTTAATGGCACACAGCTCTGCTTTGCTCAGCAGGATGCACTTCACTAGAGCTTTTCAAAGGGCTCACAATGGGGCCTAATTGCTGATGAATTTTTACCAATGCTGCAGGAGGTTAGTGAAGTCAGTGGGTGTCTGAGAGTGAGCGAATGAGAATCATAAAACTGAGAATGAGTTACACACGTGCACGTACACATGTCTGCACATAAGCATGCACAGATAGAAAGGCAACCTGATTCTCATTCATATATTAATTCCACTGAGTGTGCACCACAAGAAGCGAAGCAAATTTGGTGTTAAGTAAATATAATTTCTAAGCTTGGCTCCAATACCTGCCCCTGCCACTACCCTTTCCTGACATGAGTTGGTCAGGAGTTAGTTTTTCAGTCGTAAGAGAATGGTTAGCGAGAAAGCAGGCTACACCACCAGTCTTCATCTGGAGGCTCACTGAAAATGTACAGTGGTGAAACATCTGAAAACAAAACTTACATCTCAGCGAGCAAACCTACATCCAAGAATGGTTACATTGGTAAAGCTTACAATAGAGTCTAGAGGCAAATAAGAGGTTTGTGCATAAGGTGGCTTGGATTGGTGTGGTAGAGATGGTAAGTGTGTGTGGAAGTAAGGATGTATTAAGGGTGAAGCTGGAGGGATTTTTGTTTTAAAAATTGCATTTCTTTACAATTTCAACAAAGTGCCGATGCATCAAAACAGGTCTACCACCTAGTCCACCTGGGGATCCAGTATGCTCCACTCCCATTCCAGGGAAGTCTACTCCGGAAACCCAACACCCACACAAATTCCAAATAGCAGGCCTCATTCTCCCAAGGCAGGTTTTCAGAGAAGGGGAAAGACCTGATATAAGAGCAAAACATCAATCCTTTGATAATGGAAGATCTCTACAAAAGTGATTTGGTTAGATTACTTACAGTGTGAAAACAGGCCCTTCGGCCCAGCGAAGCACAACTCACCCACATCCATTCCCCTACACCTAACACTACGGGCAATTTAACATGGCCAATTCACCTAACCTGCATATTTTTGGACTGTGGGAGGAAATCGGAGCACACCCATGCAGACATGGGAGAATGTGCAAACTCCCCACAGGGAGTCACCTGAGGCGGGAATTGAACCCGGGTCTCTGGCGCTGTGAGGCAGCAGTGCTAACCACTGTGCCACCATACTGCCCATAGGATTCATAGGCAACTGAAACGAGAGAAACGATTTTAGCTGTAAGACTCCAGAGGTTAAAGAATCTTTAGATTCTGGACCTGATCAGGTGTACCCCAGAACTCTATGGGAAGCTAAGGAAGAGATTGCTGGACCCCTTGCTCAGTTATTTTTGTCATTAATAGCCATGGGTAAGGTGCTGGAAGACTGAAGGTTGACTCATGTGGTGCCATTATTTAAGAAAGGTGGTAAGGAAAAGCCAGGGAATAGACTGGTAAGCCTAACATCAGTGTTGCCTGACAAATTTACCGGCATTCTTTGTGGAAGTTACAAGTGGGATAGATAAAGGGGAGGTAGTGGATTTAACATATTTAGACTTTTAGAAGTCATTTAATAAGATATCACATATTAGAATACTTAATATGATTAGAGCCCATGGTGTAGGATGTAGTACATTAGCATGGACAGAGGTTTGGGTAACAAATAGAAAACAGAGAGTTGGGATAAGGGGGGGGGGGCATTTTCAGAGTGACTACCTGGTGTGCCACTGGGATCAGTTCTGGGGCCACAATATTTAACATGTATATAAATGAATAGATGATGGAAGTGCATGTACTGTGGATTTAGGTTTGGTCCCTGAGCGGGATGGTTCATTTTCAGACATTTCGTCACCATACTAGGTAACATCTTCAGTGAGCCTCCGGACGAAGCAATGCTGTTGTTTCTTGCTTTCTATTTATATGTTTGGGTTTCCTTGGGTAGCTTATGTCATTTCTTGTGGTGATGTCATTTCCTGTGATTATGTAATTTCTTGTTCTTTTTCTCAGGGGGGGTGGTAAAAGGGATCCAAGTGAATGTGTTTATTGATAGAGGTCTGGTTGGAATGCCATGTCATGTACTATATCTAAGTTTGCAGATGACACAAAAATAGATGGGAAAGCAAGCAGTTAGGATGATAAAAATAACTCATAACGTTTCAAAAATAAAATTGAAATGAGTGGGCGAAATCTTGGCGACTGGAATAAAACGTAGGAAAATGCGTGATTATGCATTTTGACAGGAAGAATAGAAGGACTGAATATTATTTGAATGGGGAAAGATTGCAAAAAAGCTAGAGAACAGAGGTATTTGGGATTCTTTATCCATGAGACATAAAAAGTTAACATCCAAGCTCAGTGGGTACTATGGAAGGCAAATAGTTGTCCTTTGTTTTATAGGGATTAGAATATGAAAATAAGAAGATTTTGCTAAAACTATAGAAACTTCACTAGACTGATACTAGGTATGGAGGGTCTGTCTTATGAGGTGAAGTTGAGTAAGTTGGCCTTGTATTCATTGGACTAAAGAAGAATCAGAGACAACCATAAAGGAAATATAAAAGATCCATATGGAACTTGACAGTGTACATATGAAAAGGTTATTTTCTCTTGTGGGAGAGTTCATGACCAGAAAATATAATCTCAGAATAAAGGGTCGCACATTTAAAACAGAGATGAAGAAGAACTTCTCTTCAAGGCTAGTGAATCTTTGGATTTTATCGCAGACAACTGTGGCTGTTAAGTATATTAAAGGTTGAGGTAGACAGATTTTTAATCAATAAGGGAATCAAGGGTTATGGGGAAAAGGCAGAAAGTAGAATTGAGGATTATTAGGTCAACCATGATCTCGTTGAATGGTTTCCAGACTCTATGGACTGAATAGAGAACCAGACTCAATGGGCTGAAGGCTTATATCTGTTCAACATCTTATGATCTTAAGTATATTAGAACCAGGAGAATGTGAAGCTGAGGTGACTACACCTAGAACAGTAAACTTGTGCAAATGGGAAGAGTACAGCTGTGGGATTGACTGGAGGAGATATGAATGTACGTGTCACCAGAAATAAGCAGAAGCTCCAAAAACACTCAACATTTACATGAATTTTTAAAACTGTGAAGACTGAGTAAATAATATCCTCATTTTTGATAAGTATTTGATTTGCAATTTAATAACTGAGTGTACAGGCAAGTTGAGTTTGGAAGTCTACTTATTTAAAGTATAGCTGAGGTCTAAGAACTGATCCTTATGGTCACTGGTGGGTAATTAGTGTAAGTAACTGTGTTCATTAAATGCAACTGACTGTTTACGATACAGTTGGCATTCATGTTCTTTGATAGTTGTGTTAAATAATTAAAATGTCTAAATAAAAACATTAAAATGTTTTAGTTTTAAAATGTAGATCTTGCTTTTAGTAAATATCTCAGTTTATACATTCCTTAAAAAAAGAATCTTATTGATCCCTACCAAAATCATAAAAACTGTCAGAAACATATTATTAACTGTGAGCCAAGGGGAAAGAGAAAGAACTCAGGTTTGAAAGGAGGAGAAAAATAACACTATTCAGCTAGCTTTTGCAAAAGTAAAGGCTAAACACGTATTTTGAATTAAAAAGAAACACAATTTAATATAACAACGGTCTTCTCAATTTCTACCCAAGGTCACCCTAAACAATTAGCAGTGCTATAGCAACCTCTATAGATCATTCGCTCCTGTGCTCTATAATCTACCCTAGTTACTGATCCCTCAAGCCCAAACTTCTTAGTATTGTGTTTTAACCCCTCCATGCGCTCACCTCTCTATTATATTCTCCATCCCTACACTGACCTGAACATCATAATTGCTCCAACTCTGAGATATTTTGCATTATATCCACATTATTGCAACTAAGGTTAAAAAAAACTCTTGATCCTATACATTAGATTTTGCATCCTAAACCTCTTTTCCTCCCAAGTCTGTCTCTTTCTTTACATCCAATTCTTTATCCAATCTGTTCGACATTCTTATCAATATCACCATTCTGAGGAAGGGTCACTCGACCCAAAATGTTGACTCTGATTTCTCTCCACAGATGCTATCAGAACTGCTGAGCTTTTTCAGCAATTTCTATTATCGTTTCTGATTGGCAGCATCCGCAGCTCTTTTGGTTTTTCTTGATATTACCTTGTTTGGCTTGACTCTGATTACTGACTGATTATATTCTTGTGAAGCATCTCTGGAATTTCTTTCTATGTTAACCACAAAAATGCAAATTGTTTCTGAGAACCTACCGATGAAATCAAAAAATCCCTCATGCTTCCAGACTGAGATTTCCAGTGTGCTGACTGTAGTTGCTGAATGGAGGTGGATCCTACTGGACGAAATCATTACCTTTTTTTTGAAAGAATGGTTGAAATAACATTGGAATGCATTGCTAAACTGCAGCAGAAAGCCTATGTTGCATAATATTCCAATTAGCTCTTCATGGAGTTGAGTGCTTAAATATGTCACATTTCTGAGAAAATCTATTCTATATCTATGCTAATTTAGTTCAAGCAATTTCGATATCTATGGTGGCTTACTGTGTGTGATGTTGCAGTTAATGATCATGGCTTCCTTTACCCTGTTGCAGAATTGCTGATAAAGCTATGTGAATTTGTATTACTTTATTTATCCAGGCAAATAGGATCTGAACTGGCTTGGAAAAAGAAAAAGAATCCTGTTTATTGCTGTGCAAATATAAATACAGAAAATGTTGAATAACTAAGGTGAATAAAACACATTTTTTAATAATATCCAAAAGAGCACAATATTCAATTTTCCAGTCAGCACTATTTCACTTTATAAAATCAGATATCCTTCGGTGTCTTCCTGCTATAAATGCCACCACTCTCCAATAGCAAGTTACTGGTTGTCAGTATTTTCCTTTCTACCATCATTTCCTTTTTTTGATGAAAAGCATCTCTTCATATCAGAAGAACAATTTTCTAAAAAGAGAACAAAATGCAATTAAATAGCAAGAGGACAGTTAACAGAAGGGTGGGCTCAATTAGGACCATCCTTGTGAAGACAGAAGCCGTAATTAAGGCACTAAGGTAACACTGCATGTTTCTTTGCTGGAGAAGACGATTCTGCCAATGCAACAATGAAGGAATTAGAAGCAATAATGGATCAGATACCAATTATTTTATTGTGTGTCTGGGTCTAATTCTAATTAATCTCCAAGGCACTGTCTCTTGAGTCCATGGCACTTTCTGAAATTCTGTAAGAACTCATTATTTACAGCTTAGCACATACACATACATTCTCTCAAGACTCTAGTTCTGTGTATATAAGAACGTGACGCTGATATCATGAAATTATTATACATTATCATCATTACACATTCAACTGATCTCTCATTATTCTACATCCCCCTCTGAAGTCTTTAACACCTTAGTGAACAACTTCTTCCAATGCTCCTCCCTCCACCACCAAGTCTCATAATTCACAGGGTTAGTCTTCATAGTGCAGTGACCAGTCTCCTTGATCAGACTTCGTCTCATTCTGAGACCTGTGATACTTTGCTCTCTTCCATCCCTTGATTGTAGAGGTTTCTTACGCTTATCCTTTTGAGAAATGGTTCCATTGTTCTACTGGTTTCCTACACAATATTATCGAAGCATTATGATTTCACCTTATTATCCCTTGGTCTGTTTCAATCTAATACAGTCTCAGTTTTTTATTCTTTCTCTCCATTTTTTTGATTCCAAATCGATGTTTATGGTAAAATTTATCTATTTACATTTCCAGTCTGTTTGTTGTTTTTTACGCCTGTTCATTCTGAAATGTAGGCTTGACCTCTTCTATAAAGCCTGAATTGACTTTCTCTGTTTCACTTATTGATATCCATGACAATGCATCTGTTATCATTTGGTGCTTATCCAAATATATTCATATATCTATATATTCAGCCATGACTCACTGACATCAATCTGAAACATTGAGTCCTGAGCAGTATCCTAGTTATTGTTTTTATTCAGAAGAGAAACCAATGGTTCATGGTTTGGTTCTATTTTAAACTGGGAGTTCAGTACTTAATCGATTTTTTTTCTTTCCATGCCCATGTTGTTGTTAAATCCTCATTTTCAACTGTTACAATTATTAAAGCAAGTGATCCAAAAGCATAGTAGATTGGTGCACACTTTCCTTTTTTTTCACCTAAGAGTCCTGCTCCAAAACCCTAAGCATCCCCCATAACACAATCCCAATCCCTTTGAAGATGTGTCTGCTTTCACTATGGATGGTAGATGCAGATCACAGTTTTCAAAGTGTTCTGAAAAGATCAGGAGTTACTTGATTTTGTAAAATGCATTTTCTGTTTTTTTGATAATTATAAAACCATTGTTCACCCTAGCATCATAGCTATCTGAAAGACTTACCTACTTTAAGTTTGACAAAACAATTTCTCATTTGGTTTTTCATCACAAGAAATCATTGCAGGTCTATAATTTTCCTTAGCAGTGGAAATTCTTTGTTGACTTTTGTTTTACTGTGATTTCAATGACTGGATTATGTGTCCAAGAAATGTTATTCTCCATTGTGCAAACTTACCATTCTTTCAACGTGAGACGTACATTCTGAAATATTTTGATGAGTGATGACTGTTCTAATTCGTCGGTCATGTTCTTCTTTTGTGGATTGATGTATTAGTATGTTGACAATATTAGCTCTGCATTGCCTTCCAATGTGTTTAACAATGTTCTTTGAAACATTTCTGGTGCAGATGCTATTCCAAGTGTAACCCATTAAAGTAATATTACCTGGAAAGTGTGTAACTAAGCTTTCCTCTTGTTGCATCATTGAGGGCTGCTGCAATTTAATCTTTTGAAACCATTTAAATTATTCGGATAATACTGAGATGTAACTGTACTTTCAACTCCTGAATTCACTGATTTCTTCTACAATTTGATTTTTTAATTTAGATTTGACAGATTTCTCATGTTCCTTCATTTTAATGCACAGGAATGATGCATTTTTAAAAAAAATCTATCCCACTGTGTGACAGTTATGCCTTTACACTCCATACGTTGACCAGAAGGTCTGTCTGTGTGTTCCCCTTCACCTCTCTGACACTTTGACGTGTCACTTAGCACGCTTTTCTCCATTTTGGCTGGCTGGGCATTTCACTGCATCCTAAGCATGGTTCACAGCAATTGATATTTTATATACCATTTTACTTCCCCTCCAACAAAACCTTATTCTGCCTCTGAAGTTGAGTTTGTCTCACATTGGCTAATGCTTTCTCTAGCATTAAATCCTCACTGCTTTGATAGAGCCATCTGAAACACACATCACCATAGGTTGTGAATTAATTCTGACTTCAGTCCTTCATGTGTGAAATTCTTTGCTGGACTGGGAAAATTAGTGAACAAATCCATGCTTTCCTGAGGACTCTATTATTCTCTGATTATTTTTAACATCCTTCAGTGTTAAACCTGCCCTCATGCTGAAGTGCATATCAAATGCCCTCAACACCTCTTCATATGACTCTGAATTTTTATTAATGTCCTCTGTAGTAATTGGAACAAGGTCAGCCAAGTGGGCCTCATAGAATATGAGTTCCCTGATTGGGGCTATTAACCTGATCCAATCAGGGAGCCCTGGCTGACATATATAAGCAAGAGTATCAGAGGTTCTCACTCTAGGAGCCAGCTCCATGCTAACTGGGTCAGTGACATGTACTCTGCATGTGTAAATAAATGGTGACGTGGTGATTGGATACTGGCCTTCATGGAATTATTTCACTTTCAATGGCAACTACGTCATGATTGTTCCAATAGCATACAGTAACGCATTGACCTGGACTGTTTAGCCTCTTTAGCTGAAGCCGGTGGCTATTCAATAAAATTGTAATTCTCTCAAACCTCCCACGCCCGAGTCTGGGGATATTAGTCATTAGCCTGCAATAGCTCTAAGAGTGATAAATTAGTCTCCATCACTTGACTGAGCACTGGAGCTGCTCCTTTGAGTCTGGCTGTGTTTGTTGTGCAATATGGCTCCAGTCTGTTTCTCAGTCTTCTCCTGCACCTGCAACGTCCCCCGCTTTCCTGCTGAGTCTTGAAAAATCTCTCTGTGCTTCTTGTTGATTTTGGTTACTTTTGGAATGTTTTTATGTTTTATTGTGGGTATGGGGTTATTCTAATCAGTGTCCCAAGCACTGCTTCTTGAGTCCGTGGTACTTTCTGTAAAAAACTTGTGTGCAAGAATCTGTACCCAGGTACTTTTGTAGCTATGATGATGCTGTAAGATGTAACTTGTGAACTTTTCACTGTACTCACTGGAGTACATATGACAATAAACCTAAATCTAAGAATTCTAAGAATTCTTTATTTACAGTTGAAATAGATACACACACTACTTCAAAACTCAAGTGCAGATTTTGCTTCTTTCTAGTTCTTTCTGCATATAATCAATACAGTACTAACATTATTATGACACCAACATACAGCAACATCATCACACATTCTTATGTATCGTTACATTATATTACTCTGCAACATGAATAAGAAGGAAGAAATTAAAATTTTGGTAGTCCGCAAAAAGAAAGTGATCCAGTCTGAATGGGACACATTTGAAGTTACTGAGGGGTGGAAGATTGAATTTTTGATGGCACTGGCCACAATTTTCTAATTCTCATTAGATAGTAGGAGAAACCTAATGGTTATGGTTTTAAAGGTGGTGGGTGCCTTTACAGTTGTGTTTCAATTTAAATAAAGAGCAAAGTGGTAAATCTTCAAATATACACCAACCAGTCCAACATCAGTCATAGACCTTTGAGGACAATAATCTGGACCAAAATCAATTGACATATGGCAAGATGGAAGCTCATAATTGAAGGTCACCATAGACTTGTTCAAGGCAAAATGGATTTGACAAAATTAATTGTGTTCTTTGATGAAGTAACAATGATGATTATTGAGAGGAGAAAATGTTGTGCAAATGGATTGCCAAAACATTTTTTAAAATGCGCCATGTAATATGTCTATTAGCAAAATTAAAGCCTAATGAGTTAAATCTAGAAGAGCAGCTTGGATGTAAGATTTCTTGACTGCAGAGAAAACAGGAAGTAGTGGTGAACAGTTGCTTCTCAGTCTGGAGGCAAGTGTTTATTGGTACTGTGCACGAGTCAGTATTAACTTCTGTACTTCCTGATATAAACTCACAACATCATCAGTAGAACCACTCTGAGCAAGTGTTCACTGCCAAAGTTCCTTCTAAACAAAGGCTGAAATAAACATGAATCTTCAAAATGTCTCTTCATTGGTCTATTTACGGGGCTAACATTAAGCTACAGGTAATTATTCTCCTCTTTATTTATTCATAATAAGATCTAGAAATTGTACAGTTTGACTGATATATAAAACAGTGAAAAGAAGATCCTGAAGTTTTCAGTGGAAGTGACAATGCCTGTATATTGTCAACAGCGGCAGCTAGAAATATCTGTAAGAGAAACAATAGAAAATCATGTAAATTTATAGAGATGAGATTATTTCAGCCCAGTGTCAATCTCCAAATACTATTCAGATGAACTAAGTTTGCAAAGTGTAAAAATTTGGTAGAGCTGAAAAAAATTCCCTTTCATACTGAAGTTCTGTTTGGGTAAAAATAAAGTCCGTTCCTAGTTGCAAATGTTATCTCATCCCTTAATTCAAAGTTGGGTCATATAACTTCTCTGATCATTCAAGTTGCAGCTTCAAATTCACATTTCTTAAAATATTTACATTGCTAAATTCAAATAATTGGATAATTCTATTTTGTTTACAGTTTGGGATTATCAGGAGAAGGTTGCATGTTCTACATTGTCTTAGCTTCTGTTCGTTTGTAAAACGGTTTATTTTTTTTTCAGAAAAGGCTACAAAATACTGTGATGAAACCGGGAACTGGTTCAAGCATCCAGAAACCAATCGAACTTGGTCCAACTATACATTTTGTAATAAATTCACAGATTATAAAATAAAGGTACGATCCTACTATATACAGCAAAATCCTCACCACTGTCAGCATGCTATATTCTCAGATTCCAATGTTGCCAGCATGGTATTTGTTATGGTCACAGCCTGTGCAATCATCTGGAAAGCCATGGGTAAATTCCCTGCCACCAATTCAACTAGTTGGTATTAGGTTAAGTTACTGCTACCAAGTGAAGAAGAATATTCACATCAAGTCTTTGGCAGAAGTTAAACTCAGTCTTGATAAAAAAAAATAGGTTTATTACATCATATTTAATAGTTGGTTACATTACATCTGAAATACGCGAGAGTCCTTTGTAACTCAGGTTATTGTTATGTGTTAGAACACATTACTGCTGCTGAGTTATTCTGGTACACAACTTAGGAACAATTTGTTTGCTCCTCCCAGGAACAGTTCTTTATATCCTGATAGATGAAACTTATATCATTATTCAGTTAAATTTTCAGACACTAACTGCCTTATGTATGATCACCTTCATCACCAACTCACCCTCCCACCAAAGTGTTTTTTTTCCTTCACACAATGTTTCAAATATGGTAAATTAGATTCACCACTATTCTCTGGCTGCCCAGTCTCTGATGCTATAACAGCAGTCAAGCTGGATGTTTGACTAATGTATAAATCCGACACTTGTTCGATTACAATGTGGACCATTATCAGGTATCACCACGTCTGAGGTTACAAGTGTGGTAATTATTTAATGAAGGATGTTGATGACTGTATCCATGTTGATGGAGTATACTTTCTTTACTTTGATCTGTCAACAAAAGTAGTTCATCATTAGTAGATAAGAGTATCCATCAAACACAAACAGGTCACTCCCTATCTGTTTCAATGTTCGAGTGGGAAAGGTAGTGGAAATCAATAGAGTTCCTTTCTTTCGGGACTTTATATGACACATGTTTGAAAATCATTTCTAATATCTTCTATCTGTTTACGGATTCTGTCCACCTAACTGGAGTTCAAGCTCCAGATCGATATTTGGTCACGCCCGCTTGCTTTTGATGTATCTTGATGAGGATATATGGTTCTTAAATCAGGAGGGTTAACTTTGTCAACAGTAGTGAAATAAAAACAGAAATTGCTGGAAAAGCTCAGCAGGTTTGGCATCTGTTGAGAGAAATCAGAGTTTAACCTTTCAGTTAAGTGATCCTTCCTCAGAGCAATAATGAAATGTTGTTTGCATTCAAAATGGATCTTCATCATTAAGCCACTAGGTTTGTTAACTGGTAATCCTTCGATAATATACTGACATGTAGCAAGACATTAGGGATACTTTTTTCTGCTTCCCTCTGAAGTTAAGTATTGTTTGTGTTGCTGGCCCCAACATTTTGTTGCTTGAATTGAGTTTATTGACAAGTTCTTTATCATCTGACAGATCTTTAGATCTCATGGAATGCAGGGAGAAATAGCCATTTGGATACAAAAACTAGCTCAAGGATAGAAGACAGAAGGTGGTAATGGAGGGTTGTTTTTCGGACTGGGGACCTGTGACCAGTGGAGTGCCACAAGGATCGGTGCTGGGTCCATTACTTTTCAGCATTTATATAAATGATTTGGATGTGAGCATAAGAGGTATAGTTAGTAAGTTTGTACATAACACCAAAGTTGGAGGTCTATTGGACAGCGAAGATTACAACAGAATCTTGATCATAAGACCATAAGACATAGGAGTGGAAGTAAGGCCATTCAGCCCATCGAGTCCACTCCGCCATTCAATCATGGCTGATGGGCACTTCAACTCCACTTACCCGCATTCTCCCCGTAGCCCTTAATTCCCCGAGACAGCCCATTGATCAGATGGGCCAATGGGCTGAGAAGTGGCAGATGGAGTTTAATTTAGTTTAATGCAAGGTGCTGCATTTTGGGAAAGCAAATCTTAGCAGGACTTATACACTTAATGGTAAGGTCCTAGGGAGTGTTGCTGAACAATGAGACCTTGGAATGCAGGTTCATATATCCTTGAAAGTGGAGTCGCAGGTAGATAGGATACGGAAGATAGTGTTTGGTATGCTTGCCTTTATTGGTCAGAATGTTGTCAGAGTTGGGAGGTCATGTTGAGGCTATACAGGACATTAGTTAGACCACTGTTGGAATATTGCATTCAATTCTGGTCTTCTTCCTATCAGAAAGCTGTTGTGAAACTTGAAAGGGTTCTGAAAAGATTACAAGGATGTTGCCAGAGTTGTAGGATTTGAGCTACGGGGAGAGGCTGAATAGGCTGGTGCTGTTTTCCCTGGAGCATCGGAGGCTGAGGAGTGACCTTATAGAGATTCACAAAATTATAAGGGACATGGATAGGATAAATAGACAAAGTCTTTTCTCTGGGTTGGGGGAGTCCAGAACTAGAGGCCATAGGTTTAGGGTGGGAGGGGAAAGATATAAAAGGGACCTAAGCGGTAACTTTTTCACGCAGACGGTGGTATGTGAATGGAATGAGCTGCCAGAGGAAGTGGTGGAGGCTGGTACAGTTGCAATATTTAAAAGGCATCTGGATGGGTATATGAATAGGAAAGGTTTGGAGGGATATGGGCCGTGTGTTGGCAGGTGGGACTAGATTGGGTTGGGATATCTGGTCAGAATGAACAGGTTGGACCGAAGGGTCTGTTTCCGTGCTGTACATCTCTATGACTCTATGACTTTCTGGTGGACGTTTGTCAGCAGTCACTGTGTAGAGAGTTTCCGCTGATATTTGTAATTTCATTTGCATGTATTTGTTCTCATATGCAAATCTCATGAAACAAAGACAAAGATTGTATTCAAGGAAGAATTTGTTTGGTCAAATCTTTTTCATTTCACAGTGAGACCCAGGATGCAATCTGAAAATTTCCTGCAGGCTGTCATAACCATGAGGCTTTTTTTAAATAACTGCATATTCAGATGGATAATATATTGGTTTTCTGCAGTATGCCAGCTGCTCCTGGCAGACAACTACTCCAATACATGTGGCGAAGGCATCCACAGGATAAGAGTCAAGAATTATGGATTAAATTGAGCCAAGATATCTACATAAGTCATCATGACTTTGACCTCATGATGTGTGTCCTAATACCATTCTTGAGCCTTGTTCAGTCAGTGTCTCAAGGGTTTTGACATAGTTCCCAAGTGAGATAAGTTTTTTTTATTCTCTGGTTTACTATTTCCAGAAATCTTTGTAAGTTTTTTACTGATTTTTGGAGTAGGAAAATTTTCTTATCATCCTTGAAGATGTGGCTTTATGCCAGCTTTGTCAGTGTTATGTCCCAAAAATTTAATAAAATCCTTGGAGAACTCACATTTTGAACTGAGATTTAGCCTTTCTACCTGCAATCATTTAAGTTCTGCGTGCACCCTCTGATCATAACTTTCTGCATGGGCTAAGATGACATCTTCATCTTCGTTGTTCATATCACATGTAATGCTACCCAACCCTTGTTGGAAAAAAATTGGAAGATTTCTAGAATTGGTGTGATTTCAAAAGGCAATCTACAGAAACACCATCTCTCAAATGGAGTTATGAATGCACCAAACAATTTGGACTTTTCATCTCATGGAACAGACCTGCTACAAACCACTGGTAAAATCCAGTTTAGTGATGATCATGCTCTTAGTGAGTTTGGACAACCTTTTATCTGCAAGATGACCGCTGAGCCATAAGTTGGCCACTGTCACACAAGATGGCTACCGGACAATGAGTGGATTTTTCTAGCCACTGTCTTATTGAGGTATATAAAATTAACATATATTCTGACAGAACCATTAGGTTTTGATACAAAGACTATGCCTGAACTCTATTCTGTTGGGTTAGTCACTGTGACATCACACCTGATTAGACATGTCCTACCATTGATAGGTTACTTGTCCCATTAAAAGATGAGGAATTCTCTTAGCTTTAGCAACTTTTCTTAAAATGATGTGTTGTGGGGAAAACCACCAGCCTCAGAGTCAGAGCTGGGATTAAAGACAGAGTTTATTGTACAAGGAAATACCAGAGCTCTGGGGAGAGAAAGAACCAACAGCACTGTGGTTAGCTACGATTCTTCTCTCAATGTTGAGCACATGTCAAGATACTTTTATACATCTTGTGATATAATAGGTCAGTGATGAGGTTATTGTCTCTGTAACATAGTTTGTTTGTTGTAAACATTGCAGAATCATTGATAGTTTTGATGCAGTCATTGTCAATTCCAGTGCAGCCTTTGTTCATTTTAGCGCAGTCATTGTCAGTTTCAGTGCAGACATTGTCAGTTTCAGTGTCTGCGCAGGCGTCCATTGCTGTAGTAATGGGTGCTAATCGCTCTCCCTGAGAAGGATGATTACTGCAGCATTGGCTATTAACACTTTGTATTGAATCCGTATCAGTTTGCATTTCTATCAAAGGTGTTGGCTGGACCCAGGACACTTCGGTGGGCAGTGTACGCTCTGTATACTCTCCCCCACCCACCTTAAACTAATCAATTAGGTTATGAGTGCATTGTGGTGGCCCCAGGCAGTGTCTGTGTTTTCTCTGCTGTCTCTCTCCATATTGTGTGTCAAGTGGCCAACTTATGGCTCCACGGCCATCTTGTGTGACAGTGTGCCTGGTGTCATCCTGCCCCGTGCTATCTCCCACTTCAGATGTTATAATCTGTGCTGTGTTTACCTTTGCCTGTAAATAGTTTTGGGTGATTCTTTCTTGCAACTACTCCTCCCTCTGTTTGTGAATTTCTGTACTTGATGAAGGAGATTCAGAATGAAACATCTTTCTTGCTCAGCAATGGACTCTGCAGATTCTGGTTGGCCTATGTCATTCCAATATAGCAATAACCTCTGTGCCTCAAAGATACATTTTATATACCTTTAATTTGTGAGTTGAAGGATATTAATAGGATGGAGAGGGTTCAGAAGAGATTTATCAGCGTGTTGTCGAGTATGAAAGGTTTGAGTTATAAAGACTGGATAGGCTTGGACTTTTTTCACTGGAGGGTAGGAGGTTGAGAGGTGAGCTGATAGAAGTTTATAAAATCATAAGGCATATAGATTGAGTTAGTGGTAGGTATCTTTACCTAGGATGGGGGATTTCAAGACTAGGGGATACATTTTTAAGGTGAGAGGAGAGAGATTTACAAAAGAAACGAGGGGCAAATTTTTTTACGGGGGGTGGGGGTGGGGGAAAGTGATTCATGTGTAGAATGACCATCCTGAGGAAGTGGTGGATGTGGGCACGATTATAACACTTAAAAGACATTTGGACAAGTACATGAATAGGAAAATTTTGGAGGGATATGGGCCAGGAGCAGGAAGGTGGGATTGGTTTAGTTTGGGATTATGTTCAGCATGGACTGGTTAGACTGAAGGGTTTGTTTCCAAGTTGTACTACTCTATGATTGTGACCTTCTCTGTATGACAAGATGCTGTAATTTTGTTTTCTTCAACCAAACATTTTTGTTCACACAACACAATACAGTAACACTGGCCCTGGGGTCAACTTTGAAATGAATTAGATGATGGTTAATTTCTATGAATCTATCATAGCTGGTTCAAATGAGATATACTCATTTAAAAAAAGTCTGATTATGTCTTCTAAAGGTGACATATCACCATATCATGATATGTATTTCAATTGAGGTATGCCTTAGTATTCTGGGTTTGTTCCATAGATCATTTAAGCTTTGAGAGCCATAGATAATGTTGCACAAAGGTGGTTTTTGAATTTTACACATCTCCTTTTCACTTTCTTACATGACTTGCATTGGTCATAATTCTCAACAACTGACTGAACCTCCTATTTATGGGTAAAATGTGCAGATGAGGGGGGTTCACGAAATCTAATTCACTCGGGTCCAGGACAAGTTTTCTCATTGCAATCATCTTCTTTCTTTTTATTAATTATGCAACTGAGATTCAAGCATGTACTCACCATGGCCAGAACATTCTGCTTCACACACCAATCACAGCAAATGGTAATTCAAGCTGCATACCACTTCAGATGCTACAAAGCAGGATTAGATTCTCACAGCTTGACACTGGAAGCGTTGCATAAAAATGGAAAGCTAACTCCCCATTTCAAGGTCAGCCACCTGGAGGTGCTGGTGGATGGAGTGGTGAACAGGTAGTGCTGACTGCCAAAGGAAGCCATGTCAACAGATCCAGCCATATGGACAGAATTGCAGCATGGGTCAGTGCTGTGTTCCATATGGAAAGGGACAATAGAAAGAAGGTTAGTGACCTCCCATGCTGTGCAACGATAAATGCCACCATCTCTCCGCTAAAATGTACTCACAAATCCACCACTAATCACTGTTAGGACTTTCCAGTGTATGTATCTCTGGCATGATATTGAAAGACTAGCTGCACACTGTGGTGAAAAACCACTGTCTTTGAGATCATGGCCCAGAAAGTAAGTTACATCCCTACTATCCGGACAGGGACCTGGAGCTGCAGATGGATGGTAGGTGGGGAGGAAGGCTGTCCTTTTACCTGCAGGCTGCCCAGGAGGCCTTACCACCAGATAATGTCAGCCTTTATATAGCAGTCTGGATCAATGCTGAGTACTGCATTGAAAGTAATGCCCAGCAGTGCAGGAGGAAAGTCAATGATCATCTGCACTTTACAAAGATAAGTGCCACCATCATTTTCTTGTTACCTTACACTCATGCATCCACTACATTCAATCTCTGCTATTGACACATACCTTCCCAAAGCCGGTGACTGTAACTCTTAGCATTGCAAGCATCATTTCTGCTCAAAGGCTCTCAGCTGCATCAGTCTCCAAAACTGTTAACCTTGCCTGCCCTCGGTGCTTCTTATTCATACAGTGGAGGGACCCCACCACCTCACTAACTCATGTATAACTGCTAACTGCTCTTCTATCCACTCCCATCAGCCTCAATCCCTGCCTTCATCTCATTGTAGGATAAACTGGCACATAGCCAGGATGAAAGGTCCGAGACTGGCCAAGAAATGATGGACAGCAAGCTCCTTGTTCACGATGAACAGAGATCCCTGGATTTGGCTGAACAAGAGCAGGACAACTCATGTAGCAACAAGGAGCCACAATTTGGGTCCCCAAACCAGTGAGCTTCATTAAGCTGTGCTGCTGTAATGGCCCAATACTACCATCATTCATAATCTGTGCAAGATATTCACCCTCTCACAGCTACTACCTTCTCTTCCCTTATGCAGGCATCAGTGACATCCAGTGAACCTCCCCTGCACAGGACAATTCCAGGGATGCTCAGTTCCATCTTTGAAGCCAGTGAACCCTCAGAGAATGCAATGGCAAGGCTTTCACCTGCACCCTCCCCCAGCTCAGAGACTTTCACTTTAGCAGGAAATCACAAGATTAAGACTCAAGGAGCACAACCCTGAAAGCATATCACTGAAATGCCTCCATGGCTATTTGTGGAAGAAATACCCCAGGGTACTGGTACTCCGAGAACCATTGAAGAATAGGGACCGGATCAGCACTAGGTAGAAGGTGTGGCCCTACACTCAGGCAAACTGCCAAGTTGGGTACAGAAATATCATGAAAATCGATGTTTTGGACAAAAGCCCCGTTGATTTTCCAAATCCTCAGATGCTGCCTGACTTGCTGTGATTTTCCAGCACCACTCTTTTGACTCTAATCTCTGGCATCTGCAGTCCTCACTTTCACCTACAGAAATATCAGGCCATTGTTGTGCTGGAACCAAGTGTGATGGAATTGTTTTTAATCATGAATGGGATGTGGGGGCTTGCTGACTGATGAGGCCAGCACTTATTGTCAGTCTCAAATTTCCCAGAGGGCATGCCAACGAGAGTGAGTCGACATCTGGGCAGGCAATTTTCAGCAGGCCATGGCACCCGAAGCCCAAAGGAAGGAGAGAACAACACTGTGAACATCAAAGTCAACCAGGCCAACCATAGGGCAAGCTCTCTCCAACTCGATTGTGGACACTGGGCCTGCAGAGGAAGAAAACATTCTGAGGATGCATAGGAGGCACAGGCGAAACATCATTATCAATCATTTTTCATTTCTGTTAATAAATGTTGACTTCCAGTGTTACAATAGTGATATTTTATACTGTCTGCTGTCAAATCCTGTTGAGTTACACCTATGTGATCAATGAGCGGCTTCAGACAGCCCAAGGATAAAAGAAGTTGTAATAACTGAGCATTGCTCAATTCTCATAGGCATCTGACTCCCTGACTGCAGTGTGCCTCAGATGTCAGGCTTCCCTGAAGTGTGACATTGAAGTCTGCAACAATGGCATTTCACTTTAAGGCCAAAAGCAACGTGCTGGGATTGTTCTGATGAGATTCCATAATAAGTGCTGATTCCCCACATCTCTGTCAGGAAAGATTCGTTGAATGTATCAGTTTTACAAGGGAGTGCTTTGCCATTCCACATTCAGAGATGTACAATTGGGCAGTTCATGTGTCCATTATCCTTCAAAGCACATTGATCTGCATAGAAAAGCTGCACAAAGTGCTGTCTGTCACAGGTTCAACAGTGTCCTGTAGGTGTTTAAGCATTTCAAGGCAATTTAACAGTCTCTGCACACTTTAAAACATTGAAAGGTTAATGATAACAGGGTCAAAGGAGATTCCTCAGGCTCCCTCTCAATCTTTTTGCTTTCACAAAGGACTTCAGTACACAGCACTTTGACTTTGTATAGAAGCAAAAATATTGCAGACGCTGGAGATCTGAAATAAAAACAGAAAGCGCGAGTGTTGCAAAGAAGAGTCACGTTGGAGTCAACATTTTGACTGTGTTTCTCTCTGCAGATGCTACCAGAACTGCTGAATTTCTCCAGTACTTTCCGCTTTTACTCGGATGTCATATCTTGACAAATATCTTAAGAGCTACCAGACATTAGTACCATGAGGTGTTAGTGCACTACCGCAGTGCTGTGCTATAACCAACGTTCATGTCATGTGGGTTTTGTGTGGATACTTTAAAATGGGGACATTTGAAGATATCATGGAGATTAAGATATTTATTCAGCATCACAAAAGTCAGGTATTGCAAAAATAACAATATCCACAAAAATAACAAACTCAAATGTCTTTTGCAAGAAGTTCTTGTGAGATTAGGAACAGAATAACATCCAATTAAATCAAGTCCAAACCCAGTTCATTTATTCTGGAAGTGGAAACAGGCCCTTCGGCCCAACAAGTCCACACCGCCCCGCCGAAGCGTAACCCACCCATACCCCTACATCTACATTTACCCCTTACCTAACACTATGGGCAATTTAGCATGGCCAATTCACCTGGCCTGCACATCTTTGGACTGTGGGAGGAAACCGGAGCATCCGGAGGAAACCCACGCAGACACGGAGAGAATGTGCAAACTCCACACAGTCAGTCGCCTGAGGCGGGAATTGAACCTGGGTCTCTTGCACTGTGAGGCAGCAATGCTAACCACTGTGCCACTGTGCTGCCCACTCTAGATTTATGAGAATGTTTTCTGATATGGAGTGATGGTCTTATGAGGAAAGACTGAGGGACTTGAAGCTGTTTTTGTTAGAGAGAAGGTTGAGATGTGACTTAATTGAAACATATAGGGTAATCAGAGGGTTAGCTAGGGCAGACAGTGAAAGCGTTTTTCCTCGGATGGTGATGGCTAGCACGAGGGGACATAGTTTTAAATTGAGGGGTGATAGATTTAGGACAGATGTCGGAGGTAGTTTCTTTACTCAGAGAGTAGTAGGGGCGTGGAATGCCCTGCCTGCAACAGCAGTAGACTCCCCAAATGTATGGGCATTTAAATGGTCATTGGATAAACATATGGATTCATGTGGAATAGTGTAGGTTAAATAGGTTTTAGATTGGTTCCACAGGTCAGTGCAACATTGAGGGCCGAAGGGCCTGTACTGTGCTGTAACGTTCTACATTCTATGTAACTGGGCAAGAACAGAGCTGGACTGGACTGGACTGACACAAAGCTTGATGGGAGAAATGGCAGCTGTACCATGGGCTAACTTCAAAGAGGAAATGCTTGAGACATAGTCAAGGTGCATTCCATCAAATCGGAAAGGTAGGACAGCTCCCAGCAAAGGAAATAGAAAATAATTTAAAGAAGAAAAATGTGCTTATGGCAGATGTTAGGTTGTAAATTAAATTGAAAACCAAGCTCAATAAGCAAAGTACAGGGAGGTGAAAACGTAAATAAGAGAAACCAAGGGGAATTATGAAAAAAAGATTGCCAAATAACAAAAAGAAATCTCCAAGTTTTCTGTAAACACCATCAATAGTGAAAATATGGTAAAAGGAAGAGTGGGGCTGATTAAGGGCTAGAAAGAGATTTTGGAAATAAAGGCAAGGGACATGGCTGAGGTATTAGTTAATACTTTGTCTTTATATACAAGGCAAACACAACCCAGACCATGGTGACACACTAAGTGTGTTTAAAATTGAGGATGAGGAGTGATTGGATAAGTTCTTGATATTTAATGTTTTAATACGTCACTAGGACTTGGATGATATGCATCGTTATTGAAGATAATAAGAATTGAAATTGTAGAGGCACTGACAATTACCTTTCAATCTTCCTTGGATTCAGGGACCGTATCAGAAGACTGGAGAATTGCAAACATTTTGCTCTTGTTCAAAAAAGGTTGTAAAGTTTGGCCGAGCAATTACAAATAAGTCCCAGTTTTAACTCAGATTCTGTGTCATTGCATCTTTTGGCACCAACAACTTCTTCCAGTTCATCTAAAAAGAAGCCTAAAGTATAAAGTATGCTTCCTGTCATGTGCTTCATTGTTAAAGCTGAAGAAATTTTTATTTTACAAAATTCAAATACAGTCTTAAGATAACAAATTTCATCTGTAATAAATGCCACAATGAATATTTAAATAAGTTATGCTATATTATATGAGCAAACATTTAAATTGAGTCACTTGGCATAATAATGAATTAATATCTCAAATTTTTGAAGCTGAAGACACCAATGCATTTCACCTTTATAATAATTTCAGTGTGTAAAATTAAATTTCCAGCTCCATTCAGGAATAATATACATAGAGAATGAATGACAAATTTATTTTTTAAAAGAAGACTTTGATTCTGTGGCTACATGTCCTTTCCTGTCTAAGCAATGTTGTCTCTTGCTCTTACCAGATGGCGCGTATTCTTTACTATATGGCTGTTGTGGGTCATACACTGTCAATTATATCGCTATTGATTTCTCTGGCTATTTTCTTCTATTTCAAGTAAGTATATTGACTTTCCATTGGTCCTTTCTAACCTGAAACAAAAGAAGTATCTAAACAGTTTGTGCTAATTTACTTTAAATGAAAGGTAAAAGGTTCCAAATTAGTTAAGACCCAGGAACGGGCACATACCCAACGTTGCCTGGCACTGTAGAGACTGAAGCTTCCTGAAATTAGACCTCAAGTCACGTTTCAATAAAATATTATAATTATTGCTACCTAACTGCAGGCACAGTGTTTTAGCTCTTGCTGAATGCAGTACACCCAATTTCTGAGAGAAAATCTAAAGTGGCATTAGCCTCTTCATTTGTGTTTGCAAAGGAACAGCTGTTTGACCTGCTTCAAGCAGCAGCACTCCCCCATTCCAGGGTTACTTGAAAAACTACCCAACTCAGTACTAGGACAGACGTCTTTCCATTAAAAGTTAGTCCTCATAATTGGTGTTTTCTGTTTTACACCACTAAAACAGTTACATTGTAGCCAAATCTTTACTCCAAAAAACCTAAACATCTTGAAAGTTGATGTTTGTACGAGTTACAAGTGGAAAGGGTGGAAAAGCACATATGCCGTATAAAACTGTGACTGAGTTAAGGTATTCTTAAAAGCATGAAACATATAATGATGAAGAAAAGTCAGGCCATTACATTCTTGTGACCTCTCAAAGCACTTCACAGGTAATGAAATGCATTTAAGGTTTACTCTTTATTGCATTCATTGCAAATGCAGCAATTTAATTTGGATAAGGATCAAATAATAAATAATTATCTTTTGTTTTAATTCCTGATAATGGTTATGGTATATAAGATGAATTATAGTAGAGGAATTGTCCAGTTTTTCTTCAAATAGTATTATAGGAGTTTTACATCCACTTGAAGAGATTGACAGGGTTGACATCTCATGTGAAGGACAATATCTCTAACCATGCAGCACCCTCTCAATTCTGCAGTAACTTATCAGCCTATATTCGATGCCCAAGACTCTTGTAGAGTTTAGAAGCTTTAAGCTTAGGAGGGTGGTTTGATTTTGCACAATTTACAAAATGGATGATAGCAAATCAGCAGCTAATTTTACATCTCCCTGCTTCATATTAAGGACCACAGAAATAAAAGAGGGAAGAGATGTGAAAGAAGCTGCAGAATTACTATATCACACAAATCAAGATCTGCCTCTAATATAACAGAAATGAGAGTCACTCAAATTAGACTTGAAAAGATTAATCAATCCATCAAGGCCATGGCAACTATACTGCGTTCAACCACTCTGTTATTCATTTTACCTCATTCATTTAAAGTTCTGAGGAAACATTCAACATAAATAAGATCTGGTTCTCAAATAAATTGGAATTTCTTTCTTGAATAATTTCCATGTGCATCCTTGGCTACTGACCTCCAGAGACATTATTAGCTTCCCACTCCAGCATAAGAGAAAGGTAACCACATGAATTTGTTAGACTGACCAATACCAGATTGTGATATTCTTAGGTAATGTTTTATTTTCCTGTGAGCTGGCACATGTCACTATTATTTACTCCTGACCTGGGTGGAGCCCTTGTGCCCAGCATCTCAGTACATGCTGACACACCAGGCTAGTAATTAGTGGCTACAGGTGTCAGATCAAGCAATGGTACTTTTTGGTCAGACATGACTTGTATACATTCATTATGATAGGTCCACAGTGTCTAACTAGGCAGTAGGCTTAGAATATCAGAAATCAAAACCGCAGAAGGAGAGTTAAGGTGATCTGAATTAAAAGAGCCTTATAGTTTATAACTTTTACCATGAAGGTTTGACATTGCGTTTGAAAAATGTTATTTCTAAGGAGAAGGAAAAATTGATTTTAGTTTTCAGTTCTGTGAATTATGGAATCATTCAGTAGAGAATAGGTCATTCGAGCTATCAGGTCTGCACCAACAAAAAGCTACCCTCAAGGTAAATATTTCCACTTTCCAGTGAATGGCCCATTCAAGTGCTCATCAGTACCTTTCAGAGGTTGTGAGGTTTCCCAGCTCCCTCTCAGGCAATATATTTTAGATTCCCACCACTCTCTGGGTGAAAAGAACTGTCTGCTAATCCCCTCAAGCCCCTCTAAGCCTCCTTCCTTTCACCTTAAAATACTGACCCCTTGATATTAACCCTGCAACCAAGGGTTTCTATCTACCCTTTATATGCCCCTCAAAATCTTATCCATCTCAATCCGGCCCCTTTTTCAGCCTTCTCTGCTCCAAAGAAAGCAACCCACATTTACAACCTCTCTTTGTAACTAAACTGCTCCATCTCAGGCAAGAGCCAAGGTCTGATTTTCTTTTTTTATAAAGTAAGAATATCATTTAGAACAGTTAGACATAGACAGCGTATCCAAGAAATCATGTGATTTTTATAAATAACTAGCAGGATCCTCGGAGAGATCATTGCTGACTTACAGATTGAGAGAGAGAATGGTGTCACAGTCGGACAGAAGTTCATTCAGAGAGAAAAAGTCTATAACTCCAGCGGTATTGTTAGTTTAGCAATCTCCAAAAGGGTCAGAGCAGATGGAAAATGTCCTGACTTCTTAGAAGAAAACTCCAGAAGCAAAAGGCTGTGGAAGTGGCAGAGGGGGAGGCATCCTAAAAGGCTGTTGAAGATAAAGGTTTGAGGAACCCATCTTCAGTAATAATAGTGAGCTGAGCCAACAGCAAGTTTAAAGGTCTCAGAGGGATATTAAATGAAAAGAAAAGCAATGAGTGAATGCACAGAACCTTACTGAAAAGCAAACTGATTCCAACCCTGCTAGCCAAACAAGGAGTGTCACTGGAGTAACCCTTCACTGAAGTTTGACAGCCTGTAAGGTTATTGTTGGGGTAAAAAGGTTAAACCTTTCTCTCTAATATTTGTCATGAGTTCATTCCAATCATCCTTGTAAAGTGTAATCTCGTTTGTGTGTTTTTTTTGTGCAATTAACCTTTATGTCCTTTTATTAATATTGCATTGTCAGCCTCTTATGAAATTTTTCAATGGCTGACCTCCATAGTAAACAAAAAGAAAACTTGAAACAATGGGTCTGTGAAGCTAGGTTTCGCTCTGGGATCTGACTTGCCTGGTATTATCATCAGTTGGCATCATAGCTTTATGCTTTCAGATTCGGTCATTGCTCAAGGAAATAAAGACAAAGACACTGTGAGCAGGACTACATCATTCAGCCCTGTAAGGCTGCTCCTTCAGTCAACATGATCATGACTGATCCTCTACCTCAGTGCCATGTACCTGTTTTCTTCACATATCCTGATATACCCATACACTGACGCCTTTAAAATCTGAAAAATTTGCTGTCTCTTTCTTGAAAAGTCCAGTGATTTGGCCTCCATAGCCTGCTGCAGTAAAGCATTCAAGAGGTTCACTACCCTTTCAGTGAAGAAATATTTCTTCATCTCAGTCCTAAATTGCGTACATAGTATCTTGAGACTGAAGCCCCTGGTTCTAAACTCGCCAACCAGAGACAATATCTCCCTGCATCTGGTCTGCCCAGACCTGTTAGGATCTTACACATTTTAATCAGCTCCCCTCACTTCCTTCAAAATTCTTGTGAATCCAGCCCCAGAGTAAGTTCAAACCAAAACCAGAAATTGCAGGAGAAATTCAACAGGTCTAGCAGCATCTGAAAGAAAACAGAGTTAACATTTCAATGACTTTTCATCAAAAGAATTTAGGATTGTCCTGCCACCAGTGGTATATGAGGATATATCCATATGACCATCTTGGATGGTGGAGTAAGCTCAAGGGGCTGAATGGCCTACTCCTGCTCCCAGTTTCCTGGTACCTCCCATTTCCTTTGCAATCCCTTTAAAGGCCACCTAATCCCTATGGAAGCATCATCTCTCTGATTTGACCACCTGGACTAAAGCATCCAGTGTTGCAGCAGACAACATGAGAGCTTTCTCTTTGGTTCCCTGCTCCACTGTTGTCCTTATTTTTTTCGCTGAAGGATCTATAGGCTGCTGCATCTTCCACTTTAAAGGGAGTAGTTCAGCTGCAACTCCCATCAACCATGTATGCATTTGGTCCCCTGCTGAGGTGTGCCAACCAGCAGCAGATTTAGCATTGGGATATATGCCAAAATCATGGTTACAAGCAGACGGCACAAATCTTATATCCTGTCTCTCTCAACCTGACTGGCTGCTTGGTAATAGTGCATTGTAACACTGATACCTACATCTAATATTTAGCCCAGTCAGCATATTTTTAATAAAATGATCTGGACCATATGTAAATGTTTTAGAAAACAATTATTCACTTATTTGCTATCACAGAAATATACCAATGAATTCTTTCCATACACTGTGACTTTAGTCCACAGCAATGCTGAATTATTTCTCCACACATATATTTTGAGCATATTATTGTCTTTCCTGCCATGTTAAAAGTATTTTATTTAACCTGTGGTCAAATCAGAATACAGGTTATTTGGATTAATGCAATATTTCCCTTCCCGTGCGATGCTGCATTAGAAGAAAATTGCGCAAAAACCGCACCATTAAAACTGATGGGGCTAGAATCGCATTACAACCAATATAGGTAAGGAAAGATTGTGTTCTGCAAATAATGGTCTAAATTCTTCAATCTCATTATAGCCGATCCGCGTGGAAGAAACACGCGCTATGGCAGAACTGATTATACTGACAAAGTAATCCCGCAATCTCACATGGAGCAGAATAATAAATACTTAAAGGGCTTTGAACATTTTTCTTTTCATTTGTCCAATGAACATCCCAGATTTGGCTAACAAAAAGGCTTAAGTGAAAATATTAACCTGTGAACATGAGGGATGATGCAAAAGAGGAATTTACACAACTGAAAAAATATATACTGTTTCATGCTGCAATTCCTTGTTAAACAATCAAAGCGCAAATGATTATTTGCTGGGTGTTTAATGTTCCATTGTAAGCAATCCTCAAGCTTTCAAAACCAACTTGACCTTCTCTTAATGCTATGGTTATTTGATCAATTCAATCCTTTTGAAAATAATTCTATTTGAATATATTAACATTTATTTTGATGCTGTCACTTTAGATTAAAGAAGTGTGACTTATCTTCCAAATTCCAAAACAAAAAGATGCTTTCTTCCGTGGCTAGGGATACACTCTGAATTAGCTGACCCTGAGGAATATTTTCACAATTGAGGGAACAGGCACAAAGACATTTCCAGCTATCAGCTTAATACCATCTGTTATTGCTTTTACAGTTTCTGGGCCGGATTGCTTCAAAGACAGTTGCTGGAGAGGACCAAGGACACTCCAGTACAATGAAAGAAAAACAATTGAAAATTATTAGTCTGATAGATCTGATGAGATAAACCCTGTAATTAAATAGGAAGGCTCTGTGGTGCATCCCTATGTATGGGCTAGAATATCTGGATTCAAGTCCCACCTTCCCCAGACATGGGTCATTTTAAACAGCCTGATTTGGATTTGTTTGCATGGTCTTGTGACAGAGTGGTAGTGTCTCTACCACTGGGACAGAAGATCTGGGTTCAAGTCCTACCTGATCCAGAGACATGTTCTAACATAGCAGTACATAACCTTTTCAATGTTAAGGCAAAGGTCAAAGGTGAATAACTCACCAGCTTATATACTGTGTAATGGTGCCATGGACCTCAGACGCTGGGAGCTGTCCATGCTCCCATCCCCGCGATAGGGTTGTGTGAAATCGATAGAGTGACATTGTTCCCCAAATACTTCTCAGCATATTTCTCACTTTGTCTCAGTACATTGCGGAAAACCACTATTCTAACATGTCTGAGCAGATTAATTCAAATACTTATTACTTAATAGATGAAATATGTGGCTAACACTTTAGAGAATCCAGGCATTTCTGATACAATTACTCAAGGTCGACCCAATCAACATAACAGATTTCATACGAAAGTCCCATTGAGCATAAGTAAAGTTTCTATGATCTTGAGCTCAAAATATGTGTTGGGAAATGGCCTTGCCAACAAAAGTGGCTACAGCCTCAGGCGGAGTTTATAATCACAGTGCATTTCCATTGATTCTGCCTGTTTGTAGTCATTCAAGAGGGGTTTTCAAACCTAAACCAATTGTCTTTAAGTGACCACTACAGACTACCACAACACATTAAGCATAGAATGTTAAATCACTTAGTTAAATTTAGCACAAAGCATGCAGGACCTTTTCATTACAACTGATAATTCCATTTTTGGTTTGATAAAACAGTCACCAAATGATTAGGTGAATTTTGTGCAATGAAGTTATGCAAATACAAATTGGGAGACTGGCATGAATTGCTCAGAGTCTGCTGTAATGTTCTGGGAGATTCAAATTTTGTGATAGACTGTTATCCAAACTCACCCTCCAGTTTTGTCTTTTGTTCCATTATCTCTAGTGGTGTGCAAGATAAAAAGATTGTGAAGCTGGCCTGTTAACCCAGTTTGTAGTTGTATTTTCTGACACTGACAGATGGCAGTCAGCCTGCGATGGGTCTCTCAGATAGGATTCTTCCCTTTACTGTCCTGGAGGTTAATTACAGGGAGGAAATTTCCGTGGAGGAAAAGCCATTCAGGCTCCCCTCTGTGCTTCACGAAGGTATGAAAGTCAAAAGTCTTAATCAACATGATGTGCTCTGTGGCTATGAAACAAACCTATTATCTGGACAAAGATGAAAAAGGGTTCACCTGTGGATCTTAAGGGCTTATAAACCAAGAATAACATGGTAATTGTAGTTACTTTCTGAATAACTAAAGTATTCCTACAGAACCTGAATATGTGCCACTAATCTTCAACTTCTGCTGTAATGTTTTCTAGGAGCCTCAGCTGTCAGAGGATAACTCTCCATAAGAATTTATTTGTGTCCTACGTATTTAACTCAATCTTTACACTTATCCAACTTATGGTGGTGGCCAATGACAAGGAGGTAGTTTCCCAAAATCCTGTAAGTACGGATAAAATCTGAGAGTGTTTTATGTGAATCAAAAAGATAATGTAGCCTTGACTTCAACTTTGTGTTTAACTGCTTTTGAAATCTTAAACAAACTTGGAGAGTGCAGAAAGCTCACTATCTCTGGCAGCATGCATATCAGACAGAAAACCTTAACTCTGTTTCTCACTCTGCAGATGCTGCCAGATTTGCTGAGCTTCTCCAGCATAATCTGTTTATTTCAAATTATGCATAAACTCTCCTTTGCGACAGCAAATCAATATTTTATCTCTGCTGAGTTCCCATTTTGCGCAATAAGCTTTTACATGAAACTTGTCAAATGCCTTCTAGAAATCCAAAAACAATGCACCTAAAGGTTCCCATTCATGTACAGCACAAGTTACTTCTTTGAATGGTTAAACATGATTTCCCTTTTCACAAACTACCTGGACCCAGGAATTAGTCAGCCTGGACCCTATCAGTTTGCTCAGTACTATTCCACTGGAAATTGTAATTTCACCAAGTTTCACTTTCCCTACCATCTCATGACTTACAACTGTTATTGGAACAACATTTGCATTCTTTTAATGGAAATTTGTGTTTTTGTCATAGTTTGATCATTGGAAACTGCTTAATTTGGCATTGAGATCCTTTGGTAGTCTTTGAGCAATTTAATCGTTGCTGCAACATGGATATTTTTGTTCCACAAAGTGGCTACATCAACTCTATTGCCCTGAAATCTTTGCTGGGCTCAGAGTTTGATTTGGTCCACTTATGTGTTCATAGCTGCATTGTATTTCTAGTGATGATGTTACCATTCAGAGATTTTGAAACTTTTGTCTTCAAATGGTGGTGGAAGAAAAGTCTTTGAATGTTCATTTCACAGATGTAGATTTTTTTTTAAGCAAGGGGGTGAAAAGTTATCAGGGATAGGTGGATTCAAGGGTGTACTCAAATCAGCCATGACCTTATTAAATGGCAGAGGTGGCTCAAATGGGGACTCGGCCTACTCCTACTCTAGTTCTTATCCACCTGTGTGAACAACACAACTCATATCCTCTGCTTGGTCCCCATAGATTTATAACCCTAATCCTTAAACATATATACCTGATCTAAAAAATTGAAGCCAGTCCAAATACAAATATAATCTTAAATTTACAATTGTTAGGTAGTAACCTGGCTTAACTTAATCATGAAGTACACGACTAAACACATAATTGTTACTGAAAATGCATTAGTGATTCAACTTAACATTGTGACCAATATTTTATATTTACACTTTTGGAATACTGCATGTAATTCTGGTTGCCCTGCTATATGATGGATTACAATAGAACATGATCAATTCATTAAACCAAAGAAGGAACGTAAAACCCGATTTAAAAAGTTAAGGGAAGAACCTGTGTTCTACTTTAATTATTAGCTTTTCAGTTTTAATCACAAATGTTTAAAGCTCACAGGTTTTAATAAGCTTTAAAGTTTACAATTAAATACAACAATTCATCTCTAAAGGTATGTTTGGGTTCCTTCTACCTGTTTTATTAGTTTCTTTTATCTTTAGTTACTTACACTGGGTGAAATCTAACTGCCTTTAAAGTTGTTCAGATGCCTAGACCAGAAAGAGACATCAATTTCCCTTGTTTTCCATATCCAGCTCAAATGTCAGAGCCATGCAGGGCAGCTCCAGACAGATAACACTTACCTGGGTGCTTAACAGGCTTTTAAAGATGGAATGGGTGCAAGGGATGATGATCTTTTGGCGATAATTGACTGAATATTTGGGAATGGTAGCTAGCATTAGATGTGAGAGATACCACAGGGTTAGAGTAAGTAATTATTGACATGTATTTTATAAAACACAATGACAATTCGTGTTGCATCTTGTGGTGGGAATTCCTCAGAAGAACTCAACATAGCTCACAAATAGCCAAAAAAAAGTAAGATTCATCCCTCAGTCTCCATCTTACTGAGGGCACTAGCAGCATGATATTCTGAGGGAAGTGAATGATAGTTTGTAATCAAATCATTCAGATCCATGGCAGATTATGAGGGCAGAATGAATCAAAATTAACAGTGGTAGCCGTTTACAAAGAAATGTCTCCTAGATCCCAGATAGCACATGACCCTGGCTATCTAAAATTAGTTCACTGAAACAAGCCTGCTCCAAGCTGGTCTGCTGAACACACTCCAGTTACAGACAGCAAGGAATACCAAAATCCAATTTATCGAAACTCCACAGCCATGAAGTCCAGGATATCCAGAAACCCACCTCCACAAAAATGAGAAATGAGGTTCATAAGGATGCGATATCTGATTCTTCGGGATTTTGAAAATCTGGATCTACTGTTGCTGGAGTATTACTACTTGCTAATAAAATATATTTTACAAAATAACTAAATAAACTAATATCATCCTCTACTTAACACTGCTGCTCACTTTGTTTAACCTCTTCTTCTCTGATCACTTTCAAATTTTATTTCCAACTGTTTTGTTTCACTACTCTTTTGGGTCATATTTACTGCCTTGGGTTTTCCTAACCTAAGTATGTTTTTGAGTAGAAATCACCTTATCCAACTTCTATCTTTGATTCAAGATTCTTCTTATTGCTATTTATTGATTTTTCCATGCATTGTTTTAGTAAACTGGTCAATACATTTGTGTTGAATGAAATGAGTTCACACAGCAAAGTCTGGAATTTAAAATGAGCGATTTCAGTACTCTACTAAAAAAAATAGCACCAGAGGCAACAAAAATGTCTGAAGTGAATTTGTAAACTTATCATCAGTATTTTTATTTGTTATTCCGCACTTTTAAAGTGGTTGAAAACGTTGCATGGAATTTCCTGAAAAATTGCAAAATAGTAATGGGGCATCTATGACATGTGGATTTAGTCAAACAGGAAGGTTCAAGGACATTACAGTGTAAATGAGTTAGATCAATTAATATTTCAAACCAAATTTTCTGTTAGGTTTATGTCTTTTTGCCAAAATCTATGCCAAAGCAAGTAAACATTTATTATAATAGATGATGCTTATATAAAACAGAGGCAGTGACAAATTCCATTTATTCTTTCCAGTTTGGTTGCTTGCGTCAACACTGCTCAAACTCTGATACATCTTGTTAATCTTTAGCTTCCTATTGTTTTGTTCATATGAAAGCTTAAGTAAATAATTTAATTCCCTAAAGGCAAATAAATATATCTCTCAATTTGGGGAAGATGTTTTTGAGAACAATACTGTTTAATCACAAATAATTTACAAGTAAATGCATATACTTGTATACATGTAGTGATGCAGAAGGTTCGAGCATTGTGAAAATTATTCGACTAAAATAAAAGCAACAATCTTTTTCGGTATAAAACAAATCAATATTGATGATTCACAGATGCCCTGGAATAAATAGAGTTGTGCTAGATACCAGCTTTATCAAACTCGCAGATGTGCAGATTGGTCTATGTATTGAACAGTTTCCAGGTCCAAATTGAGCATCATAAGGTGGAATCTTGTAGCACACATTGTTTCTAACAGAAATTGTTTCAAATGGCACTTTGTTTTGGAAACTTATTGGGTTTCTCTGAATACTATATGAAATCAATGTGGACATTATTTAAATCAGCTAGCAGAGGTCCTCTAGCTGAATTGGGAACCTTTTGTTAGAGCAAAGTCTACGCAGACTGCAAACACTTCCTGAAACGGCCCTGGAAATCATATGGGATTAATTGTTGAGCAGTTTTCACAAGCAGTATTGTCATTTTAGATTCATAGGACAGTTTTTAGTCACATTTATTATGGTTTTAGTCAGGTATTGTACCATAACAATAAGGTTACAACAACCTTTGATATGTTGAAAAAAGGTAATTTTGCAGCAAGAATTGAAGCCCAACATCAGGGCATGAGTGTGGCAGTAAACATCAGTGACTCAAAATGTTTATGCCCCTGGGTCTTTCCAAATATATCCGGTGATGTCAGCAGCATTAATTAGTTTTTTTTTGTGAAAGACATCAACAATTCTTTGCAGTAACTATGGGGGCTGACAAGCAGAACAAGAGAACTCTGAAATTTTTCTCATTTACTTCTGCGTTTACAATGCCACATGCATGCATTTCTGCATTCTCACCAACAGGTCTGATCAATATTCAACTTGAGTGCCTACAGACGGCCAGCAGAGTGATGCCAACAGAATGGATTCAATTCCCACACCAACTGAGGTTACCATGAGGACTCCCTTCGCTCAGGCATGGTGACCTTCAGGGAGTTTTGAGAAGATTTGTAGCTCAGGTTGAGGTCCTCCTTGTGCACAGGAAAGGTCCCAGAGGACTGGAGAATAGATAATGTTGCCCCAGTGTTTAAAACGGGTAACAGGGATAACCCAGGATATTACAGGCCTGTGAACCTCATATCAGTGGTCAGGAAATTAGTGGAAAAGATTCCCAGGGCCAAGATCTGTAAGCATTTAGAAGCAGATGGACATATTAGTGAAAAGCATAATGGTTTTGTATGGGGGAGGTCGTGCCTTGCTAAATTGTTTGAGTTTTTTGAAGAGGTGGCGAAGGTGATTGATGAGGGAAAAGCAGTTGATGTTGTCTACATGGACTTCAGTAAAGCCTTTAACAAGGTCCCTCATGGCAGAATAGTGCAAAAGGTGATATCATATGGTATCAGGGTGAGCTGGCAAGATGGATACAGGGCTGGCTTAGTCATAGGAGGCAGAGAATAGTAGTGCTTTTTGGAATGGAGGGTTGTGACTGGTGGTGTTCCATAGGGCTCAGTGCTGGGATATCTTATGTTCCTGATCTAATAAATGATTTGGAGGAAACTGTAGCTTGTATAATTAGTAAGTAAACAGATGATACAAAGATCGATGGAGTTGCAGATAATGAAGAGGATTGTCAGAGAATACAGATCAATTGGAGGCATGGGCAGAAAGATGGATGATGAAATTTAATCTTCCAAATGTGAAGTGGTGCATTTTGGAAGGTCAAGTACAGATGGGAAATTATACAGTGAATGACAGAACCCTTCGGAATATTGATATGCAGAAGGATCTGGGTGTGCAGGTCCAAAGATCACTGAATGTGGCATCACGGGTAAATAAGGTAGCAAAAATGGCTTATGGCTTGCTTGCCTTCATTGGAAGGGGCATTGAGTATAAGGATAGACAAGTTATGCTGCAGCTTTATACAACTTTAGTTAGGCCTCCTTGGAATATCGCATACACTTTTGGTCACCACACTAATGGAAGGATGTGGATGCTTTGGAGAGGTTACAAAAAATCTTTACCAGGATGTTGCCTGGTATGGGGGACTTCAGCTACCATATATACTCAAGTAATAGTCTATCTCATGTAAGTTTCGACCCCCTATTTTTGGCCAAATAATCTGGGATTTTCCATATATCTCATGTAAAAGTCGACCCTAATTCGTCACAGATTACGGATCAACGTTTATGATTCAGTGTGCCCACTTCTCGCTCCAGCTTTCCAGTCTGCCTGTTGTTCCACTCCACTCCCAGTTTTTCTGTCCACTGGCTGTTGTGCTGTGCTCCGGATTTTCAGAATTACCATAATTCCTTTTTTTGTATTCGTTCAGAGATCAATTGGGCTTCTGCTAATGATATGGTATGAATTTTGACAAACATGAATTTCAGCCCTTCAAAAGTAGAATCCATGTAATAGTTGACCCCATAAATTTAACCTTAACAAGTTGTCAAAAAAAAATTGACTATTATTCAAGTGTGAAGAAAGGTTGGATAGACTGCCAATGTTTTCACTGGGACACAGGAAGTTGAGGGGTGACCTGATAGAAGATTGTGAATGGCGTGGATAGAGTGGAAAGTATGAGGCTTTTTCCCAGGGTGGAGGGATCAATCACTAGGAAACATGGGTTCAAATTGCGGGAGGTACGTTTAAAAGAGTGTGCGAGGCATGTTTTTCACACAAAGGAACACACTGCCGGAGGAGGTGGTGGAAGCAGACACCAATAGCAACATTGAAGAAGCACCTGAACAAAGACATGAATAGGAAGGGAATAGGGGGATATTGATCCTGTCAGTGAAGACAGTTTTAGTATGGAAGGGTAAAATGTATTGGTGCAGGATTGGAGGGCCGAAAGGTCTGTTCCAATACTGCATTGTTCTTTGTTCTTTGATACAGAACATCAATAGAATGAGAGTCATTCAGCATCAAGAGTTCTGATTGTGAAAAGTATTGGTACCCTGAAATAGATCACACCCTGCATACCCTGAACCCACCTCTGTGCAGCCTGGGAACATTTTGTCTTGTATCTCAAAGTGTAAGGTGGAGAGACAATTCTTCCCTGCTCTCTGAGAGCTGTTTTGAGAGTTTGCTCCTGAATACGAAGAAAGGAACACAATTCAGGATTTAGTGAAATGGATCATTGGCATCAGATTCTGACAACAGCAGCAGTTTGTCATGCACCCATTTCTCCGATACAGATTTAAATGAGATGGGAATGGAGGAAAGGATAATTTATAACAGTTCAGGACGTGGGCTCCAGCCTCACCAGATGATAGTCTCCTTATCCAAGCCCCAACCTCAATGTCCATTACTTACACACTTAGTGGCAATAGTACACACATGTAACCTGCTCTTCCTCCTGCAGCTGCTTACTTCCAGGAACATGGGAAAAGTTAATCTGGGGGTACACCTTGTTGGGTGCCTCCATTGGGCCTGGCAGGATGACCAATAAATGAGGAACTTTACCATTTCCCACAAGTCATCCAAGGAAGATGAAACTAAAGTAGAAGATAAGCCATGATTGTATTAAATGATAAGATAATGTAGGCACGCAATGTTCCACTCCACTCATGATTTCTTATATTCTAATGCTTTTCAATTAACTTGCTGTCCATTTTTTAATTTATTTATCAGCAAAGCCACCATTGCAGGAAATTCCACACCAATATCACAGTAGAAACTGAAGCAGGTGAACACACCAAAACAAGTCTGTTATTTAATTTACAATGCAAAGCAGTAGGAAGAGGGTAAATGATCAATGTGTAAGATACTTGGGGTTCCTCTTAACTTAGGTGGGAGCACAAAGTTGATGTTAAGGAATTTTAATTTCTGTTGCAGTCGTAATAAAGGCATGTGAAACGGTCTACCAAGGCAATGTCAGGTATTTAATGCGACTTCTGAAGATCAATTTCACCCTCGTAAAACTAGATCACTGTTAGAGATTACAAAGTAATCATTAGCATTTTGGGGAAAGAGAGCAATTAGCATCACTTTTATCATACAACTTTAGAGTGAACAAATGTAGTGTCATTATAGTTTCACTGCAGCATTTAATTTACATAACAACTTATTGATGTGAAGGATATGATTTTATCATACGATTAAAAAAATTGTTAAAGCGTTGGTCAGGAGCTTCAAGAAATAGACTCTATTTTGGTCTAGGAAAAGTAAATCGCATATTCTTTTAATATATCAGCAGAACCAAACTTTGGAGAGCATTCAACCTTAGAATTAATATATATATATATACCAATGAGCATTTGAGTCAAAAATGCCTTGCACCCTGGAATGTAACAGCACATGAATTGCACTCTGTCTTGTGCTTGTAGACTGTAAACATCAGTGACTAGCTTTGAGTGTCAGATGCATTTCCAAAGAAGTAGAAAAGCACGGCTGTAGATGGGCTAGCCAGACATTTTCACAGTCTGTCTGAAGCAGAGATGAGCCAGAAATCCTTCTCCTGTCAGTGAGCCAAAAACCCAACCAAAATGAAAAATTTGGCTTCCAGTGTCCCCTGCAGGAAAATTTCTCCATAAAGCTTCAGAAATGGGATATTTCAGAACATTTTTCCAGCTACCATTACTTAGCTTAATGTTATCCTTCATCAGGAAGGGCTGATGCCCGAAACATCAATTCTCCTGCTCCTCGGATGCTGCCTGACCTGCTGTGCTTTTCCAGCACCACACTCGACTCAGACCACCAGCATCTGCAGTCCTCACTTTTCCTAAATTGAAGTAATGTTGATTTCTTCATCAATGTATTATGGGAGGGATCTTCTGCATCTGGAAGTGGTGAGCTTGGAGGTGGGAAGGTGGGATGCTGTCAAATTTGAACCTGAATGCCTTCCTGCTTCCTACGCTCACAGTGGAAAGGCCCATTGTTAACTCTTACTGCTCTGCCTCCAAATGGAGACCAGTTAAGGACCAGTTCAGGGCTTCATCCCATTGCTGCTGGGATTAAACTACAAGCAGGCCCAATGCACGGTAAGTAAACCTGCATGGGCAACTTGTCACCTTAGTGAAGGCTCCTCGATGAAAGGGAATCAATGCCAGTTCAAAGGAATCAGCATAAGGCAGAGGGTTGTCCACTGGAAACTACCCACTGCCCTTGTTTCTGACTCTTAGCACTCTTCTTTCCATGACTGTTAAACCAAGAACCTAACTTCACCTTTTACCTGTGTTCTCCACAGTCTTTGACACTGGGTTGGTACTGCATCATATTCTTCTCTGGTGCTGTTGAGAGCTTCTGCTTGCCCCACATCTCTTGCTGGGTGAGATGTCAACTCCTTGGGGTTTTCATTTGAGAAAAAGGCCTAGCGCGGCCCTACCACTACCTGGTTGGCATGCAATTCAACAGCCCTCTCCTGGAACAGGCAACAAAAGTCTCTCATCAGTTCCCCAGCCAGCAGTCTAGCTCCCTATCAATTTAAGAAGATTCCAATCTTCATTGTTACGTTGAGATCAAATATCATGCTTGCATAATTATGGCTCCAGGCCCAAAATGAATTTAATGCTTTTTCCCCCTTTTTTTAGGTTTTTCACCTGAAAGAAAATGCACAATAATTCATTTGATCACTTATTCATTCACAAAAATCAGAATGATATATAAAAGTCACATTCACAAACAACTGGCCTCAGAAGGCCATATTTTGGAATGTACCACTTCCCCATGCATGTCATCTGCCTGGGCTGGTTGGCAGACACCAATGTGGTCACTGTGAGGTGGCTGTGCTAACGGAGTCCTTGAAACCTCCTGGGACAAGGCCTCAGCAATCTGAGTTAGCCGCAGGAGGACAAATTGCTGGACTGCTGGGTGAAGCTAGCTCTTTTCTCAAACACTAATATCCATAGCCAGTGTGGCAATGATCTGAATCTGCATCAAAACACACAGAACTGGCAAGACAATAAGCTTGGATCTCATTACCTTAGTCTGTGCTGCAGTCCTTGGTATCCTCCAGATCAAAACTTTGGTTTTATTCCAAGTGAGGGTTAGGGGGAAGTGGGAGAGGGCTAACCCTAATCCTCACCTTTCAGCTTCATAAATTAAGCCCATTTCCAAGTTGTTCAGCAGAGGAGAGGCTGGAGAGAGGAAATGCTTGGCATGGGAATTCTGTAACCATTCCATCCCAGGAACACTTACTCTGGTTTGATTGGCTGCGTTTGGGGCATCTTGGTGATGTTTGTGCTCTGAAGACAGTGCTTGATCTGTTTAAAAAAAAAGTCAAGGAGTAATTTCCATCTTATTTAAAAAGGAGTCCACTTACAGTCATAGAGTCATAGAGTCATAGAGGTGTACACCACAGAAACAGACCCTTTAGTCCAACTCATCCATGCCAACCAGATATCCTAAATTAATCCAGTTCCAGTTGCCAGCACTTGGCCCATATCCCTCTAAATCCTACCTATTCATATAGGCATGCTTTTAACTGTTATAATTATACCAACCTCCACCACTTCGTCTGGCAGCTCATTCTGTACATGCACCACCCTCTGATGAAAACGTTACCCCTTTGGTCCCTTTTATATCTTGGCCCATGAAGTCAGCACTGGCTCTCTGTGAGGCAATCTCATCACTCTTACTCCTCCACTCTAATCTGTTGCTTTGCAAAGTCCATTTCCATCAACTGTCCATCCCATTTCCTTTTGAAATCATTTATCATCTCTGTTTCCAATTCCCTCATAAGTGATGAGTTCCAGGTCATTATACTTGTGCAAAGAAATGTTTCCCTCACATTCCTTAAATCACTGCCCCATGCCCGTGACCATTCTGTTGATGTAACAGTTGTTCTTTTTCACCATGTCATAATCTTGTGCATCTTGTCAGATCATTCCTCAGTCTCCTGTCTTCTAAAGAAAAGAACACCAGGATCTCCTACCCAATTGAAATTCCTCCATCACCAGAACTATTCTGGTAGTTCCCTTATGCAGCTTTTGAAGCGCCCAATGTTACAGACGAGTGGTGCCTAGACTTCAATAAAATACTAGAGTCCTTAGCTAACCTGAATTTTGTATTGGTGCAGCATGTTGCTACTCTTTTACTTAATATCTCTATTTGTGGAGATAAATCCCCCATTATCAATATCCTGAGGGTTACCATTAACCAGAAGCTCAACTGGACAAACCATGTAAATGCAACGGCAATAAAAATAGGTCAGAGGTTAGGAATACTGCAGTAAGTAACTCACCTGCTGTTCCCCAAAGTCTGTCTACCATCTACAAAGGACAAGTCAAGAATATGATGAGAGGCTGTCCACTTGCCCGAGGGTACAATTCCAACAACACTCAAGAAGCTTGACAGCAGCCACAACAAAGCAGCCCAATTGATTTGCATCACATCCACAACACCCACTCCCTCCACCAATGACACTCAGTAGCAACAGTGTGTACTATCTACAAAATGCACTGCAGAAATTCACCAAGGATTCTTAGGTAGCACCTTCCAAACCCACAACCACTTCCATCTAGAAGGACAAGGGCAGCAGATACATGGGAAGATTACAACTTTCAAGTTCCCTTTCACTCACCATCCTGACTCAGAAATATAACACCATTCCTTCACTATTGCTGGATCAAAACCCTGGAATTCCCTCCCTTAGAGTATTCCAAGTGTACCTACAGCACGTTGCCTGCAGTGGTTCAAGAAGGCAACTGAACACTACCTTCTCAAGGGCAACTAAGGAAAGGCAATAAATGCTGGCCAGCCAACGATGCCCACACCATGCGAATGAATAAAGAAAATCCCACCTGCTTTACTCACTATTCTCTCAATATGCCCCACAGCCATCAAAGGTCGAGGCATAGTCATTTTAGATCCTTTTGTATTAACTTCTATCTGCCACTTGCCTGCTGATTCTAAACAAGTTGGTGAGCTCACTTGCAATGCAGGTTCAACAGCATGTATTGACTGAAGTCACCATGAAGATCTTGCCTTCTCAACCTTTCCCCTCGCCTGAGGCATGGTGGCCCCTAGGTTAAACTCACCACAAATTGTCTCGCTCTAATGAGAAAATGATACTATGATGACTTTATCTTTACTCTGTCATATTGCACTCAATTTGTATCAGCCTAACTATTTAATCACTCCTCTGAGCTTGGTGTCATTTATAAATTTTAAAATTTCACTCTGCATTCCAATTTCTTAGTAATAATATCCAAATTCCTAGCACTCAATGTTGGGAAACACCATAGTCTACTGTTCTCCAGTCTGAAAAACAAGTTTTCATCATGACTCACTATTTATTGTACATAAGCCAATTCTGTTTTTACCCAAGTTGACATAACCCTTGTATTCCTTCAGCTACAGTTTTGTTTATTGGTCTTTATTCTGGATCTGTACAGATTATTGTGGATCTGTACAGTGTCAGGGCTGATGTATGGTTAGGAATACAATGCAGAACTTTTAAATGATATGAAAACCAGAGCGCTGAATTTATGACCTGAATAAGACCGCTTTAGCTCAGATACAAATACCAACATAATACTCATTACAGATCACTTCAGATGTCTTTTCTCTGGGGGCAAATTGTCAGCAGCTGATCCAGCAGCAACAAAGTGCATTTGTTATTATAACATTTATAAATGAATAAGTATTGAAGGGACGAGGTGGGTTAAGGTCAAGTAAAGGCATGCAATTCCTGACAGTCTAGTTTAGAATTTGATTTGTGGCAGTCCAGAAGATTGTTGGGTTCCTGCCAGTCCAGAGAGAGCTCAGTCCTTGCCAACTGAAAGAAAATTTATGCATCTGATGAACTTATTTATTTTTAATATTTGGTGGGGGATTTAGGAAAGAATCTGTTTTAGCTCTTCAGAGATAGGCAGTGGGGAAAAACTGAGAATGGTGAGTACTGGTACTGGATAGTGGGCATGATAAGGACATTTCCATATTTCCTGATAGTCTAGTTGGGGTGGGAGGGGTGTGTGGGGTGATGAAGGAATGGGTGCCTATTTTGCCAGGCATCAAAAAGATGCTGAATTCCTCAAATCAAACATTGACATTGGGTTTTATTTAAATAACTTAAGATCTCCAAAATGCTTCCTCAATCAAATCCATATATCCATTGGGTTTTATTTGTGGGCAGCACAGTAACCAGTGGTTGTACTGCTGTGTCACAGCACCAAGTATCCAGGTTTGATTCCCTAGCAACTGTGTGGAACTTGTTCATTCTTCCAATGTCTGCATGGGTTTCTTCCCACAGTCCAAAGATGTACAAGTTAGATGGGTTGTCCATGATGCATTGTCCATGGTGTCGAGAGATGTGCAGGCTAAGTGGACTAGCCATGGTAAATATAAGGTTACGGGGATAGGGTGGGGGGCTGAGTGTGGGTGATGTCCTTCAGAGGGTTGGTGCAGACTCGATAGGCCGAACAGCCTCTTTCCTCACTGTAACGATTCCATTAGTCCAGTTGTAAAAGTAGTTTGATTTCAGATGGTAATGTCTTGCAGCTGAAACTGAACATAATGCAAGCTTCTCAGTCAGTTGAATTTGCGACTCTAATTCCAAGTACAGACCCTTACCAGGGAGGTCCTCCCTACTAGAGACATGTGTTATAACATCTCAGAACAAGTTGATTAGAAAGTAGATTAGATTTTTAAATCTTCTACGTGGAATAAGAGAACGAATTCAGTGAATAAACTTACAAATACCAGTGAATTCAACTCCTGATTAGTGTCCATCTCAAATACAGTCATTAATTGGTTATGGTAATAGGTTTCTAGCAACCCCAAAATCATGAATTCAAATTACACCACAGTAACTTGTAAAACTGTGTTCCATTGTAACTCCTGGCATTCCTACAGAACAGGAAAAGGAAACGGTTTCCACTTGATCTGTAGGCACACGCATGGTTTCTGCAGTTACATGTATCACTATAGTGTGTCCTTTGCCCATTATCCAGTATCAGTACCCACCATTCTCAGTTCTTTCCCGCTGTCTACTACTGCTCCCTCCATTATTCATTCCCTTCCACCCCTGCCCAACTGTGGGACCACCGTGGAACCAGTGAAGGGAATGGTATAAGAAAGTGGACATGTGTGAGACAGACAATTGTAATGGGAGGAAGTAGTAAAAGGACACAGGGTAAGTGGCAGGAAGATATAAAGGTAGCAAAGAAGTAGGAGAAAATGGTGACGGTAACAGTGAGGCGGGAGGAAAGGGGTAAGTTGCAATGGAAGTGGGGAAAATAAGAGGAAGTGGGAAATAGTGAAGGGAGTAGAGAAGCAGAAGAGAATAAGAAAACAGTGAAAGGCTAAGAGCTCTTTATCTGGTCTTAAGCTTCTGGCTCGGAAATCAGTGGTACATAACAACTTGGATACTACTCACTAAATGTGTAACATTTTTGTTAAAATACTGAACAATCAGATCCAAAATGGCAGCGATCCAGTAGGTCTGCCCTGCTAGGCTCTGCCCAGAAACTGAGACAAAATGGTGCATTCAACCTCCCTTTTTAGCCATTGTGGTGTAAATCACTGGTTTTAGTTATTTATTAGTTTCAATGCTTTTTTCAAAGACATAAAAGTGACTCAGGGAAAAGGACCATGAGAATCGCAAAAAGCAGGGCACTCCCCTGCAATACTGGACACACACGCGGCCATAACGTCGGCCTCTTCAAGTGCTCCCGGGGACTTACCTGTGGAGCAGTGCCTGGTCTCAGAGTTTGTAAAGCTCCAAGAGAAAATCGATCCAGCGATGGAGGAGACACAGACCAGCTGGAACCAATCTCAATCATACTGCAGAAGAATGACCAGGAGATCCAGTGCATCATGGAGGCGGAGCAGTGGGCTGCGGCTTCCGAAACTCCAGTGGAATTTTCGGACGGCTGGGTCCAGGCCCTGGAAAGGCAGATACAGGCCTTAGTTGAACAGGTCGACAACCTCAAAAATCGAGACTGTCGGAAGAATATCCACCTGATCGGGCTGCCAGACCGGGAAGAGGGAGGTCAGCTGATCAGCTTCTTGGAGCAACAGATCCTGCGGTGTTTGAAGCTGGAAGTCAACTTAGGCCAGGTATGGGTCGAGGGGGCTCACTGGGTCGCAGTGCAGAGGCATGGGTCAACCAGTGCCCCCGCCTGGTCCTCGTGCGACTCCAGCATTATAGGGACAAGCAAATGGTGCTGGAAACTGTTAGAGCTCTGGGGAAGGAGCCACAGACTCTGTTACATAAAGAATTAAGAATTATGCTCTTTCAAGACTTTTCTGTGGCCATGATCCATAACAGGAAGGCCTATAATGATGTAAAAAAGGAGGTTGAGGGCCTTGAATATTCAGTAATCTGTAAGATAACCAGCAATATTACATTTCCGCCATGGAGGATCCGTGTATAATTTTGACTCATCGGAAAAGGCAAAGGACTTCCTGGACACTTTAAAATAGACTGGCTGGCTCAAATAATATGGACAATCGCGTTCACTTTATTTTCTGTAGTTTGCCTGGTTTACCTGGTTGTGTCTTTTTAATATGCAGGAGTCTTCCCTTTTTTCTTCCTCTCTTTTTCTCTCTCCTGTCCCTTCATTCTCCCCTCCCATTATCCTTTGTTTTTCTATCATTCCCTTTTCATGTCTCTTTTTTTTTGTACGGGGTTGGGAGGGGGTGTGGGTTGGTTTCATTTTTTTTTACCAGGACTGCCTAGAGTCAAAGTATGGATGGGATGGGTTGAATGCCCACTTTTAATTTTCTTGTTGTAAGATGCGAGTGACTTTTATATACTTTGTTTTGTCTGGGTTTGGGGCATGGCTTCAGCTAGAAGGAGCCATGGAGGGGTTCGTGGGTAATATTTGTGCCCCCTGTGGGCAAAGGTGGAAAGTCTCTGCTTATTTGTTTCATATGTTGCTTCATTGTTGAAGTAGTTGTTAGAAGTTTTGATTTGGTAGTTTTTGTAGTTGTATTCTCAAGTTTATATGAACTACTTACTGGTTTCACTCAGTGTGCTATAAATGGGGCTTTTCCTCCCAGGGGGTCAGGTGCTGTTTCAGATGGCTATGGCTAACTGCTTGTTTAAATGGTGCACCTGGAACATTAAGGGGAGTCATTCACCGGTTAAGAGAAAAAAAATACTTGCAAGCCTTAGAAAGGAAAGGGTCGATGTAGCCTTGCTGCAGGAAACACATCTAATCAATAAGGAGCACTTAAAGTTCCAGCAGCGACGGTTCAGCCGGGTGCTTTTCTCATCCTTTAATTCTAAAAGCAGAGGAGTTGCTATACTCATCCAAAAGAATCTCCCATTTCAGCTGTTAGAACAAATTAAGAATGAATGTAGGCAGTTTCTGATCCTTAAAGCTTTAATACATGGAGAGGAGTATGAGATCTTGAACGTGTATTGCTCCCCCGGCACAGTCCCTCAAATTTTTAATAGATGCGCTTTCCAGGTTGATGGCCCTTGGGGCGCATCATACAATTAGAGGAGGAGACTTCAACTGACTTAGGTGGATAGGATGCCTTGGGGTCTTGCGGGTATGTTCCCACGATCAAGGCAGTTGGTGGACCTGAACAGGAAACTGGGGTTGGTGGATGTGTGGAGATGTCTTCACACTGAGGGTAGGGACGTCACCTTTTTTTCTAACACACACAAGTGTTAAACTAGGACTGACATGTTTTTTGTCCCATTGGCCTTTTTTTAACTCGGTGCTGTCCTGTAGAATTGGGAACATAGCCATTTCTGATCATGCAGCAGTGTACATGGAGGTTAAGGCTCATGGTGATAGGACAAGCACACAGCACTAGCGCATGGATCCTTTCTTCCCGAAGGATAGCAAGTTCATTGAGTATTTTTCACAGGAATTTAAAATTTTCTGGGACATTAATTTAGGTAGGGCCAGTAATCCATTGGTGCTCTGGGAGACTAGCCAAGGCCTACGGAAGAGGGTTGATTATTTCTTACTTGGTCGCTCGGATGCAGCAGAAGGGAGCATAGCAGCGTATGCTCGAGGCCCGTTGAAGGCAGCTGAGACGACATACTTTGACAGACCGTCTGTAGCTAAGTCACAGCAGATTACAGCCCTCTGGGCTGCTCTAAAAGCAGCACTCTCCTAGACAGCAAAGAGGAATATTTCCTTTGCAAAACAGAGGTTATTCGAGTAGAGTGATAAACCAGGTAGATATTTGGCATGCTTGGCCAGAAAGAAGTGTGCCCCCCCCCAATCTATCACATCCATCAGAGAGTGTGCTGGTACTATCACCTGGAATCCCAAAAAGGTTTTATGCAGCATTCAGGAAATTCTGCTCCAAGTTGTCCCGGTGGGAGGTCTGTGAGGACAGATTGGCAAAGTTGGAGTCCTTTTTTAAGACCCTGGACCTCCCAGGTGTAACTTCAGAGCAGCTGTCTCTTTTGAATGCCCCTCTGACCATCCAAGAAATACAGGAGGCGGTGAGGCAGCTCCAGAGTGGTAAGGCGCCCAGCCCAAATGGATTTTGGAGTGAGTTTTATAAGGAGTTCATAGACATGCTGGCTGGGCCAATGTTGGATATGTACAATTATTCGTACAGTCAGGACTGCCTCCCATCTTCTCTGAGAGAAGCAAACATATCTCTTATTTTCAAGACAGGGGAAGCCCTAGAGGACTGCACTTTGTATCTTTATTAAATATCCATATCATTATTAAATGTGGACTTTAAAATTTTGTTGAAAGTGCTGGTGTTGAGGTTGGAGAAGGTCCTCCTTCATTGTAAAGGAGGATCAGACAGGTTTATTATGGGTTGAATATCCTCTAATAATATTAGGAGAGTGCTAAATATGATTCAGGTATGCCAGCAAGGGTTGATTTTGAGCTTGGTAGTCTCCCTGGCTGCAGAGATAGGGTTTGACCGGGTGGAGTGGCCATGTCTCTTCTCGGTCCTGGACATAGAAGAAGGGTCTTTGCCAGGTGGGCAGCAGTGTTATATAGTGACCCTAAAACAGTGGTTCTCACTTTAGCATTGGCAGAGGCAGCTGACAAGGGTGCCCCCTCTTACCATTGCGATTTACACTGGTGATTGAGCTGTTGGAAGAGGCCATCCAGAGGCACCCCAAAATAACTGCCCGGAGGTAGGATCAGGAAGGCATAAGGTCACCCTTTACACAGATGACATTCTTCTCTTTCTAACTAAACCAACGGTAACTGTGTCTCTTTTAATATAAGTGATTAATTTATTTGGTTCTTTCTCGGGATATGAAATCAATTTTATGAAACCGCAGGCCATGTCTGACGGGGTTCATGTTGGAGTACCTGATATTGGGGATGGAACCTGTTTCCCTTTCAGGTGGTCACAGGGAGGTTTCCTGTACTCGGCGTTTTTATCACCCCGGCCTTCGATCAATTATATAAAGCTAATTTTCTGCACTTGCTCGAGAAGATAAGACAGGACCTTAGCGCTGGCAGGATCTCCCAATATCCTGGTTGGGTAGAATAGCTCTGGTTAAAATGAATGTTTTTCCTCATTTATTATATCCCATGGGAATGCTCCCTTTGATGCTGCCTAGGCAAGCACTATGGAGGGTGAACAGTTGATTCAGATTTTTCATCTGGCATCGCAGACGGCCTCTTATTAAGCTGGACAAATTGCAGCTTCCTCAGGGGATGGGAGGTATGGATTTTATAGACTTTAAGAAATATCAATTAAGTTCCCTATTATCCTACGTGGCTGACTGGGCTTGCCAGTACCTGCAGTCAATTTGGTTAGACATCGAGGCCTCCCAGGCAAAATGTCCCCTCATTAATTTGAGGACTGTTGAGGAGGACTGTTATGGACCACTGCAGAAATCCGATTGTCCTTAACATGGTTAAAGCATGAAAAATGATGCGGCAAGGTGAGGGCAACTTACTCAAAACTTCCCCTTTCACTCCCATAGTGGGAATGTTAGAATTCTGGCCGTGATCAATGAGATTCCAGCTTTTTGCTCTGGGAGTCCAGAGGAGTTTTCTGTTTGGGAGACTTATTTGACGGGGAGGTCATGATGTCTTTCAAGCAGCTGAGCCAGAAATATGAGCTATCTAGAAGGCACCTCTTTCATTACTTTCATATTAGGGACTCTATATAGAAATAGACTATATTAATAGTTAGTCCCTATAAGTCAGATATGGAGAGGACAGTGCTTCGGTCAATGGGCACTCTCTAAGTCAGCACCCTCTGTCATTTATTAGGAGATAGTGTCTTGCAGGACATCGAGAGGTTGTGTGGAATCTGAGCTCAGGAATTTGGGGTGGACATCTCACCAGAGGAGCGGGAGGAGATTTGGGAGAATGTAAGGAAGATTTCAATTTGCAATAGGATGCAGACTATGCAACTGAAGGTACCCCACAGGGTTTATGGGCACCGGAGCGGCTTGCAAAATTTAAAACAGGAGTGTCCTCAATGTCCCCCAAATAGATGTTGACATTTTTACTCACTGCTTGTGGTCATACCACAAGCTTCATAAGTATTGGGGTGCTATAGTAAGTGTTTTGGAAGGGGTCTTGGGAACTGAGGTCAAGATAGATCCGATGTCCTTCCTCTTGGGCTTGCCGAATCTCCCCTCTTTGGACATGCATGGGAAGAAACTGTTTAATATTCTTTCATTTTGTGCGAGGAAGAACATTCTGATGAGCTGGGAGTTGGAGAATCCCTCCGGACTCTCATCTTGGTATAGATTGGTTATGGAGTACACCCCCCCCCCCTGGACTTCCTTACCAGTATGGTGCACCAGAAAATGTGGTGGTCCTTTTTGAACCATCTAGACGTAGACTTATCGGCTATATTGTTTCGGGCCTTTGTGTAGCCATGACAGCTGTGTCTGGTAGCCCAATGGCCCTGGGAGGAAGACTTCTAAACAAATACGGGTTTGCCTATTGATACTCCCAGTGATGGGGAGCTTCGGTGGGATTGCGCTGAGTGTTGTAACTTAACGTAATTTAACGTAATTTGCCTTGGTTTAATTTAGTTTCTTTTTGCTTTGATTTAGTTATTTATTGAAGTGTAGTTTGTGTCGAGTTTTCTTTCTCTGAGATTGTTTCTGGTGTAGAATAGTAGTTTGTTTATGATTATTGTTGTTATATTGTAAGATTGTTCTATTATTTTGTAGTAATTTTATGTTTTTGTATTGGTTAGGGCCTGCACAGTTTGAAAGTGACTTTGCAGACTTTAACACATCAGTATCTTGCCCAAATTTCCCATCCTGCCTCCTGATCACAGATACACAATGCACTTCTTCAGTCAGCATGCCAATATTTCCTTCAACACTCCATTTCACCACCATGAGACCAACTCAGCAGACAGAACGCTTCTGCAAATAGTTCATTTGCTTTAATGTGAAAGAAAATAAAAATTGCATGATTCAAAGTCATCATTACAATGCAAAAGTAAATAATGCACTGGCTTACAGAGATTTTTTGTATGTACGTAACATTGGTTTACAGGGAGTGCAAAGCAGGAGGGAGTTAGGGAAATGATGCAGGGAGTGGATAAGCAGGAGGAAGTGGGGAACAGCGAAGGAATGGTGAGGTGGGAGGAAGCAACAATGGAGGAGAAATGACAAATTGTGGTAGGGAGGGACAAGGGAAGCTGCAAAGGGAGAAGGGTGAAGATGAAGACTGAGCAAAAGGAGTGACAGGAAGTGATCAAAAGTGGCAAAGGGAAGCCAACAGTAAGAGAAGGGGGGAGTGAGGACAGTGTTTGGTGTTCTCTTCTGTCTGTGCAATCTGCATTTGCTTTAATGCAGGCGGAAGCCTGGGATGTTGTTATCAGTGATATTATAGGCTTCAATGTTCCCTGGACGGGCGGAATTTCATTTTGCAACAATGTGCATATTCTGTTGAGTCAGCTCTGCTGCCTATGGAAAGATTGCAGAGGCAGCTGCCAAGAACGCAGTGTATAGGGATGGCCAGTGAGAAAGGTGCGCCTCTCTCATAGAGTCAGAGAGTCATACAGCAAAGAAATAGACTCTTTGGTCCATGCTGAAAATAATCTCAAATTACATTAGTGCCATCATCTGGGACTTCACTGCAGCTCTTCATAAAAACCTGGAGAATAAAAGAGACCATCGCTCTCCAGACACAACCATACTCCAAGAATGCCATTCATGGTTTCCACCTCCTCCCCAATGCCCTGAATATATTCTGTGTCAGCTACCTGTCCCCATTGGCCCCAAAGTGTTCTCCAGGTCAGTGAACTCCCCTCTATCACCCCAATGATCTTTCAAAACTCAAGCAACAATTTAGTGAACCCAGCACCCACGCTGCACCCCCTGCTCCCCCGCATTCCCACTACCAATCCCCATGGCTTCTCATATCATTTATACAAACCTAAACATAACATCAATCCCCATGGCTCCTCATACCCTCTCTGCCAATGTCTACCCATTCATTCCATGACTCTTTATAGTTCTTATGCAAATTCAGTGTCTTCTCATTCCAATCCTTGCCCCCAACACCACCCTCTGCCTTTCCATTCTCGAAATCAACTCACCAAATTTCCACTCTGGATAAAGACGTCAGGATCCATGCTGGGATGAAATAAATATAGTTGTAAGCATCTATTGCAGACCTGACTATATCAAACCCAAACATTGATATTTGTTAGCTCCCTATAAATGCAAACATTTTCACTCAAGTTCATAATAAGAGCAAGCTTTTGTAGTCATAGACAAACATCACGGATCTTAAAGCCAAATGGAGTTGGATATCAAACTAACTACTGATGGCACTCATTACTATACCCCATGTAATAATCAGTTGTGAAATCAGTCATGCAGCACAAATATTATGTTAGTGACCCTCAGATGTTGTCAGTAGATAGAATAATACAGCAAATACAGAGTTATTCTTTTAAAAGAGGAAACATTTTTTATCAAACATCAAAGAATAATAAGGCACAGCAACAGTACTTTGGCCCACTAAGCCTGCACTAACTCATGACAACTTCCTAAATTAAAAACCTTTTGCTTCTATGCAGTCTATATCCCTCTGATTTCCTGCATATTCATGTATCTGTCAAGTTGCTTCTTAACGTTGCTATTTTATCTGCTTCTACCACTTCATCTGGCAATGCATTTCAGGCACTTTTACACTCCGTGTAAAAAACCTGCCTCTCATATCTCCTTTAAACTTCCCCATTTTTTCCTTAAACCCATGTCCCCTAGTAATTGACATTTCTGCCCTGGGAAAAAGAGTCTGACTATCCAATCATCCATGCCTCTTATAATTTTATAAGCCTCTAGCACATCACCTCAGCCTCTGACGTTCACGTGAAAACAAACTGAGTTTTCCAATCTCTCATCATAACTGATACTTTCCAAATCAGACTTCATCATGGTAAACAATTTTTGTCCTCTCTCCAAAGCCTCCACAGCTTCCTGGTAGTGTGCTGACCAGAACTATACATAATATTCCATATGTGGCCGAACCAAAGTTCTATAAAGCTACAACATGAGTTGCCAAGTTTTATATGTTATGCCCTGACCAATGAGATAAACATGCTATATGCCTTCTTATCTACTTGCATTGCCACTTTCAGGGAACTGTGGACCTGTATGGCTGGATATCTCTGCATGTTAATGTTTCTAAGGGTTCCACTATTTACTGTATTCTTCGCTCCTGCATTTGATCTTCCAAAATGCATCACCTCATCTCTGACTGTCTTAAATTCCATCTCCCATTTCTCTGCCAAAGTCTCCAGCCTATCTGTATTATATATCTTCTGGCAATCCTCGTCACTATCTGCAGCTCCTTTGTGTTGTCTACAAACTTGCTAATCACAGCACTTATATTCTCCTCCAAATATGTTACAAATAATATGGCTCCCAGTACTGATCCCTGTGGACAGGTCACAGATCTCCAGTCAAAAGAAAACACCCTTCTATGACTAAGCCAGACTTGTATCCATCTTACCAGCTCACCACTCATCCCATGTGACATCACCTTCTGTATCAGCCTGCCATGAGGGACCTTGTCAAAGAACATCCACTTCCTGGCCTCGTCAAGGTTTGTGAGACACAACCTCCCCTACACAAAGTCATGCTGCTAATAATTCCATGTTTTTTCTAGATGTGAATAAATCCTATCCATAAGAATCCTCTCCAATAATTTCTCTACCATGTAGGTATGATTCACCAGCCTCTACTTTCCTGGATTATCCCTGTTGTCCTTCTGAAACAACAGAACAATGTTGGCTCTTCTCCAGTCCTTTGGGACATCTCCTGTGACTAAAGATTTTGTCACCTGCCTCCCTCAGCATTCTGGGATATATCCCATCACGTCCTGGGAACTTGTCAATCTTAATGTTTTCCAAAATACCCAACACCTCCTACTTTTCTATATCAACATGCCCTAGAATATCAATATACCCCTCTCTTGAGTCACTGTCCACCTTTATCTTCTCACTTGTGAATACAGATGCAAAATACTCATTAAGGACCTTACCCTTATCCTCCAGTTCCACACATAAATTTCCTCCTTTGTCCTTGAGTGAACCTACCCTTTCCTAACTACCCTTATACACATATCAAAACCCCTGAGACTTAGCTCAATCCTGTTTGCCAAAGACCTTTCGTGGCTCCTTTTAGCCGTCCTACTGCCTTGTTTAAATTCTTTCCTGCTTTCCTTATGTTCATCGAGGGCTCTGTTGGGCTTCTAACAGCTGTCGATCGATTCCTAAGCCTTATGTAAGCTTCCTCTTCCTTTTCCTTTCTGATAAAGCTCACAATTTCTCTTGTCATCCAAGGTTCCCGAATCTTGTCATCCTTATACTTCAAACATGTAAAGGCCTCCACTGAGTATGACTTCTCCAGTATATTAATCTACTTTTTTAAAGTACACTCATGTCTACTTTTGATAATCTCCAAGTGTAATTTACATCTCTCAAACATGTCTTCAGATCTATTAAAAGAGTGTCATGCCTCTCACAAAAGGCACCATCCCTCATTAAATAACAATTGAAGCTGTGGATTTGCTCATGGAACAAGTAAAGCTTATACACCATGTCTTGGAGATTGCAGTAACATAAATTGAATCGGTTTGAAGGCATTTGTCTCCATGAAAAAGTATTCAGCAATCTATTGGAATTGAAGGCAGACAGGTCCCAGGGCCTGATGGCCTACATCCTAGGATCTTCAAAGTATTGGTGGCAGAGATAGTAAATTCGCTAGTTATAATATTCCAAAATTTCCTGAATTCAGGAAAGGTAGTGGTAGATTGGAGAAAGGCTGCTGTAGCACCCTTATTCAAAAAGGGAGGGGAGGCAGAAAATGGGAGATGAGAGACTTTCAGAATCCATGATCAAGGGATGAATATCAGGATGTTTAGAAAGTCAAAATGCTATCCATCAGAGTCAGCATGGTTTTATGAAGGATAAATCAGCTCTGTGTTTAGCACTGCTGCTTTACTGATGCCAGGTTTGATTCCTGCCTCGAGTTTGCACATTCTCCCCATGTTTACGTGGGCTTCTTTTGGGTGCTCTAGTTTCCTCCCACAATCCAAAGATGTGCAGGTCAGGTGAATTGACCATGCTAAATTGCTAATATTATTCAGTAATGTGCAGGCTATGTGGATTAGCCATGGGATAAGCAAGTTACAGGGATAGGGTAGGGCAGTGGATCTGGGTGGGATTCTGGTTGGAAGTTTGGTGTGGACTCCATGGTCTGAATGGCCTGCTCCACACTGTAGGGAAACTATGATTTTATAATTTGTTAGAGTCTTTTGAAGATGTTGGAGTAAATTGGACAATTGGGATCCTGTATATGTGATATATCTATACTTGCAGAAGGTATTTCATAAGATGCAGCCCAAAAGGTTAATACAAAAGATCACATTGGGTTGGGGTGATTTATTAGCTCGGACAGAGGATTAGCTAACCTACAGAAAGGAGACAGTCAGGATAAATCTAGTTGGTAAGATGTAACCCATGGGATGCCATAAGGATCAGTCCTCAAGTCCCAACTATTTGCAATCTATATTAAAGACTTGGATGCAGAGATAGAAAGTATTGTAGCCAATTGTTCAGGTGACACTAAAATAGTTGGAACACTAAGTTCCAATAAAAAAAATAAGAAATGTTTGAGTTCATATGGATAGGCTATCTGAATTGGCAACATTTGACAGATGGAGTTTAAGTGGATAAGTATGAGTTTATTCATTTTGGTTGGAAGAATAAAAAGGCAATTTATTATCTAAATGGAGAGAAACTTCACAGTGTTTCAGTGTAGACAGACATCCTCATGAATGAATTGCAGAAAACTAGTATGGTAGTACAGCAAGTAATAAGGAAGGCAAATGGAACTTTGATATTTCTTGCTAACTAGGGAAGTGTTATTGCAACTGTACAAAGCATGATTGAGATCACACCTGCAGAATTGTGTCCAGTTCTGGTCCCCTTACTTGAGGAGGGATATAGTCCATTGATAGTCCAGAAGAGATTCACCAGATTGATTTCAGAGTTTAGATCAGAGTGGTACTGGAAAAGCACAGTAGGTCAGGCAGCATCTGAGGAGCAGGAAAATCGACATTTTGGGCAGGAGCCCTTCATCAGGAATAGTCATCTAAACTCTGGTTTCCAGCATCTGCAGTCCTCACTTTTGCCTAGATTGATTCCAGAGATGAGGGATTAAGCAGTTTAGGGCTATACTTTCCAGAGTTTAGAAGAGGTATATAAGGTGCTAAAGGAGCTAGTGAAGATGTTAACCCTTGTGGTGCAATCTAGAATAAGAGGTCACAGTTTGAGGTTAAGAGTTAGCAGATTTAAATAGAGAGTCATGACTCTCTCAAAGCGTCATGAAGCAATGGGATTCACCACCTTATACCGTGATGGATGCTGGGACATTGAGTAACCTTAAGAAGCAGATAGACAGTATTTTAACTAGTAGTACATTGAAGAGTTATTGAGAGCAGGCAGGAAAATGAAGCTGAGACCAAGAAGAGATCAGTCGTGGTCATATTGAATGGAGAAGCAGGTCTGAGGAGCTGAATTGCCTACCCCTGTTCCTACTTTCTATATTCTTACATTATGATCTGCAGATGTGCAAAGTACAACCTGTCCCTTCCTCCACAGCACCCGCCCTGGAATAAGTGGTAGGTACCAAGTTTGTGGGCAGGGAATTCCAGAATTGGGGCTCTTGCTCCAATTTGATTAAGCCAGAAGGCCCCACCCTCACCCCTTTATAAAAGAATCAAGCAAGCTATGGCCTCAATAGATGTAGCTTGCAATAAAGATAGTACTTTGAGAACCAACTCCAGGAAAATGAAAACCTGCAGTAGGAACATATTTGGTTCTTCGGGAAAGGGTTTCGCCACAATGATCTGGTTTGGCTTGCACATGAATCAAGGCTAGCATGTCTGACTGACTTACAAGAAATAGCAAAGGACAAGTAACAAAATATCAAAGTTGCAAAACTAACATGACTGAACTGAAAATTCGAAAGTCATGTGTCCTGCTAGTTTTTCTCATTAATAAGTGCACCAGTTTTATGTTTTAGTTGCATTATGTACTCTGTACTCATATTGAAAACAATAATTAATGCACTACCTATTCTGAACTTTGGTTCCCAATTCCATTATTGCATTTCTACAACTTAGATGTCAGCAGAGATCTATCCTCTGATTTTCAAATCTTTTATCAAAAGGTGGTGTCAACTGTGTTGGATTTTACTCCCACCTTTATCAAGTCAGAAAATAGATTAGATGCTATTGGAAGGAAGCTATATTTCTGGTCATAATGCATCAGATTGTTTTGATTGATCTGGACATTAGAATTGCATTATTTTTTGGTCCTTTTGGGAACAAAAATTTTAATGAATGGCAAAATTTGCAACTACAAACTTGTAAGGTCAAAGTTGACCAAACAAAGAGCAGGATGAACTTTGTCAAATCAAAAAGGTTGAAAGAGCATGTTATTTTACAAAACAGATGGTTTGTCAAATATTGGTGAAACAATTACTTGAAATGTGCTGTAAGTTAGGTGATACTGTTTATATTTCATAATTCATTTTGTAATGCATCAAATTGGCTACCATCTAAAACAGTCCAAACATTATTGCTCTTTGAGTGCTCATAGTACAGAATATATTATTACCTACAGAAAGTGCACTGATTTCTCTTTAAGAGCGATGTCCATTTAAGAAGGTAAGCACGCATGTAATTCATTTAGTCACAGTGCGTGCTAGTAGCCAAGTCAAAGGATCTATCTAGAGTTAACAATGTTGTTGTCTTAGTTCAATTGTAAACAAATCCATCAGAAATCTTCAAGTAAACTGAATCTATTTGCGATTTGGAGATGCCGGTGTTGGACTGGGGTGGACAAAGTTAAAAATCACACAACACCACATTATAGTCCAACAGGTTTAATTGGAAGCACACTAGCTTTCAGAGCGTCACTCCTTCATCAGGTGATAGTAGAGGGCTCGATCGTAACACAGAATTTATAGCAAAAATTTGCAGTGTGGTGTAACTGATGTAACCCAAGAATGCAACTTTAAAAAAAAGGTTTTGTGATTTACACATGAAAGAAGTGAAACTATCACTGTATTCTAACAGATAAAAGGCTTAACAGACAATCAATTTTTCAATGTATAATTTCAGTTACATCACACTGCAAATTTTTGCTATAAATTCTGTGTTACGATCGAGCCCTCTACAGCATATTTTCCTTCATTGAACGGGGTATTAAGGACAAGAGTTGGCAGGTGATGTTACAGTTGCATAGGACTTTGGTTCAGCCACATTTGGAATACTGTGTACAGTTCTGGTCGCCATATTACCAAAAAGGATATGGATGATTTGGAGAGGGTGCAGAGGAGGTTCACCACCATGTTGCCTTGTATGGAGGGTGCTAGGTATGAAGTGAGGTTGAGTAGATTAGGATTATTTTCACTAGAAAGATGGAGGTTGAGGGAGGACCTGATTGAGGTCTACAAAATCCTGTTATGGACAGCAAGAAGCTTTTTCCCAGAATGGGGGACTCAATTACTAGGGGGTCACGAGTGCAAGGTGAGAGGAGAATAGTTTAAGGGAGATTTGCATGGAAGAAGATTTTTCTTTATGCAGAAGATGGTGGGTGCCTAGAACGTGTTGCCAGTGGAGGTGATCGAGGTGGGCACGATAGCGTCATTTAAGATGTTTCTAGACAGATACATGAATGGACAGAGAGCAGAGGGATACAGATCCTTAGAAAATAGGTGACAGGTTTAGATAGAGGAGCTTGGAGGGCCAAAGGGCTTGTTTCTATACTGTAATTTTCTTTGTTCTTTGAAGGGACATAAGGAGTGTCCTGACTGTACATTCCTGCATTCCAATCATGTTTATAAAAGAACAGCTGAAGGTTAGATACCAAATTCACCAAAATGATATATGGACTCTTCAAGCTAGATTTTACCAAAAATCAGGCAAAGTATCAATTTAGAGGAATTTAATGGAGCATTTCCATGAGCTGTAGCACATTATCTCATGAAATGTTACACAGTTCACCCTATTATGCACACATCATACCTCATTGCTATCTTGCATTTGTCAACAGTGAGTGTGCACTCATAGACCCTCATTGTCCGTCATATAGCCTTGGTGCATCCTCCATTTGTCCAGCGTGGCAAATCCAAAGTTTCTCTTGTTATGTGCCAGACCAAGACCCCTTCAAATATATCAAGGAAAGAGCCAAAATCCTAACCTTTTCTTATTTAAAGGCAAGTGTAAGTTGCCATAATCCAAATGTAATTCAATTGGTTACATTCCTAATCTTTAAGCAAAACACACTTTATTCTAAATTGAGAGTGTGATGCTGGAAAATCACAGAAAGTCAGGCACCATCTAAGGAGCAGGAAAATTGACATTTCAGGCAAAAGCCCTTCATTAGAAATTTCTGCTCCTCGGATGCTGCCTGATCTGCTGTGCTTTTCCAGCATTACACTCTCAACTCCAATCTCCAGCATCTGCAGTCCTCATTTTCTCCGCATTTTATTCTAACCCTATCGTTAAAATACAAACAAAATAAAGAAGAATTGACATACCTTAAACTCTATTGGAAAACTCTAAAAGAGAAAAATGTTGCAATATAGTAACATCCCATCAACATGCCCTTGGCAAAGGCAAACAGGTTGTCTCACATGTGAGGTTTCTCCAATCCAGAAGAAAAGAATGCCGATAGAAAACTCTAGTAAAGAGAAAGGTATGGCAGCTTCCACACCCAACTTCAAAACCCTAGTAACTACTGAAAACTAAACTAAAACTCTGGTTCTGTGGAAGCAGATGCCACCCATTCATGCTGCTTCTATTGTTCCAACATTTTTTAAAAAAACCCAAGGCCTTACAAGCTGTTTACTTTATTGGCTTAGAACAGGCTGCTCGAACCTTTGTCTCAACCTCTCTTCATTAGAAAAGGATAAAATACATCTCTTAAAACCATAGTATCATCACACTCTGTCAACAAGGTACTGGAACAAATGGCCAGGTATGACATACACAGAAACCTAATGTGGAGGAGACTCCTTGTGGTGTTGCCGGATGAGGGAGCAAAGCCATAAAGGCAAGATGCCAACAGCCAAGGATGTGGGATGCATGTGGCCAATGACAATAGAGTTTGCCTTGAAATATTGGTACCTGATGCCCAACGTGGGGTTCCTTTGGAGCAAGCTGAAGTTGTATGTTTCCATGGCGAATTCTCAAGAGCTGACTTACTTGATGCATTTTGTAAGAAGAGTTCTGGTGAAGATTCACCAGTTTCAATACATTAACTCAGCATTTTTTCCCATAGATGCTGCTAAACCTGCTGAGTTTTGCCAGCAATTACTATTTTTGTTTCAGACCTTCAGCATCGCTGTTCCTTGTTTTAGTTGTGAAAGTGGGTGACATAACATATTTATGAGTGGGAGACAATAGTGCAGTAGAGGACATGGATCACTGCGGGAGAGGTGATCCCAACCTCCTTCGCTTTGATTGTGCAACATGAAAGTTAGCTAAGCTGTTGGACCAGAGCTCCAAGGCTAATGTTAGGACATGAAGATGTAAATAAAAGATGAAGTGGGCACCTTTCTTGAATGATGTGTGGTGTGTGGCTGGGTACACATGATTTCAGTAAGCCAACTGCACTAACAAACTCCTACTGTACTTTCATGACATGGCTTATTCTGCATATATCAGACCAAGGACAAGGCCAAAATAGAAGCATTCTCTGGCCCTCCCTGTGGAGTCCTCCCTGTCCCGTTGTACTGAGGATTATGCTAATCAATTACTCATATGTAATCTGAATGCTCTTTGCTCATATTCCTCAGAATCTGTGTCTGAGAGTGCCATACCATAATTCAACATACTTCATCAAGAGAAAAGAGCTGCATTCCATCAATGTAAAATTCATCTTTGATTATCAGTACCAAATCTTGATGTTCTGCGCCATGTACCCTAGAAGCCGCCTATATTCTTGAAAACTCTTGAGTTCTTGCTTCATTTCAAAGGCCAAATGCCTTACAGATTGCATACTGGCTGACAAGGGTTACCGTCTGTAACCATGGTTACACAAACCCCCAACTGAAGCTAAGCATAGATACAATGGTACCCATTCTTCCACCAAAGCCATCATGGAGAGGACAATAGGCCTCCTGGAGATGAGGTTCTAATGCTTGGATTGCTGCGGTTTGGATTGCAGTATAGTCTAGAAAAAGGATATCATATTCTAAGATATGGTGCTCTGCACAACTGGAGCAGGGGAAAACTGGAGGTGATGGAGCTGGGACTGTGGCAGCCATCTTCTAAGGAAGAGGATGAGGACAATGCGGAGGATGAACATCATCTTCAGTGTGATAGAGCAGTGCAGCACTGAGTGCAATAAACAAGACATATTTAAATAGACACATGGTCTCAAGAGGAATGAGTTGAGTAAAGTCATCATTCATTGATTAACTTTTTTGTTGTTTGAAAAGCAAGTGGTACCTGTTGAAAAGCATTTAATGCTCCCATGTTGAACAATGAGAAGATATTATGCTACACTCAGTATTATGGGAAGAGTAGCAGTCCCATTGTTAGGGTTCCAGCATGGTATGGTAGTACAGTTGGGTAACCTGTGTAACTTGATTCTTATAGCTGAAGTTACATTGAAAGTCACTCAGACAGGTGACAATGTAAAAAGTAATATATTTATGAATGTGAGTTCGTATTTGCAATTAAGTGTCAGTACATGGCCTTAGAGTCTTTTCTTTTCAGTTCCCATCCTGCTACATGCACCATGAAGGGTAGTTCATGTCATACTGTGCTTCACCTGGTTGATGGCTGGGTTTTTAACACCACGCCTGCATTGTGAACCTCAGGAGGGCCCGGCAGCAGTGAGTACTCCTGCCATTATTAAGTGCATGATAGCACAAGCAGGGTACCACAGAGGCAGGGTGCATGCATATGGAGGCAAACAATGGAAAATGAAGAGAGATAATATGTTAGAGTCCATGGAGAAAACCCTCCATGAAACTCCCCAAAATTGATGCTAAGCTGATTTTTGGTAAACCCTTGCTCTAGCCTACCACATCCTCCTACTTCCTACAGCTGTTGTTATGTAACAAAATACTATTACGTTTCATTTGGGGAAAAGGCTGATTAAATTGCATAATCAAATATCCCTCTAAACACTAGAAGGATGTGTATGACATTAATGTAGGAGGAGGTTCTGGATGTCTTGAAATGCATATCGCTGGATAAATCCCCAGGACCTGATCAGGTGTACCCTAGAACACTGTGTGAACCTAGAGAAGTGATTGCTGGGCCCCTTACTGAGATATTTGTATCTTCAATAGTCACAGGTGAGGTGCCGGAAGACTGGAGGTTGGCAAACGTGGTGCCACTGTTGAAAAACGGTGGTAAGGACAGCCAGGGAACAATAGATCAGTGAGCCTAGAGTCGGTGGTGGGCAAGTTGTTGGAGGGAATCCGGAGGGACAGGATGTAGGTGTATTTGGAAAGGCAAGGACTGATTAGGGATAGTCAACATGGTTTTGTGGAGTGAAATCATGTCACACAAACTTGATTGAGTTTTTTGAAGAAGTAACAAAGAGGATTGATGAGGGCAGAGCGGTAGATGTGATCTATTTGGACTTCAGTAAGGTGTTCGACAAGGTTCCCCATGGGAGACTGGTGAGCAAGGTTAGACCTCATGGAGTACAGGGAGAACTTGCCAATTGGATATAGAACTTGCTCAAAGGTAGAAGACAGAGAGTGGTGGTGGAGGGTTGTTTTTCAGACTGGAGGCCTGTGACCAGTGGAGTGCCACAAGGATCAGTGAAGGGTCCACTACTTTTCATCATTCATATAAATGATTTGGATGTGAGCATAGGAGGTATGGTTAGTAAGTTTGCTGATGACACTAAAATTGGAGGTGTAGTAGACAGCGAAGAGGGTTACCTCAGATTACAACGGGCTTAAAAATGTGTTGCTGGAAAAGTGCAGCAGGTCAGGCAGCATCAAAGCCCTTCTTCAGGCTTATGCCTGAAACATCGATTCTCCTGCTCCTTTGATGCTGCCTGACCTGCTGCACTTTTCCAGCAACACATTTTTAAGCTCTGATGCCCAGCATCTGCAGTCCTCACTTTTTCCTCAGATTACAACGGGACCTTGATCAGATAGGCCAATGGTCTGAGAAGTGGCAGATGGAGTTTAATTTAGATAAAATCGAGGTGCTGCATTTTGGGAAAGCAAATCTTAGCGGGACTTATACACTTAATGGTAAGGTCCTAAAGGGTGTTGCCGAACAAAGAGACCTTGGAGTGCAGGTTCATAGCTCCTTGAAAGTGAAGTCACAAGTAAATAGGATAGTGAAGAAGGAGTTTGGTATGCTTTCCTTTATTGGTCAGAGTATTGAGTACAGCAGTTGGGAGGACATTGGTTAGGCCACTGTTGGAATATTGTTTGAAATTCTGGTCTCCTTCCTAATGGAAAGATGTTGTGAAACTTGAAAGGGTTCAGAAAAGATTTACAAGGATGTTGCCAGGGTTGGAGGATTTGAGCTATAGAGAGAGGCTGAACAGGCTGGAGCTGTTTTCCCCGGAGCGTCGGTTGCTGGGGGGCTGACCTTATAGAAGTTTATAAAATCATGAGGGGCATGGATAGGATAAATAGACTAAGTATGTTCCCTGGGGTGGGGGAGTCCAGAACTAGAGGGCATAGGTTTAGGGTGAGAGGGGAAAGATATAAAAGAGACCTAAGGGGCAAGATTTTCATGCAGAGGGTGGTACATGTATGGAATAAACTGCCAGAGGAAGTGGTGGAGACTGGTACAATTGCAACATTTAAAAGGCATCTGGATGGGTATATGAATAGGAAGGGTTTGGAGGGATATGGGCTGGGTTTTGGCAGGTGGGACTAGATTGGGTTGGGATATCTGGTCGGCATGGACGGGTTGGACCGAAGGGTCTGTTTCCGTGCTGTACATCTCTATGACTCTATGACTCTGTATGGCATTATCTGAGTCTGAAGGAAGCTACATATGATTAAAGTTTACACTTTTAGTTCAATTATTATTACATTGTTTTTGTGATTTTCATCAAACAAGGTAACAGGTCCAGATTTTCTAAAATTGTCTTTCATTTGGAATTTGTGAAAATGAAAACGTTGCATAAGAAAAGAGGCACGATTCTGGGGAGAATGAAAGTCAATTGAAAGTAATTGTGAATACAGTAGTGTACACAGGGTAAGGCGTTACCATGGTGTTTGAAGTGATCAGGATTAGAGCATTGTCACTTACTGTATATTTAACTGACTTGAAACTGGGGAGAGAAAGGAAACAACCTTGACTAATAAACGGAGGGACATGTATGGAAGTGGCAAACCACATACAACCCGAGGAAGCAAGTTCATGAACTGCAAATGCCATTTAATGAGGACAAATCTCTGATAATGAAATAAAACCAGAAAGTGTTAGAGAAATTCAGCAATTCTTGCATCGTTGTTGGAGATAGGAACAAAGTTAATGATCTTAGTGCTATTTGGGACACTTCTCCAGAACAGTAATGATATGAAAGATAAGAGAAATCAACAACATGATTCCAGCGATAGCAGGGAAGGGAGCTTGAGGGGATGGCAAAAATCTCATTTAATACTCATGCCACCGAAATTATGCTAGAGAAATGGACTTTTAGAAGATATACAGCCTGAGGAATAAAACATAAATCCTAAAAAGAGATAATAAATATACTCAGGCCACTGGTGCAGCCAGAATCCAGTGTACCATTCTGATCACAGTACTTCAGAAAGGATGGCTGTAGCAGAAGAGGCCAACCGTGCTTATGATATTTGAGCTATAAGAACTGGTTGAAGACCCTGATGGTGTTTACCTGGTCATGGAATCCTGACATGGGGAAGAACAGCCCACAGGAGAAGAGATGTGGGGATGAGAATATAATAAAATGGTGGGAAGGAATATCTGATTGGCTCCTGACTATGTGCAGTTGCTGGAGAATTTTGCTGCCAGTGTGGTGAGAACATGCAGGCCCTCCCAGAGTGATACACACACACACACGCATTAACACTTTCACACTCACGCGTACACGCATACACACACAATGTCTCCCTCTCTCTCACTCACTCTCCCACACATGAACACACACGTATAAGTCTATGGAGTGAATTTCCATTTGTAAGGTGCATTCTATTTTGTTCAAAAAGCACACAATCTGTCAGCAATCAATCCTTGTGACATTTTATAAATTCCTACTTTGGAAATAGAACCAGTCTAATTCAAGGTTGAAATATAGACAGACCCTAACCTTACACCCTTAATGCATTTTCGGAGCTGAGATATCACCTTGAAAGAAGTTCTGGGATTTACATATTAATGAATCAAAACCTGCAACCCATTCTAAGTGATTAAAGACTTCACAGCAATCTAGGTTTGTTCAATACATCACATCAATTGTGTGACACTTTGATCTTTTAGTATAAACTCAGATCCTGCCCCACTAGCTACCTGATGAAGGAGTAGCGCTCCGAAAGCTTGTACTTCCAAATAAACCTGTTGGACTATAACCTGGTGTTGTGTGATTTTTAATGACCTTAGAAGTGCCTGCCCATTCCTGCTGGTACTGCTGATGATCCTGAGCTGGCCAGCCCAGCAGCTCTTGGGGACTAGTGGCCATTCTGAACAGGAGGGGCAACCCGAGGGGAAACCCAAGATCACCTGCCTGCTGGATTAGAGTGATTTTCATCCACATTATTCTGGGGTCATTTAAAGGGATAGGGATGAGGAAGGCCAGTGGTCTCTGAAAGTCTACCCCAAACTTGCCACCAACACTCTTAGCACCCCTCTCTCCAAAACCCTCACCCTATGATAAGAAGAAAAAATGACTTGTCTACTTGCCACTGGATTCCCTAAGATGTAGTCCTCAACCAGTTGACATTAGGACCCAAAAGCTGTAGGTTTCTGTGGACTACCCACCAATCAAGGATGCCAACGTCAAGGCTTATAATGGAGTATGATACCCACTCTTGATGAACTGGTGAGTTGCCTTCTAACTCGCTTGCTCCCACAATTGGAAAGCATATTATGCTCATTGTCTTTCTTTCTGAATTAGTCAGCACTGGCACTTGTTGTAATTCAGGAAATTCAAGAAAACATGATTTGGGTAAAACCTAACAGGCATTCCTTAGAGCCCTGGCTGATAAACCTTGTAGATCAATATCACACAGGTGCATTTGTTAAACATGTTTAAATTGGATGCAGGAAAATGAATGATACCCCAACTACATGGGGAATCTCCTGCTTTCATTCACCTTCAATTACAACCTTGTAAGTAATTGATGCCAACTATTTTATGAGCCAAACTGTTAGACTGCAGAGATTTTTTCCAGTGCTAGTTTCTTGTAAACATTTAGAGAGGACATTTTTATTATGCCATCTTTCTCGTGCCTGCAGTTGACCTCAAAGCACTTTCCAATAGCCAGGTTTCTCAAAATGGAAAATGTTCCATTGACTTCAAACCTGAGTAAAATAACAAGTAAGTAGTGTGCAATAATGATAAAGCAAAACATACATCAGAGATTTACAGGAGAAGAAATGTAAATCTTCCTCAGAGCTCTTCACACCTGGTGTGTCACATGGTGACTAGCTTCCTGTACTCAGATGTGGTATGGAAGCTGTTGGAACTGAAACCCACTTAACAAAGGGCTTCACATTGGATTGGGAAATGAGGAGGATTCATACACTCCTTAGAAATTTTACAAAGTGAAGATCATTTAAGCAGTTCTCTTAAAGTTACAGATCAACCTGCTCTTTGTACAAGTCATCAAATCAGCTGTGCTCGAGAACAATGGATTTAATGTTTTCTGACATTGTTCGAACTTGGAGCAAAAACATCTGAGAGCACTTTGTTCCACAACAGGTGTCTCCTGTTGGCTGCTCATGAAGTAACTTGGAACGGGTCACATGTCAGAGAGGCCTACTGGCTCCATCTCAACCCAAATAAGTGGATGAAGGAAAATAGTAAATCTGGGTGGGAGAATAAAAACTTGGGAAAAATACAATATAAATAATTCTTCTTGAAATCTCTTTTAAAAAACATTTTCTAAAGAAGCAAACTTACATTGGCTTGAAGAAGTGTTTGTGGCATTAATAATGAATAGAGTAATGTAGTCTACTGCTCATCAATATTGCTAATTTAAAGCAGATATAAATCTGACAATTTGGGAAAGGTAACTCCAATTTCATAACTCAAAATTATACTGTAAGATTAAAAAATTACCCTCAACTTAAATGATAGTGGTATGTTCCCAATAATAGTCTTTTAGCCTCCAACTGCATGTCTCAAAATCTTGTGACACTTCTCTGAACTCTGACTGCAAGCTACGTTGACTCTGGAAGCTTATAATCCCTGCTATGCTGTTAATGATAAAAGGGCATTCACAACATAGTTATCTGCCAGTTCAATTCAAATCATTTGTCTTAAATGTCAACTACTAATTAAATCCAGCCCAAAATTAACCTGGCAGCAAAACTCAATGGAAGAGATGTGAATTCAAAGCAGTTTTTTTCAGATGATGATATTTCACCAGCTACAAATATAAATATTTTTGTATTTGATTATATAGCTGAATCAAAAACAGAAGGGTTTTCATGGAACAATATAATCTCATTGCAGATTTGAGCAAATTTAGGATTGTTGGCTTTTGAATAATGTCGTGAAAAGTGTCTTTAAGGGAATAAATAATATAAAGGGACATTCATTTAAGTTACTTTATTGTTGGTTTTGGAAGCAAACATATTTGATTGTATGGGATGAGATTTCCATTTGTTTTTAATTTAGTTCTGTGAGAGAGTATATGTATGTGTGCGAGTGTAAAAGGGTCTAAGTCTGCGAGAGGGTGCATGTGTGACTGTGGGAGTGTGTGTATGTATAGGAGTGTCTATGTGTGTGTGTCTGTAGGAGTGCCTGCATGTGTGTGACTATAGGAGTGTCTGGGTCTATGTGTGTGTGTGTATAGGAGTGCCTGTGTGTTTGTGTCTATAGGAGTGTCTGTGTGTGTATGTCTATGTCTGTGTGTGTATATAGGAGTGTCCATGTGTGTGTGTGTCTATAGGAGTGTGTGTTTTGTGTGTGTGTGTGTGTGTGTAGGAGTGCCTGTGTGTGTGTGTCTATAGGAGTGTGTGTGTGTGTGTGTGTGTGTGTATAGGAGTGTCCATGTGTGTGTGTCTATAGGAGTGTGTGTGTGTGTGTGTGTGTGTGTGTGTATAGTGCAATGGTGGTCACCTGTATTGTGACATGAACCCAAGGTCCTGCTTGAGGCCAACCCTATAGGTACCAAACTTAAATAGGATGGTCACCCGAAGGTCCGAGGGTGAATGTCCCAGACGACTGAAGTGTTCTCCAACTGGGACGGAACATGCTGGTCTGTTGATTATTGTGCGGTGCCCATTCATCCGTTGCCATAGTCTCACCAATGTACCATGCCTTAGGGCATCCTTGCTTGCAGCGTATGAGATAGACAACGTTGGCTGTGTCGCATGAGTACCTACCACGTACGTGGTGGGAGGTGTCCCCACGCGTATGGTGGTAAGCATGTCCATACTCTGACACATCTAGCAGTGCCCACCGTGACAGGGTTCTGTGGAGTTGTCCTGAAAGTCGGGCAGTTTGCTACAAACAATTATCTGTTTGAGGTTTGACCAGTTGGAGAATACTTCAGCGGTCCGGGACATTCGACCTCAAAACTTCGGGTGACCATTCTCCAAAGTGGACTTTGGGACAGGCAGCAGCGAAACGTGGCTGGACAGAGGCTGATAGCTAGGTTTGGTATGCATAGGGATGGCCTCAACTGGGACCTTTGGTTCATGTTACACTACAGGTGACCGCCATTGCACTATATACTCACACACAGACACTCCTATACACACGCACTCACACAGGCACTCCTACACACACACGCACACACACGCACACAGACACTCCTATAGAGTCATAGAGTCATAGAGATGTACAGCATGGAAACAGACCCTTCGGTCCAACCCGTCCATGCCGACCAGATATCCCAACCCAATCTAGTCCCACCTGCCAAAACACGGCCCATATCCCTCCAAACCCTTCCTATTCATATACCCATCCAAATGCCTCTTAAATGTTGCAATTGTACCAGCCTCCACCACTTCCTCTGGCAGCTCATTCCATACATGTACCATCCTGTGCGTGAAAAAGTTGCACCTTAGGCCTCTTTTATATCTTTTCCCTCTCACCCTAAACCTATGCCCTCTAGTTCTGGACTCCCTGACCCCAGGGAAAAGACCCTATTTACCCTATCCATGCCCCTCATAATTTTGTAAACCTCGATAAGGTCACCTCTCAGCCTCCAATGCTCCAGGGAAAACAGCCCCAGCCTGTTCAGCCTTCCCTATAGCTCAAATCCTCCAACCCTGGCAACATCCTTGTAAATCTTTTCTGAACCCTTTCAAGTTTCACAACATCTTTCCATTAGGAAGGGGACCAGAATTGCACGCAATATTCCAACAGTGGAATGTCCTGTACAGCCACAACATGACCTCGACCTCCCAACTCCTGTACTCAATATTCTGACCAATAAAGGAAAGCATACCAAACACCTTCTTCACTATCCTTTCTACCTGCTACTCCACTTCCAAGGAGCTATGAACCTGCACTCTAAGGTCTCTTTGTTCAGCAACAATCCCTGAGACCTTACCATTATGTGTATAAGTCCTGCTAAGATTTGCTTTCCCAAAATGCAGAATCTCGCATTTATCTGAATTAAACTCTATCTGCCACTTCTCAGCCCATTGGTCCATCTGGTCCAGATCCTGTTGTAATCTGAGGTAACCCTCTTCGCTGTCCACTACATCTCCAATTTTGGTGTCATCTGCAAACTTACTAACTGTACCCCTTATGCGCACATCTAAATCATTTATGTAAATAACAAAATGTAGAGGGCCCAGCACCGATCCTTGTGGCACTCCACTGGTCACAGGCCTCCAGTCTGAAAAACAACCCTCCACCACCACCCTCTGTCTTCTACCTTTGAGCCAGTTCTGTATCCAAATAGATAGTTCACCCTGTATTCCATGAGATCTAACCTTGCTAATCAGTCTCCCATGGGGAACCTTGTAGAACGGCTTCCTGAAGTCCATATAGATCACATCTACTGCTCTGCCCTCATCAATCTTCTTTGTTACTTCTTCAAAAAACTCAATCAAGTTTATGAGACATGATTTCCCACACACAAAGCCATGTTGACTATCCCTAATCAGTCCTTGCCTTTCCAAATACATGTACATCTTGTCCCTCAGGATTCCCTCCAACAACTTGCCCACCACCGAGGTAAGGCTCACCGGTCTATAGTTCCCTGGCTTGTCTTTACCGTCCTTCTTAAACAGTGGCTCCACGTTTGCCAACCTCCAGTCTTTGGGCACCTCACCTGTGACTATCACTAATACAAATATCTCAGCAAGAGGCCCAGCAATCACTTCTCTGTTTCCCACAGAGTTCTTGGGTACACCTGATCAGGTCCTGGGGATTTATCCACCTTTACCCTTTTCAAGACATCCAGCACTTCCTCCTCTGTCATCTGGACATATTGCAAGATGTCACCATCTATTTCCCTACAGTCTATGTCTTCCATATCCTTTTCCACAGTAAATATTGATGCAAAATATTCATTTAGTAACTCCCCAATTTTCTGTGGCTCCACACAAAGGCCACCTTGCTGATCTTTGAGGGGCCCTATTCTCTCCCTAGTTACCCTTTTGTCCTTAATATATTTGTAAAAACCCTTTGGATTCTCCTTAATTCTATTTGCCAGTGCTATCTCATGTCCCTTTTTTGCCCTCCTGATTTCCCTTTTAAGTATACTCCTACTTCCTTTATACTCATCTAAGGATTCACTCGATCTATCCTGTTTATACCTGACATATGCTTCCTTCTTTTTCTTAACCAAACCCTCAATTTCTTTAGTCATTCAGCATTCCCTATACCTACCAGCCTTTCCTTTCACCCTGACAGAAAAATACTTTCTCTGGATTCTTGTTATTTCATTTCTGAAGGCTTCCCATTTTCCAGCCGTCCCTTTACCTGCGAACATCTGCCTCCAATCAGCTTTTGAAAGTTCTTGCCTAATACCGTCAAAATTGGCCTTTCTCCAATTTACAACTTCAACTTTTAGATCTGATCTATCCTTTTCCATCATGATTTTAAAACGAATAGAATTGTGGTCGCTGGTCCCAAAGTGCTCCCCCACTGACACCTCAGTCACCTGCCCTGCCTTATTTCCCAAGAGTAGGTCAGGTTTTGCACCTTTTCTTGATCCACATACTGAATCAGAAAATTGTATTTTATTCACTTAAGAAATTCCTCTCCATCTAACCCTTTAACACTATGGCAGTCTCAGTCTATGTTTGGAAAGTTAAAATCCCCTACCATAACTACCTGAATGTTCTTACAGATAGCGGAGATCTCCTTACAAATTTGTTTCTCAATTTCCCTCTGACTATTAAGGGGTCTATAATACAATCCCAATAAGGTTATCTTATTTCTCAGTTCCACCCAAATAACTTCCCTGGATGTATTTCCGGGAATATCCTCCCTCAGCACAGCTGTAATGCTATCCCTTATCAAAAATGCCACTCCCCTTCCTCTCTTGCCTCCCTTTCTATCCTTCCTGTAACATTTGTATCCTGGAACAGTAAGCTGCCAGTCCTGCCCATCCCTGAGCCATGTTTCTGTAATTGCTATGATATCCCAGTCCCATGTTCCCACAGAGTTCTTGGGTACACCTGATCAGGTCCTGGGGATTTATCCACCTTTACCCTTTTCAAGACATCCAGCACTTCCTCCTCTGTCATCTGGACATATTGCAAGATGTCACCATCTATTTCATCTGCCTTCATCTGCCTTCCCTGTTAGGCCCCTTGCATTGAAATAAATGCAGTTTAATTTATTAGTCCTATCTTGTCCCTACCTTCCCTGACTGTTTGACTCATTTCTGTTCTCAACTGTACCAGTCTCAGATTGATCTCTTTCCTCACTATCTCCCTGGGTCCCATCCTCCCACCTTACTAGTTTAAATCCCCTCAAGCAGCTCAAGCAAATTTCCCTGTCAGTATATTAGTCCCCTTCCAATTTAGGTGCAATCCATCCTTCTTGTACAGGTCCCTTCTACCCCAAAAGAGATTCCAGTGATCCAAAAATGTGAATCCTTCTCCCATACACCAGCTCCTCAGCCATGAATTCATCTGCTCTATTCTCCTATTCCTGCCCTCACTAGCTCGTAGCACTAGGAGTAATCCAGATATTACTACACTTGAGGACCTCCTTTTTAAATTCCAGTCGAACTCTCTGTAATCTCCCTTCAGAATCTCAACCTTTTCCCTTCCTATATTGTTGGTTCCATAGTGGACAATGACCTCTTGCTGGCCCCTCTCCCCCATGAGAACACTCTGCACCCTCTCTGCGACATCCTTTATCCTGGCACCAGGGAAACAACACACCATTCTGCTTTTTCTCTGCTGGCCACAGAAATGTTTGTCTGTTCCTCGGATTACAGAATCCCCTAACACAATTGATCTCTTGGAAGCCGATGTACCCCTCATGCATTAGAGCCAGTCTCAATACCAGAAACTTGGCTGTTCGTGCTACGCACCTCTGAGAATCCATCATTCCCTAACATCTACAGGCACACACACTCCCACACTCACACATGAACCCTCTTGCAGACTTAAAGCCCTTCACACCCACACACACACACACATATACTCTCTCTCACAGGCACTCACAACCCCTCCCCTCTAACACACACACATGCACACATATGTTTGTGGGGTGAATTTGTACTTGCAGAATTCATTGTACTTTGCTCAAAAACTGCATGAATCCATGTAAGATTCTGTTAATTCATTTTTTAGATTAGAATCAGTCTAAACATTATGCACAAAGAGCAGAACACAGGGGGCTGACACCTTCAACATATTAGCTGGGCTGACATCAGTGGTTAAAGTTCATTTGAGGATGTAACTTTTAAAAATGGTTTTGCAATTTACATATGAAGGAATTGAAACTAACATGGTCATTCTAACAGATGAGAGACTTAACAAACAATCAAGGCATTTTTAATGTATAATTTCAGTTACATCACACTGTAAACATTTGCTACAAATTCTGTGTCTTACAATCATGTACTGCACAACCACCTGATGAAGGAGCAGCGTTCCGAAAGCTAACGCTTCCAATTAAATTAAAAGTAGGCAGTGAGGTGGAGACTGGAGATTGTAAGAATCAAGAAGATAGCATTAATAAAGGGAAGAGTAGGCAGAGAGCGGATAAACGCAAAAGAACTGATGGCCTGAAATGCATCTACTTTAATGCAAGGAGTATGGTGTAAGGCAGATGAATGTAGGGCTTGGATTGGTGCCTGGGAGTATGATGTTATTGCAATCACAGAGACTTGGTTGAAGGAAGGACATGATGTTAGGCAACTAAAGGATATAGAGACTTTAGACAGGACAGGGAGGGAAGTAAAAGAGGGGTGTGGAGTTGCATTGCTGGTCAAGGATGATATCATGGCTGTGCTAAATGAGGACACTATGGAGGTCTTGGGTAGTGAGGTATTATGGGTGGGGCTGAGAATTAAGAAGGGTGCATTATATTGTTGAGGCTGTATTACGGGCCTCGCAACAGTGAGCGTGAGGTAGAAGAACAAATAGGTAAACAGATTTTGGAAAGATATAGAGGAAATAAGGTTGTAAAAATGGGAGATTTTAATTTTCCCAACATTGATTGGGATACACTTAGTGTCAGAGGTCTGGATGGGGTAGAATTTGTAAGAAGCGTCCAGGAGAGTTTTCTAGACCAGTATGTCAATAGTCTGAGAGGGAAGGGGCCATATTGGACCTAGTACTGGGGAATGAGCCAGGACAGGTGATAAAAGTTGCGGTGAGGGATTTCTTTGGGAACAGTGACCACAATTCTGTAAGTTTTAGAATACTCGTAGATAAAGATGAGAGTGATCCTAAGGGAAGAGTACTAAACTGGGCTAAGGCCAATTATATCAAAATTAGGCAGGAGCTGGGAAATGTGGATTGGAGACATCTATTTGAAGGAAAGTCCACATTTGAGATGTGGGAGGCTTTCAAAGACTGGTTAAAGATAGGACAGGATAGGTATGTCCCATTGAACGCAAAGGATAGGAAGGACAAGATTCGTGGATAACAGAAGAAATTGTACGACTGGCCAAGAGGAAAAGAAAACTATACATACGGTCTAGGCAGCTAAGAACAGAACGGGCCCGGGAGGAATATCGGAAGAGTAGGACAAGTCTTAAACGAGGAATCAAGTGGGCTAAAAGGGGTCATGAAATAACTTTAGGAAGCAGAATTAAGGAGAATCCCAAAGTATTTTATTCTTATATAAGAAGCATGCAGGTAACTAGAGAAAGGATTGATCCACTAAAAGATAATGAAGGAAGGCTGTGTGTTGAACCTGAGAGAATGGGCGAGATTCTGAATGATTACTTTGCATCAGTGTTCACTGAGGAGAGGAACATGATGAATCTTAAGATTAGGGATGGACGTTTGTTTAGTCGGGATCACGTTGACATAAGTAGGGAAGATGTGTTGGGTAGGCTAGAGGTTATTAGGGTGGACCAATCCCCAGGACCAGATGGGATCTACCCCAGGTTGCTGAGGGTGGCGAGAGAGGAAATAGCTGGCGCCCTGACAGATAACCTTGTGGCATCCTTAAATACAGGTGAGGTGCCAGAGGACTGGAGGGTTGCTTATGTTGTCCCCCTGTACAAGACGGGTAGTAGGGATATTCCGGGTAACTATAGACCAGTGAGCCTGACATCGGTGGTGGGAAAGTTGCTGGAGAGGATACTGAGGGATAGGATGTATTTATATTTAGAAAAGAATGGGCTTATCAGTGATAGGCAACATGGCTTTGTGCGGGGGAAGTTGTGCCGTACCAATTTAATACAGTTCTTCGAGAAAGTGACCAAGTTGATCGATGAAGGAAGGGCTGTTGATGTCATATACATGGACTTTAGTAAGGCGTTTGACAAGGTTCCCCATGGTAGACTAATGGAGAAAGTGAAGTCACATGGTGTGCAGGGTGTTCTAGCTAGGTGGATAAAGAACTGCTTGAGCAACAGGAGACAGAGAGTAGCAGTTGAAGGGAGTTTCTCGAAATGGAGAAAGGTGACCAGTGGTATTCCACAGGGATCAGTGTTGGGGCCACTGTTGTTTGTAATATACATAAATGATCTAGAAGGGGGCACTGTTGGTATGATCAGCAAGTTTGCAGCTGACACGAAGATTGGTGGAGTAGCAGAAAGCATAAGGGACTGTCAGAGAATACAGGAGGATATAGATAGACTGGAGAGTTGGGCGAAAAGTGGCAGATAGATTTCAAACCAGACAAATGTGAGGTGATGCATTTAGACAAGACTAATTCTAGACCGAATTATACAATGAACGGAAGAGCCTTGGGAAAAGTTGATGAACAGAGAGATCTGGGGGTGCAGGTCCATTGTACCCTGAAGGTTGCTGCACAGGTGGTTAGAGTGGTCAAGAAGGCATATAGTATGCTTGCTTTCATTAGACAGGGTATTGAGTATAAGAGCTGGCAAGTCATGTTAAAATTGTACAGGATGTTGGTTCAGCCGCATTTGGAATACAGTGTACAGTTCTGGTCACCACATTACCAAAAGGATGTGGACGCTTTGGAGAGGGTGCAAAGAAGGTTTACGAGGATGTTGCCTGGTATAGAAGGTACTAGCTATGAAGACAGGTTGAGTAGGTTAGGTTTATTTTCATTAGAAAAAAGGAGATTGAGGGGGGATCAGATTGAGGTTTACAAAATCATGAAGGGTATAGACAGGGTGGATAGAGGTAAGCTTTTTCCCAGGGTGAAGGATTCAATAACGAGAGGTCATGCTTCAAGGTGAGAGGTGGAAAGTTTAAGGGGGATACACGAGGCAAGTACTTCACACAGAGGGTGGTGGGCATTTGGAACGTATTGAAAATGTGTTGCTGGAAAAGCGCAGCTGGTCAGGCAGCATCCAAGGAACAGGAGAATCGACGTTTCGGGCATGAGCCCTTCCCCTGTTTGGAACGCGTTGCCATTGGAGGTGATAGAGGCAGGTAGATTCATTTAAGATGCATCTGGACAGATGCATGAGTAGGTGGGGAGCAGAGGGATACAGATGCTTAGGAATTGACCGACAGGTTTAGACAGTACATTTTGGATTGGCTCTGGCTTGGAGGGCCGAAAGGCCTGTTCCTGGGCTGTAAATTTTCTTTGTTCTTTGTTTTCTTTAATTCTGGTCTCCTTCCTATCAGAAAGATGTTGTGAAACTTGAAAGGGTTCAGAAAAGATTTACAAAGATGTTGCCAGAGTTGGATCATTTGAGCCATAGGGAGACGTTGAATAGGCTGGTGTTGTTTTCCCTGGAGCATTGGAGGCTGAGGGGTGACCTTAAACAGGTTTACAAAATCATAAGGAGCAAGGATAGGATAAATAGACAAAGACTTTTCCCTGGGGTAGGGGAGTCCAGAACTAGAGGCCATGGGTTTTGATTGAGAGTGGAAAGAAAAAAAAGACACCTAAGGGGCAACTTTTTCACATAGAGGGTGGTACTGGTATAGAATGGGCTGCCAGAGGAAGTGGTGGAGGCTGGTACAATTGCAACATTTAAAATGCATTTGGATGGGTATATGAATAGGAGGGTTTGGAGGGATATGGGCCGGGTTCTGGCAGGTGGGACTAGGTTGGGTTGGGATATCTGGTCGGCATGCTTGGGTTGGACCAAAGGGTCTGTTTCCGTGCTGTACATCTCTATGACTCTATAAGACTAAAATACAAGCTTGGTGCATTCAACCTTGCAATCTATTGTAAATCAGCGCAAATAGAAACAGTTGAAGTTTCCTGGTAGACAAAAAGAGGAAGAGCACTGAATATTATAGATTTAGGCTTTTCTTTGTAGCTAGGAAAATACAGTCATAAAAGAGGAATAGAGATAGCAATGATAGGATGAGAAGATAAATAAAAACCTCAGTGAATAGAACAATATAACTTAATGCTGATGTTCCACAGATGACAATTGGTATTGTATAAGACAATGTTATCTCACCCTATCACAGCTGATGGTGACACTGCACAAGTCTGACTCCAAACTGAAACTGGGCTGGAAAAATCCTGTCTTTTGTTTTGCAATTTGGCTACCATGGTGGCCAGTGATGGAACAAAAGGCTCTGAATGCACTTTTCACCAAAACCAAAGAAAAAGTACATACGAAGGTGTAAAGAAAAATACATACATATTGTACATGACAAGTTGGAAAGTTATGATAACAGTAAGAAAAAGGATTCAACTCATTTTCCCAGCAATATCCTTTACAGACATTCAACACTCTTGTCTTACCATTCCTTTGGCAAGCAATTGCCTGCATGTTGACTGTAAGTTCCAGTGATAGGAGCAAGGATGTGATGCATCATCTCTTGTTTGTAGCCACCCAATACCTGATATAGGGACTGGTATCAGGAAGAGGGGGGCACTAAAAATGCACCTTACTCTTGGTGCAAACTTCCACCTCCCACCTTCCTCTTCCTTGCAACGCACAGCTCATAACTACCTTCTCACCTTCACTGATCTGTGCTTGGCACCCTCCTTGACGTGTGGAGTTGGATGAATATAATACTGGCAGCTGTGTGACACAAAGCCCCAGGACAGTGTGGCCTGCCAGTCGTTCCTGTCCTGTGTCACGGAGGTCTTAGACAACAGCATGTGGGGGAGCAGAATGAATTGACCAAGGCCCTTGAGTCCTTGGAAAAGAATAAAACTCCCAGAAGTGACAGTCCAATGTTATATTCAGCTTTGTGGACTTGATTGGCTAGGACCTGCTGGAGGTGTATGACAGTATGCTTCTGGTAGTTGGCACATGTGAATCCTCAAGGATTCTACAAGCAGAAGGCGGAGAGGGAGGAAATTAGAAATTAGTGACCTATTTCACTGCTGAATGCAGATTAAAAAATCCTGTCTAAGGTCATCATCATTCTGGTCAGCTCTAAATTGGAACTGGATTAGTGGTGCTGGAAGAGCACAGCAGTTCAAGCAGCATCCAAGAAGCAGTAAAATCAACGTTTCGGGCAAAAGCCCTTCATCAGGAATAAAGGCAGTGAGCCTGAAGGGTGGAGAGATAAGCTAGAGGAGGGTGGGGTGGGGAGGAAGTAGCATAGAGTACAATGGGTGAGTGGGGGAGGGGATGAAGGTGATAGGTCAGGGAGGAGGGTGGAGTGGATAGGTGGAAAAGAAGATAGGCAGGTAGGACAAGTCTGGACAAGTCATGGGACAGTGCTGAGCTGGAAGTTTGGAACTGGGTGAGGTGGGGGAAGGGGAAATGAGGAAACTGTTGAAGTCCACATTGATGCCCTGGGGTTGAAGTGTTCCGAGGCAGAAGATGAGGCGTTCTTCCTCCAGGCGTTACGGAGGCAGGCACTGAGGAAGCAAATGTGGCTGTGGGTAGCGAGTTTGTTTCATGTTGAAGAGCTTCAGGGCAGAGGAAATGACCTGGGAGTTGCAGTGGGAGAAGGACTCTACTCTGGAACTGGTTATTCAGCCTGACCAAACCTGTGCTGTATCAGGCAGGACAATCTCTGAGAACCTTGTGTTCCTCTCTGCTCTACCACACATGGCTCTCGAAGTAGCTGCATGGGGTGTGGGTGTGGGTGTGGAGACACATCCTGCTGAAACTTGCCTTTATGAAGGACGTCTGGAGAGAGATGCAGTGTTTTTTGTGGAGGTCAATCCCAAGCAGCCCAAAGATGCAGGACTCTGTGCTCTATGGTCCACTCCCTGGGACACACACCAAGACAAATGTCGACTGGAAAACCATCAACCCAGTGAAAGATGCTGTTTGGTCTGCTCAAATTGTGTTGTCTTCCAGAGCAAGGAGCTGAACTCGAACAAGTGTGACAGGCTGGCACGTTCCAAGGTCCAGGCCTACGCTGAGTGATGCACTAAAGCTTGTGGCAGCTGCCACCAAAGGACAGTTGGGAAAGACCGCTGTCTAAGGTCTTTCTGCCAAAGTTTTTTTCAAAAATATACTTTGTTCATAAACATATCTTTATATGTATAAAGAGTCACAAATGCAGTTAGTTTCTGTACAGTAACATATCAAGGAAACAAACAAACATCGAAGTTTGACTCTATCCAAGCAAACCAATGATATCTCTTACATATACAAGGTAATAATTATATACATTTGAGGTACTAGGAGTGTTCAATAACTGAACGGATCTTCATTTAACTTCAGCAGAAAGACCTTAGACAGTGGTCTTTCCCCTCTGCACCTCGGCAGCAGTTGCCCCAAGCTCTAGTCCGTCCCTCAGCATGTAGTCCTGGATCTTGGAATATGCTAGGTTGCAACACCTGATTGAGGTCAACTCCTTGCTCTGGAAGATCAACAAGTTTCAGGCAGACCAAAAGGCATCTTTCAACGAGTTGATGGCCCTCCAGGCACAGTCAATGTTTGTCTTGGTGTGCGTCCAGGGAACAGTCCGTACAGCACAGAGTCCTGCTTCATGGAGCAGTTTGGGACGAATCTGACAAAAACCATTGCATCTCTCTCCAGACTTTCTTGCAAAGGCACATTTCAGAAGGAGATGTGTGTCTCTACCCTGCCCCCAGCTGCTTCAAGGGCAGCATTCGGTGGTGCAGACTTACCAGCCGTACATGAAGGATCTCACAGATACTACCCTTCTCACCACCAGCCAAGTAATGGGGGTTTATTCAGATACTGGACCTTCTCAGTGCCTCAAATATATGTAAATAATATTTTGCATAAGTAAGAAATGCCTTTGGGTTGTCGGAACTGTCAAATGCCAATGTTTATTTGTTCTCGATATGAAAGGTTGCACAGAATCAAACTTCTCTAGTGATATTTGTGTATAAAGATATTTTTATGATTAAAGTATATTTTTGAAATAAAAAACATGAAGTGCTGCTAGGCTCTGATAGGCTGCCAGCTCTGAGTGGGCTGCTGCATCCCCCAGGGTTTTCATTCTGGTGAAAGACCTGCAGCTGGCCTAAATGCTGGAATTGTATAAAATACAGCAGGCCTTCCCAAAGAAAAGGCAACACAGCAATGCATGTTCTCTAGTCAGAGGCTGAAAATCACTGCTTTGAGGTATCTTGTATACTACAGGTAGTTTTGTCAGTGTGAATTGGCTATAACACAATTGACAACTTGTGGACATTATTTGGATAATACACATTTTCTACCGAACAGGTATAGTGATTTTCTATTAGCGATCTTCTACGGCATGATTTTCTAACGTGGTTTTCCACAGCGCAATTTTCGATAGCGTGAGGTTGCAGAGAAACACAAAAACCATGTTATAGCAGAACCACATGTACCTAATATTTTAACAAATGCAAACAAATCAAATGTAGTGATTGGAACTAGGTGGTATTGTTGATGACGAAATCCTGGATCGGAGTTGTTAACCTAGGCCAATCAGAAAGCCTTGACTGATCAATGTGAACAAGAGATTTATAATCTCCTCAGTCCAGGTAACTGACTCCAAACTGATTGAGCACAGTACTGTGCACAAGTGAATAAAGGGTGACTTGGTGACAGGATACCGGCTTCTGCGCTATTATTTTGCCATCCTTTAATTGTCCTTAACAAAGGATCCTAAATAAAGATGGAGCTGCAGTCAAAGTGAACATGGATAGTCACTTTTCATTTGCACCTCAAACCCTGGTTCATGATAATGTTATGAACACCTGTTCCATGTTGTTTGAGCTCTAATGTGCATTTTAAAAAAAGACTACATTGTTTCTGTTTTTTTGACAAAATGATTTATTCTGTCAGCATTTCAGATTATCATTCTGTGTTTAATTTTTTTTGGTATGTTTATAATACAAGTTGATAAGCCATAATTCAAATTATTTCAAGCAAATGTGAAGGTTTTGGATGATTTTTATAACTGCTGTTTGCATACATGAACCAGTCAAGAGGGTACATTGCTGTCAGGTGACTTGACTGGACCTTGAAATGGATATCTTTACCAATGGTTTCACATAGAATTAATATATATCAGCTTATCTATTCTACAGAAACATAATAATAAATAACACTGAAGTAACATTTTACTAATGGGTTTGGAAGTTATTATGAGCATCAAATTTTGTTGACTTAAAACGAGCTATCAGTGTCAAAAAAACCTTCTTATAAAAATGGTTTATATTTTAAAAATTAGAAACCTTTTTGTCCCTTTCTTGTTTTTTCAGAGAACTGCAGATGAAAATAGCTCAGTAGTTTATCCTTAATCTTACAGCATGCACTGTATAGAATTGTTATTCTGTTTGAATGGACAAATATTAAAGACAAGGTTGTGACTGCTTCTCCAGGTGGGATGTAAAGTGCTCCACTTCTTCCTCCAGTACATGTTGGGCTGCAATTACTTTTGGATGCTTTGTGAAGGGATCTACTTGCACACACTAATTGTGGTGGCAGTATTTGCTGAGGAACAACATCTGCACTGGTACTATCTTCTGGGTTGGGGTATGTATTGAATCTGACAAGTTAAAATTTGATTTTCTTTTTCTTATTTTTCGGTTCAAAGGAGCAGAAGAAATCACATTACTAAGAATTGACAAATTTCTACATGCCGTAAGTCCATAAGACATAGGAGCAGAAATTAGGCCATTCAGTCCTCCCAAGTCTGCTCTGCCATTCAATCATAGCTGATAGGTTTTTCAGTCGAGAGCATGGTGCTGGAAAAGGTCAGGCAGCATCCGAGGAGCAGGAAAATCGATATTTCGGGCAAAAACCCGTCTCTCAACTCTAATCTCCATCATCTGAAGTCATCATTTTCACCTGATAGATTTTTCAACCCATCTTCCCGCTTGCTTCCCATAACCCTCAATCCCCTTGGCAATCAAGAATTGATGTATCTCTGTTTTAAATATACTTAAAGACCTGGCCTCCAGGCGTTCTATGGTAATGAATTCCATAGATTCATTCCTCCCTGGCTGAAGACATTTCTCCTTATCTCGCCTAAGGCTGTACCCTTGGGTCTTCGTCTCTCCTGCCAATGGAAACATCTTCTAAACGTCCACTCTGACCAGGCTGTTCAGTATTCTGAAAGTTTCAATCAGATCCCCCTCATCCTTCTAAACTCCAACGAGTATAGTCCCCGAGTCCGCAAAGGTTCCTCATAAATTTAAGCCTTTCTTTCCAGGGATCATTTTCGTGAACCTCCTCTGGACCTGCTCCAATACATCTTTCCTGAGGTATGGGGTCCAAAATTGCTCACAATACTCGAAATGTGATCTGACATGAGTTCTGACATCTTTGTATACAAACATGAAGAGAGGGTGCATACAAAGGATTGGTAAACTGGATCATTTCTAAGCTAGTATTGGAAATGGCAAAATTCTGCAAGTTATCCAGCACCACAGAAAAGAAGGGAAGCAAAAAGGACGTAGAGAAAGAAAGAAGAATGGAAGATAAGTGAAAGAAAAAGAAGGCAATGCTGCAAAATAAAAAAAAGAACAGAATAAATGTTAAAGAAAGAGTTGCAAAGACAGAAAGTAGCCAAAAAATATAAAATTAATGGTGTTAAAATGTAGTGCAACACCAGACAAGGCACCAAGGAAAGAACAAACAAGACAAATAAATGCAACTATTTTTTGCAGAAATAGAACAAGTTCTTTGAAGAGTAAAGGAAAGCATAAAATGATTATAGCCAAAGCTTGTTTTCTTGTTTCTTTCATTTGTTTGGATTTCATTTGTTTGAATTTCATACACATAGGACTTAATTTTCAATATGGAATTGGCATCCCAACATTCTGATGAATTTCAGGTCCCAGTCTCCAGTTTAGCTATTGCCCTTATGTTGCAAACTTTACATTCAAGAAAGCAAATGCTCAGGAGAGAAGTTTGGTGGTGAACCGGTGGTACTGAGTGCCCCTGGCGTTGGAGAAAAAGTAGCCAGAAGCCATTTTGGTGGATATTACTGTCTTGCTGAAGAGAGCAGGCATCTTCATAAGAGGTCAGCAACATCAATGAAATGAGCTATGTAGGGCAAAAGAAGGCACAGAATGGGCAAGTAAATATCATATGATTCCACACTGGATCGAAGAGCTGCCCATTAATATGCACTATGTCGTTCAGGTTTCCCTAAATACATTTACTTTCCTTATATATCACTCCAAGATTCTGTGACTATAACTGTGTTGAACTGTTTCAAAGTGTGGTACTGATGATCCTAGCGTGTTAATATTCTAAATTTATTATGATCTGCTGTGACTTTTGATGATCTTTTTCAATCAATTAATTTATTTAGAAACAAAATCAGAAATTGCTGGTAAACTCAGCAGGTCAGGCAACATTTGCAGAAAGAAAGCAGTGTGTTAACATTTTGAGTCCAGTAACCCTGATCTGAAGAAGGATCACTAGATCTGAAACATTAGCTCTGCTTTCCCTCCCCAGAGATGTTGCCTGACTTGCTGGGTTTTTCCAACAATTCCTGATTTGGCTTCTAATTTTCAGCAGCCACAGTTCTTTGGCTTTTTTGTAATTTACTTAGAAGTTGATGTTCTTCTAAAATTTTAGTCTTATGTCTTATAGTTTGAATTTTCCACTGGTGGATGGAATATGCATGTGATTTTTCATTATGCATTGGCAGGGGTGTGTTTGTGATAAGGTTTATTACTTGAGGGTATAGCCATATAAATTGGAACTTCTGAAGTATAAGGAGTGCATACTAACATTGAATAACTTCTCTTTCAGGATTTCCTTTAATACCAGCCACCATCCATGCAGTGGCAAGAATGAAATATTTTAATGACAAGTAAGTTTAGTCCTCTCCTGGTTTTCTCTCTCACAGCTGCTGATTTATGCAAAAAACTCCTGTCACCTGAATGTGGAGAGAAGTTGTCCTTGTGGGAGGGACAGAAACTAGGGAGGACAGTTTCAAAATAAGGAATTCATCCTTTCGAATTGAATTGAGCTGGAGTTTTGTCTCTCAGAGTACCATTATTATGTAGAATTTTCTTCCACAGACAGCAATAGAGGTGGAGTAGTTGAATGATTTTTAAGGCTGAGTTAGACAAATCTTTGATCAACAAGGTTGTCTAAGTGTATACTGGGTTGCAAGGAAAGTAGAATGAAACCAGAATCAGATCAGGATGGAAGGGTTGAATGACCGATTCTTGTAGCCAGTTCATATTTACAACTGCAGTGTGCATATTTATTGCAATGTTGTAACTTTACAGAGTACATTTGCTCTAAAAATAAAACAACTGGGCTTGAATATGGGGGTTGGGACAATTTGATTCTTTATGACTAACAGAAGTTCCTGTCAGTCATTGCTGTAAATTTCACCCAATAATTCCAAGCCCTCCAAGCCAACCATGTTTCTCAAAATAAACTAGCCCCATTTGCTTGCTTTTGGCCCATATTCCTCTATACATTCCCTATTCATGAACCTGTCCAAATGTCCTTTAAATGTTGAAACTGTACCTGCATCTATCACTTCCATTGGCAGTTCATTCCACATATGAATCACCCTCTGTGTGAAAAAAGTTGCTTCTCAGGTCCCTTTTAAATCTTTTTCCTCTCACCTTAGAATTATCCCCTCGAGTTTTGAACTTCCCTACATAAGGGAAAAGATAGGAGCAAATTACTGCAGATGTGGAACCTGTACTGAAAACAACAAATGCTGGAGGTCACAGTGGATCAGGCAGCATCATGGAGAGAGAGAGAAAGCTAACATTTCAAGTCTGGATGACTCTTCATCAGAGCTGAAGTGAAGTGTAGAAAAGACAGCATGAATGCAATAGTGGGATGGGGGGTGGTTCGAGTGCAGGGGAGAAAGGATGTTGATAGTTCAGATGAAGTGATCAGAATGTGAGAATGGCAGAGCAATGGTGTGTCTAACTGCTAGACTGGAAAAATCAGACAATCCCACTCGAATAGGGTGAAGGGGAGAGAGGACATGATGACAGAGAATGTAACAAAAAAGCTAAAAGAAAGGGGAGTGGGAGTTGGTTCACAATTTGAAGGTGTTGAACTCAATATTAAGTCCAGGAGGCTGTAAAGTGCCTAGTCTGAAGATGAGATGTTGTTCCTCCAGTTTCATTGTGATTCACTGGAACATGGCAGCATGCCGAGGTCAGATATATGGGCATGCGAGCAGGATGCTGTGTTAAAATGGACAGCTTGGGAAGGTCGGGGTCATGCTTGTGTACAGACCTAAGGTGTTCCACAAAGTAGTCACCCAGCCTGGTTTCCCCAATGTATAGTGGGCCACATTGGGTGCAGTGAATCCAATACACAAGATTGGAGGAGGTGCAGGTGAAATGCTGCTTCACCTGGGAAGACTGTTCAGGCCCTTGGATGGTGAGCAGGGAGGTGGTGAAGGGGCAGATTTGCCAATGTTTGAAATTCGGTAAAATGCGATGGTAGGTCTCAGTAAATTAAACTCAAACAAGGATGGAGTTCACCTGGGTTCAGCAATCATCCACCATCTGAACTTCTACTGCTGGCATGTTCTATGTTATGTGCAAGATGACTGTCCACCATAGTAATCAAGTGGAACAGGAAGACTAGCATATTGAAAGGATCCATTGTTAAATGTTCTGCAGATATACTGGCCTTCACTAAATTGCTCTTTAAAACACAACTTAATATAATTTACATTTTATAGAACTCTTCTGTAGAATACCCTCACCACAGATTCCTCCAATTCCTCCAGCAACAACTATAGTTTAATACTGGTTGTAAATAAATCCAGAAATGAATGCAGGAGAAATGTCTTCAGGTGAAGTAAGACGAGAAGACACTTATAGGTTATTAACACAGGAATGGGAACTAGAAATAGAGTAGCTGAGCCAAGTTAACAGCTTCTGAGCTGTACATTTTATGGAATATTACAAACAGATTTTTATTTTATATTTGACGTTAGAGATATCCCTAGTTAACAACAGAATTTACAGCCATTCTAGAGCATTTCCACTCAGAGTTAAGAGGAGAGAAGCCTGACAGACCATTCAGCCCTCGAACCTGCTCTACCATTCTAGGTCAGGGCTGATCATCTCCCTCATATTCTTGCCTACTCCTATATCCCTTGATGTCATTAGTAGCCTGACATCTATCAATTTCTGTCTTGAATTTATATAATGAGTGAGCTTCCACAGCTTTCTAGGTAGAAATTCAAAGATTCACCTGACTCTGAGTAAAGGGGCACCTCCTTATCTCAACCTTAATTGTTTACCTTTTATTCTGACACTGTGCCTCTGGTTTCTTGATCCCACATCAAGGGCAAAGATCCTTTCTGCATCCACTCTTTGTATGGAGAATATATCCTTAGGCACCTTATCAGAACTGTACCCGAGACAGCCACAATCTTATGAGTTTGCTCCTGAATGCAAATCCTCTTGTGATAAAGGCTAATCTATTATTTGCCTTCAGATTGTTTGCTGCATAACAGTGCTATGAAATTGAATGCGCATGCTGTACCTTTAAGAGAGTGTGAATGCTGTTCAGAATTGAGAGCTTACAAGCACCTGTGGTATGACTAAATGGAAGTCTCAGAGTGTACTGGAAAATTGAAAATATGTAACATATGGCTGTGAAATGGATACCTGAGTTGGTTGCTGTTTTGACAACAATTCGCGTTTAAGTTATACCCCAGGATACTAAAACCCAATCGAGTTTGAATTTATTGTTTTGCCAACATCGAACCAATGAGACAATCTAATGTTGAGGATATAAAAGTGCAGGCATTTTGAAAATTGCAGACAGAACAACTGCCATCGAAAGAGACACAAGAAATTAGGAAACACTCTCTATCAAAGGTACCTTTTCATATGAAACATATTTGCAGGATAAAGAAAGAAGACAACCCAGGGAGATCGTCAGCCAGAAGAAGAAAGACAACAGCTGCTGTGTGGTTTTGAAATTAAGTTAATATAATTTTAATAAGTGTCTTATTGGAATAGCATATTGTTATAGAGTTGGAGCAGGTAGTAAGCAGTTAAGAGAAAGGGTGGCTAAGAGTCATGAATAATTGTTGTTTAAGAGTTCACTTTTAGAGTTAAAGAATAATTAATATTATTTTCTTTAAATAGTTAAATTTTGGGAATTCTCTGTCACTCAAATTTTAACAGATTATGAGGCGAGGTGAGGTTTTCTGGGTGTTTGGTTTAATTAACAGAAGGATTCACTGCCATGTCATAATAATAATAGCTTCCAATAACTTATAAATGATGACAGCTAGATCCTTTTGGGCAACAACATTGTCCAATCTCTTTATCAAAAGCCATATGAAGTACTGTTTACCTTGATTCCTTCAACCAAAGTGAATAACCTTGCAGTTGTCCACATTATATTCCATTTGCTACGCTGTTGCCTAATCACTCAGCCTATCTATAACTTGTTAAACCCTGTGTGAATTCTGCTAACAGCTCACACTCCCACCAACATTTTGTATCCTTTGCAAGCTTAGAAATATCACAATTAGAAATTGCAGCCCCCCCCCGCCACCTCCAGATGCAAATATTTGATATAGATGCGATCACCTGGGGCCCAATCCTGATCCTTGTGGTACCCCACCAGTCACAGCCTACCAACTTGAGCATGACGTCTTCACCCTTACTCTCTGCTCTGTGAAATGGTCTTCAATCCATGCTAGTATCTCTAGTAAAGGGAGGTCATGCCTGACAAACCTGTTGGAATTTTTTGAAGAGGTAACAAGTAGGTTAGACCAGGGGAACCCAGTGGATGTGGTCTATCTGGACTTTCAAAAGGCCTTTGATAAGGTGCCACACGGGAGACTGCTGAGCAAGGTGAGGGCCCATGGTGTTCGAGGTGAGCTGCTGGGATGGATTGAGGATTGGCTATCTAACAGAAGGCAGAGAGTTGGGATAAAAGGTTCTTTTTCAGAATGGCAGCCGGTGACGAGTGGTGTCCCGCAGGGTTCGGTGCTGGGGCCACAGCTGTTCGCATTATATATTAATGATTTGGATGAGGGAACCGGGGGCATTCTAGCGAAGTTTGCCGATGATACAAAGTTAGGTAGACAGGCAGGTAGTACTGAGGAAGTGGGGAGGCTACAGAAGGATCTAGACAGGTTGGGAGAGTGGTCCAGGAAATGGCTGATGGAATTTAACGTGAGCAAGTGCGAGGTCTTGCACTTTGGCAAAAAGAATATAGGAATGGACTACTTTCTAAATGGTGAGAAACTTAATAAAGCCAAAGCATAAAGGAATCTGGGAGTGCTAGTCGAGGATTCTCTAAAGGTAAACATGCAGGTTGAGTCTGTGATTAAGAAAGCGAATGCAATGTTGTCTCTTATCTCAAGAGGGTTGGAATATAAAAGCAGAGATGTACTACTAAGACTTTATAAAGCTCTGGTTAGGCCCCATTTGGAGTACTGTGTCCAGTTTTGGTCCCCACACCTCAGGAAGGACATACTGGCACTGGAACGTGTCCAGCGGAGATTCACACGGATGATCCCTGGAATGACAGGTCTAGCATATGAGGAACGGCTGAGGATACTGGGATTGTATTCGTTGGAGTTTAGAAGATTAAGGGGAGATCTAATAGAGACGTACAAAATAATACATGGCTTTGAAAAGGTGGATGCTAGAAAATTGTTTCTGTTAGGCGAGGAGACTAGGACCCGTGGACACAGCCTTAGAATTAGAGGGGGTCATTTCAGAACGGAAATGCGGAGATATTTCTTCAGCCAGAGAGTGGTGGGCCTGTGGAATTCATTGCCACGGAGTGCAGTGGAAGCCGGGACGCTAAATGTCTTCAAGGCCGAGATTGATAGGTTCTTGTTGTCTAGAGGAATTAAGGGCTACGGGGAGAACGCTGACAAGTGGAGCTGAAATGCGCATCAGCCATGATTGAATGGCGGAGTGGACTCGATGGGCCGAATGGCCTTACTTCCACTCCTATGTCTTATGGTCTTATGGTCTAAGTTGGGCTCCTGTTTTACTAATCTCCTTTGGAAAACTTTATCAAAAGCCATATGAAGATCCAAATGCACCACATTCACCGGTTCACCTTCATTGACTCTGCTAGTAAAATCTTCAGTTGAACTCTATCAGGTTTGTCAAATTTGATTTCCTGTTCATAAATCCATTTTGACTCTGTCCAAACAGACAACTACTTCTGAATATCCAGTTATCACATCCTTTATGATAGATTCTAGTATTTTTCCCACTACTATGACAGGCTAATGGTCTGTAGTTCTGTATTCTCTCTCTGTCCTTCCTTAAACAGCAGGGTTACATTTGTAACCTTCCAGTCTTCAGGAATACAACTTTGAAAGATGATCCCCAATGCATGCAGTATCTGTTTCTCTTTTTGCACACTAAGATGCAGGTTCACTTAGTTCCAGGAATTGTCACCTTTCACTCCCATTGATCTCTCCTAATACTGCTTTGTTACTAATATTAATTTCTTTCAGTTCCATAAACTCTCTAGGCTCTTGGCTCTTAATTATTTCTGGGAGACCTCTTGTGCCTTCCTCCATAAAAGCAGAAACAAAGGTACTTAGTTAACTCAAAACAAAGAAATGCAGATGCTGAAAATCTCAAACAAAAACAGAATTTGCTGCTGAAACTTAGCAGGTCTTGTAGCATCTGTAGAGAGAAAGCAGCATGAACATTTCAAGCCCAAAGATCTTTCTCCAGACTTGCCTGAAGTCTCCTCCTTTGACGTTAAATTATCTTTAACATCCCTTGTTAGCTATGGGGCTCTTAATTTCCCTATTTGTTTTGCCTTAAAGCAAGCATTTTTTTATATTCATTGTCTATTTACCAACAAATATGTTAATGTATTTGTCTAATATACTACAACCAACTTCCACTTCACATCTTTATAATTTCCCTTGTTTTGTTTTAAGACCTCAGATTCAAATTGAACTACTTCTCTTTCAAAATTAATGGAAAATTCTAGCATCCGATTGTTACTACTCCCTATAGGTTTTGTTACAACAACATTATACATTAGCTCTTTCTCATTTCATAATAGTAGATCGCAAACCATCCATGCCCTTATTAATTCCTCAACATATTACTCCTGAAAACCATCTCAAACACATTTCAAGAGTGTGTCCTCCATAGCACTGATGCTCATTAGTCTTTCAGAGTTATAGTGGGATTTTTTTTGGAATAGTTAAGCAATTATGCCAGCTCTTCAGTTTATATTCCAAGAGCTGCATGAAATATTCCTACTAAAGTGACAATCGAAAAGACATTTTTTTTTGTCCAGTTCTAAGAAGGTGAGCAAGCGAACAGTATTAGTCACTTCAACCTTGATTGCTCAGGACAATGCTTCAAAACTCCTTTAAGTCTCCAGCTTGTGGCTCCACTATGCATTAATAGAGTGGATGTCCTTCTCTGATAGTCAATAAACATCTACCTGAGATATGGATTAGGGTCAAGATGAAATCAAGCCGAGGTAGGTAATGTTCTTCCCTTTGTAACTTGGTGACAGAATAGGTCTTCCATAATTGTGATTTTTGTTTTAAGTACTTTGTAATGGATATATTTACATTTGCAAACAAAGAACAGTTGGTTCCTAAATGATTATATGTAGGCCTTTTTTTTAGACAACTGAACTCGTAGCCATGCATGTAAGTTCTAGTTACAGTGATATGCTGTTGCTAATTTTAGCTGGTCTTCTGGCCCAAATGTACTGCTGGATTTAATTAAGCTCAGCAGTCTCCTCTGACCTGATGAATACATAACCTAAGTGGAAAGCACATTGTGTTAGCAGTATAGCATCAGTAATGAAAATCTGATTAAAATACTTATCTGTTTAGAATCTCAATGAGGCACAGAATTAGAAATTGAAATGAGCACTTTGACAAATTATTAAAAGGTTGTAATTTGGTGACTAAAGGACTATTATGAAAGCAGTCCAGGTAGTTAAAAAAAAGTAAGTAATCACAGGAGTGTGAATAAATGTTAATTTAATCCATGGTTTGTTTATCCATATTTGAGATTTGGAGGGCTGTACTGCATGAGATTTTTAATTACAGTGTAGTACTCATCAGGGAGTTTAACTGATTTCTAATCTGGTACAGTAGAGACCAGTAAAAATATCTCTACAATTTAATATAGTTTGTCATATTCTGGGATTGTTATTATATGTAGATCCTTCACAGGTAACATACAGTACTGAATTACCATATCCCTCTGCTTACAAATACACTCATGTTGAAATTCTACGATGTCATTGATTGAATTAAATGATAATATGTTGGTGCTACTGCATGTTACAGTAGTATATAAATATATATTTGACCCTATCTCAAAATCTAGTGCAGGATAGTTTTTTTCACCCAGCAATACTGAAAGAACATTGATATATTTCCAAGTCTGGAAAGTGAATGGTTTGGCAGGGCCCTTTCAAGCAGGCTGTTCCCATGTATCGGCTGCCCTTTCCTTCTAGAGAGGGTCATCCTGGATTTAGTGCTGTCAACGGAGCCTTGGACAATTTCTGTAGTATAGGTAAAAACAATGACTGCAGATGCTGGAAACCAGATTCTGGATTAGTGGTGCTGGAAGAGCACAGCAGTTCAGGCAGCATCCGAGGAGCAGTAAAATCGATGTTTCGGGCAAAAGCCCTTCATCAGGAATAAAGGCAAAGAGCCTGAAGCATGGAGAGATAAGCTAGAGGAGGGTCGGGGTGGGGAGAAAGTAGCATAGAGTACAATAGTTGAGTGGGGGAGGGGATGAAGGTGATAGGTCAGGGAGGAGGGTGGAGTGGATAGGTGGAAAAGAAGATAGGCAGGTAGGACAAGTCATGGGGACAGTGCTGAGCTGTAAGTTCGGAACTAGGGTGAGGTGGGGGAAGGGGAAATGAGGAAACTGTTGAAGTCCACATTGATGCCCTGGGGTTGAAGTGTTCCGAGGTGGAAGATGAGGCGTTCTTCCTCCAGGCATCTGGTAGTGAGAGACCGGCGGTGAAGGTGGCCCAGGACCTCCATGTCCTCGGCAGAGTGAGAGGGGGAGTTGAAATGTTGGGCCACAGGGCGGTATAGTTGATTGGTGCGGGTGTCCCAGAGATGTTCCCTAAAGTGCTTTGCTAGGAGGCGTCCACTCTCCCCAATGTAGAGGAGACCGCATCGGGAGCAACGGATACAATAAATGATATTGGTGGATGTGCAGGTAAAACGTTGATGGATGTGGAAGGCTCCTTTAGGGCCTTGGATGGAGGTGAGGGAGGAGGTGTGGGCGCAGGTTTTGCAATTCCTGCGGTGGCATGGGAAGGTGCCAGGATGGGAGGGTGGGTTATAGGGGGACGTGGACCTGACTAGGTAGCCACGAGGGAACGGTCTTTGCGGAAGACGGAAAGGGGTGGGGAGGGAAATATATCCCTGGTAGTGGGGTCTTTTTGGAGGTGGCGGAAATGTCAGCGGATGATTTGGTTTATGCGAAGGCTGGTAGGGTGGAAGGTGAGCACCAGGGGCGTTCTTGTTATGGTTGGAGGGGTGGGGTCTGAGGGCAGAGGTGTGGGATGTGGACGAGATGCATTGGAGAGCATCTTTAACCACTTGGGAAGGGAAATTGCAGTCTCTAAAGAAGGAGGCCCTCTGGTGTGTTCTGTGGTGGAACTGGTCCTCCTGGAAGCAGATATGGCGGAGGCGGAGGAATTGGGAATACGTGATGACATTTTTGCAAGAGGTAGGGCGGGAGGAGGTGTAATCCAGGTAGCTGTGGGAGTTGGTGGGTTTGTGAAAAATGTCAGTGTCAAGTCAGTCGTCATTAATGGAGATGGAGAGGTCCAGGAAGGGGAGGGAGGTGTCAGAGATGGTCCAGGTAAATTTAAGGTCAGGGTGGAATGTGTTGGTGAAGTTGATGAATTGCTCAACCTCCTCGCGGGAGCACAAGGTGGCGCCAATGCAGTCATCAATGTAGCGGAGGAAGAGGTAGGGAGTGGTGCCGGTGTAATTACAGAAGATCAACTGTTCTATGTAGCCAACAAAGAGACAGGCATAGCTGGGGCTACTTTCTCCCCACCCCCACCCTCCTCTAGCTTATCTCTCCACCCTTCAGGCTCTCTGCCTTTATTCCTGATGAAGGGCTTTTGCCCGAAACGTCGATTTTACTGCTCCTCGGATGCTGCCTGAACTGCTGTGCTCTTCCAGCACCACTAATCCAGAATTTCTGTAGTATATCTTGTCAATGATATTGTTTCTGGATATTGGTGGTGGAGAGAGTGAATGTTTGTGGATGTGATGCCAATCAAGCGGCCTGCTTTGCTCCAAATGGTGCCAAGCTTCTTTAGTGTTGTTGGAGCTGCATTCATCCAAAAGCCCAGTACTCTGTTCCATCCCTGACTTGTGCCTTATAAATGGTGAACAGGCTTCAGGGAATCAATAGATGAGTTACTCGTCACAGGATTCCTAGCCTCTGACTTGCTCTTGCAGCCACAGTGTATTTATGGTGTGTCCAGTTAGTTTCTAATCTATGGTAACTCCCAGGACACTAATAGTAATTTAAATAACGTGGATGGTGGCAGTGGAATTCATTCTGAAAGGAAAAGGAAAGTTGCAGAGACATGTCCAGCTAAAGGAAATAAAATAGCTTTCCATATGTTCCCTGGGAACTCAAGGGCTGCTTGGAACAGAAGCTGGTTCGCCTCGGATCGATTTGCCATTAACCTTGATAACTGAGCATTACTGGTGTTATCACATTACTTATTGCAACATAAACTCATATCTGTGAAGTGCTACTGGCATAGTGAAACGTTCCAAGGCCATTCAGAGGAAAGCTCTGAAGCAAAATTTGATGTTAAGGCACGTAACGTGAAATGAGGACAGGTTGCCAAAAGCTGGTTCAAAAAGATAGGTTTTAAAGCATATCTTTAAGGAAGAAAGAAAGATAAAAAGGTGTAAAAGTGAACATCCAGTGTCTCCCTCACAGACATCTGAAATTACAGCCACCAATAGTAGACCAGTAAAAACTGGGGATGCAGAAGAATTAGTATTAGTTGAATACTGCGGGTGGATGAGGAGCTGCAGAAGATTTCAGAAGGGCAAGACCCTGAATATAAAACAAGGATGTAAAATTTGTCCCCTTGTTATTGCTTGACCAAAAGTCAATGTAAGTCACCATGTGTAGGGATGATTGGTTAGCAGGACTTGGTGCATGGTAAGATATAGACAGCAGACTTCAAGAGGGTGAAACATGGGAATTTTACCTCTGGGTTAAAAATGGCAGCCAGGTTGTGAACAGGGCAGGGTGCCCAGTAATGGGCTGGTGGTGCCATCCCACCTGTTTCATCCCCTTTGTAACTGGACGTTACAAGAAAGTAGGACTTGATCTAACAACTTTCTAACATGCAGACAACAGGGCAAACAACACTACCACTGAGGCTATCACACCACCCCTGAATGCTGCATGGCATCAGTATGAATATTAATATAGCACAGCTAGAATTAAACTCCTCAAAAATAACATTTGCTGATGAACTAACAATGAGGCAAAAATATTGTGTAAGTGCATGTCATGTAATGTGCTCTATTTGTACTGTCACACAGGATCACTAAGATCAGAACATTGCAAATTTACATTATTTTTAATTTCACTACATTTTAAGATATGAATGTACATGTATAACTACTTTAATGTGTTTCATTTTTGCATTTGCATTTCTTGCAGTTGCTGGATAAGTGTTGAAACACATCTGCTTTACATAGTACACGCTCCGATTGTTGCAGCTCTATTGGTAAGGATTTCAGCTGAACAGCTAATATACGGTTGTGCAGCCACAGTATGAGAATTTTTTGGTCAGCTACAATTATGAACAGTTTCCAAGGAGCACTCCATCTCCTAATACATTAATGATTCATAATTTGTAGTTGTAATGGAAGAGAAACTGTCAGCACTCTCAACTGATGGAATAAAATTGACAGTAACTTGTGGTGCCTGAACACAGGGATACTCAGCTCCTCCATAGTATGCTGTATTGCAATCTTTGTTGATGTATATCAATACCGAATCAGTAATTGACCGAAACTTCAATATTAACACATTACATTCACTGCAAAAACTGTTGGAAATTATGACCCCATATTGAGTAAGATGTACGTTTTAACCACACACTGTTATAATTACTGAACAATTATGCCAACTGTGAAAAACTGATTTTCTAATTGTGAGGTGTTATTCACTCAAAAAAACATTTAAAAATTCCAAGATTACATTACATTACATTACTTACATTAGATTACATTACATTACATTACTTACAGTGTGGAAACAGGCCCTTCAGCCCAACAAGTCCACACCGCCCCGCCGAAGCGTAACCCACCCATACCCCTACATCTACATTTTACCCCTAACCTAACACTATGGGCAATTTAGCATGGCCAATTCACCTGGCCTGCACATCTTTGGACTGTGGGAGGAAACCGGAGCACCCGGAGGAAACCCACGCAGACACGGGGAGAATGTGCAAACTCCACACAGTCAGTCGCCTGAGGCGGGAATTGAACCCGGGTCTCAGGCGCTGTGAGGCAGCAGTGCTAACCAATAATATCTTTATGGCTGTTTACGGTATTTCGGATCCTACCTTAATCCCATGTATATGGCTGAAGTTTGATTCCGCTTTCTGTAAAATATCCTGAGATGTGAATTGTAATTTTTGACATATACTCATTGCTTTGTAATCTGCAAGAATGTTTCACTCTGAACACCTGACCAGCCTGCCTGCAATGTTGCCAGACTCCACTGTCTGAATTTTATATCAAAGTCAGGTTGACCGGTCATGGTCAGTAGTGTGAGGGGGGTCAAGTTTGGGGGTGTCAGGATGAACAGGGCAGTGGGGGAGAATGATATATGGGGGAATTCCTTGGAAGTACCTCTGATGAACACTGGGAGTGCTAGAAGGAGGTAGCCCCAGCTGCTACCAGCTCATCCAGTGAAACGCATCAGACTAAAGAGTTATGGAAAGAGGAGACCCTGAAATGGCCAGTAAATATCCATTTAAGGGCCACGGTTAGCTTGTGGGTGTGCTTCTTGATGCCACTCTCACTACAGGTAATACCCCAGCTGGGAAGGTGAGCAGGCATCAGAAATGAGCTGCCAAAGGAAGTGATGGAGGCTGGTACAATTGCAGCATTTAAAAGGCATCTGGATGGGTGCATGAATAGGAAGGGTTTGGAGGGCTCTGGGCTGGCAGGTGGTAATAGATTGGGTTGGGATATCTGGTCAGCATGGACAAGTTGGACTGAAGGGTCTGTTTCTGTGCTATACATCTCTATGACTCTATGACTCTATAACTGTAGATGATGGAAATCTGAAACAGGAAATGATCAGCAGGTCTGGCAGCATCGTGGAGAGAGATTAGAGTTAACATTTTGGATTCAGTGACCCTTCTTCAGAACTGAAGGTAGCCAGGAAAAGGTGATGAGAGTACAGAGGTTAGGAGGGTGCAGATTAAACAATAGGTGGAGATAGAGCTCAAAGAGAGAGAATCACAGTTAGACACACAAAGGAGTGATTAATGGCCAGCCTGGGGAATGAATAGCTGCTCGTGGGGACAATTAGTGACTGACAAAGGGTAGTGCAAGGTTGCAGCCCATGTAATGCCAAACCTAGTGTATGGGGGTGGGTGAAAGCATGGAGAAAGGTGCTTAAGCTCTAATTTGTTTTTTTTCTTTTCAGAGCATAAGGTCAGAAGGTATTGTAAGTATACAACAGGAGGTTGGATTGGGAGAGGGGATGGAGTCAGATGGAAGGTCCCAGAAAGGCCTAGATATCTCTGAGTTGTTGCGTGTTGTATTCCTGAAAGCCTTTTGAATAATTTTCACTGGAGCCTTTTTCTAGACCCTGCAGCCTTCTGGAATTCATGTCGAGTACAACAACTTTACAGCTTGAACTCATTTCTCCATGCTTTCCCCACCCTCACTCACCAGGCCTTGGCATCATATGGGCTGCTACCACACACCAGGCAAAAGTGAGGACTGCGGATGCTGGAGATTAGAGTCGAGGGTGAAGTGTTGGAAAAGTACAGCAGGTCAGGCAGCATCCGAGGAGCAGGAAAATCAACATTTTGAGCAAAAGCCCTTCATCAGGAATTCCTGATGCGTCGATTTCCTCGGATGCTGCTTGACGTGCTGTGCTTTTCCAGCTCCACACTCTCGACTGTTACCACACAGAATGCTGGATGACGAAAAGAATTGGGGGTTTGGTTCAGAAAAAGAAGCAAGTATATGTCAGGTATAGATAGAATAGCTGAAAATGTGTTGCTGGAAAAACGCAGCAGGTCAGGCAGCATCCAAGGAACAGGAGAATAGACGTTTCGGGCATAAGCCCTTCTTCACGAATGATAGGATAGATCAAGTGAATCCTTAGAAGAATATAAAAGCAGTAGGAGTATACTTAAGAGGGAAATCAGGAGGGCAAAAAAGGGGACATGAGATAGATTTGGCAAATAGAGTTAAGGTGAATCCAAAGGGTTTTTATGAAGAAATTAAGGACAAGAGGGTAAGTAGGGAAAGAATAGGGCCCCTCAAAGATCAGCAAAGCTGTCTTTGTGTGGAGCTGCAGGAGATGGGGGGGGATATGAAATGAGTATTTTGCATCAGTGTTTACTGAGGGAAAGGACATGGAAGATATAGACTGTAGGGAAATAAATGGTGACATCTTGAAAAATGTCCATATTAAAGAGGAGGAAGTGCTGGATATCTTGAAATGCATGGAAGTGGATAAATCCCCAGGACCTGATCAGGTGTACCCTAGAACACTGTGGAAGCTAGTGAACTGGTTGCAGGGTCCCTTGCTGAAATATTTGTATCATTGAAAATCACAGGTGAGGTGCCGGAAGACTGGAGGTTGGCTAACGTGGTGCCACTATTTAAGCAAGGTGGTAAGGACAAGCCAGGGAACTATAGACCAGTGAGCCTGATGTCAGTGGTGGGCAAGTTGTTGGAAGGAATCCTGAGGGGCAGGATGTACATACATGTATTTGGAAATGCAAGGACTGATTAGGGATAGTCAACATGGCTTTATGCGAGGGAAATCATGTCTCACAAACTTGATTGAATTTTTTGAAGAAGTAACAAAGTGGATTGATGAGGGCAGAGCAGTAGATGTGACTTCAGTAAGACATTCGACAAGGTTTCCCATGGGAGACTGATTAGCAAGGTTTGACCTCATGAAATACAGGGAGAACTAGTCATTTGGACACGAAACTGGCTCAAAGGTAGAAGACAGAAGGTGGTGGTGGAGAGTTGTTTTTCAGACTGTAGGCCTGTGACCAGTGGAGTGCCACAAGGATGGATGCTGGTTCCACTACTTTTTGTCATTTATATAAATGATTTGGACATGAGTGTAAGAGGAATAGTTAATAAGTTTGCAGATTACACCAAAATTGAAGGGGTAGTGGACAGCAAAGAAGGTTACCTTGGATTACAACGAGATTTGATCAGATGGCCAATGGGCTGAGGAGTGGAGTTTAAGTTAGGGAAATGTGAGATGCTGCATTTTGGGAAAGCAAATCTTAGCAGGACTTATACACTTGCAAGGTTTGTGAAGGTTGGTAGCTCAGGTTGAGATTTAAGGTATAGGTTTGCTTGCTGAGATGTAGGTTTAATATCCAGACATTTCATTACCTGGCTTGGTAACATCATCAGTGGCGACCTCCAAGTGAAGCGAAGCTGTTGTCTCCTCCTTTCTATTTATATCTTTCTCCTGGATGGGGTTCCTGGGGTTTGTGGTGATGTAATTTCCTGTTCGTTTTCTGAGGGGTTGATAGGTGGCATCTAGATCTATGTGTTTGTTTATGGCATTGTGGTTGGAGTGCCAGGCCTCTAGGAATTCTCTGACATGCCTTTGCTTAGCCTGTCCCAGGATAGATGTGTTGTCCCAGTCAAAATGGTGGCTTTTTTCTTTCCATACACATGGATGAAAAAAAAAGCCACCATTTCGACTGGGACAACACATCTATCCTGGGACAGGCTAAGCAAAGGCATGTCAGAGAATTCCTAGAGGCCTGGCACTCCAACCACAACGCCATAAACAAACACATAGATCTGGATGCCATCTATCAACCCCTCAGAAAACGAACAGGAAATTACATCACCACAAACCCCAGGAACCCCATCCAGGAGAAAGGTATAAATAGAAAGGAGGTGACAACAGCTTCGCTTCACTTGGAGGTCGCCACTGATGATGTTACCTAGCCAGGTAATGAAACATCTGGATATCAAACCTACAGCTCAGTGAGCAAACCTACACCCTAAACTTATATACTTAATGGTAAGGTCCTGGGGAGTGTGGCTGAACAAAGAGACCATAGAGTGCAGGTTCATAGCTCCTTGAAAGTAGAATTGCAGGTAGATAGGATAGTGAAGAAGGCGTTTGGTATGCTTTCCATTATTGTTCAGAGTATTGAGTACAGGTGTAGGGAGGTCATGTTGCAGCTGTATAGGACATTGGTTAGGCCACTTTTGGAATATTGCGTGCAATTCTGGTCTCCTTCTCATCGGAAGGATGTTGTGAAACTTGAAAGGGTTCAGAAAAGATTTATAAGGATGTTGGCAGCGTTGGAGGATTTGAACTGTATGGAGAGGTTGAATAAGCTAGGGCTGTTTCCCCTGGCTGAGGGGTGACCTTACAGAGGTTTATAAAGTCATGAGGGGCATGGACAGGATAAATAGACAAAGTATTTTCCCTAGGGTGGGGAGTCCAGAACTAGAGGGCATAGGTTTAGAGTGAGAGGAGAAAATTATAAAAGAGACCACAATGTTTTCATGCACCGAGTGGTGCATGTGTGGAATGCCAGAGGCAGTGATGCAGGCTGGTACAATTGCAACATTTAAGAGGCATTTGGTTGGGTATATGAATAGGAAGGATTCAGAGAGATATGGGCTAGGTGCTGGCAGGTGGGACTAGATTGGGTTGGGATATTTGGTCGGCATGGACAGGTTGGACCGAAGTGTCTCTTTCCATGCTGTACATCTCTATGACTCTATGACTACCCATTGTCAATCACTAATTGTCCCCATTAGCAGCTATTCATTCCTCGGGTTGACAATTAACGACTCCTTTGACCGTTCAACTGTTTGTCCCCCTGTTTGGGCTCTATCTCCATCTAAACCTGTGGTTTACTCTCTCCCTCCCCCATCCCATCTTCTGTATGAAGAAGAGTTACTGGACCCGAAACTTTAACCCTGGTTTCTCTCCACACATACTGCAAGACCTGCTGAGATTTTCCAACAATTTCTGTTTTTGTATGAGCAAAGGAACTCCTGGCAGGGAACATGTCACTCGATTTGGGGCATGATACAGTTTGGTTTCAGTTCTGATACAGCACCAGATTCAATAAAGGAAATCGATACAACAGAGCCCACTAAATCTTTGTGACTAGCTCTTCTCTAAGTCTCTGTAAAGCTCACCCCTTTATCACCAATCACAAAACCTGGTTCAATATGGTATTTGCATTGCTAAGTAATTATTTTGATAAAGCAACATCAACATAATAACACAGCAGTAGTTACAAGTTGGTCTTATTTGTTAAAAAAAATGTTTTTTTAAAATTGATTATTGTCTTAAAAATTGACGGAGCAAGTTCCAAGATATTTTACCACTGACTCCACCGGGATTGGACAAGAGCATTTCATTGAGATATTAATTTTCAGGGCTATTCCCTCTGCACGTGCAGCTGTGATGACCCCATTGGCGATAATCTGGAAATATCTGGCAATTGAGCTAGTCATGGAGCCTGCCTGCTCAGTTAGGGAACCCCTTGCCTCTCCTCTTTCCCCTTGCACTAAAGCCTGTATTTGGAAGGGGCAGAGGCTCCATCCATGATAAATTAGGTAACTATCAGGCACACTGTATGAGCCAGAGTGTCAGAACTCAGATTAGCTTTTGTCCCTTCCAGGGGAAAGTGAGGACTGCAGATACTGGAGATCAGAGTCAAGAGTGTGCTGAGGAAAAGCACAGCAGGTCAAGCAGCATCCGAGGAGCGGGAAAATCGATGTTTCGGGCAAAAGCCGTTCATCAGAAAAGCCCAGGAATCTTCACGTTTCTGATGAAAGGCTTTTGCCCGAAATGTCAATTTTCCTGCTCCTCGGTTGCTGCCTGACATGCTGTACTTTTTCAGCACCACACTCTTATTTGTCTCTTGCAGTTGATGCTGTCAAAGTTATGGTGGAGTGCACAGAAAGATTGTGGATTTTTGAGGCCAATTTATCTGTTTCCTCAAATATCTGTGATTCTTTTGCTGATGAACAACAGTAATGTATTTTAAATTGAAAAGAAACCTACCAAGAGAGAAAATGCCTTTAGTTCTGAGGAAGGGTCACTGGACTGGAACTGTTCACTCTGATTTCTCTCCACAAATGCTGCCAGACTTGCTGAACTTTTCCAGCAATTTCTGTTTCTGTTTCTGATTTCCAGTGTCCTTCAGATTTTTTGATAAAATGTATTATTGATATTAATAGTACTTTCAATCCAGCTCATTCAATGAACTTGCTTGTGCAATGAAGGGTAGACATAACATTAAAGGAAGATGTGATGCTTGACAAGTCCCATTTAAAGTATATTTTATTTGAAAATGAAAAGTAATTTTAACCTTTATGACTGCTGCCCATGCCTGTTCCAATATATTTTGGAAGTGCAAAATGTTAGTATTTCAAGGATCATTTACAAGTACGTGTTACTGGCTTGAATCCTTGCTGACTGGCAGGGTCTGTCAGAAATCCAGGCATTTGTTTCCTTTAATTCTCCAATCTTTACATGGAAAGTCATGAGCATTGTGGACTTGAATTTGTCAACGTGAGCTGCCAGCTGTTGAAGCACTCTGCCAGAAATTCAAATTCAATTGTTGCATTTGCCCCCTTGGAATCAGTGTTCGAATTCAACTTAACCTTAGAGGCACCTTGTGTCTCTGTACTGACTTACAGGGATGTTATATGAAATGGGTTTGGATGGGCTCAAACAATTCTGGGTGGATAACAAGAATATGTATAGCACAGCATGAGTATTTCAGAATATTGATCTCAATAGTAGCATTAGACAGGGAATTCCAGAATGATTTGTTGTGAAACAGATCATCTATCAGAATATTTAAACTCATGTGCAATCTCAGAATCTCAGTAATTTGCTATATTAGTCCACTTGATTCAATCAGAAATATAGAATGGTCAGAGCACAGAAGGAGGACATTCAGTCCATTGTCAAAAGAGAAAATGCTGGAAAATCTCAGCAGGTCATTTGGTTTCAGATTCCAGCATCCGCAGTAATTTGCCTTTATTCAGCCCGTTGTGCCTATCCTGGCCAGCTGAAGGAGCAATTCACCCATATCCACTTCTTTAATTTCTCAGTGCAGCTCTGCAAATGTTTCCTTTTCAGATGAGTCCCTTCTGAATGCCCTCAATTGAGCCTGCCTCCACTATGTTCACTGGTAATGCATTCCAGATCCTAACCTCACACAACGTCCAAATGGTTTTCTACTCAGTTTGGTTTGCATCATTTGCCAATCACCTTAAATCTCTACATCTGACTGTCTATCTTTCCGCTAATGGGAACAATTTCCCCCTATCTGCTCTGTCCAGACCAATTATGACTTTGAATATCTCTCTCAAATCTTGATAGAACCATCTGTTTTATTTCTCAAAGAAAACAACCTCAAATTCTTCAATCTTTGTATGTAACTGCAGTTCCTCATGCATGGTAACATTGTTGTGACTGTTTTCTGTGCCCTCTCTAATGCCTTTGCATTCTTCTTAATGTGGTGGAAGAACTAGAGATAATACTGTAGTTCAGGCCGAACCAGTGTTTTATACAGGTTTAACATAGCTTCTTGCAGTTGTATTCCATGTCCCTGTTGTAGGATGCCATAAACTTGAGTTTTTGTTAATCATTCATGGGGTGTGCATGTCATTGGCTGGGCCAGCTGTCATTGCCCATCTATAATTGCCCTTGAGAAGGTGGTGGTGAGCTGTCTTATTGCACCCGCTGCAGTCTATGTGCTGTGCGTTGACCAACAGTGCCCTTATCGAGGGAATTCCAGGATTCTGACCCAGTGACATTGATGGAATAGCGATATATTTCCAAGACAGGTGGTGAGTGGCTTGAAGAGGAACATGCAATTGGTGGTGTTCCCATGTAACTACTGCACTTATCCTTAGATGGAAGTGGTTATGGGTTTGGAAGGTGCTGTCTCAGGATCTTTGCTGAATTTCTGCATTGTTTCTGTAGATAGTACACACTGCTGCTACTGAGCGTCATTGGTGGAGGGAATAGATGTTTGTGGTCATTGATGAAGCAGCTGAAGAAGGTTGTGCCTTTGACACTATCCTGAGGAACTCCTGCAGAGATGTCCTGGAACTGAGTTGACTGATTTCCAATAACCACAGCTATCTTCTGATGTAGCAGAAAGTGAGAACCGCAGATGTGGGAGAGTCAAAGTCGAAAAGTATGGCACTTGAGAAGCACAGCAGGTCAGGCAGCATCCGAGGAGTAGGAGAGTCAACGTTTCGGACATAAGCCCTTCATCAGGAATGTGAAGTCCTTCATTCCTCATAAAAGGGTTTATACCCAAAATGCTGACTCTCCTGCTCCTTGGATAGTGCCTGATCTGCTGTGCTTTCTCAGTGCAACACTTTTCGACTCTATATTCTGACATGCCAGGTATGACTCCAACTGGATGGCAAAATGTACAACATGAATTTGATGATGATTCTTCATGCTGATGATTCAACTTCAGAACAATGGAGCCGTCCAAGTGAGCAAACTGTTGCCTTAACATCCATGGTTTAATAACATGTATAGGTTTCACTGTATTTCCATTCTCTTATTATTTTTCTAAAGTCAAACCTGTTTGCAATGGAACAAACAGCTTCTGTTAATTTCCTCTGCACTTTTTTGTAATGCAACCATTATGAGCTGCCCAGAAAAAGATGGGACCTCCTTATTGATATACTACTTTAAAGGTTACTGAAACTGAAGACATTGTCCCCTTCACTTGGTTTCATTTAGTTTATCCAATACTCTGGAACAGTGAAGGAGATTTCCATCTTCCCAGCTTCACTTGCTGCCAGATATTAATCTGCATCAATTGCCCAGAATTCAGGAACTTCACCGTTTACATTCTCTGCAACTCTGAAAATGTTGCACCATCCTTCTTCATTCTTTTCAACTACATTTACTCGTTGCCATGGGCAGCCGTGCTTATCAAAGGTCTTTAATTGCCAGCTGAGCAGGATTGTTGTCACCTTGTTCTGCTCTTACCAGTCCAGTCACAGTGAGACCATCTTCAGCTATACTTTTCTTCTCACTTCTACTGCCTTCAACTTTCCCAAAGATCTATCTTTGACCTATTCCTCTTTCTCACCTTTCTCTTGGTTACAAATTTGCAGAGCAGAGGTTACACTGATCCCAGCAGTACCCTCTTGACTATCTCTGTGTGATCAGCCTATCTGCGCAAGCATCTAATCATAGATTTCTTCTTATTCAGTGATAGAAGGTAGGTGTGACTGATAAGGCTAGATTTTATTGCCTATCTTTAATCAATCTTGAGAAAATGGGAGCCAGCTGCTTGTTACTCGAAGCACTGTATTCCTGAGGTGAAAGGACACCTACACTGCAGTTAGGGAGGAAGTTGAAAGAACCTGACCCAATGATGATGAAGGAGGACAAGGAAGTTAGGAAGGCGAGTGATTTGGTGTAGGATTTGGGGTGGGGTTCTGGTTCACCTGCTATCATCGTCCTCCTGGGTAGCAGAGATCACAGTTTTGGAAAATGTGGTTCAAGAAGGCTTGGCAAGTTGCTGAGTTGTATATGTTATGTATTATAGTTGGTTTTTGTTACTCTGGTACATTGTCCATTGTAAAACATGAGTCACATGATCACTGGTGACTCATTGGTCAGGTTTGTGGGCTTGTGCAAAGTGATTAACAAACCTCCCTGTTGGATTGCAGTAAACAACTTTGTATGGCTTTTTATATTACTGGAGCCGAGTATCTATTCAGTACAAAATAACTGAGACTCACCAGTAGTTGCAATACTCGCCTGTTAAAGGAACACTGGCCCAGCATAACATGCACCAACTATTATCAGTAACAGTCCTTGAGATAGACTGTGGTCACAGTGAAACAGTAGTGGAGGGATTGAATATTTAAAGTGGTGAATGGAGTCCCAAATCAGGCGAGGTGCTTTCTGCTTGAGTGTTTTTGGAGTCACATTCATCCAGACAAGTGGGGACGTCCATTATACTCTTGATTTATCCTTTGTGTACACTTTGAGGACACTGCTGCGGAAAACCCAGTCTATGACACTTGTTTTAAAGGATTTATGTGACTGGTACATTTGAGATTTTGATCAATGGTGGCTCCCAGGAGATTGATGGACGGGCTTCAACAATGATAATGCATTGAATTTCAATGGATAATGGTTGCATTTTCCTTTGTTAGAGATGGCCTTTGCCTGACACTTGACTAGTATGAATGTTACTCCCCATTGGTCAATCCCAGAATGAATGTTGTTGAGGTCTTACAGTTGATAGACACAGACTGCTTCAGTATCTGAGGAGTTGTAAATAGAACCATTCTGCAATTCTCAGTGAACACCCTTCATTCTGACCTTTGGGAGGGAAGGTCATTGATGAAGCAGCTGAAGAGGCCCGCTTCTTGGAAACTACCCTGGGGAACTGCAGTAGTGATTTCCTGTGGCTAAGATAATTGGCCTCCAACAACCCCATCCACCTTCCTTTGTGCTAGGCTGACTCCAGTTGGTGAAACATTCTCCTTGATTCTCACTGACTTAAATTTTACAAGAGGTCCGTATTGCTATATTTGGCGCAGGAAGAGGCCATTCAGTTCATGCATATATGGTGAAAAAGAGCTCTGAAGCCAAATATCATCTTCCAACTCTTGGTCTATTCCCTGTACTTTACAGAACTTCAACTACATATTCAAATGTGTTTTCATTTAAATGTGATATTTGCTTTCATCACCATTTCAGGCAGTGAGTTCCAGGCCCTACAATTTGCTGGGTTGTGAAAAATGTATTCCAACTCCTTCCAAAAATCACTTCAAATTTATACCTGTTAGTTATTGATATCACTCTCCTAAGGGAAATATGTCCTTCTTATCCGTTGCATTTATGTCCATCACAACTTTAAACATCATATTTATATTGCCCTCTGTTTCAAAGAAAACAATTCTAGCCTTCCCAATTTTTCATCAAAGCTAAAATTCTCCATTCCCAGCAAAATACTCATAAATCTCTTTTCTACCCTCTCTAGTGAAATCATAACCTTCCGGTAATGCATGACTTATTTTTATACCTTGATTCAGCAAATCGTAAAATTACTTTTGATGAAAAGCAGGAGATTAGCTATGTTTTTCCCACTGCTAATGACTCAACCAAATTATTAAGAATTCCATGTTACCAAGCCACATGTTCCTATAGTTTAATTACAAATTAATGCTATTCTCCCACTTTCACAAAAGGAAATATTGTCTTCCGTGTTTCCTATTTCTGGCACTATTTGATTTTCAACTAATAACACACATACTTCCTCAGTTCAGATTCTGCTGTGGATAAACTGGAATTCTCAATTTTCCTATAAAACAATGAAATCAAAATATTCTGCAATAAGTGTATAATGTATTCAGGGGATAATGTTTGAGCAGGATTCTATTGCAGCATCCTATTTGTTAAATATAGTAACTTATTATTAACCATGAAAAGGCTTTAATGCAAGTTTAACAATGACATCAACCATAATCAATCAGAAATTATTTGTAATTATATAAACCAGGTCCATTCTGTCTATCAAGCTCACCCCATCTGCAGATTGTTCACAATGCATCATGGATATCATTTGTTCCATCCTAATCAGAGAGTTAATTGAAAGATAGTTTTGCAAATTCTGCATACTCTCTATGATTGAGTCAATTTATGCATTATTCATAATGTCAGCTGATGTTCAGTTGATAGCAAGTTTGCCTCTAGATCACAGGATTGCCATTTCAAGTTGCACTTTGGAGACCTGAGCATAAAAACTTAAGCAAAAACTCCAGCTCAATGCTGAGGGAATGCTACATTGTTGGAGATGTTAACTGTCTTTTAAAAGACAGCCAAGGTTCACTCTGCTCTTTCAAGGGTATGTTAAAAATGCCCACATTACTTTGAGGGTGAGAGAGTTACTATTGTTGACTGCTGTTCATGGAAACTTGCTGCACATGAATTGGCTGCCATGATTCCAAGAGAACAACAATATGTTTCTTAAAGTATTTAATTAGTTTTAAAGTGTTCTGGAATGTCCTGAGTTCATGTAAGCTATTATATAAAATTAAATCTTCCTTTAATGTAATTGTCACAATTCAGGTTATTTCTGAATTATACCCATACATACTTAACATGCAATTAATATCTTTACTGCCTTGTGCTCAACAGCATGAATGACCAATTTATAACTTTCTCTGATATAATTAGATAAACATGTATGTGTAATTTAGTAGAACTTGTGTAACACTTCATTATCAATAACTTCAGTCCACTGAAGCTTGATTGATTGTCTCAGCAATTTGAGAAAATCAGTTTTGGTTGCTTTCTGTGGCTTTTTCCCAGGATCGTCATTATGAATGTTTCGGGGAAGTGGAACATGGGATTGCACTATTTAATAGATATGCAAAACATGGATGGGCCTAGTGGCCTGTTCATGTATATTTGCATCACACATTTGTAGCTCAATATCACTGAGCTAAATATTTCTGTTCAGTCTCCTTCAGACAAAAAAAAAGTTTATTTCTTGTGAACAATTAAACAACAAAATCTAAGTCTGTTATCCAGATTTATCTCATACTTCATCATTTTTTGAGTCTAATAACATTACTTCTGTGTGATTCACAGGTCAACCTTTTCTTCTTGCTCAACATAGTCCGTGTCCTGGTTACAAAGCTAAGAGATACCCACCGCACTGAAAGCAATATGTACATGAAGGCTGTTAGAGCAACTTTAATACTTGTGCCACTGCTGGGAATTCAGTTTGTCATTATCCCTTGGAGGCCAGAAAACCGACTTGCTGGCGAAATTTATGACTACATTATGCACATATTTGTGCATTACCAGGTACGCCACTAAGCTGTTTCCTAAATAAAGATCTTTATTTCGCCGACTGCAATTTAAGTACCCATCGTAATGTGTAATTTATGTTAGGTTAGCCTTAATTATAATGCTGCAATGTATTTGGGCCACAGTGCAACTCTTGCCTTTCCACAATGTTGACAGTGTACATTCACTTGCCTTTCCTTGCCTTTTCTTCTCAATTCCTATTTTAGTTTGCAGAATCAGTCACCAATTTTTACCTTCCTACTACTCCAGTCTTCTTCCTTAAGATACTATTGCATTTTGTGCATGGAAATAGATGATTAGGCAAAACTATGATGAGAATTCCTGCCTGTATGCAGTAAAATTCAATTTCCTGTAGAATTTGGAGCAACAGGGAAAGGTGTAAATGAGAGAGATTAGCTGGAAGCAGTGCTGAGAAGCTTGTTGAAGCACTTAACATAGATAATTGTCAGCAGGGAAGAGGTTTATAATTTTGCGGGGAAAACAGGATTTTCATAGATTCTTTAACAGAGTGCAGCCATGATTTTCCAAGACCTGTACATATGGTTTAGCCCTTAATAGAGGCTTTTTTTCTATCAAGTCTTTCTTATTGAAAAACAAAAATCTCAAATTTTCCACTGGGTCGACAAATTATTGGCAACGGTATATTTGTCCAGTAACATCTGCAGGTTTATTTTTCACTGACTACCAGACTAACATATTTGGTGTCTTCTTGGCAATATTCAGGTTAACAACATAGTTTCACAAATTCTTATATTCTGTTGTGCCAGAAAACAGGGAAACCATTAAAGAAGTCAGAGAGTATGTTTGCTTTATGATAAATCATAAAATTTCTTAACATCACATATCAGAAAATTTTGAGCTCTTGGTATGTCTTCCAAGGGCAGTATTCGGGCAATAAGTACCTTGCAATATTTTACAATGTTCAAGGTGTTATACAGGTTCATGTTGTTGGTATTTTAATTTCTATTACTTTATCTTAACATATTTTGTGCTTATTAATTTATGAAAATTTTATTCCCCCATAGGGTTTGTTAGTGGCCACCATATTTTGCTACTTTAATGGCGAGGTAAGTAAGAAAGAGCTAAATACTTTGCCTCAGGAAGCAAATGCATTAAATGTACATTTGCCATTATTGTGTGCTTTATAATATTGTCTTTCTGCAATAAATTGAAAAAAAAATGTGTTGACAAAATTTAAAATGTCCAAGGCATCAAGCTGCACATTGGCCTTCTGGTCACAGTTGCTTAGAATTGTAACATAAATAAAACATCTGCCATGGATTTGCCTACTCACCCAACCTGCCCAGATCATGCTGAAGGATCTCTGCATCCTCGTCACAGTTCATCCTCCCACCCAACTTGGTATCATCTGCAAACTCTAAGATGTTACATTATGTTCCCTCATCCAAATTATTTATATATATTGTGAATAACACGCCACTAACACAGAAAGATCTCTCAGAACACTTTCAATAAAGAGCAAAAGAATATTGTGGACATGGAACCTGAGGAAACAGACAAAATTGAGACAGTACGATGTGCTAGAAGGAGCATTAACTGCATTGAATAAACTAAGGGACAAAATGTGCAATTGTATGACTGGGAGTACGTTATAAATCCAAAACAGAGATTTGATGTGCAAGCATTTAGACAAATTGCTGAGAAGTACAGAAACTAAGGCAATAACACAAGGAATGTCAACCTTAATGTGAATATAAATGTAAAAGGAATAGACTGCACAGATATCTCACACTAAATCCAGGACACATTTAGATGCATGAAACTCAGGGCTCAGTTGGTGATAACAAAAAAGAATTGCTACATTAAATGTGATATTGTAGGTTTAAAAAGTAGGCACCCAAGTCATACAAACGAGTGTGTTCTAAATTCACTTTCAGTTTGTGCCTTGTTCAGTTGGCTGAGAGCAGGAGTAAGAAAATGGTATTCCTAGTTCCTTCGATTATGGAGGAAAACAGTCATTAGTAATGGTTCTTGCTCCTGACCACAATCCAGTGGTCATTGTGCTAAAGTTTAGATTAGATTCAATTCTCTACCGTATGGAAACAGGCCCTTCAGCCCAACCAGTCCACACTGACCCTCTGAAGAGCAACCCACCCAGCCCCATTCCCCTACCCTATATTTACCCTTAACTAATGCACCTAACACTATGGGCAATCTAGCATGGCCAATTCACCTGACCTGCACATCTTTGGATTGTGGGAGGAAACTGGAGCACCCGGAGAAAACCCACACAGACACAGGGAGAATGTGTAAACTCTACACAAACAATCACCCGAGGCGGGAATCAAACCCAGGTCCCTAGTACTGTGCTAACCACTGAGCCATCGTGCCACCCAGGACCACACTGTATTTAGTGGTATTTGCCACAGTTGGATATCTCACTTGTACTCAGTCTAAGATTCCAAATAAAAATTGGCCAATCCAACAAGGTAGCAGAAATAAATAGTCTCCACAAAACTAAATATCAGAATAAATCAACTCCAACTAGAGAACTTACAAAAGAAAACAAGGCTGCATAATTGGGATACAAGGAGCAAGGCTGATCTCCTGCCAGCAATCAATAGCAAAAACCATTTTTAATGATTATCTCCTTCTTAGTTCCTGGACACTGAGATAAATTGTTCTGCCCAACTGTTCCTGAGAACAATTAACACAGCACAAATTGAAATTGAACTCAAAACCTTCAAGTTTGCATGACTTGGAATTGAACTGAATTTATTGTTATGTGTTCCGAGGTACAGTGAAAAGCTTTGTCTTGCGAGCAATATAGGCAGATCGCAGAGTTAAGTAGCATAGATAAGTAAACAATAGATAAACAGGTGCAAAAGCAAAAACACAGGTAACCAAAAGTGAAAGCTTTATTGCAGTTCTGTAATAATAAACAGAAGCGCTTCACAGGAGGCTCCCAAGCACTGAGGATGTCACCTGGACAGGGGACGAAACGTTTGCAAGACAAATTCCCAGCTCGGCAAACAGAACCACAACAACGAGCACCCGAGCTACAAATCTTCTCCCAAACTTTGAACACCTACGGGCGAGAGACGCTAAGACAAGCCAGGAAATGGGAATCCTGTGCCAACCGCCTAAGCGGCAAAGACAAAGCACTATAAATGCCGGAGGAAACAGCACAGAAGCGCTTCACAGGAGGCTCCCAAGCACTGAGGATGTCACCTAGACAGGGGACGAAACATTTGCAAGACAAATTCCCAGCTCGGCGAACAGGACCACAACAATAAACTAATAACCTTCAAGGCACCAACAAGAAGTTCAATTAAAACATTATTCAGTCTGCACAAGTTAGAAAACCACACTGAAATCAGTTCACAATTAAATTTATATAATGCTCAAAATATTGGACAATTATGGTAACATGACTGATAAAGGATCAAAAACAGGTTCTAGAATGATTTGGGCTGGTTAGGTATTTAGGTGCTCATGTCTGTTAATCACACTACAATCTTAACATAAACTGTGTTCTCATTTGGAGCTATTCTACTCTCTGCTCCTACACCATCTCTTCCAACATTGGTGACCATGGTGAAACAGCCCAGTAATCATGAATCCCACTCCTGAATGTGGCAATTCTAATTTGTGTGGGGGTGAGAATGGACATATGTGCATATTTTGCTGCTGGCCATTAAATCATCAATTAGACAATAGACAATAGACAATAGACAATAGATGCAGGAGTAGGCCATTCTGCCCTTCGAGCCTGCACCGCCATTCAATATGATCATGGCTGATCATTCCTAATTAGTATCCTGTTCCAGCCTTATCTCCATACCCCTTGACTCCACTATCTTTAAGAGCTCTATCCAATTCTTTCTTAAAAGAATCCAGAGACTGGGCCTCCACTGCCCTCTGGGGCAGAGCATTCCACACAGCCACCACTCTCTGTGTGAAGTAGTTTCTCCTCATCTCTGTCCTAAATGGTCTACCCCGTATTTTTAAGTTGTGTCCTCTGGTTCGGCACTCCCCCATCAACGGAAATATGTTCCCTCCTGCCAGAGTGTCCAGTCCTTTCATAAGCCTATACGTTTCAATCAGATCCCCTCTCAGTCTTCTAAACTCAAGGGTATACAAGCCCAGTCGCTTCAGTCTTTCCGTGTAAGGCAATCCTGCCATTCCAGGAATTGACCTCGTGAACCTACGCTGCACTCCCTCAATAGCCAGAATGTCTTTCCTCAAATTTGGAGACCAGAACTGTACACAGTACTCCAGGTGTGGTCTCACCAGGGCCCTGTACAGCTGCAGAAGCACCTCTTTGCTTCTATACTCAATCCCTCTTGTTATGAAGGCCAGCATGCTATTAGCCTTCTTCACGACCTGCTGTACCTGCATGCTTGCCTTCATTGACTGGTGGACAAGAACACCCAGATCTCTCTGAACAGCCCCTTTACCTAATTTGATACCATTGAGGTAGTAATCTGCCTTCCTGTTCTTGCCACCAAAGTGGATAACCAGACATTTATCCACATTAAACTGCATCTGCCATGCATCTGCCCACTCACCTAACTTGTCCAGGTCACCCTGTAATCCCCTAACATCCTCATCACATTTCACCCTACCACCTAGCTTTGTGTCATCAGCAAATTTGCTAATGTTATTGCTGATACCATCTTCTATATCATTTACATATATTGTAAAAAGCTGCGGTCCCAGCACGGATCCCTGCGGTACCCCACTGGTCACTGCCTGCCATTTCGAAATGGAGCCGTTAATCACTACCCTTTGTTTCCTGTTAGCCAACCAATTCTCTATCCAATCTAGTACTTTGCCCCCAATCCCGTGCGCCCTAATTTTACTGAAGGGTGATTTGGATCATACAGAAGTGTGAAACCCGAATATGCACATTCGATATGGCAAGAGCAGGTCTGAACTTGGATGATTTATTACAGTAGTGAGAGGACCCCTTTTTAAGTGGAAAGGCACCATTTTCGACCTTGCTCCAATACATCCTTTGAAGAGATAATGTCCCCTTTAAAATTGCTAAAAGTAGCTGTGACAAAGAGCACGTTATTCATTGTTGTCAAGATCATTGAACTGTTAAGAGATGTGTAAAAATCAACTGCCAAAATATTAGAAGTACCTGTCGAAGAGAGTTAACAAAGTATTTCACCCTTTAAATCGTTGAAAAAACATTTCAAATGTGTGAAAAAAAATGAATGCCTGCTTTTTCACTTGCTCTTAGCCTCCCATAACTTGCTTTTGCACTCAGCAGCCTTTGCTATTATTCCAAGGTTGCCTGACCTGACTGCAAGGGAATGCTGCCATCCAGAAACAGAAATCCAACTTTCTGGACCATTTTCCCCCAGACAGGATTGCATAGCTGGGAATGTCCATGTTTTGTGTTGTCAATCCATGGCTGAAAATCTAGGCTCTTTATTTACTGTGCATACTACACCACACTGTCTTCCTAACACATTTTAACTTAACAACAGTACGTTGGTGTTACATTTATGGAGCACCTTTCACAACCTCAAGATGGTCTTTAAGTGCATATCAGAAATGCACTGTGCTCCCCACCACTCCTTTCTTGCTTCTTTCCAGTTGCTCAATCTCCAATGCTCTCTAAAATGGCTTAAGGTGTGCCTCTGCATTGATAAAGAAACACAAGTTGTTGTTGCAAAGTAGACAGAACTACTGTTTTGAGTGTTTTCCTGAAGAATCCTACCAGTCTTTACATGAGGAGGTGTTTTGTGACATTACCTTGAATAGCCTACCTATAATTTTAAGCATATTGCCTCGTGTTCTGGACTTTCCAGAAATAGATTCTGTCTATCTAGTCTATCAAATTATTTAATTATCTTTAACACCCAATTTAAATAATTTGTTGCTCTTCTATGCTTGACGGAATCCTACACAACCTCTCCTCACAATTTAATAATTTTGGTCATTCTAACTAATGATTTATAGGCTGGAAATTATTGTTGTGATAGGCCTTTGGCTGCTAACTTTAATGTCATAGTCACAGGAATGTTATATGAACATGTTTATACATTCATCTCACAATAGTACCAATCACTATCTTACAACTGGCTGGGATAAAGACAAGAGTACATTGCTAGTAAGAGATTATTATCTTATATGATACTATCTTAGTTGCCTACGTTTTTAGGAACATGAGTTTTCTTTTGGATTGCCTGTAATACTCCGTTACTTAACAAAGCAGGTTATGTTCTTCTTATTAAATGATCCATTACTCAGTATTACTTTTGGGAAGGGTGTGAAAGTGGTGGTGGCAGGGCTGTACCCAGATTAGAGATCAAAATGAAAACTGTTATTTATAGAGAAAACCTATGGGAAAAGTATTATGGTTCCATAGAAACATAGAAAATAGGGGCAAGATTAGGCCATTCAATCCTTTGAGCCTGCTTTGCCATTTAATATGATCATGGCTGATCATCCAACTCAGTATCCTGTCCCCATGTTCTCCCCATGCCCTGTCATCCCTTTAGCACTAAGAACTATATTCTTCTTGAAAACATTCAATGTTTTAGCCCTAACTGCTTTCCGCAGCAGAAAATTCCACAGGTTCATCACTCTGAAGAAATTTCTCCTCATTTTAGTCCTAAATAGTCTGCCTTTAAACTGTGACCTCTTGTTCTGGAGTGCCCAGTCACTGGGGACACCCTTCCTTAGTTTATCTCGTGTAACCCCTACAACTGTGATTAAATTATCCATTCTCCCTAAAGTAGCTTCCTTATTGTTAATATAATTGAGTAGAAAATAGATGCCTCACGAATATATTCTCATGCATCAAAATTCTTATGCAGGCTGTTACTTTTAAATCAGATGCAATTAAAAGTCTTGCACATCAAAAATGTTTTAATTAAGATATTGCAACCGTTTAAATGCAGAATTTATTTTCTCACACCAAACAAAGCTTCAAAATTTCAACAGCATTGAACTGCTTGCATGTTCAACAAGACATTAATTAATTATTGATATCCAGATGTACAAGGTATAAGTGATTCATAGAGAATAATTATGGGGCCACTTACAGAATGAGCAATTATTATAAGCAAAAGTGAGACTTATTAATACACATTTGGAAAACAATTGAGTATCTGAGGAATGAACGAGGTGTTCTTAAAGATTAAGAGGAAATCATTTGGAAAATAAATTAGGTCTATTGGGTATGAGAACCTTGTGGTTGCTGTACAAGACTAATGTAATGAAAAGATATGACTATAAATCCTACCATGGTAACTTATGAAAATTGACTTCAGCAAATCTGTCGGTGAGCACTAAAACAATTTGACTATGAAATGACAATGAATTATCATTAAATTCCACTGATATTTCAATAGATATCTACCACCACTTCATATGACTCCAATCCCAGACTACATTACTAATTATTAATACCTTTTGAAGTGGCCTATTACTGAAAGAGACAATGAGAAACAGATGGCAAAATTGAAAAGAAGCATTTGATAATGAACAAGGAGCATTTGGGGAATAAATAAATGACAAAATACTTTACTGTGAAATGTTATGTTCTTCAAGCCAGGGAATGGCATGCATCGAGAAGCTAACACTTTGGCAGTCAGGCTCAAATATTTTCTTGTTACACACTGTACATACAAGATATTGTTTTCTCCTCTATATGCCAATTATGGCATTGATCTCCTGTTGATGACTTTTATTAAAAAGCTATGGTCAACTTCAAAAGACATTTGCCACTTGCATATTAACTCCCATTGTCAGCAAAAATAATGTCACTTTTACATTAACGCAGCCCAAGATAGGCAATGTTATTGTTTAGTTTTGTTTAGTCTGTTTAGTATTTGATTTTGTCCCTCACCCAGGCAAATACAAAAATAAAGCATTAGATCAAAATTTGTGACTTTATAAATTCCACATACATTTTCAGTTAAGTTAATGTAAATAGAAATGTTTGGCCTTAAGCCTCAAAATTAGAAAATTAAGCTCAACCTGCTTCCACAGCCAATGGACCAGCTACTTTATTATTGAGTGAAGCAGTAGGTCTGAAACATTTAACCTACTTTGGGATTATGCAAGGGAAGCGAAGCAGAAACCCAGAAGGCAGCACTAGCCACATTTCTGGTGGCATATTTATGTCCTCATATCAAATCTAAATCTAAATTCGGCTGCCTGTTTCAGGGCATGAATTTCAGGTCCTCACCCGGAAAGTAAACAGAAACTATAGTTTCAGAGGTGTAGAAAGGTGGGGACATTGATGTGAAGGAGAGGTTTGGCGGGGGGGTGGGGGAATGGAGGTGGCATAGAGACTTGATGTCATAGTCTGCACTGCTATTATATCTGTGTTAGATCAGGATATTTCTGAAAGAGCAGTAAAGTGCATAAAGTGCCATATTTTTGCTGCTTATAATGATGTACATTAAACTGCATGGAACTTATAGTGTCAAACAAATGATGAATCTTTAATTACGTCAACCCCTTAGATGCAGGCAGCTCTGAAGAGACAGTGGATGCAATATAAAATACAATTGGGCCAGCGACGTCGTGAACACTGCTCCATGCGTTCAACCTCGTATACAGCGACATCCATCACAGAGGTTCCTGTTTACCTGTATCATCATGACAGCAATAGTGAACATTTAAATGGCAAATATGTGGAAGAGTCTGAAATTGCTGCCCTAAAGTCAAAAGAGATGTATGCTTGACTTTACCGAAAATAATAATACAAGTCACATTTTCCCTATTAAAACATAGACTTCAGTTTCAACTGTTAGTCTCTATTATAAGCAACCTGATCCAGCAGGGAAAAAAAAAGTCAACATTTTTCTGGTAGCAGCAGTCCAGAATGGAGCCAGATGAGAGAGATGTTGCCATATTTCATACAGTGCTACTTTCAGAAATCTGACTGGAAAATGGAGTTGTTGGTTGACACGAGTGACATTTCCATGGCTGCAAGTCATTGAAAAAAACAAAGCCCCATCACAAAAGTGTGACTGAGAAAAATTCAAAGAACTTGCACCAGTATCACAGACTGCACAGAAACACCAGGACAGTATGCAACGTAGCACGCTGTGTAGTAAATCTGAGCCAAGCACGCTGCAGACTTCAACCAATTGATTTACTGCTTTGAATTTTATTCATTGGTTTTTGTTACACTCCTCATAAAACTTAAGAGGCCTTGAAGATTTAGTTTTTGTCCCCAAAGTCAGCTCCTCTATTAATACTAGTTTGAAATTTGTGCAAATTTTTACGATTAGTTACAGGTCTTTCTGGTTCACACGGTATATCTTATTTCCTTGTATTGTACTGTGAAGACAAGCTGCATGCACAGAGACACATGGGCCAGAACTTTTCTGTATGATTGGTGGTCCCACCATTGCAAATGGAAGTGCTTCTGCTCCCATGGGAATAAGTGGTGAGATCCTGGGCCTTGTTATAGTCGCAGCAGTAAAGTAAGAAGATGCTGTCAAGCACCCCCCACCTCCCACCCCCACCCCCCCACCCACCAGCAGCTCACCAACACCACAAATCGAGATGGCTGAGTCTGCAGGAAGAACAAATGAGCACCTCCTTGCTGAGGCATCTTCAAAAACAAGTCTGTGTGCTTTTAATTAATCATATTTGGGCCAGGCAAGTAGACCCAGCGGTTCATGGAGGAAGGTACACCCTCCATCATGGTTCCCCAAATCTGTGTAAGCCATTAGGCATGTTTCCAGGGCTTATCCAGCTATCTCTCTCATGGAAGTACTACCATCCAATGCTAACAAGGTTGGGAAATTGCCCTAAATTGACCAAGGTTGGGAAATTGCCCTAAATTGACCAATGTGTTCAATTGGTCACACACCTCCAGTTGACAAGTGACACATCCTTGAGGTCCCACCTCCAAGAATACACAGTGGTGGTGGGTCGACCTTCGATATCTTCCATTTTACAAGGCCACCCATCTCTCAGCACATCTCTCAACAAGGCTGTCCCCTTCCCTCCCAACATTTCTGTCATGAGTACAGTCATGTGATGTGAAATTAGAGCATGATGAACCTAATAGGAATATTGTCAGGATGTATCGCTCAAGACTCTTCAGTTATGGCTTGTCTGTTCATTAACAATTAATAATAGTTAGTCTCAGCTATGACTCAGTTGGTAATACTCTCACCCCTGAGCCAGCAGATTGTGGGTTTAACTCCATCTCCAGTATTTAAAGTTAAGTCTGGGGATGGAGTGGGCTCATTTACACAAAGATAGTGTCCCTTTCTCTTACCTAGAAGCATGGGGCTCAGGTCCCACCTATTCCAGAGATGTATAATAATCTTTCTGAGCTGGTTGAATTGAGAACATATTCAAAGGTCAAAGCTGATGCTTCACTGATGGGAGTGGCATCTTTTGGAAGAGATGGAAAACCAAGAGCCATCCAGCGTCTGAGATGGAGCAGAAAAGATGCCATGCTGCTAATCGGGTCTTGTATTTCAGCCATTATTCAGAATCCAACAAAGTTCATAAAAAACAGATTGTTCGATCATTATTGCATTGCTTTTTGCACTTACTCAGTAAGTAGGCTGCATTTCCTATCCCAGTGATTATGTTTAATAAGTACTTACCTGGCTGTAAGAAATTTTGGCAAAAGACAGCTATATGAAAGGAACTCTTTTATTTAATAAACTTGTAATTTTGCTTAATTCTCACTGCCGTTTCCGATGCCAGCCAAATAACAAATACGATTATTATTAATGTTGTCTGAATGCAGTGAACTGAAGGAGCACATTGGCATTTCAGGATGAAGAGCCAAACAAGACAATAAAAAGCAAAGCTGAGAAATTGATCCTTTTAAATTGATCCTTTAACAATGTGTTTTCATGAGAGTTAGGGTTTTGAAGGTGTTCTACCACATGTGGATTATTTAAAGGTTAGCACAATATAAACATATCTACTATTGCTCATAGATTGAGTTCTCTTAAAACTAATGGATTCTTTCACAGTGACTTGTTCACATTGGTAATTACAGCTTTCTTCAGGGCCTGTACCAGGATTTAACTTAATTAGGTTTTGTTTTGTGTCGATAATCAACAAATCATGAGAGCAAGACAATGGTAGAAAATGTTGTGACAGCAAATGATCTTTTTAGTAAGGAGCTCTGTATGGTACAAAGCTAGTTTAGAATAAAGTTAAAAGTCACACAGCACCAGGTTATAGTCCAATAAGTTTAACTGGAGGCACTAACTTTCGTAGCACTGCTCCTTCATCAGGTGAATAGATGAAGTTTATTTTTGTGTGCATATCAAGCTATTTAAAATATTGCACTTTCTAAAAGTTTTTAACATTATCTTTACATAAAACATTAGAAAATTATGACAAGTTTCCCCATGCTAAGGCAATTGCAAAATAGAAAGCATGCATTTAAAATTCCTCCGGTGCCTATATCCTGTCACTACTTTGGTTCATCAGTGAAGATTTGCCGTGTCAGTATTCCTACTGAGATTGTAAATATCTTCTTGCAGAATGTTTTTAGAGTTTGTCTCGAAATATTGAACAAATCAAACCATATAAACATCAGAGGAATTGTTCCTCCCGTCTTACTTAGGAGATATCTCATGACTAAAAATCTTATGGATTATTAAAAGGTAAGGTCACCAGAGTCCAATTGGACCATAGGGCCCTTCTGTAATTAGAGAGACATGACAGTGGTTTAACTTAGAGTCACCATGCCCAAGGTGAGGGAGAGGAAAGCTTTTCATGGTAACCACAACTGCAGGAATTGAACCCATGCCATTGGTCTCACTCACCAATGGAGCCTTAGTTTATTCAGAAGTAGGATGAACTCAAATTAGCAAGTAATCTTATCTAAGTTCAGGACTTTTCCATGATTTATTGCAGTAAATATTTATTGCAGTATATATTTCATAAGTTTCACACAAAAAGGATCAGCCTTCAAACCTAAAAATGATTTTCAACTATAAAAACAAGTTGAGAATTATAAAAATATGATGAATTCTCAAACTCCAGAACATGTTTGTAAGAGTTCTTTGTATGAAAGGCCTTTTTAAAGATAGAAATATCTCATCATGTTTTTACAATGATGAGACCCAAACTGTGATCTGGAAAACTTTAGATATTGATATTACCATGAGAGGGTATAAAAGTGGAACTAAATGGGCACAAACTTCCCCACCCTGGTCATATTTAACTGGTTGACTGGGTGCAACAATTTGGTTCTAAGATGCTTCAATTATGTTTTGCAACAAAGTGGGCATTTGTGTTGTGTTATGTCACTACCATGTGACCCAAGCAATACTGAAGCCCAGATCTCACTCTCATCAAACCAATACTCTACTTCCCTCACTTTGGAGATCAAATAATTATGACATCTTTAAAACAGGCATAGTTGCTGTGAGCCATGTCTTGATCTACTCTAGGAGTTCAATTAAAGTTAGGCTGCTGAACATCTGGTACCATGATTTATTGCAGTATATATTTCATAAGTTTCACAAGAAGGATCAGCTTTCAAACCTAAAAATGACTTTCAGTGATAAAAACAAGTTGAGAATTATAACAAATATGATGAATCCATAGATGGATCACATTCCATCCATTCATATCACAATTGCAACTGAAGTCCTGTGCACATTATAACACCACTTATTGCATATTAAGGTAATCTTCCTGCTGAATCAGGTAGGCTCTCTGGTCAGTTAAAGTGGTAATGGCAGGAGCAAAATAACAGCATAAGAAGGCAATTAAATATGCTAATACCATTGATGCTATTTGTACAAGTGGTAACTATTAACATCAGTCTCTCAAATTCTACTTATGGGACTATCAAATTGCATTTCCATTGTTGCATGTAGCATAAAGTGGTATGCAAATGAAACACACGATGTAAAAAAAAACATTTTCGCACAGTGAGTAACTAGGGTATGGAATGCACTGCCTGCAAGTTGGTGGGGGCAGTTTTAATTGAGACATTGAAGAGAGCATTGGATGATTATTTGGATGGAAATGGTGTGCAGGGGTATGGGGAAAAGGCAGGAGATTGGCACTAGGTGGTAGAACTGGTGCAGGTACGATGAGCTGAATGGTTTCCTTCCACGCCACAACAATCCTGTGATAAAACACTTTGCTGGAAAAATGTGGGATTGCTTTTAAAGCCGATTACTCTTGTGGAAGCAAGATGGAGCAGTTACAAAGGAGTGGAAGATGTATATAATTCATTCTTGTCCTAGTCTAATCAAAAGACTGTGTCAAAGACCGCTCCCCAAAGCCAGTAGGATCATCTTGAAATGTACAGAGCAGGCATTCATGAAATAATTGGTGCCTAATTTTAACTGAGAGCAGGGCAAGGAATGCTGCTTGACTGGGACAGACTATTCCCTATGCAAGGAACTTTCAGTTACATTACATTTCATTACCAAAGGGCTCCAAAATAATGGATTCCACGTTAGGCAGGTTGAGTTGCTTCAGGTGAAGAAGTAACCAATGTTAACAGTAATTAACAAAAAAACAAAAAAAGCTTTCATGCTAACCAGCATATTCTTATATTCACTTAATCATGTCTTTTTGTACTTTAAAAACAGTTTAACAATTTTGTACGTAAGCAATTATGAACAGTTCATTGCTTAACACAATACATAATGTTCTGTTATGTTGTGCAGTGAATTTTACAAAGAAGATGTGGTAAGGTATCACCAGTAAGACACACTCTCTGTACACTTGTTCTCTCCTCCATGGATTTGTTTTTAATGCTTAAGTTTTAACTTGATCACTATATCAGTGTTTACCTCTAACACAGTTCCTGTTTATTATTCGCCTCAACCTGTTCCCAGGTTTGTCTTAAAAGCATTACTAACTAAAAGAAAATTTCCAGCTTTTGAAATAGCTGTTATTTAAAGTTTATGTAAATTAAGTGCACCATTAAAATTGAATTCAAAATATTGCCACTTTGTATTCATTTATGCTGGATTTTATTCAAGATCAGGAAAGTGATAGTTTTGAGGATTTACTTGGAGGGATTTCTCCATGAAGCTTGGTACGGTTTCTCATGCTATCTTCATAAACTTGCCTCATTACCTGCATTCCCATAACATCCCGCTCGTGGTAACCTCCCACTCGCCATTGGTGGAAGTACTGCCAAGATCTCCAGGGATACCTTGTACTCTGTTGTCTCTGGTATCTCAGATTGGCAGCTGCTTTCATCGCTGTCTTAATGCTAACAGCATCCCTGTATTGTATTGAATTGCATTTGTTGCACTTTAAAACCTCAGCTAGAGACATGAGGGCCCTATTAGTTCAGCCTTGCCTTGCTAGTTTGTACAGACATAAAGGCAGGAAGTTTGTCACAGTTGTCAGTAAAGTCAATGGTGATAGCCTTCACTCAGGGGTCTGAGAACAGTAAGTCAAGGGCAGGATCGAACAACAGTCCAGGGGCTTGGATACAGTCAGATTCACATACTTTTCTCAGAAGGGGTGAAGAGCTGAATGTCAGGCAGCCCATCACCTGTCTTGATTCTTTGTACCCAAACATGGGCTGGTCTCTGCCTGGAATAAGGGAGAGGCAAATATTAAGGGAGGTAAAAGCAGGTGGCAGAGTTTTTGGAACAGGTGGCGAGGTGTCACGAGTGAGTGAGCAGGCAACACAGAAGACAACCAGGGTTAGTGGTGTTGGGGTCGGGGTGGGTGAGGGTGAGTGATGGAAGATGTTGCAGGCAATATTTAAAGTCATAGAGCGTGCGCCTTAGTGTGAGGAGAGTGCAGTAGCAGATAGGGGGCATTACATTGGCAGAGTGGGGAAGGTAATTGTTACAGTGTATACATTCATTACCCCAGACAAGTTGGTGACTGGTTTCCAAGATGGAGGGCTCAAGGACCAAGTGGCCAGGTGGGTTCACCACATAATCACTTTGACTTTCATGTCACAAATTGTTAGCATTTGTTTTCTATTCAGCAGCTTGGGGAATGGAAAACTGCATTTTAATAAGGTAAGAATAACCACCAATAAGATGTTAAGGCACACAAATAGGTCTCTTGCAGTTCCTTCATGAGAGTCTCATCTTGCCCTTCAACACTTGGTTGAAAAAATTGGTCTTTTTGTTCTTGACATCAAGAAGCTCCTCATTGTCGAACACTAATGATTTTCCCAACTTTCTCACCAAGGCTCATGTCTTTTTGTGCTTGGGAAGATTACTTTGGAGTGACAGCATCTGCTGTGCCATATAATATGAGGACACAGTTTGGATCTCTGCACTGTGAATGCAATATAGCACCTGACAAGGAGGGAGGGAAAATCATTCCAACTCGCTCTAACATATTCCCAATTCAGGTTGGCATAAAACTGTCAGTCCAAGCAGCAACAGCAGCGGGAGCAGAGCAAATGAGAGTGAACCTGGAAGTGAACGTCAGCAGCAGGATAAATACCTGAGGAACGGGGTCAGTCAGAGCGAACGTGGAACTGAATGTAGCAGTGGCACTCCAGAGGTGACATCATGACTCAAAAAGTGACATAGGCTTGGCTCCTCAGGAACCAGGTTTGTGGAATGAGTGAGTAGTGTCTGGAGAGATATAAAGTATTTATTTTTTGTAGTTGTAATCTGCTAGGATTGAGAGTGAGAGGCCCGCGTTTGGTATCTAAGGGGTAAAGTTGTATAATCAGTTCCTGAATTATTATCTATTGTTGATAAGGTTCAAAATAACAGGAGAACTTTGCAATATATTGGAAATCAGGAACGCTTCCAGCATCCTTGGTGACTGCAGCAGGTTGTTCTGTTATCATGCATGTGTCATCAATGTAAGTTTGCTGTAATACAATTGATGAATTGGAATGCTGTTTCTACAGCATGAGCTTTTAAAACATGTGTTGGCTGTAACGCAATTACAGCACCAGCCCTTTAGGCACTGCTTCTAAAGCATGATTTTTCTATATTGCGGGATTGCACAAGAACACAACCATTGCATTATAGAAGAACTGTCTATGTGCAGGAAGAGTGTGCAGCTGCAGTTCCTGACTTGCTGCATGGAGTGCCTGGAGCTGCAGATCAACTCACTATGGAGCATTCAATGAGGCTGCCAATGTGGATAGCATGTTTAGAGAGCTGGTCACATTATCATAAAGGCTACACAGAGAGAGAAGAGTTGGGTGACCACCAGGAAGACCAATAAGTATGTGCAGGCAGTGCAAAAGTCCCCTGTGGCCATTCCCCTCTCCCAAAAGATATACCATTTTGGATACTGTTGGGATGAATGGCCTCTCAGGGGAAAGCAGCAGCGAGATCAGTGGCACCATGACTGGCTCTGTTACAGTGAGATGGTCAAAGTTTGGGCAAGCAGTAGTGATAGGGGGTGCTATAATCAGGGACACAGATAGGCATTTCTGTGGCCACACACCAAACTCCAGGATGATGTGTTGCCTCCCTGAGCCAGGGTAAAAAAATGTTTCAGAGCAGGCACAGGATATTCTGAAGGGGGATGGGGGGTATGGTGGGGGTGGGGATGAGAAACTAGTGGTTGTGATCCATATTGGTACCAATGTCATAGGCAGAAAGAGACATCAGCTCCTTGAAAGGGGTTCAGGGAGTGAGACCATGGAACAGTACAGCACAGCACAGGCCCTTTGGCCCTCAATGTTGTGCTAGCCTTTTATCCTAATCCAAGATCAAACTAACATACATACCCTTCTTTTTACTATCATCCATGTGTCTATCCTATCCTAGGGTTGCTTAAATATCCTTAATGGATCTGACTCCACTACCACTGCTGGCAGTGCACTCCATGCATCCACCACTCTCTGTGTAAAGAACCCCTACCTCTGACATCTTCCCTAAACCTTCCACAAATCACCTTAAAATTATGCTCCCTCGCATTTCCACTCTGGGAAAAAGTCTCTTGCTATCCATTCTATCTGTGCCTCTCATCATCTTGTACACGTCTATCAAGTCACCTTTCACCCTTCGTTGCTCCAATGAAAATAAACCCTAGTTCCCTCAACCTTTCTTCATAAGACATGCCCTCCAGTCCAGGCAGCATCCTGGTAAACCTCATCTGTACCCTGTCTAAAACTTCCACATCTTTCTTATAATGGGGCAGCCAGAATTGAACATAGTATTCCAAGTATGGTCTAACCATGGCTTTATAAAGCTGCAGCATAGCCTCACAGTTCTTAAACTCAACCTCCCTGCTAATGAAAGCCAACACACCATGCGCTTTTTTAACAACTCTATCAACTTGGATGGCAACTTTGACATGGATCTATAAACGTGAACCCTAAGATCCTGTACACCAGTGTTTCTCTACACTGCCAAAAATCCTGCCTTTAATGCCATAATCTGCATTGAAATTTGACCTTCCAAAATGAATCACTTCACAATTCTGCACTTTTCCAGGCTGAACTGCCTTTGCCATTTCTCAGCCCAGCTCTGCATCCTGCCAATGTCCCGTTGCAACCTACAATAGCTCTCCACACAATCCATAACACCACCAACCTTCGTGTCATCGGCAAACCTACTAACTCACCCTTTCGCTTCCCCATCTAAATCATTTATAAAAATCACAAAGGTCAGAGGTCCCAGAACCGATTTCTGTGAAACACCACTGGTCACCGAGCTCCAGGCTGAATACTTTCCATCTACCACCACTCTCTGTCTTCTATGGGCCAGCCAATTCTGCATCCAGACAGCCAAATTTCCCTGTATCCCATGACTCCTTACTTTCTGAATGAGCCCACCATGGGGAATTTTATCAAACACCTTTATAAAATCCATATACATCACATCCACTACTCCTCCTTTAACAATGTGTTCTATCACATTCTCAAAGAATTCAATAAAGCTTGTGAGACATGACCTGTCCCTCACAAAACCATGCTGACTATTTCTAAGTGCACTAGCTTTTCCAAATAACCATAAATCCTGTCTCTCAGAATCCTCTCCAATAATTTGCCCACCACCGACATAAGACTAACTAGTCTATAATTCCCAATGTTATCCTTATTCCCTTTCTTGACCAAGGGAATAACATTTGCCACTCTCCAATTGTCTGGTACTACTCCAGTGGACAGTAAGGATGCAAAGATCATCGCCAAGGGTGCAGCAATCTCTTCCCTCGCTTCCCGTACTAACCTTGGATATACCAAATCTGTCCCAGAGGACGTATCTATCCTCATGTTTTTCAAAATTTCCAGCACATCCTCCTTCTTAACATCAACCTGTTTGAGCATATCAGCCTTTTTCATGCTGTCCTCACAAACGACAAGGTCCCTCTCACGAGTGAATACTGAAGCAAAGTATGGTTTGATAGACAGTTGAAAAGTAGGATCGCTAAGGTTGCAATTTCAGAATTACTTCCTGTGCCACATGCAAGTAAAGCTAGGAATAGAAGAATAGTGCATTTAAAGAACCATGTAAGAGGGAGGGCTTTGGTTATGTGGACAATTGGGATGTCTTTCGGTGCAGTGGAATCTGTACAATAAGGATGGGTTGCACCTAAACTGGGGGCACAAATACCCTGGCAGGCAGATTTGCGAGTGTCACTTGGGGGATTTAAACTCAAATGGCAGAGGGCAGGAACCAGAACAGTTGATCGGCAAGTAAAATGACCAAAGGGTAGTTATAGGTTAAAGCCATTAGACTAAGACTGGAGAGGGAGAGATGACTGAACATGGCAGGACTGGTGGCCGGAGGCATATTTATTTGAAGGCCGGGAGAATGGCAGGTAAGGCTGATGGAATTAGAGCTTGAATTAATGCATATATAAATACAATGTTGTGGCTACTAACAGAGACCTGGTTGTGAGAAGGGCAAGACTAGCAGCTTAATGTTTCAAGATTTAGATATCTAAGGTGAGATTGAGAAGTATGTAAAAGTAGTGGGGGAGTTGCATTACTGGTAAGGGTGAATATCACAGTTGAAGTAAAACATCTTGGAGGGCTCATCCAACAAGGCCATAGAGCCCAGGAATAGGAAAGGTGCAATCAATTTGATGGGATTGTACTATATGCCTCCTAACAGCCAATAGATGATCAAGGAACAGATATTTGGACTGATTATGGAAAAATGTAAAAACAACATGGTGTAGTTGGTGATTTTAACTTGCTGTACATTGTCTGGACCCCCTTAGCATCAGGAACTTGGATAGGGAGGGTAGTAACACAAACGGATAAGATGGTCATAAAGGCATATGGCGTCTTGCCTGCATTGGTTGGAGCACAGAATATATAAATTGGCAAGTCATCTTGCAGCTGTAAAGAGCTTTAGTTTGGCCATATTTGGAGTATTGTGTACAGGTCTGGTCGCCACACTACCAAAAGGATGTGGAGGCTTTGGAGAGGATACAGAAACAGTTTCCAAGGATGTTGCATGGTTTGGAAGGTATTAGCTACTAGGAAGATTGAACAACTTGGTGTATTTTCACTTGAACATCGAAGGATGAGGAGAGATCTGATAAAAGTTTACAAAATTATGAGAGGCATTGATAGAATAAATCATCAGCATCTTATTCTCAAGGTAGAAGTGTCAATTTCTAGGGGACATAGGTTTAAGATAAAAGGAGAAAAATTTAAAGGAAATGTGAGAGGCAAGTGTTTTACACAGTGGGTGCTAAGCATCTGACATGTGCTGCTGGAGGAGTTGGTGGAGGTGGATACAATAGCAACTTTTAAGAGGCACCTTTACAGGTACATGAATAGGCAGGGAATATGGACTGCGCAGAGGTCAATGATTTTTAGTTTAGAAAGGCATAATGTGTTGGCACAGTCTTGGGAGGCCGAGCAGCCATTTCCTGTGCTGTACTCTTCTTTGTTTGGAAGCATTGGCAGGAAGCTGTCTACCTCCTACTAATAAAATATGGTTTCATGTTCTGAAGAATAAGGAAGGAGTCTAAGATCAAATTGTTTCCCCTCCCTCTTCAAGGAAATAAACTGCTCCTGATTGCACGTAATAGATTGGCTTTTGATTAATCTTTCTCAGTTAGAAGACTCAAGGATTGTGAAACTCACTTATTCCTCAGTAATGTTCAGGACCATGCAACATAACACCAGAAAAACTAACTCTACAATACGTGCTAGACATGGCATGATGCCATTTCATGAAGGTAATGTTACACAATAAGGTCATCAGTTTGCATTCTAATTGCTGGAAGTATTTTGCCTGTGACAATTCACTCTAATCTCTGAGTTTTCCATTAGTAGGTTTATTAGCATGCATGATAATAAACTGTACTACAAACAGAATACAAAGAAGTGTAGCATGTTATAAAACTCACCACTTATCTAGTCTTTTTTTAATGGAAGTGCTTACATACCACAGATTACATTTTTAGTGTTGGTTGAAAAAAGTAGCAATGTGTTCGGGGAAGCAGTAATTCAAATGAAGCAGGATCAGAGGAATGTGGATAATTGGGTCAAAGCTGAGGTGAGACTGAACTACAATAAGGGAGAAGTATGAAGGGACTGAGAAGGGCAAGGAGTTAGCATGTTGCAAGAGGGGAGAAGGTGGTGCAGAGTGTCAGATGAGGGGAGGAGGTAAGTAATGAGTGGAGATGAAACACCAGGGAGAGGAAAGTGTTGAGACAGATAATCAAAGCTCACCAAAGCAATGTTCATTTTTGTACCAAACCACAATTTACTGCAATTATTGACTTCAGTTTTCAATTCATTAATTTGTGCAATTCTGGTCTCCTTCCTATCGGAAATATGTTGTGGAACTTGAAAGGGTTCAGAGAAGATTTACAAGGATGTTGCCAGGGTTGGAGGATCTGAGCTACAGGGAGAGGCTGAACAAGCTGGGGCTGTTTTCCCTAGTGTGTTGGAGGCTGAGGGGTGACCTTATAGAGGTTTACAAAATTATGAGGGGCATGGATAGGATAAATAGGCAATGTCTTTCCCCTGGGGTCAGGAAGTCCAGAACAAGAGGGCATAGGTTTAGGGTGAGAGGGGAAAGATATAAATGAGACCTAAGAGGTAACTTTTTCACAAAGAGAGTGGTACGGGTATGGAATGAGCTGCCAAAGGAAGTGGTAGAGGCTGGTACAATTGCAATATTTAAGAGGCATTTAGATGGATATATAAATAGGAAGGGTTTGGAGGGATATGGGCTGGATGCTGGCAGGTGGGACTAGATTGAGTTGAGATATCTGGTCGGCATGGACGGGTTGGACTGAAGGGTCTGTTTCCATGCTGTACATCTCTGTGACTATATGACTCTGTATACATAAACGATCTGGAAGGGGGAGTTGTTGGACTGATCAGTAAATTTGCAGATGACACAAAGATTGGTGGAGTAGCAGAAAGCATAGGGGACTGTCAAAGAATAGGAGAATATAGATAGACTGGAGAGTTGGGCAGAGAAATGGCAGATGGAGTTCAATCCAGGCAAATGTGAGGTGATGCATTTTGGGAAGTCTAATTCTAGAGTGAACTATACTGTAAACAGAAGAGCCTTAGAAGAAGTTGATGGGCAGAGAGATCTGGGAGTTCAGGTCTATTGTACCCTGAAGGTTGCTGTACAAGTGGATAGAGTAGTCAAGAAGGCATATAGTATGCTTGCGTTCATTGGGCGGGGTATTGACCATAACAGCTGTCAGGTCATGTTAAAATTGCGCAAGATTTTGGTTCGGCTGCATTTAGAATGCTGTGTACAGTTGTGGTCACCACATTACCAAAAGGATGTGGATGCTTTGGAGAGGGTGCAGAGAAGGTTTACCAGGATGTTGCCTGGTATGGAAGATGCTAGCTATGAAGAGAGGTTGAGTAGGTTAGGATTGTTTTCATTAGAGAAAAGGAGATTGAGGGGGGACCTGATTGAGGTTTACAAAATCATGAAGGGTATAGATAGAGATAAGCTTTTTTCCAGGGTGAGGGATTCAATAACGAGAGGTCACGCTTTCAAGGTGAGAGATGAAAACTTAAGGAGGATACACACGGAAATTACTTTACACAGATGACTAGTTGAGGTAGTGGCAGGAGAGTAGATTCATTAAAGGTGCATCTGGACAGATGCATGAGTAGGTGGGGTGCAGAGGGATGCAGATGTTTAGGAATTGGATGACAGGTTTAGATTGTGGATTTGGATCGGCTCAGGCTTGGAGGACCGAAGGGCCTGTTCCAGGGCTGTAAAGTTTCTTTGTTCTTTGTTCTTTGAATTCGATTTAGCTGTACTGAAGAACTTTTGCAACAACAAAGAAACACAAGCACCTCAAGCATCAGCGGCTGGATATTTTTTAGTTAATGGTTAGTTGCACAGCCCTTTGCAAAGGAAAATATATTCCTTCCACTTTACCGGGCTGTTCATGAAAAAAATGGGCGAGAAGGTAAACACGTGTGAGGCAATGCTTCTGTCTTTCTATCGCAACACTGAGTTCCCGGAAACTAACAAATGCTCCTGCGATCATAGACGCTATTCGGGACCTTGTTTAATGCTGCCTTCACCGCTCCTTGCCAAATGATAACTATTGCTGCATTTTAAAAATGCTTTCTCGTGTTATCATTGCTTTATTTTGTTCATCATGTGAAATCTGTGTCCTCTTGCACTCAACACATTAAAATTATAGATTTAAACAAATTCTCCGGTGGAGCACAGCGTTTGATCACCATGACTTCCCCTGTTTAAGGTAAAATTGATTATCCAAATAATCAATTATCCAAACGAAATAGTGCCTGCCCAGCTCGTTCAGATAATCGAGGTTCCTCTGTAGTTGTTCTGGAATCTTTCCCACCACTGAAGTTAGACTAACTGGTCTATCATTGCTGGGCCTCTCTATGCAAACTTTTTTGAACAACAGCGTAATGTATGAAGTTTTGCAGTACCTCCCCTGAGTCTAGGGAAGAAAGTTTATAGACAGCATTCCTATCATTTCCATGCTAACTTCCTTCAGTGTCCTTGGATACATTTCATCTGCTTCCTGTATCTTGTCAACATAAAGTATCAGTAGTCTATTCAACCTTTCCTGATATCAGCTTGGAACTCTTCTAATGACAAATCTTTCCTCTCTGACACTATGGCCTGGGTGACATCTACAGCATTGGTAAAGACAGATGCCAAGTATGCATTTAACAAAATAGCCATGGCTGTTGCGTTCATGTGTATATGTCCTACTTGGTCTCTAATCGGCTGCACGTCTCCTTTTACCACACTTTGGGATTTCCTTTTTATGTTGGCCTCCAGTCCTCTCTTATAATCACTCTTAGCTTCTTTAATGTGCCTCCATTCTAAACTTTCTGTTTACCTCTTTGTTCTCAATTGTATCTTTCACCTAACACCCATCATAAGTGAATAGTGCAAAATACTGGGGATGTTGGAGATCTGAAATAAAAAACATGAAGTGCTGGAGAAACTCAAAAAAGGGCTGGCAGCATCTGTGAAGAGAGAAGCAGAATCGGTCTAATAAGTTCATGACTCTTCTTCAGTTGTTTGAGCTGCTGAGTGTCTCTAGCACTTTCTGTTTACCTGTTATTAGCAAACATTTTCCACTTTATTTTAATTTCTGTCTTCTTTTTCATCCAAGAACCTCCTGATTTATGCATCCTCCTTTTCCTTATAGCAATGTCATTGTTGCTAAAACACAAGAAGATTGCCAACTTGACGAAACGGCAAGGGATACTCAGTATGGACATGTTGGCCAAGTAAAACTCTGTTTACAGTTACTTGATCCTTAGTAAATTTGCAAGTTTTCATTGGTACCAATTTGTGTCTGTAGTGATTTGACTGTTCTGATATTATGGGACACCAGGGAAATTAATTAATGAGGTATCAATTGAAGTCTCAGACAAGTTTGAAAGGACTTAGACAGCATCCCTTTTTAGGGATTATACCTTGACTGCATGTGATCCTTCATATCTTTGAAGGTAGCCCATTATTCAGCTGCAGTTTCTCCTGCCAATCTTTTGTTCCAGGTTATCTCACCCAGTTCAATGCTTGCTCCATTGACGTCACACTCCTCCCATTAATTATTCGTACTCTGGTATGCACACCATTCATTTCCGAACTTTACGATACAATGATCACAGTTTCTTTAATTTTCCTCAGTTGCATGTGGCACTGAGCTAAAGCTGTAATGAAGGAAGTTGAATTTTTAGCCTTCTACCCAATGCTCCACCTTAGAGATGAGTGCCAATTCTTGCCTCACCACCTGGTCAACTATTATTTTAATCAGAGTGTTTCCAATACTTTTACATTCTCCAAGGGTAACTAGAGAAGGGCAATAAATGCTGGCCCAGACAACAACACCCATATTCCATGAATGAATCTCATCACGACACCCTAAATCTGGATACCTTCTCCATGAGCATTCATATCCTCCTCTCTGTGATCATTGGCCAAATGTGAAGTGCTACTTAATCTCAGTGATTTTGCTGCCTACTGCAACCAAGTATTTAGGTAAATCTCCTCCTCCCTGATACCCTGCAATTTTTCCAACTTAGACTCCAGCTCAACTCTTCAGCAAGGTGGTTTGAGTTGTGATAACATACCACAGAGGTGGTTGCCTGAAATTCATCTTTGTGGAAGTAAATAACGAATTAGTCAGCTTCCATGCAGCAATGGAATAAATAGAAGAGCAGGCTTTTACCCAGAAAATAGGTAGAATGGACCTCCTTTGGGAAATTAAATATGTAACGGTGAACTTTTCCTGGCATTGCTCCTGGTGAACGCCAGAAGTGTACAGACTTGGATTGCTCTACAGTGACATCCATTGGCCACACTTTGCAATCACAAGCAGAATCAACTGTTTCATAATTGGAAGTTATGAACATAACATAACAGCCATTATTTTAGTCGTGAATATTCTATTTCACCTTGTCACGGGCATAATTAAGCACTGCAGGCAAACATTGTTTGGTTTAAAATGCCTGTCCCTTTTGAGACAAGTTTCCCATTGAGAAAACCTGACATGGTTTTTTAATGAAACTTCAAATCAACTATTGAGTCCTGGGCAACATTTTAAATAGTTAATTGACAATCTAGCACTGCACATCATGAAAAACCATCGACAATTCTTGTTGAGACATGCTGTGTACTTGTTCTTACTGCGCGCAATGAGTCACTGTGGGATTGCTGAGGAAAACAATGGGATTTTAATTATGACACAGCACAAAAGGAAAATGAAGCATCTGGGACCTTACTGAACAACAAATCAATAACTTTTTAACAAAGACATTTAAGCAAAAAGAAGATAGAAAAGAAAATAGAGTGAATTCGAGAAAATGAAATGCAGAAGGATAAAGGAAAGAGATATTAAAATTAGACTAAGGGGAAGAGAAAAGAGACAGAAGGAATAGACAAAAAATGAAATGTAAATTAAAATGTTAGGGACTTTTAGAAGCAATTAGCTGCAGGAATGTCTCTATTTCGTTCTTTGTCTTCTGGGAGAAGAGGTTGGTTGGCATTGGAGGAACCTAAATTGCCTTATTACAAGGTGAAATAACTCCACTGAGGCCAGTATCCAATCAACACATCATCCTTTATGTACACGTGCATAATACCTGATCCTGGTCCAGCTCCCTTGGAGCCAGCTCTCAGAGTAAAGCAAACCTCTGAAACTCCTGTTTATTTTTTTTTCTTAATCCCCTGTATTTTTTCTTTTTTTTCTTCTTTTTTTTTGTTTTTTAAAACCCCCACACTACCGCCTAACTGCCGTAGTGCTTATTTTTTCCCCAGCACCCATGGTGTGTGTGTGTATATAGGTGTGAGACACAGTGAAAGACACAAGGTACACCAATCTTTATTCAAATTTCCACCACCAGGAAGATAGGAAAACACCCGAGTGGCCAGTGACAAGCACTGCCCTTCACATCAAAGGGCAATGCTGTGTGATCAAAACAGTGAAGGGGAGGGTAGGGACTAAATCAAAATAGAGTTGGAGGGAGAAATAATGCACTCCACTCCCTGCGGTGCCCACCTCTCCCTGAACGACTCCAGGGTGTTGGTGGACACCGCGTGCTTCTTCTCCAAGGACACCCGGGCCCTAACGTAACCCCGGAAGAGGGGCAGGCAGTCAGCCCTTACGACCCCCTCCACGGCCCGCTGCCTGGACCTGTTGATGGCCAGTTTGGCCAGGCCCAGGAGCAGACCCACGAGGAGGTCTTCGGACCTGCCCTCCCTCCTCCGCACCGGGTGCCCGAAGATCAGGAGCGTGGGACTGAAGTGCAGCCAAAAGCAGAGGAGGAGGTTTTTAAGAAAATCAAAAAGTGAGTGCAAATGCCCACACCCAATATATACACGGTCCACGGACTCCACAGCGCCACAGAACAAGCAGTTGGGCTGGGAGTCCGTGAACCACCGCAACCTGCGGTTGCAGGGGACTGCTGCGTGCAGCACCCTCCACCCCAGATCCCCGAGAGAAAGGGGAAAGACTCCCGCGTAGAGAGACCTCCACTGGGGATCTCCACCGCCCGGTGGCAAATGGGCACGCCAAGGCGTGTCCGGACGGTGGATGAGGGAGAAGAGGTGGACGGTGTGCAGCAGCAGTCTCTACAGGGCCTTCCTTTTGACATCCCTGAAAGAAACAAAATTAAAATTCCGGAGGCAGCTCAGGTTGTGGGAAACTCCTGTTTATATCTGTCAACCAGGGCTTACTGATTGGGGATGTTAATCTGGACCAATCAGGGAACTCTTACTCTGTGAGATCCATCTGATTGTTACAATCACTATATCCTTCCCCCTCTATGTCCGGAGATATAGGCCTCTTCTCTCTCTTGTAGCCGCTCCTTGGCCATTTTCACACCAGGGCCGCTTCCTTCGACTTGGCCTCAGATACAATCGCCGTGTACTGGACCATAGCCTGCCTCTTGAGCCCAAAGTGTCTCAGAAGAGTCTCTTCTTCGGATGGTAAAGGCATCAAGGCTGCAACATCCACCGTGTCCGTCTCAGACTCTAATGTTTCTTCCACACTAGAAGGAGGGGGATAACCTACCGGTTCTGACAAACTTTCTGGCTGTTCTGAGTGCCACGTATGTTTTGCTCTTGCCCCATTTGTATGTCTTGCACTTTCATACGGTTCACGTAGTTGTTCAGGACCTCTTCACCACCTCAAACTTTGTACATCATGAGACTTAAACTCTCGTCAACCATGCCTCTTACATATGCAGGGAGAAAGTGAGGACTGCAGATACTGGAGATCAGAGTCAAGAGTGTGTTGCTGGGAAAGCACAGCAAGTCAGGCAGCATTTGAGGAGCAGGAAAATCGATGTTTCGGGCATAAACCCTTCATCAGGAAGGGCTGATTCTTGAAATGTCGATTCTCCTGCTCCTCAGATGCTACCTGGCCTGCTATGCTTTTCCAGCAACACACTCTCAACTCTTACACATGTAGGGCTATTTTCTTGATTTCGGCACCAAACTTCGTCTTGTGTCTGGCATTCGTGTTCTTGATACCATTTCACCCTTGCCTCCAGGTTTGGAAAGACCAGATTTAACCTGTGTGGAGTTTCTCCCCCATTAACAACTCTCCTGGAGCTATCCCTATAGTTGCATGAAGGGTGGTCCAATAATCAAACAGGAACCGGGACAGTTTGGTATCGAATGAAGCTGTAGGCTGTTTCTTTAAGCCTGTCTTAAAAGTTTGGACTGCTCTATCTGCCAGCCACTGGAGGATAGATGGTATGGAGCTGTCCTCATATGCTGAATGCCTTTCAACCTCAAGAAATATTCAAATTTCCTGCTGGTAAATGATGGCCCGTTATCAGTGACCAATACTTCCTAGAGTCCTTGTATTGCAAAAGATGCTTGCAGCTTTTGTACCATCATCCCCGTGTTTGATGAATGAACCATTTTGAATGAGAGTCCACAATGATTAGGAACATCGAGCCCATGAAAAGGCAAGATAGTCAACATGACGACGAGTCCAGGGTTTACCTGGCCATTCCCATGATGTGGTGCTACTGATGATAATTTCTGTCCTTGCTGGCACTCTGGCAGCTGTGCCGACATCTAATCCTGGCCACCAGACATAACTTCTCACCAGCACCTTTATTTTGGAAACCCCTAACTGACCCTCATCGATCATAAAATCCCTACAAAGTGGAAACAGGCCATTTGACCCAAAACGTCCACACCGACCCTCTGAAGAGTAACCCACCCAGACCCAAACCCCTGCCCTATATTTATCCCTGACTAAGGCACCGAACACTCTGGGTAATTTAGCATGGCCAATTCACCTGGTCTGCACATTTTTGGGTTGTTGTAGGAAACCGGAGCACCCAGATGAAGCCCACACAGACACAGGAAGAACATGCAAACTCCACACAGACAGTCGCCCTTGGCTGAAATCGAACCCAGGTCCTGGCACTGTGAGGCAGTAGTGCTAACCACTCCTGGTGGAGTCAGCCAGTATCAAGTGGCAACCTTCGCTCAAGACAATCATTTCACTCCCCAGAATAAAATAACACCCTCTCCTATGATCCAGTCTGACTGAGTTTAGAAAGATTTCAATCCTGATGATGATGGCCCTTCTGTTCTCCCGTTACCACCAGCTGGTTTAGTTTCGGTAGCTTTTTTTTTCCGCTCACAGTCTGATGTTGTTAGCTGTGACCAGAAGGGAGGCCAGAAACATTAAAATTGTTACGGGCTCTTCCAGTAGCTGCATCACCAGTGGAGTATCTGCCAGCGGGAGGGGCTTAAAGCATCTGCATTTGCTTCTTGGCCTCCCTGAAGGTGTTCCAACTTGCAATGATATGCACTTGTTGTTAGAGTTCACTGCTGAATTCAACCTGAACTTATGGGTGGCATGGCCTGGTCCTCTTTGAGTAGGGCTAGCAGGGATTTGTGGTCTATTACTGTTACAGATTTACTGTAAAGCTATTGGTGGAACTTTCTCACATCAAAGATGACCACTACACCTTCCTTCTCTCTCTGGACATATATGCACTCTGCATTAGTAAAAGTCTGGAAAGCATACATTATTAGCTACTCCTCTCATTTAGGCCATCTGTGAGCCACCAGAACCTGATACCATACAAGGAGGCATCTCATGTCACTTGAGATCATAGTGTGCCAAGACCTTGGATGATGATAGCTGCTTCTTCACAGCTCTAAAGGCTGTGTCTTGGCTATGAGACCATTTTCAAGACTGACCCTTTTCTCAACAGCAGATGTAAGGCTGCCAAGATGGGGGCCAGTTTATGCATGAACTTTGCCGAACAATTCTTCAGTTCAAAGAAAGACCTAAGCTCCAGTACCAACATGAGAGCCAGGACACATTTGACCGCCCTCACTTTATCTTCCAATGGGTGTAACCTGGTCTTGAAGACTCTGTAGCACAAATAAGTCACTTGGGGTGCCCAGAACACCCATTTTTCCTGTCTAAGGCATTTGTCCACCTTGGAGAAATGCCTAATGTCCAAGTATTCTAAGTGTTCTTTATTGGTCTTTCCTGCTATTAGTATGTCATCCAGATAAATGGTGACCTCGGCTAGATCTTGTAAAATGTTCTCCATCATCTGCGGAAAAATGGGCACAGGTTGATGGTACCTCAAATGGCAGTCGCTTATATTGGTGCAAACCCTTATAGGTATTACTTGTTGTATACTTCTTGAATCCTCATCTGATTGCAGGTACGCATGGCTTATGCTCAGCTTCGTGAAAAACACTTCCCATGCCAGCTTTGCACCCAAGTCCTTGATGGGAGGGTTTTGGTATTTATCCAGCTGCAAGAGGCAGTTTACCATTTGTTTAAAACCGCCACAAAGGCAAACTGACCTATTGGGTTTCACAATCAGTACAACCAGCGCTGACCATTCCACAAACTGCACTGGTCTGATGATTTCTTCACTTCCAGCCTTCTGATTCCAGTGTTTTTCTTTTACAAGTAAGGCAAATGACACTGGGCAGGCCTTGCAGAATCATGGAGTTGCTTCTTGGTCAATATGCAAGGTGGCCTTGGCTCCTTTGATAGTCCATATACCTTCCTAAAAAAAATTAAGATATTTTATTAAGACTTCACTCAGGCAGCCACTTACTAATCCAAAAATGTTGAGCCGATCAAGGTGAATCTTTCTCAACCAATTTCACTCCATCAGGCTTGGGCCTGAGCCTTTCACTACAATCAGTGGTATCTGAACCAGCTGCTTCTCACACAAGACCGGAACTGAAGTCATACGCTTTATCTGTAAAGGTTCCCCAGCATAGGTTCTCAGTCTTGTCGAGGTCTTACACAAAGTTAAGAGTTGGAACCTTGAGACAATTTGGTTAAAGACTGGTTCTGTAATCACTGAAACAGTTGCTCCAGTATCGACCTCCATTAGAACTGGGTGACCGTTTAATCAGATGTTTATTTTGATTGGTTCTGATTTGGATCTTGCTATTGCAACTTAACTGTTCCAAACCTGGCTTTCCAGATTGTGCTCTCTCCAGGACACCAGCCTATGAGTTCTCTTACGCAATTCAGGCCTAGTGAGTTGCTTTCGCTGTCTCCACTCCGCACCCCGGCATCAATTACAATGGCTTGTTGGCCTGGATCCTGAGGAAACTATCAATGATTTGGCTGAGGCTTGGCTTTGTTTTGGGGTTTCTGTGGGCTGACCTAGAGTCCCTCTATTTCGGATATATCTGGAATGAGGCTGTGCAATTGCCTTCACTCAAGTGGTGTTCCCCGGGCTCAGTCAGCCTGGCAAGGGTGTCCATTACAATTGGCATACCCTGTCACTCATGCTATACTTGCCGCATTTTCGAATGACAATGTTAGTTGCAATGCCTATTTGAAGCTGATAGACACTTTTGCATGGTTACATTATTAATCCCACTCTCATCAACTAAAGGTAAACCATCACCAAGTCATCCTCATATGCACAGTAGTTGACACACTGGTCCAGCTCACTTAGAGCCAGCTCTCGGAGTGGAAAGAACCTCTGATACTCCTGTTTATACCTTTCAGCCAGAGCTCCCTGATTGGACCAGATTAACAATTCCAGTCAGGGAACTCTTATTCTATGAGGGCCACCTGCCTGAGATTGTTACAATCACTACACAAGGGTTCTTGACTTATTAAATGCAAGCACTAAATTTCACCAGAGAGTTTAATATGTTTAAATAACATAAATATAGCAATTTTGTGTAAATAGGGGAATGTGATGGTGAACTACTGTCTGCACTGGGTTAGCAGCAAAGTGGCACAAATTAATGTTATTTTTATATTATTGATAATGCATGCATTAAAGTCACTGTTATTTTTCCTCAAAAATTCTGAACTAATAATGCATTTAGCATACAAACATCTCCATTTAGGAATCTGAATGACCACTCATATGCACCAGCACTTAATGTTCCAAGACAGAGATGCTATAGGAAGGAAATAAACGAGAGCATGAGAGGAGGGAGAATGGTGTTTTTGATTAAGCATAATATTACTACTGTCTGTAGGGAGGATATTCCTGGGAATACGTCCATGGAAGTTATTTGGATGGAACTGAGAAGTAAGAAAGGGATGATTACCTTTTTGGTATTGTACAATGGGCCCCCCAGTAGTCAGCGGGAAATTGAGGAACAATTTTGTGAAGAGATTTCAGTTATCTGTGGGAACAATGGTAGGGGATTTTAACTTAGCAGACTTAGACTGAGACTGCCATAGTGTTAAGGGCTTGATGGAGAGAAGTTTGTTAAGAAAATTTTCTGATTCAGTATGTGAATCTACCTACTAGAGAAGGTGCAAAACCTGACCTGCTCTTGGGAAATAAGGCAGGGTGGGTGACTGAGGTGACAGTGGGGGAGCACTTTGGGGCCAGTGACCACAATTCTATTACTTTTAAAATAGTGATGGATAAAGATAGACCAGATCTAAAATTTAAAGTTCTAAATTGGAAGAAGGACAATTTTGACAGTATTAGGCAAGAACTTTTACAAGTTGATTGGGGGAGGATCTTGCAGGTAAGGAGATGGCGAGGAAATGGGAAGCATTCCAAAATGAGATAACAAGCGTCCAGAGACAGTCTGTTCCTGTTCGGGTGAAAAGCAAGGTCGGTAGGTGTAGGGAATGCTGGATGACTAGAGAAATTGAGGTTTTGGTCAAGAAAAAAAAGCAATCATATGTCAGGTATAGACAGGAGAGATTGAGTGAATCCTTAGAACAATATAAAAGCATACTTAAGAGGGAAATCAGGAAGACAAAAAGGGGACATGAGATAGTTTTGGAAAATAGGATTAAGGAGAATCCAAGGGGATTCTAAAAATACATTAAGGGCAAAAGGCTAACTAGGGAGAGAATAAGGCTCCTCAAAGATCAGCAAGTCTACCTACATGTGGATCCGCAGGAGATGGGGAGATACTGAATCAATATTTTGCATCAGTGTTTACTATGGAGAAGGATATGGAAGATTTGGAACATGTTGAAAAAATGTCCATATTACAGAAGAGGAGGTGCTAGATGGCTTAAAACACATAAAGATGAATAAATCCCAAGGACCTGATCAGGTGTACCTAGAACGCTGGCGGGAGTTGGGGAAGAGATTGCTGGGCCCCTTACTGAGATATTTGTATTGTCAATAGCCACAGGTGAGGTGCTAGAAGACTGGAGGTTGACTAACATGGTGCCACTATTTAAGTAAGGCGGTAAGGAAAAGCCATGGAATTATGGGCCAGTCAGCCTGACATCGGTGGTGGGCAAGTTGTTGGAGGAAATTCTGAGGGACAGGATGTATATGTATTTGGATAGGCAAGACCAGATTAGGGATAGTCAACATGACTTTGTGCATGGGAAATCATGTCTTAATAATTTGATTGAGTTTTTTGAGTTATGGTTGAAAATGCCACCAAAGTAGGAGGTGTAATGGACAGTGAAGAAGGTTTCTCAGAGCACAACGGGATCTTAATCAGATGGAGCAATGGGGTCAAGAAGTGACAGATGGAGCTTAATTTAGATATATGTGAGGTGCTGCATTTTGGGAAAGGCAAATCAAAGTAGAACGTATGGGCAGGTCCTAGGCAATGTTGTTGAACAAAGAGACCTTGGAGTGCAGGTTCATAATTCCTTTAAAGTGGAGACACATAGGATAGTGAGGAAGGTATGCTTACCTTTATTGATCAGTGCACTGAGTATAGGAGATCATGTTTCGGCTGTACAGGACATTGGTTAGGCCACTTTTGGAATATTACGTGCAATTCTGGTCTCCTTCCTATCGGAAGGATGTTGTGAAACTTGAAAGGGTTCAGAAAAGATTTACAAGGATGTTGCCGGGGTTGGAGGGTTTGAACTTTAGGGAGAGGCTGAATAGGCTGGGACTATTATCCTTGGAACATCGAAGGCTGAGGGGTGAGTTTCGAGAGGTTTATAAAATCATGAGGGGTGTGAATAGGGTAAATAGACAAGGTCTTTCCAAGGGGTAGAGGAGTCTGAAATTAGAGGTAAAGGTTTAACGTGAGACCAGACAGATTTAAAAGGGACCTAAGGAGCAACTTTTTCACAGAAGGTGGTGTGTGTATGGAATGTGCTGCCAGACGAAGTTGTGGAGACTGGTACAATGACAATATTTAAAAGGCAACTGGACGGGTATATGAATAGGAAGAGTTTAGAAGGATATTGATCAAGTGTGGGCAAATGGGTCTAGATTTATATCGGATATCGGATCAGCATGGGCGAGTTGGACCAAAGCGTCTGTTTCCATGCTGTACATCTCTATGACTCTATGATTCAATTAAGACTTACCTTAGCACATAATGAACCACTCATCAGTGGTTCAGTGATCTGCTTTTTCCTTGAAACAGGAGCCCACTGCAAAAATCAAGACTAACTGTCATGTGTTACTGCTTTAATAAATATCCACAATTTGCTTTACTCTACTTGACATAAGTGCCGTTTTATTACAAATTAAGTAAACATTTTAGGAATTAAATGATAAAACATTGAATACACTGTCCTTGAAATAGGAATAGCAATAACAATTTGCAGCTAAACCTACAAATAAAGTGTTGTTGGCATCTAACTTTTGTATCATTTGACATGTTCAGTAATTTTGAGCAATGAAACTTCTTTCCTTTGAAAAGAAATTTATACGAAAGGTCCATAGCAAATAACAACTTCTCGGGAATATTAGGTAAGAAACACACATTTTGTTGTCAAATTTTGAAAATGGCTTTCTCTTGCACTTAAAATTCCTAACATGACGTTTAAATGGTCATTGGATAGGCAAATGGACAAGAATGGAATAGTGTCAGATAGATGGGCTTCAGATTGGTTTCACAAGTCGGTGCAACATCAAGGGCCGAAGGGCCCGTACTGCGCTGTAGTGTTCCATGTTCTATGTTCTATAGTATTTCCTTACTCATTCAGAAAACTAATATTAAAGTCAAGAATGATCGAAGTGATTTAAAAATTACTGCAACTTTGTCTTGTGATGTTCAGTTTTTGAGAAATGCAAACGACTTTTTGACCCACACATAACAGATTGTGAAGCAGAGATCTGAAGCATTTTGATTTTAAGCCCAGCCAGGTAGAAATTCCATTGTCAAGCTGTCTCAAGCATTTGCTTCCCCTGTGCAACTTTTCAACTGAACTTAATTGTTTAAGACATGGTAACAAATGCCTGCTCGAATAGCAGTGCTGCTGCTGATGGATGATCCTAACAGCATTAGAAGCCAGGGTACACGCTGTCCTTAATGCAGCTAACCCAACATGTTCTAAAGGCAGCCTTACTTTTAAGCTCCATTTTCATTTAAAGACAATTCGTGTTATAAGAAGCAAAGTGAAATCCTGGGGAAAGAATAGAATATTTAATTCTGCAAATAATTGTATCAAAATTGGCACTTTTCACATTTATTTCACAATTGAACAAAATGTCATTAAGTGTCTTCAAATCAGAAGAATATATTGATATTTTATACAATAGTATGTTCCAGCTAAAGTTGTTACTAAACAACAAGCTACAACATAGTTGATCTATAGTATTTTCCTGAAGGGTATTTATTCTTGATTTTCATCTTGCTCTGGCCAAGGAGATAAGAATAAAGGGGCTCTGCTTAATTTAGACAATGGCAACAATTGTTATGTGGCAATTTTAACTATTAAGCTCAGAATAGGTGCATATCTGGCCTAAACATAAAACAACTAGTATGCAGGTATGTTAGGCTAGAGGAAGGGCAAATGAAATTTGACTCATATTGTTCAAGGAATGGAGTATTAAAGTAGGGAAGTGGTGATGTAATTGTACAACACGTTGGTGACAGCGCGTCTGGAGCACTGTACATAGTTTGGTCTCCTTACTTGCGAAAGAATGGAATTCCATTGGAGGCAGTTGAGAGAAGGTTCCTTTGATAAATTCAAGAGCAGAAAGGCTCATCCTATGAGGAGAGATTGAACAGTTTAAACATGCACTTGTTAGAGTTTTGAAGGACAAGAAGAGATCTGAAGGGAAATTGTCAATGTTGACGTTGAGTAGATGTGTTCTCAAATGGGGCAATTCAGACTGAGAATTCAATTTTTGAGTCAGAGATGCAGAGCAATTACTTCTTTCAAAGGATGGTAAATCTGTGGAATACAGAAAGGGACAGATTTTTAATTAACAAAGAACAATGAAGCAGTGCAGAATAAGCCCTTTGGCCCACCAAGACTGCACCAACACATGATGTCTGTGTAAACTAAAGAACCTCTTGCCTCTATGTGGTCCGTATCCTTCTATCCCCTGGCTTTCACATATCTGTCAAGATGCCTCTTAAACATTACTGTTATATTCGCCTCCACCATCTCAACTGGCAACCTATTCTCGGTCTGTGTAAAAAACTTGCGCCTTACATCTCCTTTTCCCTTTTACCTTTAACCTATGTACTCTAGTAATTGATTTCTCCACCCTGGGAATAAACTCCAATGATCCATTCTATCAATACTCTCATAATTTTGTTAACTTCTAACAGGTCACCCCTTATCCTTCAATGTTCAAGTGAAAGCAAGCCAACTTTGTCTAATTTCTCCTCATTGCTAATACCCTGCAAACCTAGTAAACCTTCTCTGTACCCTCTCCAAAGCCTCTACATCCTTCTGGTAGTATGGCGACCAGAACTGTGCAGAACATTCTAAATGTGGCCCAACTAAAGCTCTACACATTTGTAATATGATTTGCTGATTTTTATACTCTATGCCCTGATCAATGAAGGCAAGCATGGCATATGCCTTCTTGACAAGCTTATCCACTTGTGTTGCCACCTTTAGGGAATGTGGACCTGTATGCCTATCCTTCTGTATGTTGATGCTACTAAGAGTTCTGCCATTTACTTAACTCCTGCATTAGATTTTACGAAATCATCATATCATATATTTGTCCAGATTAAACTTCATTTGCCATTTCTCTGCCCAAGTCTCCAGCCTATGTAGTTAGTCATGGAAAGTAAGCAGGAATGTGGACTTCAGGTCAAGATGAAATCAGCCATGATCATATTGAATGGTGGAGTACAATTGAAGGGCTGAAATGCCTAGCCGTCCTCCTGTTCTAATTCTTTTATTCTTATAACTAGCTCCAGTTCTCATTTGAACCATTGTTACTAAGTCAGTTCATTTAATGGAGTTTTTCATACACAGCAAGGAAGCCTGTGCTAGGCTACATTACAATAGGGCTGATGAGATGTCAGAGGCAACCAGGTATTACAAATCAGTTGGCCAGTTTTGACCACTTGACTTTGGGCTGGCTGGTTTCAACCTGAGATGTGGTGAGTGCGGGTGAGGACCAGGACAACAGGCTCTGAATCAAGAAGGCAAGCACTGTTTGTCTGTATTTTGGAGTTACCTGTGAAGAAACTATTTGGCTCCATTGAATGTGGAATCGATCTGACCACATTCAATGCATTCACCCCTAAAGTGGCAGTCAGAAAGAATCCTAATTTACTACTAAAAGGTCTTGTATCTAAAATAAGGCCTCAGGCACCATGTGATAAATGCATTGTAAATCTGTTAATCATCTTTTGAGAATATTGTCACCCCAATAGCCCAAGTTTAGAGAAATAAAATGAGCCCAGTTACTTTTTGAAAGAAAAATGCAATTTATGAATCTGAATGACCCGCTATTCATGGGAAACTGAAGCATGACTGATTTATGACTGTTTTTGGCTACATTTACAATGCATCATCAGCAATGTGATGATCAGTTTCTCCTCTGAGCGTGTGCAGTGAAACATATCCTGGACCAGGTCTTGCAGCAATATCCAACTGTAGTTATCACTTCTTGTTTTTGCCTGTATCTGTCTGTGTCATGGAAATATCATTCTTCATCTTCCCGATTTCTATACACTTAGGGAGCTTTGTACAGGGTTCCTACACATTGTACCTAATCCATAAATCAACCGAGGAGATTAAGACTTCAGCAAAAGGATCTGAGTAGGAGAGTAACTTTCTTTATTCATTTATGGGACAAGGGCATCAATTGACTGGGCCAATATTTAAGGGTCATCTCTAATTGCCCTTGAGAATGTGGTGTTGGACTATCTCCTTGAGCCACTGCAGTCATTGGGCTAGAGATAGGAAGTTCCAGGATTAGGGAGGAAGTTCAGGATTTCGACCCTGAACGAATGGCAATATATTTCAAAGTTGGCATGGCGTGTGGCTTGGAGGAGAACTTGGTGGCATTTGCATGCTTCTCTCACCCTTAGCCTTCTAGATGGTGAAGATTGTGGGTTTGGAAGATGAAGCTTGGTGAAGTGCATATTCTGGATAATATCCTCCATTGTGTGTCAGTGATGAAGGAACTGGTTATTGAATGTGATGGATGCTTTGTCTGGAATGGTGTCAAGCTTCTTGAGTATTATTGGAGCTGCATTCATCCACACAAGTGGAGAGTATTCCATCAGATTCCTGACATGTACCTTGTGGAGGGTGAGCTGGCTTTGGAGAATCAGGAATTCAGTTACTCTGTGCAGGATTCCTACTCTCTGACCTGCTCTTGGAGCAAGAGCATTTCAACGGCAGGTCAATCATAATCCCCAGGATGTTACTAGTGGGGGATTCTGTGATGATATCATTGGACAGCAGGGCTTAAATTCTTTCTCACTGGAGATGATCATAGCCTGGCACTTGTGTGGTTTGAGTATTATTTGCCACGTATCGACCCAAGCCGAGATGTTGTCCAGTCTTACTGAATATAGACATAGACTGTTTCGGTGTCTGCAGAGTTTCAAATGGTACAGAATATTATGCAATTATCAATGAACATCCCAAACAATTCTGTCACAAATTCCATAAATTAATAAACAAAGAAAATTCTCATCTCATGATGGAGGGTAGGCCATTAATGAAGCAGCTAAGGAACTGCTGCAGATGTGTGGCTGAGGTGACCGACGTCAACAACCACAACCATCCTCCTGTTTGTTGGGTATGACTCTAAACAGTAGAAGGTTTCTCCCATTGATTCTAGTTTTGTCAGAGCTCCTTGGTGCCACACTTAATGTTGCCTTGATGCCAAGAGGATTAACTCTCACCTCACATCTTGAGTTCAACTCCATTGTTCATATTACTCTAATATTCAAAAGGGAGGCAGAGAGAAACCAGGGAATTATAGATCAGTAAGCCTAACTTCAGTAGTCAAGAAAATTCTTCAATTCATTATCAAGGACTTTATAGTAGACCATTTCAAAAGCAGTGGCAGAATCAGACAGAATCAGCATGGATTTTTGAAGGGGAAATCATGTTTGACAAATTTGTTGGAATTCTATGAAGGTGTAACTAGTAGAGCTGACAAGGGAGACCCAGTCAATGTTGTATATTTGGACATTCAGAAAGCATTTAACAAAGTCCCACATGAGAGATAATTGTGCAAGATTAAAGCAAATGGGATTGGGAGGAGTGTATTGAGATGTACAGAAAACTGGTTGGCAGAGAGAAAACAAAGAGAAGAAATTAATGGGTCCTTTTCCAAATTGTCAGGCAGTAACTAGTGGGGTGCCATAGGGTTTGCTGTTAGGATCCTAACTGTTCAAAATATATATTAATGATTTGGATGAGGGAACAAAATGTAATACCTCAAAGTTTGCAGATGATACCATGGCAGTAGTTCAGTGGTTAGCACTGTTGCCTCACAGCGCCAGGGACCCAGGTTCAATTCCAGCCTCAGGTGACTGTCTGTGTGGAGTTTGCACATTCTCCCTGTGTCTGCGTGGGTTTCCTCCACAGTCCAAAGATGTGCAGGCCAAGTGAATTGGCCACGTTGAACAACATGCACTTTGTCTTACCAATCCAGTGACCTTATCATTATCTTACCCATAGTATTAGGTGTATTAGTCAGAAGGAAATGGGTCTGTGTGGGTTACTCTTCGGAGGGTTGCTGTGGACTGGTTGTGCCAAAGGGCCTGTTTCCACATTGTCGGGAATCTAATCTAATCGAAGTTGGGTGGGAGGATGAACTATGAAGAGGATGCAGAGATCCTTTAGTATGATCTGGACAGGTTAGGTGAGTGGGCAAATCAATGGCAGATGTAGTATAATTTGGATAAATGCGAGGTTATTCACTTTGGAAGCAAAAACAACAAGGCAGATTACTACCTGAATGGCTGTAAATTAGGAGAGGGGAGTGTGCAGTGGGACCTGGGTGTCCTTGTGCACCAGTTGCTGAAGGTAGGCATGTAGGTGCAGCAAATGGTAAAGAAGACGAATGATATGTTGGCCTTCATTGTGAGAGGTTTTGAGTACAGGAGCAGGGATGTGATGTTGCAGTTATACAGGGACTTGGTGAGGCCACACCTAGAATATTGTGTGCAGTTTTAGTTTTCTTTTCTGAGGAAGGATGCCCTTGCTCTCAAGGGGGTGCACCGAAGTTTTATCAGGCTGATTCCAGGGATGGCAGGACCTGACGTATAAGGTTGGGATTGTTTTCGCTGGAGTTTAGATGAGTGTGGTGGGACCTCATAGAGATTTATAAAATTCTAACACAGAGGGTAGATGCAGGGAGGATGCTCCTGATGGTGGGTGTGTCCAGAACCAAGGGTCACAGTCTAAGGATTCTGGATGGGCCATTTAGGACGGAGATGAGGAAACATTTCTTCAAATTGTGGTGAACTTGTGGAATTCATTGTCACAAGAAGTAGAACATAGAATATAACATGGAAAAGTACAGCACAGAACAGGCCCTTTGGCCCACGATGTTGTGCTGAGGTTTAATCATAATGTAAAATATAGTAACTTAACCTACACACCCCTCAACTCACTGCTATCCATGTGCATGTCCAGCAGTTGCTTAAATGTCCCCAATCACTCTGTTTCCACCACCACAGCTGGCAATACATTCCATGCATTCACAACTCTCTGTGTAAAGAACCTACCTCTGACGTCTCCTTTATACCTTCCTCCTAATATTTTCAAACTCTGACTCCTCGTACCAGTCAATCCTGCCCTGGGGAAAAGTCTCTGGCTATTGACTCTATCTATTCCATTCATTATTTTGTATACCTCGATCAGGTCTCCTCTCTTCCTCCTTCTCTTCAGAGAGAAATGTCCGAGCTTATTCAACATTTCTTCATAAGACAAGCCCTCCAGTCCAGGCAGCATCCTAGTAAACTTTCTTTGCACCCTCTCTAAAGTCTCTGTATTTTTCCTATAGTAGGGCAACCAGAACTGGACACAATATTGAAAGTGTGGTCTCACCAGGGACTTGTAGAGCTGCAGCAAAACCTCGTGGCTCTTAAACTGTAGACCCCTGTTAATGAAAGCCAAAACGCCATATGCTTTCTTAACAACCCTACCCACTTGAGTGGCAACTTTGAAGGATCTATGTACTTGCACACCAGATCCCTCTATTCTTCCACACTGCCAAGAATCCTGTCTTTAATCCTATACTCAGCATTTGAGTTCGACCTTTCCAAAATGCATCACTTCGCATTTATCCAGGTTGAACTCCATCTGCCATTTCTCAGCCCAGCTCTGCATCCTGTCTATGTCACGCTGCAGCCTGCAATAGCCCTCGATACTATCGACGACACTTCCAACTTTCGTGTCATCTGCAAATTTACTAACTCACCCCTCAACCTCCTCATGCAAGTCATTTATAAAAACTACAAAGAGCAGAGGCCCAAGAATAAAGCCCTGCGGGACCCCACTCAATGCTGTCCTTCAGGCAGAATACTTTACATCTACAACCACTCTCTGCCTTCTGTCAGCCAGCCAATTCTGAATCCCGACAGCCAAATCTCCCTGTATCCCATACTTCCAGATTTTATGAATGAGCCTACCATGGGGAACCTTATCAAACTCCTTGCTGAAGTACATATACACCACATCCACTGCTCAACCATCGTTGACCTGCCTTGACACCTCTTCAAAGAACTCAATAAGATTCGTGAGGCATGACCTGCCCCTCTCACAACCATGCTGACTGCCTTTAATCACACTGCTTTGCCACATAGTCATAAATCCTATCCCCCAGAATTCTTTCCAAAACTTTGCTGACCACAGATGTAAGACAGACTGGTCTGTAATTGCCAGGGATTTCCCTATTACCCTTCTTGAAAAGAGGAACAACATTCGCCTCCTTCCAATCCTCTGGTACGACTCCCGTGGAGAGCGAGGAGGCAAAGATCTTCGCCAGCAGCTTAGCAACCTCCTTTCTCTCTTCCTAGGATAAATCTGGTCTGGCCCTGGGGACTTATCAATCTTAATGTTTTCAAAAATTTCTAGTATATCAACTTCATCAATCTTGATCTGGTCAAACTCCTCTAAGTTTTCATTTACAACAAGTTCCCTTTCCTTGGTGAAAACCAAAAAACTCACTTAGAGCTTTCCTTATCTGCTCAGACTCCACGCACAAGTTCCCTATGCTATCACTGATCGGCCCTTACTTCTCCCTGATCATTCTCTTATTCCTCACCTATAGTAAAATGCCTTTGAGTTCTCCCTAATCCTTCTTGCCAAGCCTTTTTCATGCCCCCTCCTGGCTCTCTTCGGTCCATTTCTGAGCTCCTTTCTAGCAAGCCTGTAATCCTCTAAAGCTGTGCTAGATCCTTGCTTCCTCCACCTTACGTAAGCTGCCTTCTTCCTTTTAACAAGAAGTTCCTCTATTCTCGTCATCCAAGGTTCCTTAATCTTACCCCTTCTTGCCTGTCTCAGAGGAACAAATTCGTGCATCACTCACAACAACTGCTCCTTAAATAGTCTTTACATGTCTGTTGTGCCCTTTCTGTGGAACAATTGCTCCCAGTCTATACTTCCCAACTCCTGTCTGATAGTGTCATAATTTCCTTTTCCCCAATTAAATATCTTCCCTTGGTAACTGCTCCTTTCCCTCTCTAAGCCTATGCTAAATGTGAGGCAGTTGTGATCACTTTCACCAAAGTGCTCTCCTACTGCGAGATCTGACACCTGTCCTGGCTGGTTTCTGAGCACCAAATCCAAAATGGCCTCTCCCCTCATCAGTCTGAATACATACTGAGTAAGGAACCCCTCCTGAACACACCTGATAAAAACGGCTCCATCCAAAACATCTGCACTTCAGAGGTTCAGGTCGATATTGGGAAAATTGAAATTACCCATAACAACAACCCTGCTACTTCTGCATTTTTCCAGAATCTGCCAGCCTATGAGATCTTCAATCTCACAACTGCTATTCGGTGGTCTGTAGAAAACCCCCAATGTGGTGGCTGTTCCCTTGCTGCTCCTAACTTCCACCCCATACTGACTCAGTAGACAAACCTTCCTCGACAACCTTCGTTTCTGTAGCTGTGATGCACTCTCTGATTAAAATTGCTACACCCCCACCTCTTTTTTCCATCCTGCCTGTTCTTTTTAAACATTCTAAACCTTGGAACATCAAGCAACCATTCCTGCCCCTGTGGAACCCACATCTCCGTTATTGTCACAACATCGTAGCCCCAAGAACTTATCCATGTTCTAAATTCATCACTCTTATTTCAGACATTCCTTGTAGTAAAGCAGACACATATTAACCGATCCCTTTGTTTCATCGCATGAGAAACCTTCCTGATAGATTTAATACATCCTGTCACTGCCCCGTCTGCAACTGACCCCCTCTCAGACATGTGGCTCTGATTCCCACCCCCCTGCCAAACTACTTTAAACTTTCCCGAATCACACGAGCAAATCTCCTACCCAGGACATTTGTGCACCTCCAGTTCAGATGCAACCTTCATGTACAGATCCCACCTTCCCCAGAAGGTATCCCAATGGTCTAGGTATCTGAAGCCCTTTCTTCTGCACCAACCTCGTAGCCACGTGTTAAGCTGCATTCGCTGACTGATCCTCATCTCACTATCTCGTGGCACCAGCAAACCTGAGATCACTACTCTACTCGTCTTGCTCTTCAGCTTCCAACCTAACTCTCTGTAGTCAATTTTCAGATCCTCAATCCCTTTCCTGCCTATATCATTGTTGCCAATATGTACCACGATTTCTGGCTGATCACCCTCTCCCTTCAGAATCTTGTAAACCCAATCAGTGACACCAGGGAGACAACATACCTTCCCGGAGTCCCGTTCCTGATCACAAAATCTCTTGTCAATCCGTCTAACTATCGAGTCCCCTACCACTAGCACTTTTCTATTTTCCCCCCTTCCCTTTTGAGCCAGAGTGCCAGGTTCAGTGCCATAGACCTGACAACTATGGTTTTCCCCTGGTAGGCTGTCCCCACCAGCAGATCCAAAATGGTATACTTATTGCTGAGGGGAACGGCCACAGGGGATCCCTGCTCCGACCGTCAGTTCCCTTTCCTCCCCCTGACTGTAACCCAGCTGTCCTTATCCTGTGTCTGAGGAGTGACCACCTCCCTGTACATCCTCTCAATTTCCCCCTCAGCCTCCCAGATGATCCGTAGTTCCTCCAGCTCCAGTTCCCTAACTCGGTTTTTGAGGAGCGGGAGTTGGGTGCACTTCCCGCAGATGTAGTCGGCAGAGACGTGTGAAGTGTCTCTCACCTGCCACATTCTGCAGGAGGAACATGCAACTGCCCTAATATCCTTATCCCACTACTCTGAAAGCCCGCACAGGACTAAACAAAGGAAGAGAAGAAAAAAGCGAAACCTTAAAACTTACCTAGTATACAGACTCTTAGTAAGGTTCGAGGAGGTGGGTGGGAGGGAGGCCCTACAGTGTAGGGTCTCGGGTTTAGATCTCACCCACTTAAATCTTCCCAGAAATCCTTTGCTGCTCCCTCACACCTCTCAGCAACTGGAGGCCCCGACGCCTGAAGTAAGTGTTTTAAATGGTTAGACTCACCTTCCCAGAAGTCCTTCGCTCCTCCCTTGCACCTCTTGGCAAATGGAGGCCAAAACATTGAATATATTCAAGAGGCAACTAGATATACCAATTGGGGTGAATAGGATCAAAGGTATTGGGTAGAAAACAGGATTAGGTTATTGCGTTTGATGATTCCCCCATGATCTTGATGAATGGCAGAGCAGGCTTGATGGGCGGAATGGCCTCCTCCTTCTCCTATCTTCTATGTTTCTGTGTTTGGACCAAGGTGGTAGTGACACCAGGAGCTGAATAGCCCTGGTAAAATCCAAACTAAGTGACAAATCATTTCTTTGAAGGAACTGTTTGATTGCATTATTGATGACACCATTCAACCTTTTGATGCTTTACTGAATATCAAGAGTAGCATAATTAGGGGTTAATTGAGAAAGCAGGATTTCTCCTGCATCTTATGCACAGGGCAATTTTTCACATTATCTGGTGATGCCGGTCTTGTGTACAACAACTTGGCTACTCTACAGCTAGTTCTCAAGCACTATCCTTCAGTACTACTGCAGAACATTGTCAGCGACCACTCCTTTGGAATACCCAGCCATTTCTTGATATCACATGGAATGAATCAAATTGGCAGTACGTTGACATTTATGATGCTGCAGATGTCAGCAGGGGACACAGATAGGTCAACCACTTGGTACGTTCGACTGAAGCTGGATGTGAACCTTGATGAAATGAAGAGTGCAAGAGGATAGGCCTGAAGCAGCACCAGAAATTACCTCAAAATTGTGAATATAAAATGCATTATTTTAGATTCATACTTCCAAAGAAACATTTAATGGCATGTTGGGCTGGAGCTTACGGTCCTGATTCAGTGTCTGGCAGGAAAAACAAAATGGTGCTGAAGGGAGGATCTGGAAGTCCCGCCTCATCACCAGCTATTTTCAGTGGAGCAAGGAAGATGGAGAGTTCGTTCTCCTTACACTGTTGTTGAGAAGTTAGTGGCACCATTCTGAAAGTGGGCATTTTAAAACGTAACTACTTTTCAAAGAAGTTTTAAAAATTGTGTTATCCCCTTTACAATTCATCATAAATTCCTGTGGCTCAACTTATATTTATGTTTACTAAAATGAATATTTCTTTTTAATTCTTGTAAATAATGGGGCACCAATGGCAAGGCCAGCACTTGCTTCCTGTCCTTATTGCCCTTTCCTTTTATTCATTTGTGAAATGTGGGTGGCATTGGATGGGCATTTGTTACCCATCCTACAATGCCCATATGGAAGGAATTCTAGGATGTTGACCCAGCGACAGTGAAGGAATGGCAATATACTTTCATGTCAAGGTAGAGAGTAGCTTGGAGGGGAACTTGAAGGTGGTGGTGTTCCCATGTATCTGTTGCCCTTGTCCTTCTAGATGGAAGTGGTTGTGGGTTTGGAAGGTGCTGTCTGAGGATCTTTGGTGAGTTGCTGCAGTGCATCTTGTAGATAAGACACACCTGTTGCCCCTGAGTGTCGGTTGTGGAGGAACTGGATGCTTATGGATCTGGTGCCAAGCAAGACATTGAGCTAAATTCCTCTTTAGGCAATCTCAGAGGGCAATTATTGTTGTGATCACAAGTAGGCCAGATCAGGTAAAGATGATAGATTTCTAAAGGATATTTGGAAACATCAGAGTGCAACAATGGTTACGATTAGACTAGCTTTTAATTCCAGATATTTATTGAAGTCAAACTTTACTAATCCGGTGACATTATCACTATGTTGCCATCTCCCCTCAAGTGACAGTGCTGTGTTGTGGAAAAACATAAGCATTTATTAAACAATGTAGGTGATAGGTTGTTACTTTCAACTTGCCAAGTGAAAAAGACAATACAAAAAAGAAATTGGAAATGTTTTAGATAAATTATGGACACAACTACTGTTATTACTGGACCATGACAGATTGCAGACTAAAATTTGGCTTTATTGATCTTTTTTGCATGTTAAAGAAGTGGTCTTTCACTGAAGCAAGAACATATAATACGCCCAAATCAGGTATAACAATAAAAAGGAAGTTTAATGTATAAGAGAAATTTAGATAAGATAGGATAAACTAGACTATTTAGGAATAACACAAATTTAAAGATTTGAGATGCTCTGTAAATATGATACCTTCATCCTAAAATCCTTCCTTCACAGTACTCACACTGGAGAGAATTCCTTCTTTTTCACAAAAATAGGGCTTAATTGAACTGTAGCTTCATTTTCCCCTATATTGAGAATCTAATAGACTCTTCTCTGGGTCTTTCATACAAATGAGTTTAGACTTCTTTTAGCTTCAAATAATCCTTTCTGAGTTTCACAAACCACTTCTAATCTGGAACCTCTCTACTAAACTCATTATGATTAAGGTAACCTCTTTCTTAACAATTCTAAACCACCTTATTTCTCAGGAATAACTGTTATGTATATTGACCTTTAGCCAAGCCCTCTGTGAAACTGCCCAACAGAAACCAAAAGTTTTTCTTCAAGCCAAACATCCCACAATTTTCTGTCTAAAACTTGATGCACTACATTGTTTTCTTTGTTCACTCATGAACTCTTCCATTATAAACAAAATCCATTACTTTTCAGAAAATCTCTTTCTTATACCTCATTTTAAAGTAAATCACCATGGCTACACAAATATCACATGTCAATCATTAAACCCCTAGTGTCACACAGGCCAAACCCATATACCACTAGTCCTAAGATAAATAATATTAAAATATACACAAATTGCACGTCCTACATCATAATTAGAAAAGATTAACCATTGAATAAAATATTGTTCTTTATTATAAAATATACAAAAGCATAAGGTCAATAACCAATTATCTAAACTTTTCCAATAGTTGATGAGAGGGAACTAATAGGAACAAGGGTAAGATGGGTGGCTTCATACTGATTTGTAGTACTAGACTGATGTGTCTACAAAAGAAGGCAGGCTTTTGAACCTATGTATATTTTTCTCCACCTCTCCAGATCCAATACTTAACAATCCCTACCTCGATGGGAGTAAAGACAACCAGTAAAGCATTATGGAGGTAGGATTGCAACATCGGTGAAACTTCTAATATTCTATTCTAGCCTTCAAGATGAAATCCAGCCATCGTTTCTCCATTTTATTGATGTTATTCCATTTGGTCGGGTTAATGTGACACTTTGCTCAGGTATAAACAGATCAATTGAGAGATGTTATTTGTGATGCCAAATACGATTTTGCAGTCAAAGGTTCAACACAATTTAAATATTTGAATCATTGTTAACCACATCTGATTATGGTCATCAGAAATGTCCGTTTAATCAATCTATCTGTCACAGATGCTGAATGATAGACCTGCAGCTGATATTTTGGAGGTGAGTTGGGGAGGGCAGCTGGAGCATTTCAATAGGAAGGAAATGAGGGAGTATATTGCAATGTTCAATTTTGCTTTAAGAGGAGCAGTCTCTTTGTTTATTGATGTTTCAAGGAAGACAGTAAAAATGTTAAATTATTGTCATACTGTTTGTACTCAGAGCTGTTCTTATGATTGTTGAATGGTAAATACGCCATTTAGTGTACAGACCAGGTCTTATTGATAAGGAAATATTTCTCCTGCCTAATGAAGATAAGGTCTCATGGTAAACCCCATTAAGCTTGAATACATTGATAAATCATCCTTCTTCGGGCGCCAGTTTTGTTCTATTTGGCTACAGAGACAGCAGATAAAGCACACTTGTAAAAGACATGCAAAGTCTGCTTATGGCAATCACTCATACAGAAAGCACATCAGTGACATATATAGTATATTCCTTATCAATCCATTCAGAGATGTTATCACACATTTCTGGAGCAGGTGGAACTGGAATCCAAGCCTCCCAGTGCACACTAGCACTGCACATCAAGAGCCCTTAAATGGCAAATATTGCATGGCAGAATTTGCTAACAGGATTAGTATGATGAAGTGCTTCTTATGAATGTCTGAACATATGAACACACAAAGAAGTGTCAGCCACTTGCCCTTCAACCATGCTCCATGATTCAATATGATCATGGCTGATCTGACTTAAACTTCAACTCTACATTCCTGTATACCGCTGATTCTGATTACCCTTTTGGTAATCAGAATCTATCTATCTTTGCCTTAAAAATATTTTGAAATTCTGCATCCACTGCCTATTGAGGAAGTTCCAAAAACACTCAGCCATCTGAGAGAAGACAAAGATTCCTCATCATCAATGGGTGACCCCAGATTTTTAAACTATGACCCCTAGTTCAAGATTCTCTCACAAGGGGAAACAGCCTTTCGACACTCACTGACTCAAGTTCCCTCTAGTTCTTATATGTTTCAATTAAGTCATCTCTGATTTCTTCAAAGAAAAAGTTGGTTTCTGGAATGGTCTTCAAGAAAGGTAGCAAAGGAAAATGTGCTGAAACCATTCTCAGTACTTACAAGCTATGGTTTTAGATGTAAATGGAACACCTTAAAGGATCTCTGAACATCCCAAAGTGCTTTCCAGGTAATTTGTACCTTTGAATTGCGGCCATTAGTTTCAAACAGGAAATGGGACAGCCAATTTATGTAGTTCTTGCAACAGCAATATGAAAATAGTGAGAATCTCTTTTAGTGGTGTTGCTCAAGTGATGAACAGTGGCCAGATTTCATCAGCTCCATTTGGAAATAATGCCATAATATCTTTAATAACCACCTGAAAGGGAAGGTGGTGCCCTGTTTGAACACCTAATCTGAAAGACTGTGAGCTAAATTATCACTCTGTGGAACTGGCTGCTTTTGAATGAGTTAAAATCAAGCCTATTCAACTCTGACAGTGCAGCACTTCCTTTGCTTATGTTGTGTCCTCAAATGTTTCATCTGGGATAGAGCTGCTTCTTACCAACTCTGAGACTAGAATGGTACCACTGGTCACAGCAAACAAACAAACATGTATAAATATGTACAGAATATTAACATCCAGATCAACTATGATAACTTGGAAAGACGCAAATATATCATGTTAAATATCAGTGGTAAAAAGCAGTCTCGATGCCAATTAGTATTCAGAAATCCTGCTGAACATCAAAAGTGAGCAATAGGGAAGAAAATGGCTGAGACCACACCCATACTGGGCAGACTCAATGTTCGAGGGAGGGGACTGCAAGACCCATTAGTGTGAGACCGTTAAAAGGAATCAACATTACTCACAGACCCATGCACCATAGGGGACACAAACCTGTGCTGTCCCGAATCCCTGGCCTAATGCATTCTCACTGTTTGCTTTGATCCTCCCTGCCAACTCATTAATACCAACACTTTTGGTTACATGGACCAAGGAAAGAATAGGAAGTTAGAGGGTGAGGGGTAATGGTGTCAGCAGGACCCATTGTCCTGTGGACACCTTGCTCATGTTGCAACAGGCTCTGCACGGCCCATCTTGTTTGGGCATGAAGTCGTGCTTCATTATGGAACTGTTACATTTGGGGCTATAAAAAGAGTCAAAAAACTAGGTGTAAGGTCAAAATAGTGCAATTTATAGGCAAGCAACAAATAATCTATCGTGAATCGTTACCCATTCTGTCAAAGTGCCCTCAATATATTTTCTGCTTCCTTTCCCTCCCATTCCATCTCCGTGTAATCCCAGGTTCTGCACCTGAGGTGGAGGGAGCTTGCTTAGTAATGGGGTCTGTAAGTGCTAAATGTTTGGTCAGGTGACTCCACAATGATTGAGTCTGGCTGGACTAGAATTACTGAGTGTCCTCTTGGCAGAGGCGGGTTCACCCACCTTGATGTGAACGTCCAAGGGTTCTAGGAGGGCCAGCAGGGTGGAGGTGCAGGGATCAGCCTCCTGAGAGGAGACTTCTGAGCGGTCTATTCCAACTAAGTGCCTTCTGGCACTGCCCTGCTTCCTTGTGAACTACGCACCAGTTCTCCCATCCCCTGGTCACCACGTCTTCAGTCCAGTTCAGATAAGAACACCTGTCCAGCAGACGCTGACTGTCCACAGTGTAACTAATCCGAATGCCTGGGGTAGGGAACTACAAAGTGGCAAAGTGAGCAACTGAATAGAAAAGTTGGGCTGTGGTGGGAAGGGGTTGAAAAATCATTGTCTATGGGAATGACAGGCAGGGGAGAGCAGCAAGGAAGATGAATATTTAGTGGGGCATGGGTCATCTAAAATGAGACTATGAGGCTGCTATTCACTCTAAAAACTGCTAGCATCATTGCCTTCCATCCTCACTCAAATTGCAAGGACACCATCAAAATGAAAAATGGCTACCAATCCACCAGACTGGGCAGAGTAAGTAGTTTTATTTTCTCTGAAGGAATGGACTCTACTTTTGTACAATGTGATGCCTTTCAAGGGAAAATAGCAATAAACAAATGAACACAGAAGGCAGGTTAAAGAATCCATGATCATATAATTCTGCCCTGGAGTGGCTAAGAGGAAATGTGATGTCACCTTACCACCGGTGCTGAACACTGGAGTGCAGATTGCTGCATACACTGAGTGTGCTAGGCCTAGCTGTCTATAGCAACTGTCGATCTGTCTATGGAGGCAGACAGACACTTGAATACCACAGGCAGCATGGTGCAGATAGCATTAGTGGATTTTTCCAAACTTCAAGTTAGTCCGACATACCTGCCTGCTGCTCCTGTGTCAGCTTGTGTAGCTGCATTTTGTATAATTCATTCATGTGATGAGGACATCGCTGGCTAGACCAGCACTTATCGCCCATCCCTAATTGCCCAAAGGGTAATTAAGAGTCAACCACTTGCAACCCCTTCTTGGGGTTGCAAAAAGGCCAGACCAGGTAAGGATGGTAGTTTCCTTCCTTGAAGGACATTAGTGAACCATTTGGGTTTTTCCGACAATCGACACATGATCATCGGTGGACTCTTAATTCCAGGTTGATTCAAATTGAATTCAAATTCCGCCATCTGCCATGGTGGGATTTGAACCCGGGTCCTCAGAATGTGATCTGGGTCTCTGAATTAACAGTCTTGCAATAATATCACAAGGCCATTGCCTCCCCTTTAATGACAATGAGGTTGTTAATGGGGTCCTCTCTTGTCTTGGGCTGAGCGAATACCTGGTGTCTGACAGACCTCTGAAAACCAGTGACCTGGAGCCTTTCTTCTACAATCAGCTGTACTGACGAGATAGTGATGAGCTCCCAGAAGCATGGTCAAGACTGTACTCTAGCGAACGTACCCAGCAAGGTGTCAGTATCTCAGCTGGAGGAAAGTCCAAGAGGCAGCGTTGCAGGTGCTTCCTTGAGGGATATGTGTCTTTTTCCTCAAACATAGGGGAGGAGTTGATGCCCTGTGGAACCAGTCTATTCATGACAGAGAGTGTGCAGATACCACTGGTGCCTGCAGGAAGCAAGAGACCAACACATTTGCAGTTCTGGTAACTGGGGAGCAGCACAATGACAACGACTGACTAACAAAAATTGTTGGAGAAATTCAACAGGTCTGGCAGTATCTGTGGAGTGAAGGCAGAGTTAGCATTTTGTGTCCAGTGACCCTTCTTCGGAACTTAATGAATCTTATTTGGTTGATGGAGGTCTTAGCATCATTCTGGGGAGCGGTCAAGGCCTTCTCCCACTGCAGGAAGTACTGTCTCCTCATGGGAGGTGAGGAGATGGATGTTGAAGACACTCCACTTCCAGTCTCGGCTTTCTCCACTCAACTGTGGGATGTTTTCTCCTGGAATGGGACAAAGTGGGGGTGTGAGGTTAGTGGGTAACTGAGAGAGACAAGAGCGGCTGGCACAGCTATTAGTACTGGCGACGGAAGGAGAAAGTTGGTGAGGTTCCCTGAGTAAGTGAGTAGGCAGTATGATGGGCAATATTAAAAGGTTGGAGAATTGGTAGGTACATATGAGCCAACAAGAAAAGATATTACATTCAATTGTGAGAGTGATAGACCATGAGCTTTGGTGGAGGGGTGAGCAGCTCCTGAGTTAGCGTGAGTGTGTTGTAGCAGACAGGCAAGAGTGCAAAAGATCATTGACCTTTTCCCTGCACTGTTGAATGTTTCTCCTTACAGAACTAGGTGGCAACTTCATACTACCTGGCAAGGTTTGGTGTCATGGTCTCCTCTAGTGGTCCTGAGGAAAGAAGATGGCCCTTTTCTCCAATATTCCATCACCAAGACTTTTCTGTTGAAAAGTCATGTTGCCTACTTACCTCTGTTGGTAATCTACGGGGGAATTCATCCATTACCACAAATGTGAACAATTGTTTGCGGCTGGCAATGATTGACCTAGCTGACCTAAAGGGACCGCAATTTAAAGAAGGCACTGGTGCCAGGAGTCCTGGAAAGTGGTGATTACCTTTGCTGTCGGTGAGTGCATCACAACCTGACTGCAGCATCATGGAGGCGTGATGCTTACATAATGAGTTCATATCTTTCTGCGTATAATTTCATTTGCCACATTTCCAACCATTCTTCCGGTCTGTCTATGCTTTCTTGAGGTCTATTGCCATCTTCCCTCAATACATTGCACTTCAGGTTTTCACGTCATCTGCAAATGAATACTGTGTTATATAACTTAGTCCACATCACCAAGCTACATAAAAACAGTCCTGAATCCTGGGGAAATGCTGATCAACCACATGATGTGGGCTTTTGCCTCCAGTAGGGTATATATATCTGATAGGGTAAAAAATTATGTTAGGTCCAATAATAAAAGGACTAGACATGGATAATGGAATAGTGAAAGGTTTATTACATACTTATGACAGCTCCAGCAATGACAATCACAGGTTCTTCAGTGTCTGGGCTAAGATCAAGCTATGTGTTTACAAATAGCTGCAGTCCTCTATCAGCATGTTGTGCTTCAAGTGGCTCCACTCAAGGTAGAGTATGAGACTTTTAAGGTACGGTGCATACTAACTGTTAAACATAACCAATATCTCCCAACATCCATTCACTAAAATGCTTGATAATGAATTCATTAGTTAACTTTGTACCAATACTAGTTTTTATTCTTTGAGTTTCAATGTTGCAAGTAAGCACTTCAAATGGTACTTTACAAACTTCCTTTCAAACGTCCAAATACATAACATCTACAGTAGTACCCTTGGCCATGAAAAAAAATCAACCAACTTAGTCAAACACAACTTCCCTTAAAGTGTCAGCAATCATTTATTAGCTTATACTATTGCAAATGGCTGTAAAATTTCTCCTGGATTATTTCTTCGAAAAACTTTCCCACCATTGACATTGAACTGACTAGCCTGTAATTATCAGGTTGATCCATCTGCCCACTTAAGTACTGTGATTCCCTCTCCTGCTAACACTTGTCTATGCTGAAAAAGATAAATTGCTTTCCCTAGCAAACAATGCAGCTTTGATTTGCTTGATAAAATGAACATAGTTGCTTGAGTAATGGGATGTCTCCTGGCAACCTGTAATGAGATCACATAAAATGTAAGAAGTCGAAGAAGGAGTAGACAGCCACTTTAGTCTGCTCTGACATTCAGAAAGCTTGTAATGGAACTTTTACTATAACTTCACTTTTCCATTCAACTCCAAATCTCTTGATGCCCTTCATTCCTAAAAACAAATGCCATTTTAGTTTTGAATTTACACAATGACTAAGCATCCTGCGGACAGAGGAGTATTGCAAGATCAGAGCTGGGTCTACTGTTGTTCAGTGTTTATATAAATGAGTTGGATGAGAACATAGGACACATGGTTAGTAAGTTTGTAGACGACACCAAAATCTGTGGTATAGTGGACAGTGAAGAAGGTTATCTCAGAGTACAACTGGATCTTGATTAACTCAACCAGTGGGCTGAGTAATGGCAGATGGAGTCTAAATTCACATAAATGCATTTTGGTAAGACAAACCAGGGCAACACTTATACAGTTAATGGAAGGGCCCTGAGGAGTGTTGCTGAACAGAGAGATCTAGGGATGCAAGTACATAGTTCCTTGAAAGTTGTGTCACAGGTAGACAGGGTGGTGAAGAAGGTGTTTGGCATGCTTGCCCTCAGTGTTCAGAGCACTGAGTCCAAAAGTTGAGATGTCATGTTATGGCTGTACAAGACAGTGGTAAGGCTACATTAAGACTATTACATACAATTCTGGTCGCCCTGCTTTAGGAAGATGTAACCAAGGCTGGAGGCTTTGAGTTATAAAGAGAAGCTGGATAAACTGGGGCTTTCTTTCCCTGGAGCCTTGGAGGTTGTGGAGTGACCTGAAAGAGGTTTATAAAATGATGAAGGGCACAAATAAAGTGAATAGCAAATATCTTTTCCTTGGTAGGGAAGTCCAAAACTAGAGGGTATTTGTTTAAGGTGAAGAGGAGAAAAATTTAAAAGGAAAACTGAGGGGTAACTTTTTCACACAAAGAGTGGTGTGTATCTGGAATGGTGGAAGTGGGTACAATTACAACATTTAAAAGACATTTGAACAGGTTACCTGATAGGAAAAGTTTAAATGGAGATAGGCCAAATGCATACAAATAGGACTAGTTCAGTTTAAGAAGCCTGATGGCATGGGCCAGGGCCAAAGGGTCTGTTTCCGTGCTGTATGACTCTTTCCAGAAATTTCTGAGATAAAGAATTATAAAGAACTGGAATCTTCTGCGTGAAGTTATTGCCCTTGTCTAAGCCCTAAATTGTTGTCTCCTCATATCGAGAGGATGCCCTGTTGTAAACTCTCAAGCCAGAAGCATCTTCTCAGGATTTTACTTATCGGGTATAATATGTTTAAATAAGATCATATCTTACTCATCTAAAATACAGAGAGTAAAGATACATTTTATTCATCTCTCCTTACGCCAGGAATCAATCTTGTAAACCTTTTGTTGCACCACCAACCAGAATTGCACATAGCATTGCAGATATGGACTCATCAAAGCCCTGAAAACTTGCAGCAGAGCTTCCTTATTCTGCTACTCCAACTTCTGTGCAATGAAGGCTAGCATACATTTTGCCTTCCTAATTGCTTGATGTGGCTACTTGTCAAAGCTACTTTTATGCTGACATTTTTATCTTCATAGTTGTCAGCACCTGGATTAGCAAATATTTGTGCAATAATTTGGCTGCATTGTACATGTTATTTTCCTGTTGCGCCAGATGGACAGCTGTACGTCACTCTAAATGCTCGCTAAATTTGCAGCTTTTCAAAATTGCACTTGGTTGCATATCATTAAAGGAAAAAAATACAATAATTGCTCAACAGATAGTTTTCCATCTGAGAGGATGCCAAGGGATAAACTCTGATCAAAGTTTTCGATGGGTTCACAGTAAATGAAATACAGATAAAGCAAGAATGCTAATTCTGGCAAAGAAGGCTTTCCTGTAACGTTACGTTTTGGAATTTGCAGCCTTTTTCATGTCGTGGATACAGCTTCTTGAGGTCACACAGCAATATTGATGCTGCTTTACATCCCTGATGAGATTGCTTTATGAATTTCTTTCCTATAAAAAGTGCCTTTCTATTCTAAGCAAAGCTCTTCTCCTTTCCAATGTGTGCTGATGCATAGACAAGGTTCCACATTTGCAACTTCTGATCATAAACCCTAGTTCTGACCAGCAGCCGCATCTAGCAATAAAGCTGCCCTAAGTACCATTGACAATTAAAAATTGATAACAATCGATTGGCTAGATGGCTGTGCAAATATGATACATTTCAGATTTGGGCAAATTAAGAATATGTAACCACAAAATCATTCATCCACAAACTAAATGGCTAAAACCAGCGACACATTTACTTTGTGATAAATTCTAGCTATTCTGTTGAGAAAGCATCGAGTCATAGAGACATAGAGTCATCAAGTACAGAAGAGGTCCTTTGGCCCATCGAATCTGCACTGTCTTATCTACATTAATCTTATTTTCCCGCATTTGGCCTATAGTCTTGAATTTTATAAAATTCCAAGTAATCATCCATGTAGTTTTTAAAGGCTGTGTGGTTTCATGCCAAGCTGTGTAATCCAGATTATCACCACCCTCAGGGTGAAAATGTTTTCCATCAAATTCCCCTCTAAACCTTGTGCCCTTCACTTTAAAATTATGCCCCCTTGTTATTCACCCTTCAACTAAGGGGAACAGCTGTTTCGTATCCACCTTATGCACCTCTGTCAGATCCCCCTTCAGCCTTCTCTGCTTTAAAGAAAGCAACCGGAGCCTATCCAGTCTTTTTCCATTAGTTAAAATGCTACATAACAGGTAACATCCTAATGAATCTCTCCCACACTCCCTCCAGCGCAATAACATCCTTCCTGTCGTGAGGTGACCAGAACTACACACACTACTCCAGCTGTGATTGAACCAAAGTTTGTTCAGATCCAATATAATCTCCCTGCTCTTGTCACCTATGGCATGACTGAAAAAGGCAAGTATCCCCAGAGTTTTCTTAACCCTCCTACTAATCTGTCCTTTCATCTTCAGGGACCTGTTGACAAACACCCAAGATCCCTCTGCTCCTCTGAGATTCCTGGTGTCCTGCCAATCAATGAATACTCCTTTGCTTTGTTATTTCTTGAAAAGTGCATCACCTCACACTTTTCAGGGTTCAATTTCATCTCCCACTGATATGCCCATTTGACCAGTCCAAGCACATTCTCCTGTAACCTAAAACCTTAGTCCTCAGTGTGAACCACTGGCTGATCTTCACGTTATCTGCAGATTTACTTGTCACCCACCCCACACCACATTTTCATCTATATGTATCATGAACAATAAGGAACCCAGCACTGATCTCTGTAGTATACCATCGCACACTGGCCTACAGTCACACAAACAACCCTCTAACATCACCCACTGTCTACTACCACTCAGCCAATTTTGGGTCCATATTTGTGAATATTAAACATATTGAATATTGTACATTTTTTGAGCTGTGCCTGCTCAGACAGTGTGATGTAAAATTACAGTCCATCCATGGATTTCCTCTGTGACATGGTTATAAATGAGAATTTGAAAAGCCTATTAAAGTTTTAAAGAGTATGTATTCTATTTTTCCCATTTTAAATTAATTCCATAAATTGCTCCAATGCCCCTGGGCTGGAGAAGGAATGGTGCAATAGTTTCAAATTAAATAGATATCAGACAAGATCCTGGCTTGTGCTAAATATAGATAAAGTGACCTGTCCTTTCTTTGTGCCAAGTGATCTATATTTCTCTCACACAATTATCTAAAATGTGAGGGCAAATTCTGTACAACTTCTGGACAGCTGTGACACAAGTTTTCGATCCCACAAAATGAACCATTTGACTGATAAGTACTGTCTACAAAAAAAAAGGATAAATCCAAACAGCCAATTAGGAAATCATCAGTTTACCTTCAATCATTAGCAGAGTCATGGAAGATGTTGGTGACAGTACCATCAAGCAGCATTCTACTCAGTGATGCTCAGTTTAAATTCTGCCAAGATCACTTAACTCCAGATCTCTATTTACAGATCAGCCAATTCAATTCACAGCACCTGACATCAAGGAACAGCTGAACAGCACTTGACACAGCAAAGGTAGTTGGCCCTGACAATATTCCAGCTATAGTATTGAAGACTTGTGTTCCAGAACATGCCACACCTCACGTCAAGGTTTTCCAGCATAGTTACGACACCAGAATCTACCTGGCAATGTGGAAAATTACCCAAGTATATCCTATACACAAAAACGCAGCACAAATCCAACCTGGTCAATTACTGCCCAATCAGACTACTGTCTGTCTTCAGTAAAGTGATAAAAAAGATCACCAATAGGGATGCCAAGCAATAATGTACTTGCTTAACTAACCTTCTCAATGTCACTGGGTTTGGATTCTGTCAGAGTCACTCGGCTGCTAACCATTTTACAGCTTTGGTTCAAAAATGGACAGAATTCCAGAGGTGAGGTGAAAGTGACACTCCTTGACATCAAGGCAAAATTTGACCAAGTGTGGCATCAAGGAACCCCGCAAAACTGGAGTCAATGAGAATCAGGGAAAAGCTCTCTGCTGGTTGGTGTTATACCTGACATAAGGAAAGGTGGTTGTGTTTTTGGTGGTCAGTCATCTCAGCTCCAGGACATCTCTACAGAAGTGCCTCAGGATAGTGTCCTAGGCCCAACCATCTTCAACTGCTTCATCAATGACCTTCCCTCTACCATAAAGTCAGAAGTGGAAATATTCACTGATGACTGCACAATGTTCAGCACTATTCATGACTCCTCAGATACTGAAGCAGTCCATATTTAAATGCAGCAAGATCTGAATGATATCCAGGATTGGGTTAACAAGTAGCAAGTAATAATTGTGCCTTCTTGACCATCACATCAAGGTGGGTGGTCCTGGACACTCAAGACATTTGACACCATCCCAAGGCAAAGCAGTCCACTTAATTGGTACGACATCTACAAGCATTCACTCCTTTCTCCAACAATGCATTGGAGTGGTAATGTGCATCACCTTCATGATGCACAGCAGAAGTTCATCAAGGCTCCTTACAGAGACCCTCAACAATCAATGACAAGGAAAAAAACAGCATATACAGAAAAGCATTATCACCTTCAAGTTTCTCTCCAAGACACTCACAATCCTGATTTAGAAGTTTATTGCAATCCTTCCACTCTTAATGGGTCTCTCCTTAACAGCATTGTTTGTGCACCTACAAGAAATTGTTTGCAGTATTTCAAGAAGATAGCTCACTACCATCTTCGTCAGGCCAATTAAGTGTAGGCAATAAACACTGGACCACCCAGCGATACCCACATCCATTGACTGAATAAAATTAAAATAAGGTCTGAAGTGGAGAAGGTTATGGATTAGATTAGATTCCCTACAGTGTGGAAACAGGCCCTTTAAGAACAAAGAAGAAAAACAATTTACAGCCCAGGAACAGGCCCTTCGGTCCGCCAAGCCTGAGCCAATCCCAACCTGTCGGTCAATTCCTAAGCATTTGTATCCCGCTGCTCCCCACCTACTCATGCATCTGTCCAGACACACCTTAAATGAATCTACCGTGCCTGCCTCTACCACCTCCAATGGCAACATGTTCCAAATGCCTACCACCCTCTGTGTGAAGTATTTGCCGCGTATATCCCCCTTAAACTTTCCACCTCCCACCTTGAAAGCATGACCTCTTGTTATTGAATCTTTCACCCTGGGAAAAAGCTTGTCTCTATCCACCCTCTCTATCCACCCTGTTCATGATTTTGTAAACCTCAATCAGGTTCCCCCTCAATCTCTTTTTTTCTAATGAAAATAAACCTAACCAACTCAACCTTTCTTCATAGCTAGTACCTTCCCTACCAGGAAACGTCCTCGTAAACCTTCTCTGCACCCTCTCCAAAGCGTCCACACCCTTTTGGTAATGTGACGACCAGAACTGTACACAATATTTTAAATGAGGCTGAACCAATATCTTGTACAATTTTAACATGACTTGCCAGCTCTTAAACTCAATACCCTGTCCAATGAAGGCAAGCATACTATATGCCTTCTTGACCACTCAATCCACCTGTGCAGCAACCTTTAGGGTACAATGGACCTGCACTCCCAGATCTCTCTTCCCATCAACTTTTCCCAAGGCTCTTCCATTCATTGTATATTTCGCTTAAGAATTAGACTTGCCTAAATGCATCACCTCACATTTGTCTGGATTAGAGAGATAGAGATGTACAGCATGGAAACAGACCCTTTGATCCAACCTGTCCATGCCGACCAGATATCTCAACCCAATCTAGTCCCACCTGCCAGCACACGGCCCCTATCCCTCCAAACCCTTCCTATTCATATACCCATCCAAATGCCTCTTAAATGTTGCAATTGTACCAGCCTCCACCACATCCTCTGGCAGCTCATTCCATACACGTACCACCCTCTGCATGAAAAAGTTGCCCCTTAGGTCTCTTTTATATCTTTCCCTTCTCAATGTAAACCTATGCCCTCTAGTTCTGGACTCCCTGATCCCAGGGAAAAGACTTTGTCTATTTATCCTATCCATGCCCCTCATAATTTTGTAAACGTCTATAAGGTCACCCCTCAGCCTCCGACGCTCCAGGGAAAACAGCCCCAGCCTGTTCAGCCTCTCCCTGTAGCTCAAGTCCTCCAATCCTGGCAACGTCCTTGTAAAACTTTTCTGAACCCTTTCAAATTTCACAACATCTTTGCGATAGGAAGGAAACCAGAATTGCACGCAATATTCCAACAGTGTCCTAACCAATGTCCTGTACAGCCGCAACATGACCTCCCAACTCCTGTACTCAATACTCTGACCAATAAAGTAAAGCATACCAAACGCCTTCTTCACTATCATATCTACCTGCGATTCCACTTTCAAGGAGCTATGAACCTGCACTCCAAGGTCTCTGTTCAGCAACACTCCCTAGGACCTTACCATTAAGTGTATAAGTCCTGCTAAGATTTGCTTTCCCAAAATGCAGCACCTTGCATTTATCTGAATTAAACTCCATCTGCCACTTCTCAGCCCATTGGCCCATCTGGTCCAGATCCTGTTGTAATCTGAGGTAACCCTCTTCGCTGTCCACTACACCTCCAATTTTGGTGTCATCTGTAAACTTACTAACTGTACCTCTTATGCTCGCATCCAAATCATTTATGTAAATGACAAAAAGTAGAGGGCCCAGCAGTGATCCTTGTGGCACTCCACTGGTCAAACGCTTCCAGTCTGAAAAACAACTCTCCACCATCACCCTCTGTCTTCCACTTTTGAGCCAGTTCTGTATCCAAATGGCTAGTTCTCCCTTTATTCCATGAGATCTAACCTTGCTAATCAGTCTCCCATGGGGAATCTTGTCAAATGCCTTACTGAAGTCCATATAGATCACATCTACTGCTCTGACCTCATCAATCTTCTTTATTACTTCTTCAAAAAAACTCAATCAAGTTTGTGAGACATGATTTCCCATGCACAAAGCCATGTTGACTATTCCTAACCAGTCCTTGCCTTTCCAAATACATGTACATCCAGTCCCTCAGGATTCCCTCCAACAACTCCAACATGGGCGGCACGGTGGCACAGTGGTTAGCACTGCTGCCTCACAGCGCCAGAGACCCAGGTTAAATTCCCACTTCAGGCGACTGACTGTGTGGAGTTTACACATTCTCCCCGTGTCTGCATGGGTTTCCTCCGGGTGCTCCGGTTGCCTTCCACAATCCAAAAATGTGCAGGCTAGGTGAATTGGCCATGCTAAATTGTCCGTAGTGATAGGTGAAGGGGTAAATGTAGGGGAATGGGTCAGGGTGGGTTGTGCTTCGGCGGGTCGGTGTGAACTTGTTGTGCCAAAGGGCTTTTTTCCACGCTGTAAGTAATCTAATCTAAAAAAAAACTTGCTGGTCTATAGTTCCCTGGCTTGTCTTTACTCCCCTTCTTAAACAGTAGCGCCACATTTGCCAACCTCCAGTCTTCCGGCACCTCACCTGTGACTATCAATGATACAAATATCTCAGCAAGAGGCCCAGCAATCACTTCTCTAGTTTCCCACAGAGTTCCTGGGTACACCTGATCAGGTCCTGGGGATTTATCCACCTTTAACCATTTCAAGACATCCAGCACTTCCTCCTCTGTGATCTGGACATATTGCAAGATGTCACCATCTATTTCCCTACAGTCTATATCTTCCATATCCTTCTCCACGGTAAATACTGATGCAAAACATTCATTTAGTATCTCCCCCATTTTCTTTGGCTCCACACAAAGGCCGCCTTACTGATCTTTGAGGGGCCCTATTCTCTCCCTCGTTACTCTTTTGTCCTTAATATATTTGTAAAAACCCTTTGGATTCTCCTTAATTCTATTTGCTAAAGCTATCTCATGTCCCCATTTTGCCCTCTTGATTTCCCTCTTAAGTATACTCCTACTTCCTTTATACACTTCTAAGGATTCACGCGATCTATCCTGTCTATACCTGACATATGCTTCCTTCTTTTTCTTAACCAAGCCCTCAATTTCTTTAGTCATCCAGCATTCCCTAGACCTACCAGCCTTCCCTTTCACCTTGACAGGAATATACTTTCTCTGGATTCTTGTTATCTCATTTCTGAAGGCTTCCCATTTTCCAGCCGTCCCTTTACCTGCGAACATCTGCCTCCAATCAGCTTTTGAAAGTTCTTGCCTAATACCGTCAAAATTGGCCTTTCTCCAATTTAGAACTTCAACTTTTAGATCTGGTCTATCCTTTTCCATCACAATTTTAAAACAAATAGAATTATGGTCGCTGGCCCCAAAGTGCTCCCGCACCGACACCTCAGTCACCTGCCCTGCCTTATTTACCAAGAGTAGGTCAAGTTTTGCACCTTCTCTAGTAGGTACATCCACATACTGAATCAGAAAATTGTCTTGTACTCACTTAAGAAATTCCTTTCCATCTAAACCTTTAACACTATGGCAGTCCCTCGATGATTGAAAGCCATCTGCCACTTTTCCACCCAACTCTCCAGTTTATCTATATCCTCCTGTATTCTCTGACAATCCCTTAAGTTTTCTGCTATTCCACCAATCTTTGTGTCATCTGCAACTTTGCTGATCATACCAACAGTGCCCTCTTCTAGATCATTTATGTATATTACAAACAACAGTGGCCCCAACACTGATCCCTGTGGAACACCACTGGTCACCTTTCTCCATTTCGAGAAACTCCCTTCAACTACTACTCTCAGTCTCCTGTTCCTCAAGCAGTTCTTTATCCACCTAGCTGGAACACCCTGCATACCATGTGACTTCACTTTCTCCATTAGTCTACAATGGGGAACCTTATCAAATGCCTTACTAAAGTCCATGTATATGATATCAACAGCCCTTCCTTCATTTATCAACTTGGTCACTCCCTCGAAGAACTCTATTAAGTTGGTAAGGCATGATCTCCCCCGTACAAACACCATGTTGCGTATCACTGATAAGCCCATTCTTTTCTAAATATAAATAGATCCTATCCCTCAGTACCTTCTCCAGCAACTTTCTCACCACTAATGTCAGGTTCACTGGTCTGTAGTTACCCAGAATATCACTACTACCCTTTTTGTACAGGGGGACAACATGAGCAACCTCCCACTCCTCCGGCACCTCACCTGTATTTAAGGATGCCACGAAGATATCTGTCAGGGCCCCAGCTATTTCCTCTCTCACCTCCCTCAGCAATCTGGGATAGATTCCATCTGGTCCTGGGGATTTGTCCACCTTAATAACCTCTAGCCTACCCAACATGTCTTCCCTACTTATGCCAACGTGATCCAGACTAATCAAACTTCTATCTCTAACCTCAAGATTCATCATGTTCCTCTCCTCAGCGAACACTGATGCTAAATAATCATTCAGACTCTCGCCCATTCTCTCAGGTTCAACACACAGCCTTCCTTCGTTATCCTTTAGTGGACCAATCCTTTCTCTAGTTACCTGCTTCCTTCTTATATAAGAATAAAATGCTTTGGGATTTTCCTTAATTCTGCTTGCTAAAGCTATTTCATGACCCCTTTTAGCCCGCTTGATTCCTTGTTTAAGATTTGTCCTGCTCTTCCGATATTCCTCCAGGGCCCATTCTGTTCTTAGCTGCCTAGACCTTATGTACACTTCCCTTTTCCTCTTGGATAGTCGTACAATTTCTCCTGTCATCCACAGTTCACGAATCTTGCCCCTCCTATCCTTTGCCTTCAACGGGACATGCCTATCCTGCACTACCGTTAACCAGTCTTTGAAAGCCTCCCACATCTCAAATGTGGACTTCCCTTCAAATAGCTGTGTCCAATCCACATTTCCCAGCTCCTGTCTAATTTTGATATAATTGGCCTTGGCCCAGTTTAGTACTCTTCCCTTAGGACCACTCTCGTCTTTATCTACGAGTATTCTTTAGCCCAACAAGTCCACATCAACCCTCCGAAGAGTAACCCACTTCCCTCTGACTAATGCACCCAACACTATGGGCAATTTACCATGGTCAATTCACCTAAACTGCACATCTTTGGACTGTGGGAGGAAACCCACACAGACACAGGGAGAATGTGCAAACTCGACACAGATAGTCGCCCAAGATTGTGTGTGTGTGTCTGTGCATGTTGTCACTGGTGGTGGTTTAACTTGAAGGTAACCATGCCTCAGGCAAGGGGAGAGGCTAAGAAGGAGAGTCCTTCATGATAACCTCAGCTAGTGCAGGAATTGAACGCACACTTACTGGCATCACTCACCAACCATCCAGCCAACTGAACTAACCTGATCTCCAAACTATAGCTAGCCCTGAATGACAAGAGGTTATGAAGCTAGACATCAGGTTAAAGTGAGGGCATTTACAAGGCACCCTGTCCCTGAGGGTAAGGGTGTTTGAAGGGGTGGGGTGTGGTTTGAGAGGACAAGAGAGAAGGATTAAAGGTGAAGCATGAGTTTTTCAGGGGTATGTCTCCAATGAGCACAATAGACAACCAAAGAAGATCCTTGATCCTGTCCGACATCAGCTCCACAGTAAAGGTTGCCAGGATACCGAGCTGAGATCATCCTCCCTGTTTATTTGGTCAGGATTGTCTGTGCTCCTGGCTGCAGTCACCACTCAAGTCTGGTACTGCTGGAATGACAGAGCTGCCTGCCAAACAGACTGGCCAGGAGCTCCAAGACTTGGATTCCTTAAGAGGTGACTGCAAAATGATGCTATTTCTGTTGTAATATGTCTGCAAGATCACTGGCTTTTTGGTGAAATAGCAATGGAGGTGGAATGAGACATTTGTATGTACCAATAAAGTGATATTAATATTCCACTCCTTATATATATTTAGGCAAGGTCCCTAGAATATGCTAAATACTTCCCAAGTCTTGATAGCCACTTCCTCTCAAAGGCCAAGATTGACAAGGAGATTCAACAACAGACTATCCATGCCAGTTCAGCTTTTTTTTACAAACTGAGGCAGTCAATATATGACAACAAAGACGCCTGCAAGATAACAAGTTAGTGTACACAGCAATTTTTGTCACCTCACTCTTATACTGCACTGAGACCCAGACTGTGTATCAGAATGCATACACACTACGCGAGACAAATTCTAGCTGCATCCTCCACATTGAACAAATGTTAGTGCGCTTCTTGAAGTTGTGTCCACAAGAATTCAGGCAAAATATCTGCAAAACAATTTGGAGAGGCTGAGCACCATGTCTGGATAGCTGTGAATATCCTGCCAACTAGGTCCTGTTTCCATAACTCTCAAATGGCCAACATTCTTGGGGACAGGTGGGGAGGAAGAAAATGCTAACAGACTGAGGTTCTCTGTGAAGCACAGCAGCAATAAGATTCTCCTTCAAGCTGCATCATGACTCGAGTCATGACATTTTAATGGTAATACAATGTGGTGGCAGAGAAGTAAAGGAATGGAAGCAAATCCCACACTTGTGATCCCACGATCTCATGACCTTAGTTCAGTTGGCTGGGTGTTTGGCTTGCTGTATGAGTTATGCCATGCCTGTGCTGTCTGAGGTTACCACAAATGTCGTTGTTTTCCATCCATTTCCCCCCTTACCTAAGAATTGGTGACCTTCACGTTAGACTGCCATCACTCTCTAATGAGAGAGTGGGACGAGGATGACTTTATTTGAATCCCATGAGCCCAAAGATCTGCAGGTTGAAGCCCAGTCTATTCAGTCACAGGAAGACCCATGACAGAAACTTGTGCTCCAACAAAAGCCATCATCCTCAAATTCAGGGTGAGTCAGTGACAACCAGGAATGAGTGGCTTTATCGATGTGGCGAGAGGATAGAAATTGGGTTTGTTTTCTGTCGTGTCGAGAAGGTGAATGGAAGATTTGATAGAAGTGTTCAAAAATTTGGAGGGTTTTGTTTGAGTAAACAAGGAGAAATTGGTTCCAATCTCAGAATACTATAAATCAGAGGGTAGAAATGTATGAAAATTTGTAAAAGGTTCAGAACAGGCATGTGGTAATATGTTTTATGCAATGAACTGTTACAATTTTGAATACAAGACCTGAAAGGATGTTAAATGAAAATTCAGCATTAACTTTCAAAAGAGAATTGGATAAATCTGGGGAATGGGGAAAAAGCCATTCAGATGAAGAGTCACTGGATTCAGAATGTTAACTCTGCTTTCTTCCCACAGATGCTGCAAGACTTACTGAGTTTCACCAGTGATTTTGGTTTTTGTTTCAGATCTCCAACCTTTGCAGTTTTTCATTTTTAAAAAAACGTTGCAGGGTAATAGTCAAACAGCTTTCAAAAGAGCTTTCAAAAAGCCAGCCCAGACAAAAATGGTTTCTTTCTGCTACATCGGTCTCTGAATTTCTTTCCACAAATAATAATTCTTTCCACAAATCATTTCTTGACTAATGGGAGGACTGTAATTTGAAATCCTTTAGAGAGATAGACAAGAGATTACTCTCTAGTTTTCTAAAACCAGAAGACATTGAAGCAGAAATAGGCCATTCAGCCCATCAAGTCTGTTCTGCCATTCAAGTGCATTGCAGCAGCTGGGGGCTTGGACTGAGACTTTGATAATCGGAGATTGAGGCCAATGCAGGAAGAACAAGCCAGAGCGACAATGGGGAAGGTCCCCTGGCATCAGGGACGGTGGTGAGCCAAAGTCTCCCAGAGAGCAGGCTGAAGTGGGAGATGATTGAGCCATTGTAGGGAGTGTGAGCAGCATGGCTAAGCACTTAAGAAAGCCTGTTGTACTTTTAACTTTATTTCTTTATTCTTCAATTTAACACCAAGAAGGAATGTCATGTTTAACTTTTAACTTTATTTCTTTACTTTTCAACTGTTTACTCAGAGGGACTATAATGTTTAGATTTTAACTTTGTTTCTTTATTTCTACTTTGTATCTAAGATTTTGATCCAGATACCTTTATACCTAAGACAGCACAGAGAATGCTGACATTGTACACTTTTTACTGTACACATGTACTTCTGTACATGAGTATACATGACAATAAAATCTAATTCCAATTCTAATTCTACTTATCTAATAGTGCTCAACTGCACTTGCCTGCTTTTACCCTATAACCCCTGATTCCAGCTTCTTTAGATGCAGTTGGTATATCATATCCACTGTTAGACAATAGTATCTTAGATTTCATTCCTGATTCCCCTTAATAGTCTCTTTGTCTAAGGCACTATGACCTGTTTCTAAATAGGAAGTAAGAAGTTTAATGCACTGTCACTATCTAAAATGTAACATTGAAGGCCATGCAGACTCTAATACATGTCAGGTCTGCAGAACTCTCAAGTTTGAAAACTATTTATGGAGTGAGTCAGTTAACCATTAACAGCATATATGATGTCCTTGCCTTTAATGTCACAGGTACCTTCTCATTGCCTTCGGAGGGCATTTCACACAGTTCATCATATACTACTAATTGAATTCAGCATTAAGTAACAGTGAGCCAGCCACTGCAATAAAGCAATTTGATGAATGAAAATCCTAATGGCCAACATTTCCGTTAAAATCATATGTGTGATCAAGACCAAATAGATTATTAGATTAGCCTTTCAAAAAAATTACTTTTTACTTAATGTGGATATTTTTGGCTTTGCTAAAGGCATAAGTGCAGCTGATCAGAACATTCACCAAAGATTTATTATATCTGTCACTATGAAGTTCAAGTTGGATTCGTTCTGACCTATTATTTTAATAACATCAGCTGTCATCTTGCTGGAACAGATAATGCACTGCGAATAATAGCAAAATGAATGACTTAATCATTAAATGGACATGTTACAGTAATTGCTATAAAACTGCCTGACAGATGCAGTTCTCAAGTTAATGCCTGCTAATGCACTGTAAAGACAAATTAAGAATATGGACAGGAGAATTTTCATAGCATAATAGTCCTCCGATGATGGAACTAGTAGTTTTGAGTTGGTACAATGCATTGCAGATTGTTGGCCTTATCAATTTTACCAACAGTTCTCTCTCTTCATTATCACAGTCAACTTGCATCTAGGACTGGGAAAACATGATCTGACCACTTTGTGGTTCATAAACTGCACACTTGGCCCTTGTGTGACTTTAAGGATGAGCTTTGACCTTGTTCACAAGGATTGTGTTTGCAACACATTTTACAATAAGCGATGGAGTGCACAAGGTGTGGAAGTATACAAGTGGACACACCCAAAGGTCTCCGTTAGTTCTTCAACACAACAGCCTAATTCCCAAAATTTTGAAACACATTTATACCTTACCTGATGCACAGCCACCTCAAACCCTTGTACTCACCTCCAGGCCAGCCACACCTCCTTCATTTATCTATGCCACATGATGCCTTCTCTTTGTCCCTATATATTGAATATGCCAAAGCAAATCACCCGTGTTATCTCATTTCCTTTCTCATGTAACCTTAATACATCTTCAGCATCCCCCCCCCCCCCCATGTCACTCCATTCCTCCTATAGTCTCCCATTTTTCATTCATAATCACTCATCCAGTATCTATGTAAATTCTTCAAGAGTTTTGCAATAGCAATGGGGATTGTGTTATACTCATTGGAAAAACGTTAAACTGCTAGCATTCTAAGAAAACCCTGAATGTAAATAAATGGCTGCCATGGACAATAAAAAAGGAGAAAATCTAGAGTTAGTTAAGTGTCTATTAGGTTTATAAACAAACAAGAAGATACAGCAAAGGCAGATTCTGTTATTATAGGCTCATAAAAGTTTCAATAGTTCCAAATCCACCTGAGCAGAAGCTTTTGAAGCCCAGACAAGCATTCATAATAGAATAGCTGTCATTACAAAAACTTTGAGGTCCATTTAAAGAACAATATGTCCATTTCCATCCTCCAGCAGAGTTCCTCTCAGTTAATGGTGGAGAGAAGCTGTAGTGTATTTTTTTCCAACTTCAGAAAGAGGTCTAATTAAATCAGAGTGTAAAAAGAAGTATCTCCTGCCAATGCACTAGGGGAAATAACCAAATCCTCAACATTGAGCAGTGTAGCAGTCCACTACTTACAATTTGCAGACTTGAAAATTACACACTTATTCAACACTCTCCCTCTCTCTCTCACTCTCTGTCTAGTGCAATGTGTAAATGATCTCCTGTTGCAAACAAACATCAGAATGATCACTTGACCTTACTAGAAGAAGAACTGGGTTTGAACATTAAAATTAGGACTCAAGATGAATCCCAAAAAGACCCAAACCATGTGATGTCAGGTTTTGTACCTGGGGACTGTATTAACCCATGAAACTGACAGAAATATATTGACATGTTAATCCCTCTACTCCCCCAAACCCCCACCCCACCCCAACAAAGACATGAATTTGTTACATTCCTACTTTGGCCTGGTGGGATATTGTCGGAACCACATTGACAGTATAGCTACTAAAACAGCATCCATCTCTGAACTCTTAAAAAAGAATGCCCAGTGGGATGAAACAGCACACCCACAGTGTCTCAGAACTAAAACAAGCCTGAGCACAAAGCCCAGTGGCACGAGTGCCTGAACCTGATCCTCCATTCACTGGGGAGGTAGTAACCACCAATGCCATAATTACGACTACAGGAATGCTACAGTATATTAGGACTGATAGCGTATGCTTCCAGACTCCTAATCCAGGAGAGCAGGGATTCTCACGCTGTGAATGGTACTTACCAGTGGTTTTCTAGGCTGTGCAATACTTTTCCTGGATCATTAGTCTCAACATTGGGAATACTCACCAAACACCCTATACAACTGCTGTTGGTTGGGAGAATTAAAGTCTGAACAGTACTGACTATCACAATGGATCCTCATGCTTCAACTTTGGGACATTACAGTCAAACACACATAGTTAGTCCCCATACAGTTAGCAGATAATCTCATCTACTACAATGAAGAACTCCAGTGTCAAGCAACAACCAGAAACAACCCCAAGGGACCATTTTCACCCAATTCAAAGGGATGGGACAGATGACGATGAAAGGTTTTTGTTGATGGATCATCAATGTAGAGATTGGAATCAGTAAAACTGGATGTGGGATATACATGGAAAACCACCAAGGAAACCTCCTTACTGAATCAGCTCGAAAACTGCCAACCAAAATGAGCACCCAAACTGCCGAGCTAGCTGCTGTGACATACGTGATAAGTCACTAAGACCTGTTCACCTACCCATAGACATATACTCTGACAGAGTTCCCACCAAACTGGGAAAGGAGAGGTTTCATTTTTGCCAACAGGTAAACTTTTGCCATCAGCATCTCTGCTGGAATAGATATTTCAACAAGCCCAAGGATGAGAATACAGGGTGGTAAATGTTAAGTGTTAAACCTCACCACAAAACCTCTCCAGCCAGGAACATCAAGGATCTGACTAAGCAAGGAGACTGGGGAGGGAGGCTATGGCAACTAATAGTTCCAGAACAGACAGGAGCCGTAACAGTCAAACACACCAACATAGGCGATCTTAAAGAGACCCAAGGCACTGACAATGAATTAGAACAGCTTTCACAGGGAAAATACTCATTCAGTTATGAGAAATAGAAGGACATAATCACTGTAAAGGATGCATTAGCCAGAAGGAAGGACTCTTCATTGTGCTGATTCAAGGTGATAACCAAATAGTATATCAATATCATCAGATTCAAGGACACCAGGGAAGAGAAGCCACAGGGGAGAGAATCAAAGTCCTCTGTTAGTGGCTAGGTGCTGCCTAAGATGCTAAACATTGTATTTTTAACTGCTTAATCTGTTTACAAAATAACCCACATCAAAATGCCCATCGGGGAGAACTAAAGCATACCTGACCATTGGAAGGCCCCTGGACGAACCTCGAACTCCATTACGTTCGGCCTTTACACACTTGCCCAGAGGGATTTCAAATAAATAGATTTTAGTTATCACAAATACTTTCCCTAAATGGGTAGAAGCTTTCCCCATGTGAACAAACACTGACAAAATCACTGCACAGGTTTTAGTGTGGCAGAGTTTCTCATTATAGGGTTTTCCTCTTATTATGGGGTTTTCCCCACAGTGTTGAGTCAAATCATGGACGAAGTAATGCAGGAAGTTATGAAACTATTCTGCATTAACCAGAAGTTCCATAGGATGTCACCTTCAACCTAACAGCATGGTTGAACAGCACTCTGAAGACAGTGTAGCAAAACAGCACAACCTGGGATACAATATTGTCCTTCACCCTAATGCTGGTATGAAACTGGGTTTTGAGTTCTATCAGCTTTAACCCCCATCTCCTAATGACTGTACCCTCCCCCCAGGAAAGGCACTGAACCGTTCATAGGTTTGGATTTATCAGGACCAGAGGTTGTAGCCCTTAATCATGAGGCAAGAGTACAAAAGCTACTGGAGGACATCCAGGTTGCTAACCAAGCTGCAGCAGTAAAAATACTTCAGTGACAAAGGCTAAATAAAGCCAATGCTGGGTATGAAGTAGGAGAACTAGTCATGCCCCAGGTCTTCCAGCCTGACTCCTGCCATTCTCAGGGCCTCAGTCCATAGTTGATAAAGTCAGTTCCTCTTTATGCAAACTCTTATAAAACACCAAAAAAGCTGGGTGGTGCCATGTTAAAAATGGATACCTCTCAGAATATATCTCACCAATTCCATGTCTCCATAGGGGAACCCAAATCCAACAGGGACCTTGAACCTGAATCCATTCCCCTTCCATTTTGCCCAGACATAGACCTGGGCTCAAACTCTGACTTCACCCCTGAGTCCAGGCCTGCACTGGCATCTGGTCCTATCCCCACAGCCCAGTTCCTGGATACATTACACAGAGACACAGAGATGGTCAATGCAACATAGATAGCTGGATTTTAGCTGGGCCTGACGCTGATACAATTTATGGAGGCACCTTATCCAAAATCATGCTGTTGTAACAGAGGAGGACTCACCCTCAGACTGTCAAGAGCCCACTCTGCCCAATGGTAAACCCTATATCTTACTAATAGAGCGGCGGAACACTTAGAGATTCCAAAACCTGGTTCTGTTTTAGGGATTGCCTAGAGATCATCTCCATCCACTGCTCCAACCTCATATCATTTCTTCACCCAATTAATCATACTGGTCGCTTTTGTAACTTGATGGGACAATGGACTCCATCAACTCCTTCATGTCGGTATTCAAAAACCTGCTTCCTTCCATTTTTGAAGGTCCACAGATATCGAAAAACTCATTTGTTCAAACAGTAGAGAAATGTAGCCAAGAAGCTGCTGGGCTCCCAGGCCCAAGAATTGGCCGACCCGAGTGGAATTATGGAATCCAAGCAAAAAACCTCTGTTAGACCCAGAGGTTCTTGTTCACACTCTGGTCTCGTGGAATAATTTTTTTGCAAACTGCAGATAGTCTGCGAATGCAATCAGACCACAACATCAGATAGACTTTTCTGAGGAGGTGACGAAGTATTGATGAGGGTAGGGCAGTTGATGTAATTGAAAGAGATTTCAGCAAGGCCTTTGACAGGGTTCCACATGTGACACTGAAAAAAGAAGGTAAAAGCATTTGGGATGCAGGATATTTTGCCACGTTGGGTCCAAAATTCGCTTAGTGGCAAAAGACAGAGGGTGGTGGTAAAAGGCTGTTTGTGTGACTGTAGTTCAATATACAATGGCGCGCCAAAGGGATCAGTACTAGGTCCCTTATAGTGTGTGATAGTCATAAATCATGTAGATGAAAATGTGAGGGGATGATAAGTGAATTTGTGGATTACACAAAGATAGGCTGGGTGGTTGACAGTGATGACGAAGGTGTAAGATAGGACACAAAACAGATTGGTCAGATGGTTAGATCAGTGGCAGATCAGTGGGACTAGTTTAATTTGGAAGTATGATTGGCGTAGACAAATTGGATTGAAGGGTATGATTCCATGCTGTATTACTCTCTGACTCCATGACCAGAGTGTGAACAACAACCTCTGAGCCAAACAGAATGCTAATAGACACAACGTTGCCTGGTATCAGTGAAATCAAGGGGAACATTTGCATTAGAATTTTTCACTGGGAAAGAATGGCTCCTGGATTATTTCCTCAGGAATGAAACATCAAATCTCCAATGATTAAGGACCACACTCTGATTAGAGGACTTAATAGAACTTCCTGGAAGTTTACTAGAAAGGCATATAACTCTGGATTTAGCTTTAGACAGACAACAGAGACTTTAGCAATTGATGAAAGACAAAAGGAAAGACTACTTAGAGAGTATAACTGCGGTACAAGACCCACTTCTGCGGACAGCAAGAAAGGCCACTCAGCTCTACAAACTTCACCAACCTGTCTCCATGTTCGACTGTATGTGGGAAGTATTTCTGGGAACAATAGACAATAGACAATAGACAATAGATGCAGGAGTAGGCCATTCTGCCCTTCGAGCCTGCACCGCCATTCATTATGATCATGGCTGATCATTCCCAATCAGTATCCTGTTCCAGCCTTATCTCCATAACCCTTGACTCCACTATCTTTAAGAGCTCTATCCAATTCTTTCTTAAATGAATCCAGAGACTGGGCCTCTACTGCCCTCTGGGGCAGAGCATTCCACACAGCCACCACTCTCTGGGTGAAGTAGTTTCTCCTCATCTCTGTCCTAAATGGTCTACCCCGTATTTTTAAGTTGTGTCCTCTGCTTCGGCACTCCCCCATCAGCGGAAATATGTTTCCTCCTGCCAGAGTGTCCAATCCTTTCATAATCCTCTCTATTTCAATCAGATCCCCTCTCAGTCTTCTAAACTCAAGGGTATACAAGCCCAGTCGCTTCAGTCTTTCCGTGTAAGGCAATCCTGCCATTCCAGGAATTGACCGTGTGAACCTACACTGCACTCCCTCAATAGCCAGAATGTCTTTCCTCAAATTTGGAGACCAGAACTGTACACAGTACTCCAGGTGTGGTCTCACCAGGGCCCTGTACAGCTGCAGAAGCACCTCTTTGCTTCTATACTCAATTCCTCTTGTTATGAAGGCCAGCATGCTATTAGCCTTCTTCACTACCTGCTGTACCTGCATGCTTGCCTTCATTGACTGGTGGACAAGAACACCCAGATCTCTCTGAACAGCCACTTTACCTAATTTGATACCATTGAGGTAGTAATCTGCCTTCATGTTCTTGTCACCAAAGTGGATAACCAGACATTTATCCACATTAAACTGCATCTGCCATGCATCTGCCCACTCACCCAACTTGTCCAGGTCACCCTGTAATCTCCTAACATCCTCATCACATTTCACCCTACCACCCAGCTTTGTATCATCAGCAAATTTGCTAATGTTATTGCTGATACCATCTTCTATATCATTTACATATATTGTAAAAAGCTGCGGTCCCAGCACGGATCCCTGCGGTACCCCACTGGTCACTGCCTGCCATTCCGAAATGGAGCCGTTAATCACTACCCTTTATTTCCTATTAGCCAACCAATTCTCTATCCAATCTAGTACTTTGCCCCCAATACCGTGCACCCTAATTTTACTCACTAACCTCTTGTGTGGGACTTTATCAAAAGCTTTCTGAAAGTCCAGGTACACTACATCCACTGGATCTCCCTCGTCCATCTTCCGAGTTACATCCTCAAAAAATTCAAGAAGATTAGTCAAGCATGATTTCCCCTTCATAAATCCATGCTGACTCTGTCCTATCCTGTTACTATTATCCAAATGTGTCGTAATTTCATCCTTTATAATAGACTCCAGCATCTTTCCCACCACAGAGGTTAGACTAACTGGTCTATAATTTCCTGCTTTCTCCTGCCCACCCTTCTTAAAAAGTGGCACAACATTAGCCGCCCTCCAATCATCAGGAACCGACCCCGATTCTATTGAACTCTGGAAAATAATCACCAGCGCATCCACGATTTCCCTAGCCACCTCCTTCAGTACCCTGGGATGCAGGCCATCAGGTCCCGGAGACTTATCAACCTTCAGACCTAACAGTCTCTCCAACACCAAATCCTGGCAAATATAAATTCCCTTAAGTTCAGGTCCTTCAGCCACTGTTACCTCAGGGAGATTGCTTGTGTCTTCCCCAGTGAACACAGATCTGAAGTACCCATTTAATTCCTCTGCCATTTCTTTGTTCCCAATAATATATTCCCCTGTTTCTGTCTTCAAGGGCCCAATTTTTGTCCTAACTATTTTTTTGCCTTGGACATACCTAAAAAAGCTTTTACTATCCTCCTTTATATTCTTGGCCAGTTTACCTTCGTACCTCATTTTTTCTCTGCGTATTTCCTTCTTACTAATCCTCTGTTGTTCTTTAAAAGCTTCCCAGTCCTCAGTTTTCCCACTTATCTTCGCTAAGTTATACTTTTTCTCTTTTAACTTTATATGTTTCTTTACTTCCCTCGTCAGCCACGCCCGCCCATGTCTCCTCCTGGGATCTTTCTTCCTTTTAGGAATGAACTGATCCTGCAACTTCTGTATTATACACAGAAATATCCGCCATTGTTCCTCCATGGTCTTCCCTGAACCTTGGTAATTGGAAAGAGTTCAGGAACTTAACATTGAATAGCTTGCTTTTTTTCTCTTATTAATTTATTAAAGTTGTGACTGCTTTATCAGTATCTGACTTGTGTCTGTTTGTTGATTTCAATACTATGAGGTGCCCAGATAAACATATTTTAAACAATACACTGGAGAAGGTGGTTGGACTTGTGTGTTTTCCCATGGATTACACAGGAATGAGATGATTAACTGGTGAATTTGCTTGTTACTGCTGTTCATTGAAGGAGTATTGGCCAACATACTGGGATACTCTGTCCTTACTTATGTAAGTGTCTCAGATTTTTAACACACAGCTAAATGCAACAAACAGGAAGTCAGGTAAACATTTTACCTGAAGATTGGAATCACGGCAACTGCATTTCCACACACATCATTTACTGCATCCGCTGCACCCGATGTGGCCTCCTCTATATTGGAGAGACAGGCCACCTACTTGCGGAACGTTTCAGAGAACACCTCTGGGACACCCAGAACAACCAACACAACCACCCCGTAGCTCAACACTTCAACTCCCCCTCCCACTCCACCAAGGACATGCAGGTCCTTGGACTCCTCCATCGCCAGACCATAGCAACACGACGGCTTGAGGAAGAGCGCCTCATCTTCCGCCTAGGAACCCTCCAACCACAAGGGATGAACTCAGATTTCTCCAGTTTCCTCATTTCCCCTCCCCCCACCTTGTCTCAGTCCCAACACTCGAACTCAGCACCACCTTCCTAACCTGCAATCTTCTTACTGACCTCTCCACCCCCACCCCCACTCCGGCCTATCACCCTCACCTTATCACCCTCACCTTAACCTCCTTTCACCTATCGCATTTCCAATGCCCCTCCCCCAAGTCCCTCCTCCCTACCTTTTATCTCAGCCTGCTGGACACACTTTCCTCATTCCTGAAGAAGGGCTCATGCCCGAAACGTCGATTCTCCTGCTCCTTGGATGCTGCCTGACCTGCTGCGCTTTTCAAGCAACACATTTTCATCACTGTAACTGTGTCAAGTTAACATCAGTCAATGACAAACAATGTGAGAAGTAAAGTAATGTAATGAACTTTCAGGGGAATGGGTTTTAAGTAGGTTCATAATTGTTTAGCAAATCTGCTTTTAACCCATGAGGAATTTAGTCATAATTTTCAAAGTAAATATGACTGTTAATCTTGATGATTAAATTTATTCTTCTTATAAGAAGGTTTAGGGAAAGCACTTTAGAAATGTCAGTGTTAGAGCACTAGGTCATGAATGATTAATCTTAGAGATTAGCTTTGATTGCAAAAAATAAATTGAACCTTATTTAGCATGCTGAACTCCGATGGTCTGCTATTTAATCAAAATCTAAAAGAGGAGATGTTGTTGCTCAGAATTTAAATTCATTTCCCCTGCTGTTTTCTGCTCATATTAATGGCTGACAAGCCACCTGTACTTGCGTTAAGAATCCCATGCGTGACTGGTAATAGAATTGTTCTGCCCTATTTGTGACTTTCCATTGGTGAATTATGTATGACACAATTCAGGCTTTCAGTGACAGCTGGGAATGAGTTGCCAACTGGGATCCAGAAAAACTACATAAAGCTAGTGAAGTGATTTGGAATCATTCTTCAAGCAGTCACCCCAGGTTGAGTATGGATGTTATTAAAGCCCCGTATAATAGTCAAAAGAAAATATTATTAAAAATAATGTAATCTCAGAGTCTTAAATCTCATGCCAACATATGGCAGGTGTGTGGAATTGACTTATGTCGACTATCAATTGGCTGAGCTGGTCAGAGCTGGAATGAGGAACATGCCCAGGATTCCCAATTCTTGCAGCAATTATTCCTGCCAATGTGAAATCGGTCAGCATTCTTTGTGTGGATTGAAGAGGATGCGGGGGGAATATTTAATTCTGCCTTTTGGTGATAATAATGATGGAACAAGTTGATACTACAAGGTCAGGTCTCCTACAAAAATAGCAGAGAGGTAAAATGTTTGGCATGATCTGTTTTACAATTGCATCCTTTGAAATGAACACTCAGGGCTGTATCATACTGGATCAAGGAGGCAGAGTCACTGGTAAATAACCAACACCAAGCAGCATTTGGACTAGCTTTTCACAGTTAACAGCCTGACTCTGAGAGAATCCTTGCCCCAAGAAGGAATACAACCAATTTTTAATAATTAAGAGGCCATTTAGCACTTTGCTGATGGTTGGTTGAGCAGATTGAGAATTGGTCATGCCCTTTTTACAGTTCAATAAGATACCAGACGAATAATCCAGAGGGCATTAACAAAATATACCTGCCATTTTAGGTGTTTAGAGGCATAATAAAATTCATAGACTCCCTAAGCTATGGAAATAGGCCATTCATGCTAACAAGTCCACACTAACCCACTGAACAGCACCCTAGCCAGTCTCACCCCATTATCCTATAATTCCCATGGCAAATCCACCTGACCTACACATCCCTGAACACTGTGAGCAAATAAGCATGGTCAATCCACCTAACCCACACATCATTGGATTGTGGGAGGAAGCCTGATCACCGGGAGGCAACCCATGAAGATGCAGAGAGAATGTACAAGCTCCACACAAACAATCGCTTGATGCTAAAGTTGAACCTGGGCTCTGTGTGCTGTGAGGCTGCAGGGCTAATCACTGAGCCACCATGCCACCCCAAGTAATTGCTGTTGAACAAGATTTCAGTCAGTCACAATCATATGGAATATAGCTAGTTACCTTTGAACCACACCAACTAAGAAAAAGACAAATAACTTAAAATATTAAATTTTCTGTTGAGAAATAAATAATTGAATCATAATTTGCACCAAATTATTCCTATCTATCTCCTCAAGATCTCTGATCTTTTCATCTCTGAATTTGAACCGTCTGTCTCTGGAAGTTGAATGCAAATTATGTTCACCTTACTGAAAGCCACTCTGTCTCATTTTGTATAGGCTTGGTTCTCTGTGGGGGATTGCAACACAGCCTGCAAAGTGAGTATCACTCTAAAATTCAATATGCTTTTCCACAGTCAATACCCACTTCTTCACCCTCCTATTTTGGGTGTTTGAAACCATACATCGTGGTCAACAAGGTGACAAATCAAACATTCATGTTTGGTGCTATCACAATCTTAATTTCGTTATAAATTCTTCAGCATTTGTCTCCACGGTGTTCAAACAAATAACTGGGTTCTTGAAGAAAGTTGAATTATTTGCTGCTGGGTAAAAGCCCAGGTATCTCTTAATAATTATGCTCCAGATCAAATTCCTCAAGCGAAGAACAGCCTTTCAAAATTGAAGTGTGGAACACATTGCCCCAGAGATGGCCAATAGAGGCAAATTGTGCCCCGCTTTGCTGACAGTGGTCCTGGTGGATAGGGTGGAGGACAGGAAGGCTGTCCTCAGGACCACAAGAGGAGACAACTCCAGCTGACCCTGCCAGCCCAGGTCAGCGACATTTCCATAATATACAGAAAGATCTAGCAATGCAGGAAGTAAGTTAATGACCTGCGTATTCTGCAAGTGTCTCTCTGCAGCCACACATTCTGCCACTCCACCACCCTTCACCAAACTTCATAGCCTACCATTCTCACTATCACCTGCCTCCCTCACTCTCTCTCAGTCACCCCAGACATCGTTCGCTCCCCAATCCCCATCCCCCAACCTCCAGACTACTAATCCTGCATACCCTCCACACATCATATTTAATCATTCAGGGCACTTCACCAACATTACCCCATCTGTACCAACACCAATAGCTATGCCAACCAAGTCTTGTGTTAAAAGAAAATAGCCCAGAGTAAGGTAGAAGTGTCTAAACTGGGTGGTGGAGTGTTGGAGACATTTATGTGTTCACTCTCAATGAAGAGAGGAACATTGCCTTAGCATCTTAGATGGTGGTCACTCATAGATGATGCTGACACCTGCATGACGAGGTAACCAAGTAAGATTCATTGACAAGTGCTTTGCTGCTCTCCCACTGTCAGCACTGTGAATATGTTCTTAACATACCTAAGTTTATGCCCATACTTCACAACCCATTCGCTCTCTTCTTTTCCGCTGCCACAGCAGAAGGCACACAGTTTCTGTCCTGAAGAGACTGTTCATCCTGATGAAGGCTCCTGCTCCATTCCTGTGGAAGAAGAAGACACAGACTCCTCAGAGGAAGCACTGGTGAAGCTGCCTCAGGCATGCATCACCAACTCGGATACAGACCCCCCTGTGGATTTCTTATATAGATTGGATTCAAGAGTACAACCTGGTGAGCAATCTGGTGAGCACATCACTGGCACATCTCCAAAAGGCCAGGAAGAAATGCCACAAATTGCTGGCACTCAGATGCCTCTGAGAGACCAGACATCTACTGAGCCTCAGGCTGGAGAGGTCCCCATGAAGTAGGTAATTAATAAAAAGCTGACACAAGAGCAGCCAGCAGGTTTACCAGAGAGACTTAGTTAACTGGGTCAAATTTTGGAGGAATCCACCCACTCAACCTGTCCCATGCAGCCTCTGGCTGTCTCCAGTGTTGCATTGGCAGCTATGGAGAGCCAGGTCCAGTGCATTCAGTGTCTGCTAGATATAAACAGTGTCACTGGAAGTAAATGAGGACTACTCCATTTAGACATTGAGACATGGTCATTTGATTGAAGCACATTAGCAACTGGCATAGGCTGCACTTCTGATATTGATGTAGTGGTATACACAACTATATCCACCCCATGACTGATCATTCTGGGCAAACATGACAAGCTGCCTGGCTTTGTGTCTGCACTACTATTAAGCAAGGCAAAACAGAAGTATAATTCTGAAGAAAAGTTATATTGGACTCAAAAGATTAAATCAATTTTTCTCTCTACAGATGCTGCCTGACCTGCTGCATTTCTCAGGCCTTTTCTGTGCTTGTTTCAGAAGTAATGTGAGGCTGACTGATGTGCCAAGACATGGCAGGGATGCAGTGTGTATCCAAATCAGCAGAGAGTAAGTGAGCAGTGAGAAAGCAAGCTAAGAGTCCTGAGGTGTACCCTGTTCCAGTGCACAAGACAGGGGCCTGGCTCCATGCAGAAAGGACTCCAGCAGCAGCATTGCATTGTAAGAAGGCTGTGAGTGCAGTATCAAAATGCTGAAACTGCATGGTATGTGTGTCAGAGATGTGTCATGCTGGCTTGATGAGGTTGATGTTTGGATAATGTGAGTCTTTGTGCATTGAAGGAGAAGATGTTTCCTGACAATGGAACAGACCCTGAGATATTGTGGGATGCTGGCCAGGATGGAGGCCTGGAGTAGATTGTTGGGAGTTGATTAGATTAGATTACTTACAGTGTGGAAACAGGCCCTTCGGCCCAACAAGTCCACACCGCCCCGCTGAAGCGCAACTCACCCATACCCCTACATCTACCCCTACCTAACACTACGGGCAATTTAGCATGGCCAATTCACCTGGCCTGCACATCTTTGGACTGTGGGAGGAAACCGGAGCACCCGGAGGAAACCCACGCAGACACGGGGAGAACGTGCAAACTCCACACAGTCAGTCGCCTGAGGCGGGAATTGAACCCTGGTCTCTGGCGCTGTGAGGCAGCAGTGCTAACCACTGTGCCACCGTGCCACAGTTGTTGCTGTTTAGTTTCTCTCTTGCATGTAAGTAAGGCAAGATTAGGAAATAATGATGCCAGTAGGTCCCTCACCTTCCTAGTGAAGTTCTCATCATTTTGTTGAAATCTTATGCGTGAAATCAGACATTTCTTTCATGACTTTAAAAAGCTTGTTTTTCCATTCTCGCCATATTGCCCCAACTGTCTCAGCATTGCTATGTCATTCATGGTCTGGAAAAGTTTAGCCTTATGTTCCTGACTGCAGTCAGTGCTGGTTTAGTAGAAGCTGTAACTCCACACTGGTAAAAACTGATTAATTACAGAAGGTCATTACACCTTAACATTCCAAAACAAAGCCATGTCTCTCCACCATTCCTTCACCCTCCAGAAGATTTCAGCAGTACTTTCATTTTAGAAAAATAGTAATGGCAGCCAGATGTTCTCAAATATACAGCTCAAAAGATAATTAAAATATTGCTGTCCTTTTATTGTTGACTTATTTGGAAGAAATAATTAATTTTGTACTTGTCAGTCTGTTGCAAAATAAATTATTTAAAATTTAGAGGGCAAATTCATTTTGGACACCTGCAAGAGTTCCAAAAGAGTTTTACATTTTCCATGGACTTCCAATTCCTTTGCTAGTTACCTGTCTCCGGGATGAAACACTAAAAGGGGAAACCTGTAGTGTTAATTGTCTGAGGGAGGTGATGGTCTAGTGGTATTATCACTGGACTATTAATCCAGAGACGCAAGTAAAGTCATGTCTTGTCATGACAGATGGTGGAATTTATTAACAAATCTAAGAAGTGAATGATGGTCATGCATCCATTGCGCGATGTTGGAAAAATCTACCTAATTCACTAATGTCCTTCAGGGAAGGAAACTGCCATCCTTGCCTGGTCTGGCCAAATGTGACACCAGACCCACAGCAATGTGCCTGTCTCTGAAATGCCCTTTGGGCAATAAATGCTGACCTATCCAGTGATGCCCTCATCCCGTGAATGAATAAAAACAAAAGGTTTCTTTAAAGATTCCATTAGAAAATTACTCAGTGGGCACTTTATTCACTAAGTCATGAAGCATACTTCTTATTTCTTGCTCTGTGTTTGTTTCCATGTAACTAACCTTAAAAATTAGTCCACTTTAACTTCCGACACAATGTTTTTGATCTTAACAGGCAATTTGAACTTTTCCCAATCATCAGAAAGTAAGAGGGAGGCAGATAAAATAGAGTGAGACCACTTCCCATTGTGTTCTCATCCATTCCCAATTTTAACACTGCTGGCTTTGAATCTATGAGCTATCACATACATAGGATCTAATGATATAGCTCACAATTGGACCAACCACAGTAACAACTCCACCATGTAAAAACAGGTGGCACATCACAGTGAAGTGGAAAAACCGTCCCTCAGAGCAGTCAAGAGGAGCAGGAATGCCTACAACTAGCCAACAGTCACATTCCACCTCAAACAGCTGACTGCTGGCATTCAAATGAAGTTCCTTAGTTAAAACTGCTCGGGCGCCAACTTTCGCTCTCTGGAAGGAATGCCATGCACTCTTGTCAGTTTCCAACATGGTGTTAAAATCAATGGTTGTATTTATTTTCTGCCTTCCAGAACAGACAGTGCACAATAAAGCAGCCCCCATGTAATGTCTGTTGCACCCTACCATGATAAAGAGAAATCGTTAGTCCTGTGGCGTACCATCCACATTTTCCATGCAAGTTGAATTTACAGGAGGCTTGGCCTGCTAATGAGAGTTGGAACAAAGCCCAGACTGGAATATTTTGATGGAGTGCAGAGATCATCAGCTGCGAGATCAACGGCACTTGTATTGCATCTGTGTCACTGCTCCATTTCTCATACCACTGCTACTTGCCATTTCTCTGAATGAGGAAACCAGTTAATACTAAATCAATTTCATTTATTCTGAGTAATACTCTTCTGAAAGATGTATTGAAGAAAAGCAAGTAACAAAGGGAATTGTATCTGTTATTTTGTGGCTGCTGTATTTTTTTTTCTCTTACTATCATGTCTACCCAGTGTCTTCATTAAGTGGCATTGTGCCCAGCAGAATGTGTGTGAAAAATTTTCAGAAACTAAATTTGGAAAATGCCTAATCTTTTTGACAGTGCAGCTCTAACTTTAAATGAAGCTTAAATTGGCAAATCGTATCACCATTAATCTTGGCTACACTATGTTACATGTGTGCACTGACTACTAATGATTTAATATTCCTTATTCCTGACTCCTGCAAAAGCAGAAAAATGTGTTGCATGCACTTTTATACACAAAGATGGTCCTTTTGAAATCATTATGGCCAGTACCATCTAGTTTGACCTGGTTGCAATTCATTCGCACCTCATTTGATGTAGCTAATTGATGGTAGGAAAAATATGAACATTTTGATCATATTTTCTATTTACTCACATCAGATCCAGCAGCCAGTATGCCTGGGAGTATACATGCATTGGACAGAATGTATAAACCCCTGAAGGGGCTTGACAGATGAGAGGCCAGGAGGTTTCTCCCTCTGGCTATGAAAGTGGAAGTTGAGGAATCTCAGGAAAAAAAGAATTGATCATCTCGGACAGTGAGAAGGAAGGTTTTCTTCACTCAAAATGTTGTATATCTTTGGAATTCTTCACACAGGAGGTTTCTAATTGCTGCACTGTTAAATATGTTCATGCCTGAAATAGATTTTTGGCCCCATGGGCAATCATTGATTATAATGAGTAAGTTGCAGAGGAGATTTGAGGTATAAGATCAATTGTGATTGAATTGAATGGTGTACTAGCCTTCAGGAGCCATGTAGTAAAGTCCTGCCCCTATATTTTATGTCTTAGATGTTCTTATTACACTGTCATCTTGTTGTATTAGATCACAGCAATTCAGTTTTTGTATGCAGATGTAAAACAAGTGAGAACAAAATACACGCACAGAATAAGAGAGACAATTCCCCATCTTACTTGCTTTTCTTCATGATATGGTTTCAGAAGAGTATCACTTTTGTATAGCAAATTCACATAATAGAAAATCCTTGATATTTTTATCTTAAAAATGTTCTACATAATCTTTATACATTTCGGATACATATTAAGACCTGACTCAGTGAAATCAGACCTGAATTACTCAACCATTGTTCAAGGTAGCTTCTGAGTTTCAAGTTGAATTTTGATGTACATTTGTAAGAGTTCTCCACGATTTTGTTTGTCTGGAATAAGCTGGATATATATACCTTCTCAAGGACAGGTTCCAATGGGTTCATGTTTCCTCAGTCTCCTTTTTTTCTATTCCCTAGTATATTGCTATTCAGAGATTTTTAAATAATGACAGTATAAAAGTCCTCTAGCCCAGATGGAATACGCTCCAGCTTGCCTTTTACTGTAGGCAGCCACAGCATCTGTTTTACTTACTCCTCCTCTCCCTCTATTAATTGCAGAAAAAAAACATTTAACAGCCCTTTTCAGTTCAGGAGAAGAATCATATCAAACCTAAAATGTTACCTCTCTTTCACTTTCCAGAGAAGCTGCCAGATCTGTTGAGTTTCTCCAGCTTTTTCTGTTTTTATTTCGGATTTCCAACATCTACAATATTTTATGTTTATTCCAGTGTCAGGGAAGTTAGTAACGCTCCAGAGACTTGAAGTAATTGTCTAAAGAACAATTTATATATAGTAAATCTGAAATACACTGTGTGAAACTGTAATAGAAACTGATTCAATGGTAGCATTCAAATGGAGTTGGATAAATATGTAAAGAGGAAAATATTGCAGAGCTATAAGAAAGGTGCAGGGGGCATCTGGAAAACTGCTTCAAGGAATCTGCACAGGCACAATAGGTCAAATGGCCACTTCCTGTGATATTCTAGTCTATGGTCCTATAATAAATTATACTTCATAGTAGTTCTCAGCTATTTCTGAATAATGTTTGGCTTGGTTTGAAATCTTGATTAACAGCAACAGTGGTAACAGCCAAGGCTGCAATATTCCAACAAACTGATATCATTCTCCAAAATTAAGGTAAATATCAGGCTGGTGGATGCGCCAATTTGACATGAAATCATTTTTTCCAAAGTTGAATGAATCATCATGTGTGACACTGAGGAATTTAGTGATCTAGTTTCAAGGGTATTAAAGATTGCTGTTATTCTAATCTGAGTCAAATATTGGTAAATCAGATCCATAAATATCTGCTTGTTGGAACCAACGACACTATTGCATCAAACTTAAGACAATAAAGTTGAGGCAATTTTGGATGATATTCTGGGCAGTGACTTCAGGTATTTGTTGCATCTGAATTAAACCGTTGAGTCGATTTCAGATTATGGGGGAAACGGTCTGTTTCCAGAGGTTTTAACATGTGACTGTCCATGCCCATCGCTTTATGGTGTCAAGAAAGCAGACACACTATGTGCTCAATATAAGATAAGGTCTAGGTTATTGATATGGATGCAGTCCATACCCCTGACAATGAAAATCAATGACATTTATCAAGTATGTACATCAGATACAAGGGAGGGTGAGAGCTGACATCTCTGGAATCGTACACACTTTGGTCCCATTAGGCTAGCTATTAATAGAGTACGTATCAATCCGTTGTACTACAATGCTGCCTCATCATTTAAATGATTTCAGCTCTGTTAATTGTCTGCATACCCAGCAGAGGGACCAGCAAAATGTTTGGCTACAGTGTGTCACAGATAGGCTGCACATCAAAGATGCTGCAGTCTTCAGAGTCCTAGAAACAAAAAACGCACAAAATGGAGAAACTAGCAAGAGGGAGCATTCTCAAAACTTGGATGTCACTCCAAAGGAGAAAATGAGGACTGTAGATGCTGGAGATCAGAGTTGAAAAGAGTGGTACTGGAAAAACGCAGCAGGTCAGGCAGCATCCTAAGAGCAGGAGAATCGATGTTTTGGGAAGGGCTAATGCCCAAAATATCGATTCTCCTGCTACTCAGATGCTGCCGGACCCGCTGTGCTTTTCCAGCACCACACATTTCAACTGTGTCACTCTGAAGGTTTAGTCCAGGAGAAGGAAGGGAGAATAGACATAATTTTACATGCACATATAGAAATTAGAAACAGGAGCAAGATACTCAAACCCTGAAATCTGCTTCAGCATTGAATAAGTTTATAGCTAATTGGATAGCTCTATATTCTTGCCTAACCCTGACAAACTTCCACCTTCTCGTTTTATTAAGTATCTTTTTACCATTGAAGAATACTCAAGGATTCTGCTTCCCTCACTTTTTTCAGTAAGAGAGTTCCAAAGACTCACAAACATTTGTGTGAAAAAAAATCTTGTCTTCATTTTCTTAAATGTGGGATGCCTTATTTTTAAACTATGACCCCTAGATATAGGTTCTCACAGAAGAGGAAACATGGCACGGTGACACAGTGGTTAGCATTGCTGTCTCACAGAGCCAGAGACCCGGGTTCAATTCCTGCCTCAGGTAACTGTCTGTGTGGAGTTTGCACATTCTCCCCGTATCTACATGGGTTTCCTTTGGGTGCTCTGGTTTCCTCCCACAGTCCTAAGATGTGCAGGTTAGGTGAATTGGCCATGCTAAATTGCCCGTAGTGTTAGGTGAAGGAGTAAATATAGGGGAATGGGTCTGGGTGGTTTACTCTTCAGAGGGTCGGTGTGGACTTGTTGGGCTGAAGGGCCTGTTGTACAGCAGAGGAGAGGTTGTACAGCAGAGGCACCAAGCCATCTACCAGAACCATTGGAGTAATCAATCAGAGGCCTTGGAGATTCCTACAGTCTGAATGGGAGCAGCCAGCTCAAACAGATCACGATTTTGGGTTTTTTTTTCCAGCAGTCAGAAGCTGTTCGGGGTCTGAGAAGAGTTGGAGCTTCAGTAAATGATTCCAAGCTGTTACTTTCATTGCAGTCTCTCTTGATGTACTTTTCCTCCTGGACTAAAGTATTACATGTAAGAATCTGTGTCTGAATTTGCCTTTTTGCCAAGGGGTATGTTTATGGGATGGCATTATATTGGAACAGCTAATTAGTAATGTGTACTGTATCTATTATTTGGTTAATTTTTCCAATAGTTAAGTTATTCTAATTTTCTTTTTTCTCTTGTTTGTTTTTTAACTATAGTTCTTAAAGAAGTAGTGTTTAACTTAACGTTGGGTAGTTTGACCAGTAACATCACATCTGGAACACTCACTTTATATCTTCCTTTAAAATAAGAAAAGGTTAGAGTCTGGGTTACCTTAAAATATTTTGAGGGGTTCTCGTCTGGTCCATAACACCCAGCACTGGTCTCTGTGGTACACTATTCATTATATTTTGTTGATCAGAAAATGAAGCTTTCTGCTCATTCTCTGGGCTGTGACTGTCTCTGGAGACCCTCAATGAAAACTCTGTGAAATTTAAAGGGAGGAGATGACCAGAAAGCTCAATTGCCAAAGCCTGACACCATGCCAATTGAAATTCAGTGACTTCAGACAAAATATGATCCAGGACAGCAACACCCTCTCACTCCACTCAAAACACTGCAACTCATCACTCACCCAGCAGCAGTCAGGATTCATGTCTAACATTCAAGTTGTCCACCTCATCTTCACACCCACATGCCAGAATCACATCTGAAACTGACTGCTTCCACAGAGCACCATTTATTCAGCTATGATAGACACATCACCCGAACACATTACAAGACAGCTCTAATGGTTTTTCCTTGCCCTCATGACAAAGCAAAGCAGAAGCAGAGAAAGAGCAGGTCTGTCCGCCTCTCCTCATCCCTCTGAAGGAGATAGCACACTGCCTTATAGAGCCAGCTGTGAGTAATACCATTGTGTCCCAGCATTCAGGATCATGGTAAATTCCTACCCAGTTCTCAAAGTCCCACACCCTTGTCCTGCTATTTGACATGAAGTACCAGTTTCAGTTAGTTTGAATATGGACCTTCTGCCATCTACCACATTACCCGCCCTACTTCAACACTTAGTATAGCCTATGTATGACTCTCGATTCACAACAATGTGGCTGAATCTGAACTGCTCCCTGAACCGACCTTACAACCCATTCAGTAGTATCTAACCACGACAAATCCGAACGAATGCAATGAAACCAAATGGGTGGCCTACCATCAAGCTAGGCAGCAAAAATGAGCATGGTAAACATAACCCTTAAAAAACCCTCCTTACTAACATCTGCAGTCTTGTGCCTAAATTGGGAGAGATTTTCCATAGATGAATCAAGCAACAACTTGTCATAGTAATACTCAACCATAACTAACAATGTCCCAGACATCACAATCACCATAGAACATAGAACATTAGAGCATTAGAGCATTAGAGCGCAGTATGTGCCCTTCAGCCCTCGATGCTACACTAACCTGAGAAAACAATCTAAAGCCGATCTAACCAACACTATTCCATTATCATCCATATGTTTATCCAATGACTATTTAAATGCCCTTTAAGTTGGTGAGTCTACTACTGTTGCAGGCAGGGCATTCCACATCCTTACTACTGTGTGAGTAAAGAACCTACTTTGACATCTCTCCTATATCTATCACCCCTCAATTTAAAGCTATGTCCCATCTTGCTAGCCATCACCATTCAAGGAAAAAGGCTCTCACTGTCCACCCTAGCTAGTCCTCTAATCATTTTGCCTGCCTCTATTAAGTCACCTCTTAACCTTCTTCTCTGAAATGAAAACAGCCTCATGTACGTCAGCCTTTCCTCACAAGACCCTTCACTCAATACCAGGCAACATCCTGGCAAATCCCCTCTGAACTCTTTCCAATGCTTCCATATCCTTCCTATAATGTGGTGACCAGAACAGTACACAATACTCCAAGTGTAGCCGCACCAGAGTTTTGTACCGATACAACATGACTTCATGGCTCCAAAACTCAAACCATCTACCAATAGAAGCTAACATACCGTACGCCATCTTTAAAATCCTATCAACCTGGGTGGCAACTTTCAGGGATCTCTGCACATGGACACAGAGATCTCTCTGCTCATCCACATTACCAAGAATCTTACCATTAGCCCAGTACACTGTATTCCTGTTATTCCTTCCAAAGTAAATCACCTCACTTTCTGCATTAAATTCAATTTGCCACTTCTCAGCCCAGCTCTGCAACTTATCTATGTCCCTCTGTAACCTGCAACATCCTTCCTCACTGTCCACAACTCTACTGACTTTAGTTTCGTCCGCAAATTTACTAACCCATCCTTCTATACCTTCATTCAGGTCATTTATAAAAATGACAAACAACAGTGGCCCCAGAACAGATTCTTGCAGTACATCACTAGTAACTGAACTTTTCCCATGCACCACCAGCCTCTGTCTTCTTTCAGCTAGCCAATTCTGATCCAAACCGCTAAATCACCCTCAATCCCATGTCTACATATTATCTGCAATAGCCTACCATGGGGAATCTTAACAAATGCCTTACTGAAATCCATATATACCACATCAAGTGCTTTATCCTCATCCATCTGTTTGGTCACCATCTCAAACAACTCAATAAGGTTTGTGAGGCATGATCTACCATTCACAAAACCATGTTGACTAGCCCTAATCAAATTATTCTATTCTAGATTATTGTAAATCCTATCTTTTATAACCCTTTCCAAAACTTTTCTCACAACAGACGGAAGGCTCACTGGTCTATAATTACCAGGGTTGTCTCTACTCCCCTTCTTAAATAAGGGACAACATTTGCTCTCCTTCAGTCTTCTAGCACTATTCCTGTAGACAATGACAACATAAAGATCAAAGCCAAAAGCTCTGCAATCTCCTGCCTGGCTTCCCAGAGAACCCTAGGACAAATCCCATCTGGCCCAGGTCCTTATCTATTTTCACACTTTCCAGGATTGCTAACACCTCCTCCTTATGACCCTCAATCCTATCTAGCCTAATAGCCTGTATCTCAGCATTCTCCTCGACAACATTGACTTTTTCCTGTGTGAATATTCATTTAGCGCCTGTCTTACCTCTTTAGACTCAACGCACAACTTCCCACTAATGTCCTTGACTGGCCCTAATCTTACTCTAGTCATTCTTTTATTCCTGACATGCCTACAGAAAGCTTTAGGATCTGCCTTGGTCCTACCTGCCAAAGACTTCTCACGTTCCCTCCTGGCTCTTTTTAGCTCTCTCTTTAGGTCCTTCCTGGTTCACTTGTAACTTTGAAATGTCCTAACTGAGCTTTCACATCTCATTTTTACATAAGCCTTCTTTTTCCTCTTGACAAGAGATTCAACTTCTTTAGAAAACCACTGTTCCCTCGCTCAACAACTTCCTCCCTGCCTGACAGGTACATACTTATCAAGGACACACAATATCTGTTCCTTGAACAAGCTCCACATTTCAATTGTGCCCATCCCCAGCAGTTTCTTTCCCCATCCTGTACATCCTAAATCTTGTCTAATCGCAACATAATTGCCTTTAACCCAGCTATAACTCTTGCCCTGCAGTACATACTTATCCCTTTCCATCACTAAAGTAAACATAACCGAATTGTAGTCACTATCACCAGAGTGCTCACCTACATCCAAATCTAACACCTGGCCTGGCTCATTACCCAGTACCAAATCCAATGTGGCCTCGCCTCTTGTTGGCCTCTCTACAAACTGTGTCAGGAAACCAGCCTACCCACATTGGACAAAAACTGACCCATCTAAAGTACTTGAACTATAAGATTTCTAGTTAATATTTGGAAAGTTCCAGACCCCCAAAAAACTACCCTGTTACTTTCACTCCAATCCAGAATCATCTTTGTTATCCGTTCCTCTACGTCTTTGGAACCTTTCAGTGGCCTATAGAAAATTCCCAACAGGGTGACCTCTCCTTTCCTATTTCTAACCACCTCCCCCTCTTTTACCACATTCCCTGATCTTACTGAAACATCTAACCCCAGAAACTGCAACAACCATTCTTGTCCTGCTCTATCTGTGTCTCCGCAATGGCCACAACATTGAAGTCCCAGCTACCAACCCATGCTGCAAGTTCACCCACCTTATTTTGGTTGCTGCTTGCATTAAAGTAGACACATTTCCAACCACCTTCCTGCCTGCTGGTATACTTCTGCAACCTTGAAACCTTATTCATGACCTCACTACCATCAACCTCCTGCACACTGGAGCTACATTTCAGGTTCCCATCCCCCTGCTAATGTCCCCAAACTGCATTAGCAAATTTACACCCAAGATATTGGTACCCCTCTGGTTCAGATGTAAACCATCCAATTTGTAGAAGTCCTAGCAACCCCAGAATGAGCCCCAGTTATCCAGGTATCCGAAACCCTCCCTCCTGCATCATCCCTGTTCAACTGCTCTCTCTCCCTATTCCTCGCCTCACTAGGACGTGGCACAGGTAACAAACCAGAGATAACAACTCTGTTTGTTCCAGCTCTAAGCTTCCATTTTCTGAGTATGCCAAGTCCCACTGGCAAAACAGACCCACCAGAGGCAGTGGCGCCGTTGTTTACAGTTGGGAGTTCTCAACACCGTCTCCAAGCCCATACGGACCCCTTGACCCTCATGGCATCAGGTCAAACATGAACAAGCAAAATTCCTGTTGATTAACCCTTACCTTCTGTTGATTAATTAATACATATTCAGGTTGAATTCAGGAGGAAGCACTGACTGGGGGTAAGGGTACAAATTGTACTCTGTGTGGGAGACTTCAAAGTTCATTGCCAAGAATGTCTCAGGAGCTCTGTGACTGCCAAAGCTGGCTCTGTCTTAGAAAATTTCGCTGCTGGACTGAAACATAGGAAAGTAGAAAATAGGAGCAGGATTAGACTAATCAGCCAACTCAGTACCTACACCTGCCTTCTCCCCATGTCCTGTGATCTCTTTAACTCAAAGAACTATAGCTAACCCCTTCTTGGAAACATTTAACAGTGTGGCCTCAACCACTTTCTGTAACAGAGAATTCCACAGGTTTGCTTTCCTACTGCATAAGTGGAGAAATGTTTCCTCACCTCAGACCTATAACCGTCAACAGTGATCCCTGACTCTGGACTCCCTCGTCATTGGGAATATCTTTCCTTTGTTTAACCTGTCTGGTGCTGTTTCCATTCTATTCAATTCTCGGCAAATCCCTCATTCTTCTAAACGCTTCTGAATACGATCCTAACCAATGCAACCTCTCTTAGAACATAGATCATAGAATATTACAACACAGTACAGGCCCTTTAGCCTGTGCTGACCTGTGAACCCAATCTAAAACCTATCTAACCAACATTATTCCATTATCATCCATATGTTTATCCAATGACTGTTTAAATATTGTTGAGTCCACTACTGTTGCAGGCAGGACATTCCACACCTCGGCTACTCTCTGAGTAAAGAAACTACTTCTGACATCTATCCTATATCTATCACTCTTCACCTTAAAGCTACGTCCCCTCATGCCATCACTAGCTGAGGAAAAAGGCTCTCACTGTCCACCCTATCTAATCTTCTGATCATCTTGTATGCCTCTATTAAATCACCTCTTAACCTTCTTCTCTCTAACAAAAACAGCCTCAAGTACCTCAGCCTTTCTTCACAAGACCCTCCCTCCATACCAGGCACCATCCTAGTAAATCTCCTCTGAACCCTTTCCAATGTTTCCACATCCTTCCTACCTTGTGGCGACCAGAACTGTATGCAATACTCCAAGTGCAGCTGCACCAGAATTTTGTACAGCTACAACATGACCATGTGACTCTGAAATTCAATCCCTCTACCAATAAAAGCTAACTGCCCTATCAACCTGGGTGGCAACTTTCAGGGATCTATGTCCATGGATACCGAGATCGCTCTGCTCATCTACACTACCAAGAATCTGATCATTAGCCCAGTGCTCTGTATTCCTGTTGCGCCTTCCAAAGTGAATCAGCTCACACTTGACAACATTAAATTCCATTTGCCACCTCTCAGCCCAGCTCTGCAGCTTACCTATGTCCCTCTGTAATCTGCAACATTCTTCCTCACTGTCCACAACTCCACCGACCTTGGCACCATTCGCAAATTTACTAACTCATCCTTACATCCTCATTTAGGTCATTTACAAAAATGACAACAGCAGTGGCCCCAAAACAGATCCTTGTGGTACACCACTCGTAACTGAACGCCAGGATAAACATTTCCCACCAGCCACCACCCTCTGCCTTCTTTCAGCTAGCCAATTTCTGATCCAAACCATTAAGTGACCCTCAATCCCATGCCTCTGTATTTTGTGCAATAGCCTACCATAGGGAACCTCATCAACTGCCTTACTGAAATCCATATACATCACATCAAATGCTTTACCCTCATCCACCTGTTTGGTCACCTTCTCAAAGGACTTAATGAGGTTTGTGAGGCATGATCTATCCTTCAAAAAACCATGTTGACTATCTCTAATCGAATTATTACTCTCTAGATGATTATAAACACTTTCTCTTATAACCTTTTACAACTCATTACCCACAACTGAAGTAAGGCTCACTCCTCTATAAATGCCAGGGTTGTCGCTACTCCCCTTCTTGAACAAGAGGACAACACTTGCTATCATCCAGTCTTCTGGCACTATTCCTGTAGACAATGATGACATAAAGATCAAAGCCAAAGGCTTTGCAATCTCCTCCCTGCCTTCCCAGAGAATTCTAGGATAAATCCCATCTGGCCCAGGGCACTTATTTATTTTCACACTTTCCAGAATTGCCCACACCTCCTCCTTGTGAACCTCAATCCCATTTAGTCTAGTAGTCTGTATCTCAGTATTCTCCTTGACAACATTGCTTTCTTCCAGTTTGAAAACTGACGAAAAATATTCATTTAGTACTTCCCCTATCCCCACGGGCTCCACGCACAACTTCCCACAACTGTCCCTGATTGGCCCCAACCTTACTCTAGTTTTTTTTTGTCCCTAATATATCTATAGAAAGCTTTAGGGTTTTCCTTGATCCTATCGGTCAACAATTTCTCATGTCCCGTCCTGGCTCTTCTTAGCTCTCTCTTTAAGTCCTTCCTGGCTCACTTATAACTCTCAAGTGCCCTAATTAAGCCTTTACATCTCATTTTTACATAAGCCTTCTTCTTTCTCTTGACAAGAGATTCAACTTCTTTAGTAAACCACGGTTCCCTCATTCGACCACTTCCTCCCTGCCTGACAGGTACATATTTACCAATAACATTTGTGCTTAAATAAGCACCACATTTCAATTTTGCCCATCCCCTGCAGTTTCCTTCCCTATCCTATGCATCCTAAATCTTGCCTAATTGCATCATAATTGCCTTTCCCCCAGCTATAACTCTTGCCATCCAGTGTTTATCTATCCCTTTCCATTGCTAAAATAAACATAACTGAAATTGTGGTCACTATCACCAAAGTTCTCACCTACCTCCAAATCTAACACTTGGTCTGGTTCATTACCCAGAATCAAATCCAATTTGGCCTCGCCCGTTGTTGTCATGTATACATACTGTGTCAGGAAAACATCCTGCACACATTGGACAAAAAAACTGACCCATCTAAAGTACTCGAATTGTAGTATTTCCAGTCAATAGTTGGAAAGTTAAACTCCCCCATAACAACTACCCTGTTAGCCTCGCTCCTACCCAGAATCATCTTTGCTATCCTTTCCTCTACATCTCTAGAACTTTTCGGGGGCCTATAGAAAACTTCCAACAGGATGACCTCCCCTTTCCTGTTTCTAACCTCAGCCCATAATACCTCAGTAAATGAGTCCTGAAATGTCCTTTCTGCCACCGTAATACTGTCCTTGACTAACAATGCCCCTCATTTACCACCTTCCCTGTTCTTACTGAAATGTCTAAACCCCAAACCTGCAACAACCATTCCTGTCTGCGGTATTTCTTCATACATCAGTCCCCGGGAATCAATCTGACATATCTTCGCTGCACTCCCTCCAGAGACATAACATTCTTCCTCAAAGTAGGACACCAAAACTGCACAGAATATTCCAGATGACGTCTCACCAAGTCCTAGTATAATTGCAGCAAATCATCCCTGCTCCTGTACTTGAATCCTCTGGCCATAAGAGCCAACATACCATTTATCCCTTTCACCTCCTGCAGCACCTGCATGTTTACTTTCAGTGATTAGTGTACAAGGACTGTCAGGTTTTGGTGAAATCCCCCTTTCCCAATCTATTGCTATTCAGATGATAATCTGCCTTCTTGGATAACCAGGAATAGTGGATAGCCTCACATTTATCCACATTATGCCTCGACTGCCAGGTATTTCCTACTCAATGAACCTCTCCAAATCACAATTTGGAGATGCCGGTGTTGGGCTGGGTGGACAAAGTTAAAAAATCACACAACACCAGGTTATAGTCCAACAGGTTTAATTGGAAGCACACTAGCTTTCGGAGCGCCACAACCACCTGATGAAGGAGCAGCGTTCCGAAAGCTAGTGCTTCCAATTAAACCTGTTGGACTATAACCTGGTGTTGTGTGATTTTTAACTCTCCAAATCATTGTGGTGAGGAAACCTACAAAAGAGAAAAAACTACTTGACTTAATTCTCACCAATCTGCATGTTGCTGATGAATCCAACCACGACAATATCAGTAAGAGTCATCACTTTACAACCTTGATGGAGATAAAGTCCCATCTTCACTTTGAAGAAACAATCCAGCATGTTGTGTGACACCATCTCTGTGTGCTAAATGCGACAGATTTTGAACAATTCTAGCAACTCAAAACTCAATATCCAAGAATCGATGTGAGCCACCAGCAACAGCTGATAGTATTCAACCAGAATCTGAAACTTCACAGCCTGGGATATCCCCCCACTCTACTATTATCATAAAGCTAGAAAATCAATCCCGAATTAATGAAGGGTGCAGGAGGCTATGCCAGGAGCAACATCAGGTATAGCTGAAAATGTGTTGTCAACTTGGTGAAGCTACAACACAGAACTTGTTGCATGCCTAACACCTGAAGCAGTGTGCAATACATAGGATTAAAATATCCCCCAACCAATGGATCCGACCCGAAATGCTGCAGTCCTGCCACATCCAGTTGTGAATAATGCCAAACAATTAAACAACTAACATGAGATGGAGGCTCCACAAATATCCTTTTCCTCAACATTAGGGGAGTCCAGCACTTCAGTGCAAATGTCAATGCCAAAGTATTTACATCCATATTCAGGCAGCAGTCCAACTAAAGGTTGAATGTGAATCTAAAATTCCTTTTCTATTTAATTTATCACACATTGGAATTATGCAGCACCTCCCTGTGGAAAATCATCAATCTGCACCATAAGGATGGCTATCACTTTCTCTTTGTGATACCAGTTGTTGGGTCTAATCTAGATTGAAAACAACCTATTTTCAGGAAAAGAGACCCAGTTGAAAAATATAGAACCATCATTGCAACATTCAACACAAAACAAATTTGTTTAATTTCCATTGCTTCCCTCTATGTCTTTTATTTTTCTATCACTAGGTTTAAATAATTGCCTCCCTTTGAAACTCTTCACCCTGCAGAAATGCAGCTGTCACATCAATTGACTTACATTTCCAGGATTATGTGCTAAAAGATGTAAGAAAATCTTCAAGACCGTTTTTCCTACAATAGGGAAATCCATTCTAACAAGTTGATCCTCGAAAGCCTGAGCTATTAGTCAGGGTTGAGCCTTCCATGTCCCATCAGGGAGCACAGTTTCTCTGCCTATCGATCTGTGAACTGGTTATTTCCTCTCCAATGCCGCACTATCTTCTTTTCAACTTTCCAAGGCATTTTGTTTGGCAAACTTGATTAAATTATCTTCAAATGAATTTGCTGCCACAAAACATCTTCATCATAAAGGCATTTTTACTTCATTCAGTCACGGAATATGATCAACACTGTCTAACTCTACAATTATTGCATATCCCTAAATGACCCGGTGAAGGTGATGGAGAGCTGTGTTTTTGAACCATTGCCGAACTTGGGGTGTAGGGACATCTGCAATTTTTTTTAGTGTATTCTATTGTACTTCTGACTTGTGCTTTTGTGATGGTGGATAGGCATTGGAAAGACAGGAGGTGAGTTATTGCTGGCAAATCTTCACCCTCTGGCCTGATCTTGTAGCTACAATATCTATATGGCTCATTCAGTTCAGTTTCTGGTCAATAATAACCTCCAGGATTTTGATAATGGAGACTTCAATGATTGGAATGCCATGGAACATCAAGAGGAATTTGTCCTTTGTTGGAAGTCCCAAATGTGCAAGTTGGAGCACCCGTGCCTTTATAAGTTTATCCCCACTTGGTGCCTTCCCAACTGAACCCAAACAAACTGCACCAAACACCTTCATCCACTGCCAAAATGTGCCCAATCCCATACTGCTAGATTACCCAGATTTGCCCAACTTTTTCTGGTGTCCATGTTTAATCTTTGTGGGCCTCCTTATGGATTCAGCGCTCTCCCCTACTGAGTTCTGATACTGCTTGGATTGCAAGAGCTACTGTCCAATCTGATCAACGACTAACCACCAAGGTCAGGGCTTCCTTCCATTGAGGGGTGAAAGTCTAACCTTTGGTTTGTTTATTATCGCTGTGGGACAGCCTTTGGTTAAAGTCAGTCAGTTTAAAGTTTGCTTTCCTTCCAGAGATGTGTGCAGTACAACTGCCTGTGAAGTTCAACCCAATAGGTGTTGCAGTGGCAGAAATATGTCATATTTTTGTCATTAGATAACTAACTTTTATACCAAAGGGGATCAGTAAATACACTGATGTTGAAGCCCAGCTATGAAGTTTAAGACTTCAATTAGCTATTGTAAAGACCTCGTCTTTGCATTTAGTTTCATTCTTAGGTTGTGGAAAAGCATGTGAAAAGGCTTACTGCTTCAAACCAAAGAAATGTGTATTATTGGTGCAGTTTGTAAATAAGTCAATGAAATTTATCATGAAATATATTTACACAGTGGATTTATGCAGGTAATGGCGGGCCTCATCAGCATCCCGAATGCATGTTCAGGTCAGTTCTGTCCAGACACAATGAGTTTTAGTTGCAGTCTGGTTGCAAGATGGTGGTGGAGTTAGACGCTGCAGGTGGAGCTCCTCTGTGCACCAGTTCCGTTTCCTTGCTCTTTCTTTGTTTTCCTCTTTGCAGCAGTTTTTCTTCAACCCTTCCATTACCAACTTCTTAAACGACCCTACCCTACCTGGAGAATGGAGGCAAGACCAACAGAGAAGGGTCACAGTCAGAGCCTGGGCAGAAGCAGAGCCATAGTGGGCCGAGTTGCAGAGGAGAGGCAGAGTGAGTGTGGGCCTAGTCCCGGAGTGGGGAGCAGAGTGAGTATGTGGGCCAAGTCCCGGTGGTGGGAGCAGAGTGAGTGTGTGGGCCGAGTCCTGGCGTGTGGAGCAGAGTGAGCGCATGGACTGAGTCCCAGAGTGAGGAGCAGAGTGAGCATGTGGGCCGAGTCCTGGAGTGGGGAGCAGAGTGAGTGTGCGGGCCGAGTCCTGGAGTGGAGAGCAGAGTGAGCGTTTGGGCCGAGCCCCGAAGTGTGGAGCAGAGTGTACGTATGGGCTGAGTCCTGGAGTAGGAGCAGAGTGAGCGTGTGGGCCGAGTCCTGAAATGGGGAGCAGAGTGAGCGTGTGGCCCGAGTCCTGAAGTGGGGAGCAGAGTGAGTGTGTGGGCCGAGTCCTGGAGTGGAGAGCAGAGTGAGCAGTTGGGCCGAGTCCTGGAGTGGGGAGAAGAGTGAGCGTGTGGACCGAGTCCCAGAGTGGGGAGCAGAGTGAGAATGTGGGCCAAGTCCTGGAGTGTGGAGCAGAGTGAGCGTGTGGACCGAGTCCCAGAGTGGGGAGCAGAGTGAGAATGTGGGCCAAGTCCCAGAGTGTGGAGCAGAGTAAGCATGTGGGCCGAGTCCTGGAGTGGAGAGCAGAGTGAGCAGTTGGGCCGAGTCCTGGAGTGGGGAGAAGAGTGAGCGTGTGGACCGAGTCCCAGAGTGGGGAGCAGAGTGAGAATGTGGGCCAAATCCTGGAGTGTGGAGCAGAGTGAGCGTGTGGACCGAGTCCCAGAGTGGGGAGCAGAGTGAGAATGTGGGCCAAGTACCAGAGTGTGGAGCAGAGTAAGCATGTGGGCCGAGTCCTGGAGTGGGGAGTCAGAGTGAGCATGTGGGCCGAGTCCTGGACTGGGGAGCAGAGTGAGTATGTGGGGCGAGTCCTGGAGTGGGGAGTCAGAGTGAGCATGTGGGCCGAGTCCTGGACTGGGGAGCAGAGTGAGTATGTGGGGCGAGTCCTGGAGTGGGGAGCAGAGTGAGTATGTGAGCCGAGTCCCAGCGCCGGGAGCAGAGTGAGTGTGTGGGCCGAGTCCTGGAGTGGGGAGTAGAGTGAGCGTGTGGGCGAAGTCCTGAAGTGGGGAGCAGAGTGAGTGTGTGGGCTGAGTCCTGGAGTGGGGAGTAGAGTGAGCGTGTGGGCCAAGTCCTGGAGTGGGGAGCAGAGTGAGTGTGCAGGCCAGGTCATGGAGTGGGGAGCAGAGTGAGCGTGTGGGTCATGTCCTGGAGTGGGGAGCAGAGTGAGCGTGTGGACCGAGTCCCAGAGTGGGGAGCAGAGTGAGCGTGTGGACTGAGTCCCGGAGTGGGGAGCAGAGTGAGAATGTGGGCCAAGTACTGGAGTGGGGAGCAGAGTGATCGCGCGTGCCGAGTCCTGGAGGGGAGAGCAGAGTGAGCGTTTGGGCCGACTCCCGGAGTGGGGAGCAGAGTAAGTGTGTGGGCCGAGTCCTGGAGTGGGGAGTCAGAGTGAGCATGTGGGCTGAGTCCTGGAGTGGGGAGCAGAGTGAGTATGTGGGCTGTGTCCTGGAGTGGGGAGTAGAGTAAGCGCGTGGTCCGGGTCCCGGACTGTGGAGCAGAGTGAGCATGTGGGCTGAGTCCTGGAGTGGGGAGCAGAGTGAGCGTGTGGGCCGAGTCCTGGAGTGGGGAGTAGAGTGAGCGTGTGGGCCAAGTCCTGGAGTGGGGAGCAGAGTGAGTATGTTGGCCGAGTCCTGATGACGGGAGCAGAGTGAGTGTTCAGGCTGAGTCATGGAGTGGGGAACAGAGTGAGCGTTTGGGCTGAGCCCCGAAGTGTGGAGCAGAGTGTACGTGTGGGCTGAGTCGTGGAGTAGGGAGCAGAGTGAGCGTGTGGGCCGAGTCCTGAAATGGGGAGCAGAGTGAGCATGTGGGCCGAGTCCTGAAGTGGGGAGCAGAGTGAGCGTGTGGGCCGAGTCCTGGAGTGGAGAGCAGAGTGAGCGGTTGGGCTGAGTCCTGGAGTGGGGAGAAGAGTGAGCGTGTGGGCCGAGTCCTGGAGTGGGGAGCAGAGTGAGAATGTGGGCCGAGTCCCGATGACGGGAGCAGAGTGAGTGTTCAGGCTGAGTCATGGAGTGGGGAGCAGAGTGAGCGTTTGGGCCGAGCCCCGAAGTGTGGAGCAGAGTGTACGTGTGGGCTGAGTCCTGGAGTAGGGAGCAGAGTAAGCGTGTGGGCCGAGTCCTGAAGTGGGGAGCAGAGTGAGTGGTTGGGCCGATTCCTGGAGTGGGGAGAAGAGTGAGCGTGTGGACCGAGTCCCAGAGTGGGGAGCAGAGTGAGCATGTGGGCCGAGTCCTGGAGTGGGGAGTCAGAGTGAGCATGTGGGCCGAGTCCTGGACTGGGGAGCAGAGTGAGTATGTGGGGCGAGTCCCGGTGTCGGGAGCAGAGAGAGTATGTAGGCCGAGTCCTGGAGTGGGGAGCAGAGTGAGTATGTGAGCCGAGTCCCGGCGACGGGAGCAGAGTGAGCATGTGGGCTGAGTCCTGGAGTGGGGAGTCAGAGTGAGCATGTGGGCCGAGTCCTGGACTGGGGAGCAGAGTGAGTATGTGGGGCGAGTCGCGGTGTCGGGAGCAGAGAGAGTATGTAGGCCGAGTCCTGGAGTGGGGAGTAGAGTGAGTATGTGAGCCGCGTCCCGGCGACGGGAGCAGAGTGAGCATGTGGGCCGAGTCCTGGAGTGGGGAGTCAGAGTGAGCATGTGGGCCGAGTCCTGGACTGGGGAGCAGAGTGAGTATGTGGGGCGAGTCCCGGTGTTGGGAGCAGAGAGAGTATGTAGGCCGAGTCCTGGAGTGGGGAGTAGAGTGAGTATGTGAGCCGCGTCCCGGCGACGGGAGCAGAGTGAGCATGTGGGCCGAGTCCTGGAGTGGGGAGTCAGAGTGAGCATGTGGGCCGAGTCCTGGACTGGGGAGCAGAGTGAGTATGTGGGGCGAGTCGCGGTGTCGGGAGCAGAGAGAGTATGTAGGCCGAGTCCTGGAGTGGGGAGTAGAGTGAGTATGTGAGCCGCGTCCCGGCGACGGGAGCAGAGTGAGCATGTGGGCCGAGTCCTGGAGTGGGGAGTCAGAGTGAGCATGTGGGCCGAGTCCTGGACTGGGGAGCAGAGTGAGTATGTGAGCCGAGTCCCGGCGACGGGAGCAGAGTAAGCATGTGGGCTGAGTCCTGGAGTGGGGAGCAGAGTGAGTGTGTGGGCCGAGTGCTGGAGTGGGGAGTAGAGTGAGCGTGTGGGCGAAGTCCTGAAGTGGGGAGCAGAGTGAGTGTGTGGGCTGAGTCCTGGAGTGGGGAGTAGAGTGAGCATGTGGGCCAAGTCCTGGAGTGTTGGAGCAGAGTGAGTGTGCAGGCCAGGTCATGGAGTGGGGAGCAGAGTGAGTATGTGAGCCGAGTCCTGGCGACTGGAGCAGAGTGAGCATGTGGGCTGAGTCCTGAAGTGGGGAGCAGAGTGAGTGTGTGGGCCGAGTCCTGGAGTGGGGAGCAGAGTGAGTGTGTGGGCCGAGTCCTGGAGTGGGGAGCAGAGTGAGTATGTGGCCGAGTCCCGATGACGGGAGCAGAGTGAGTGTGGAGGCTGAGTCATGGAGTGGGGAGTAGAGTGAGTGTGTGGGCCGAGTGCTGGAGTGGGGAGTAGAGTGAGCGTGTGGGCGAAGTCCTGAAGTGGGGAGCAGAGTGAGTGTGTGGGCCGAGTCCTGGAGTGGGGAGCAGAGTGAGTATGTGGCCGAGTCCCGGCGACGGGAGCAGAGTAAGCATGTGGGCTGAGTCCTGGAGTGGGGAGCAGAGTGAGTGTGTGGGCCGAGTGCTGGAGTGGGGAGTAGAGTGAGCGTGTGGGCGAAGTCCTGAAGTGGGGAGCAGATTGAGTGTGTGGGCTGAGTCCTGGAGTGGGGAGTAGAGTGAGCATGTGGGCCAAGTCCTGGAGTGTTGGAGCAGAGTGAGTGTGCAGGCCAGGTCATGGAGTGGGGAGCAGAGTGAGTATGTGAGCCGAGTCCTGGCGACGGGAGCAGAGTGAGCATGTGGGCTGAGTCCTGAAGTGGGGAGCAGAGTGAGTGTGTGGGCCGAGTCCTGGAGTGGGGAGCAGAGTGAGTGTGTGGGCCGAGTCCTGGAGTGGGGAGCAGAGTGAGTATGTGGCCGAGTCCCGATGACGGGAGCAGAGTGAGTGTGGAGGCTGAGTCATGGAGTGGGGAGCAGAGTGAGTGTGTGGGCCGAGTCCTGGAGTGGGGAGCAGAGTGAGCGTTTGGGCCGAGCCCCGAAGTGTGGAGCAGAGTGTATGTGTGGGCTGAGTCCTGGAGTAGGGAGCAGAGTAAGCGTGTGGGCCGAGTCCTGGAGTGGGGAGCAGAGTGAGCGTGTGGGCCGAGTCCTGGAGTGGAAAGCAGAGTGAGTGGTTGGGCCGAGTCCTGGCGTGGGGAGACGAGTGAGAATGTGGGCCAAGTCCTGGAGTGGGGAGTAGAGTAAGCGCGTGGTCCGGGTCCCGGATTGTGGAGCAGAGTGAGCATGTGGGCTGAGTCCTGGAGTGGGGAGCAGTGTAATCATATAGGCCAAGTCCTGGAGTGGGGAGTAGAGTGAGCTTGTGGACCAAGTCCTGGAGTGGGGAGTAGAGTGAGCGTGTGGGCCAAGTCCTGGAGTGGGGAGCAGAGTGAGTATGTGGGCCGAGTCCCGATGAGGGGAGCAGAGTGAGTGTGTGGGCCGAGTCCCGGTGACGGTAGCAGAGTGAGTGTGTGGGCCGAGTCCTGGAGTGGGGAGCAGAGTGAGCGTTTGGGCCGAGCCCCGAAGTGTGGAGCAGAGTGTATGTGTGGGCTGAGTCATGGAGTAGGGAGCAGAATAAGCGTGTGGGCCAAGTCCTGGAGTGGGGAGCAGACTGAGCGTGTGGGCCGAGTCCTGGACTGGGGAGCAGAGTGAGTATGTGAGCCGAGTCCCGGTGTCGAGAGCAGAGTGAGCATGTGGCCTGAGTCCTGAAGTGGGGAGCAGAGTGAGTATGTGGGCCGAGTCCTGGAGTAGGGAGTAGAGTAAGCGCGTGGTCCGGGTCCCGGACTGTGGAGCAGAGTGAGCGTGTGGGCCTAGTCCTGAAGTGGGGAGCAGAGTGAGAATGTGGGCCGAGTCCTGGAGTGGGGAGTAGAGTGAGCTTGTGGGCCAAGTCCTGGAGTGGGGAGTAGAGTGAGCGTGTGGGCCAAGTCCTGGAGTGGGGAGCAGAGTGAGTGTGTGGGCCGAGTCCCGGTGACGGTAGCAGAGTGAGTGTGTGGGCCGAGTCCTGGAGTGGGGAGCAGAGTGAGCGTTTGGGCCGAGCCCCGAAGTGTGGAGCAGAGTGTATGTGTGGGCTGAGTCATGGAGTAGGGAGCAGAATAAGCGTGTGGGCCAAGTCCTGGAGTGGGGAGCAGAGTGAGAATGTGGGCCGAGTCCTGGAGTGGGGAGTAGAGTGAGCTTGTGGGCCAAGTCCTGGAGTGGGGAGTAGAGTGAGCGTGTGGGCCAAGTCCTGGAGTGGGGAGCAGAGTGAGTATGTGGGCCGAGTCCCGATGAGGGGAGCAGAGTGAGTGTGTGGGCCGAGTCCCGGTGACGGTAGCAGAGTGAGTGTGTGGGCCGAGTCCTGGAGTGGGGAGCAGAGTGAGCGTTTGGGCCGAGCCCCGAAGTGTGGAGCAGAGTGTATGTGTGGGCTGAGTCATGGAGTAGGGAGCAGAATAAGCGTGTGGGCCAAGTCCTGGAGTGGGGAGCAGACTGAGCGTGTGGGCCGGGTCCTGGACTGGGGAGCAGAGTGAGTATGTGAGCCGAGTCCCGGTGTCGAGAGCAGAGTGAGCATGTGGCCTGAGTCCTGAAGTGGGGAGCAGAGTGAGTATGTGGGCCGAGTCCTGGAGTAGGGAGTAGAGTAAGCGCGTGGTCCGGGTCCCGGACTGTGGAGCAGAGTGAGCGTGTGGGCCTAGTCCTGAAGTGTGGAGCAGAGTGAGAATGTGGGCCGAGTCCCGATGACGGGAGCAGAGTGAGTGTTCAGGCTGAGTCATGGAGTGGGGAGCAGAGTGAATGTGTGGGCCGAGTCCTGGAGTGGGGAGCAGAGTGAGCGTGTGGGCCGAGTCCGGGAGTGGGGAGCAGAGTGAGAGTTTGGGCGGAGTCCCGGATTGGGGAGCAGAGTGAGAATGCAGGCCGAGTGCTGGAGTGGGGAGCAGAGTGAGAATGCAGGCCGAATGCTGGAGTGGGGAGCAGAGTGAGCGTGTGGGTCATGTCCTAGAGTGGGGAGCAAAGTGAGCGTGTGGGCTGAGTCCTGGAGTGGGCAGCAGAGTGAGGGTGTGGACCGAGTCCTGGAGCAGGGAGCAGAGTGAGGGTGTGGGGCGAGCCTTGGTGTGGGGAACAGAGTGAGTATGTGGGCCATGTCCTGGAGTGGGGAGCAGAGTGAGCGTGTGGACCGAGTCCCAGAGTGGGGAGCAGAGTGAGCGTGTGGACTGAGTCCCGGAGTGGGGAGCAGAGTGAGAATGTGGGCCAAGTACTGGAGTGGGGAGCAGAGTAATCGCGCGTGCCGAGTCCTGGAGGGGAGAGCAGAGTGAGCGTTTGGGCCGACTCCCGGAGTGGGGAGCAGAGTAAGTGTGTGGGCCGTGTCCTGGAGTGGGGAGTCAGAGTGAGCATGTGGGCTGAGTCCTGGAGTGGGGAGCAGAGTGAGCGTGTGGGCCGAGTCCTGAAGTGGGGAGCAGAGTGAGTGTGTGGGCCGAGTCCTGGAGTGGGGAGTAGAGTGAGCGTGTGGGCCAAGTCCTGGAGTGGGGAGCAGAGTGAGTATGTGGGCCGAGTCCTGAAGTGGGGAGCAGAGTGAGTGTTCAGGCTGAGTCATGGAGTGGGGAGCAGAGTGAGCGTTTGGGCCGAGCCCCGAAGTGTGGAGCAGAGTGTACGTGTGGGCTGAGTCCTGGAGTAGGGAGCAGAGTAAGCGTGTGGGCCGAGTGCTGAAGTGGGGAGCAGAGTGAGCGTGTGGGCCGAGTCCTGAAGTGGGGAGCAGAGTGAGTGTGTGGGCCGAGTCCTGGAGTGGGGAGTAGAGTGAGCGTGTGGGCGAAGTCCTGAAGTGGGGAGCAGAGTGAGTGTGTGGGCTGAGTCCTGGAGTGGGGAGTAGAGTGAGCATGTGGGCCAAGTCCTGGAGTGGGGAGCAGAGTGAGTGTGCAGGCCAGGTCATGGAGTGGGGAGCAGAGTGAGTATGTGAGCCGAGTCCTGGCGACGGGAGCAGAGTGAGCGTGTGGGCCGAGTCCTGAAGTGGGGAGCAGAGTGAGTGTGTGGGCCGAGTCCTGGAGTGGAGAGCAGAGTGAGCGGTTGGGCCGAGTCCTGAAGTGGGGAGCAGAGTGAGTGTGTGGGCCGAGTCCTGGAGTGGGGAGTAGAGTGAGCGTGTGGGCCAAGTCCTGGAGTGGGGAGCAGAGTGAGTATGTGGGCCGAGTCCTGAAGTGGGGAGCAGAGTGAGTGTTCAGGCTGAGTCATGGAGTGGGGAGCAGAGTGAGCGTTTGGGCCGAGCCCCGAAGTGTGGAGCAGAGTGTACGTGTGGGCTGAGTCCTGGAGTAGGGAGCAGAGTAAGCGTGTGGGCCGAGTGCTGAAGTGGGGAGCAGAGTGAGCGTGTGGGCCGAGTCCTGGAGTGGAGAGCCGAGTGAGCGGTTGGGCCGATTCCTGGAGTGGGGAGAAGAGTGAGCGTGTGGACCGAGTCCCAGAGTGGGGAGCAGAGTGAGAATGTGGGCCAAGTCCTGGAGTGTGGAGCAGAGTAAGCATGTGGGCCGAGTCCTGGAGTGGGGAGTCAGAGTGAGCATGTGGGCCGAGTCCTGGACTGGGGAGCAGAGTGAGTATGTGGGGCGAGTCCCGGTGTCGGGAGCAGAGAGAGTATGTAGGCCGAGTCCTGGAGTGGGGAGCAGAGTGAGTATGTGAGCCGAGTCCCGGCGACGGGAGCAGAGTGAGCATGTGGGCTGAGTCCTGGAGTGGGGAGCAGAGTGAGTGTGTGGGCCGAGTCCTGGAGTGGGGAGTAGAGTGAGCGTGTGGGCGAAGTCCTGAAGTGGGGAGCAGAGTGAGTGTGTGGGCTGAGTCCTGGAGTGGGGAGTAGAGTGAGCATGTGGGCCAAGTCCTGGAGTGGGGAGCAGAGTGAGTGTGCAGGCCAGGTCATGGAGTGGGGAGCAGAGTGAGTATGTGAGCCGAGTCCTGGCGACGGGAGCAGAGTGAGCATGTGGGCTGAGTCCTGAAGTGGGGAGCAGAGTGAGTATGTGGGCCGAGTACTGGAGTGGGGAGCAGAGTGAGCATGTAGGCCGAGTCCTGAAGTGGGGAGCAGAGTGAGTGTGTGGGCCGAGTCCTGGAGTGGGGAGCAGAGTGAGTATGTGGCCGAGTCCCGATGACGGGAGCAGAGTGAGTGTGGAGGCTGAGTCATGGAGTGGGGAGCAGGTTGAGTGTGTGGGCCGAGTCCTGGAGTGGGGAGCAGAGTGAGCGTGTGGGCGAAGTCCTGAAGTGGGGAGCAGAGTGAGTGTGTGGGCCGAGTCCTGGAGTGGGGAGCAGAGTGAGTATGTGGCCGAGTCCCGGCGACGGGAGCAGAGTAAGCATGTGGGCTGAGTCCTGGAGTGGGGAGCAGAGTGAGTGTGTGGGCCGAGTGCTGGAGTGGGGAGTAGAGTGAGCGTTTGGGCCGAGCCCCGAAGTGTGGAGCAGAGTGTATGTGTGGGCTGAGTCCTGGAGTAGGGAGCAGAATAAGCGTGTGGGCCGAGTCCTGGAGTGGGGAGCAGAGTGAGCATTTGGGCCGAGCCCCGAAGTGTGGAGCAGAGTGTACGTGTGGGCTGAGTCCTGGAGTAGGGAGCAGAGTAAGCGTGTGGGCCGAGTCCTGGAGTGGGGAGCAGAGTGAGCGTGTGGGCCGAGTCCTGGAGTTGAAAGCAGAGTGAGTGGTTGGGCCGAGTCCTGGTGTGGGGAGACGAGTGAGAATGTGGGCCAAGTCCTGGAGTGGGGAGTAGAGTAAGCGCGTGGTCCGGGTCCCGGATTGTGGAGCAGAGTGAGCATGTGGGCTGAGTCCTGGAGTGGGGAGCAGAGTAATCATATAGGCCAAGTCCTGGAGTGGGGAGTAGAGTGAGCGTGTGGGCCAAGTCCTGGAGTGGGGAGTAGAGTGAGCGTGTGGGCCAAGTCCTGGAGTGGGGAGTAGAGTGAGCGTGTGGGCCAAGTCCTGGAGTGGGGAGCAGAGTGAGTGTGTGGGCCAAGTCCTGGAGTGGGCAGTAGAGTGAGCATGTGGGCCAAGTCCTGGAGTGGGGAGTAGAGTGAGCGTGTGGGCCAAGTCCCGGAGTGGGGAGCAGAGTGAGTATGTGGGCCGAGTCCCGATGACGGGAGCAGAGTGAGTGTGTGGGCCGAGTCCCGGTGACGGTAGCAGAGTGAGCGTTTGGGCCGAGCCCCGAAGTGTGGAGCAGAGTGTATGTGTGGGCTGAGTCCTGGAGTAGGGAGCAGAATAAGCGTGTGGGCCAAGTCCTGGAGTGGGGAGCAGACTGAGCGTGTGGGCCGCGTCCTGGACTGGGGAGCAGAGTGAGTATGTGGCCTGAGTCCTGAAGTGGGGAGCAGAGTGAGTATGTGGACCGAGTCCTGGAGTAGGGAGTAGAGTAAGCGCGTGGTCCGGGTCCCGGACTGTGGAGCAGAGTGAGCGTGTGGGCCTAGTCCTGAAGTGGGGAGCAGAGTGAGAATGTGGGCCGAGTCCCGATGACGGGAGCAGAGTGAGTGTTCAGGCTGAGTCATGGAGTGGGGAGCAGAGTGAATGTGTGGGCCGAGGCCTGGAGTGGGGAGCAGAGTGAGCGTGTGGGCCGAGTCCGGGAGTGGGGAGCAGAGTGAGAGTTTGGGCGGAGTCCCGGATTGGGGAGCAGAGTGAGAATGCAGGCCGAGTGCTGGAGTGGGGAGCAGAGTGAGAATGCAGGCCGAGTGCTGGAGTGGGGAGCAGAGTGAGCGTGTGGGTCATGTCCTGGAGTGGGGAGCAAAGTGAGCGTGTGGGCTGAGTCCTGGAATGGGCAGCAGAGTGAGGGTGTGGACCGAGTCCTGGAGCAGGGAGCAGAGTGAGGGTGTGGGGCGAGCCTTGGTGTGGGGAACAGAGTGAGTATGTGGGCCATGTCCTGGAGTGGGGAGCAGAGTGAGCGTGTGGACCGAGTCCCAGAGTGGGGAGCAGAGTGAGCGTGTGGACTGAGTCCCGGAGTGGGGAGCAGAGTGAGAATGTGGGCCAAGTACTGGAGTGGGGAGCAGAGTAATCGCGCGTGCCGAGTCCTGGAGGGGAGAGCAGAGTGAGCGTTTGGGCCGACTCCCGGAGTGGGGAGCAGAGTAAGTGTGTGGGCCGTGTCCTGGAGTGGGGAGTCAGAGTGAGCATGTGGGCTGAGTCCTGGAGTGGGGAGCAGAGTGAGCGTGTGGGCCGAGTCCTGAAGTGGGGAGCAGAGTGAGTGTGTGGGCCGAGTCCTGGAGTGGGGAGTAGAGTGAGCGTGTGGGCCAAGTCCTGGAGTGGGGAGCAGAGTGAGTATGTGGGCCGAGACCTGAAGTGGGGAGCAGAGTGAGTGTTCAGGCTGAGTCATGGAGTGGGGAGCAGAGTTAGCGTTTGGGCCGAGCCCCGAAGTGTGGAGCAGAGTGTACGTGTGGGCTGAGTCCTGGAGTAGGGAGCAGAGTAAGCGTGTGGGCCGAGTCCTGAAGTGGGGAGCAGAGTGAGCGTGTGGGCCGAGTCCTGAAGTGGGGAGCAGAGTGAGTGTGTGGGCCGAGTCCTGGAGTGGAGAGCAGAGTGAGCGGTTGGGCCGAGTCCTGAAGTGGGGAGCAGAGTGAGTATGTGGACCGAGTCCTGGAGTAGGGAGTAGAGTAAGCGCGTGGTCCGGGTCCCGGACTGTGGAGCAGAGTGAGCGTGTGGGCCGAGTCCTGAAGTGGGGAGCAGAGTGAGCGTGTGGGCCAAGTCCTGGAGTGGGGAGCAGAGTGAGTGTGCAGGTCGGGTCATGGAGTGGGGAGCAGAGTGAGTATGTGGGCCGAGTCCCGGTGATGGTAGCAGAGTGAGTATGCGGGCCAAGTCCTGGTGCGGGGAGCAGAGTGAGCATGTGGGCCAAGTCCTGGATTGGGGAGCAGAGTGAGCATGTAGGCCGAGTACCGGAGAGGGGAGCAGACTGAGCATGTGGACCGAGTCCCGGAGTGGGGAGCAGAGTGAGCGTGTGGGCCGAGTCCCGGAGTGGGGAGCAGAGTGAGCGTGTGGGCCGAGTCCTGGAGTGGGGAGTCAGAGTGAGCATGTGGGCCGAGTCCTGGACTGGGGAGCAGAGTGAGTATGTGGGGCGAGTCCCGGTGTCGGGAGCAGAGAGAGTATGTAGGCCGAGTCCTGGAGTGGGGAGCAGAGTGAGTATGTGAGCCGAGTCCCGGCGACGGGAGCAGAGTGAGCATGTGGGCTGAGTCCTGGAGTGGGGAGTCAGAGTGAGCATGTGGGCCGAGTCCTGGACTGGGGAGCAGAGTGAGTATGTGGGGCGAGTCGCGGTGTCGGGAGCAGAGAGAGTATGTAGGCCGAGTCCTGGAGTGGGGAGCAGAGTGAGTATGTGAGCCGCGTCCCGGCGACGGGAGCAGAGTGAGCATGTGGGCCGAGTCCTGGAGTGGGGAGTCAGAGTGAGCATGTGGGCCGAGTCCTGGACTGGGGAGCAGAGTGAGTATGTGGGGCGAGTCCCGGTGTTGGGAGCAGAGAGAGTATGTAGGCCGAGTCCTGGAGTGGGGAGCAGAGTGAGTATGTGAGCCGAGTCCCGGCGACGGGAGCAGAGTAAGCATGTGGGCTGAGTCCTGGAGTGGGGAGCAGAGTGAGTGTGTGGGCCGAGTGCTGGAGTGGGGAGTAGAGTGAGCGTGTGGGCGAAGTCCTGAAGTGGGGAGCAGAGTGAGTGTGTGGGCTGAGTCCTGGAGTGGGGAGTAGAGTGAGCATGTGGGCCAAGTCCTGGAGTGTTGGAGCAGAGTGAGTGTGCAGGCCAGGTCATGGAGTGGGGAGCAGAGTGAGTATGTGAGCCGAGTCCTGGCGACGGGAGCAGAGTGAGCATGTGGGCTGAGTCCTGAAGTGGGGAGCAGAGTGAGTGTGTGGGCCGAGTCCTGGAGTGGGGAGCAGAGTGAATGTGTGGGCCGAGTCCTGGAGTGGGGAGCAGAGTGAGTATGTGGCCGAGTCCCGATGACGGGAGCAGAGTGAGTGTGGAGGCTGAGTCATGGAGTGGGGAGTAGAGTGAGTGTGTGGGCCGAGTGCTGGAGTGGGGAGTAGAGTGAGCGTGTGGGCGAAGTCCTGAAGTGGGGAGCAGAGTGAGTGTGTGGACCGAGTCCTGGAGTGGGGAGCAGAGTGAGTATGTGGCCGAGTCCCGGCGACGGGAGCAGAGTAAGCATGTGGGCTGAGTCCTGGAGTGGGGAGCAGAGTGAGTGTGTGGGCCGAGTGCTGGAGTGGGGAGTAGAGTGAGCGTGTGGGCGAAGTCCTGAAGTGGGGAGCAGAGTGAGTGTGTGGGCTGAGTCCTGGAGTGGGGAGTAGAGTGAGCATGTGGGCCAAGTCCTGGAGTGTTGGAGCAGAGTGAGTGTGCAGGCCAGGTCATGGAGTGGGGAGCAGAGTGAGTATGTGAGCCGAGTCCTGGCGACGGGAGCAGAGTGAGCATGTGGGCTGAGTCCTGAAGTGGGGAGCAGAGTGAGTGTGTGGGCCGAGTCCTGGAGTGGGGAGCAGAGTGAGTGTGTGGGCCGAGTCCTGGAGTGGGGAGCAGAGTGAGTATGTGGCCGAGTCCCGATGACGGGAGCAGAGTGAGTGTGGAGGCTGAGTCATGGAGTGGGGAGCAGAGTGAGTGTGTGGGCCGAGTCCTGGAGTGGGGAGCAGAGTGAGCGTTTGGGCCGAGCCCCGAAGTGTGGAGCAGAGTGTATGTGTGGGCTGAGTCCTGGAGTAGGGAGCAGAGTAAGCGTGTGGGGCGAGTCCTGGAGTGGGGAGCAGAGTGAGCGTGTGGGCCGAGTCCCGGAGTGGGGAGCAGAGTGAGCGTGTGGGCCGAGTCCTGGACTGGGGAGCAGAGTGAGTATGTGGGGCGAGTCCCGGTGTCGGGAGCAGAGAGAGTATGTAGGCCGAGTCCTGGAGTGGGGAGCAGAGTGAGTATGTGAGCCGAGTCCCGGCGACGGGAGCAGAGTGAGCATGTGGGCTGAGTCCTGGAGTGGGGAGTCAGAGTGAGCATGTGGGCCGAGTCCTGGACTGGGGAGCAGAGTGAGTATGTGGGGCGAGTCGCGGTGTCGGGAGCAGAGAGAGTATGTAGGCCGAGTCCTGGAGTGGGGAGCAGAGTGAGTATGTGAGCCGCGTCCCGGCGACGGGAGCAGAGTGAGCATGTGGGCCGAGTCCTGGAGTGGGGAGTCAGAGTGAGCATGTGGGCCGAGTCCTGGACTGGGGAGCAGAGTGAGTATGTGGGGCGAGTCCCGGTGTTGGGAGCAGAGAGAGTATGTAGGCCGAGTCCTGGAGTGGGGAGCAGAGTGAGTATGTGAGCCGAGTCCCGGCGACGGGAGCAGAGTAAGCATGTGGGCTGAGTCCTGGAGTGGGGAGCAGAGTGAGTGTGTGGGCCGAGTGCTGGAGTGGGGAGTAGAGTGAGCGTGTGGGCGAAGTCCTGAAGTGGGGAGCAGAGTGAGTGTGTGGGCTGAGTCCTGGAGTGGGGAGTAGAGTGAGCATGTGGGCCAAGTCCTGGAGTGTTGGAGCAGAGTGAGTGTGCAGGCCAGGTCATGGAGTGGGGAGCAGAGTGAGTATGTGAGCCGAGTCCTGGCGACGGGAGCAGAGTGAGCATGTGGGCTGAGTCCTGAAGTGGGGAGCAGAGTGAGTGTGTGGGCCGAGTCCTGGAGTGGGGAGCAGAGTGAGTGTGTGGGCCGAGTCCTGGAGTGGGGAGCAGAGTGAGTATGTGGGCGAGTCCCGATGACGGGAGCAGAGTGAGTGTGGAGGCTGAGTCATGGAGTGGGGAGTAGAGTGAGTGTGTGGGCCGAGTGCTGGAGTGGGGAGTAGAGTGAGCGTGTGGGCGAAGTCCTGAAGTGGGGAGCAGAGTGAGTGTGTGGGCCGAGTCCTGGAGTGGGGAGCAGAGTGAGTATGTGGCCGAGTCCCGGCGACGGGAGCAGAGTAAGCATGTGGGCTGAGTCCTGGAGTGGGGAGCAGAGTGAGTGTGTGGGCCGAGTGCTGGAGTGGGGAGTAGAGTGAGCGTGTGGGCGAAGTCCTGAAGTGGGGAGCAGAGTGAGTGTGTGGGCTGAGTCCTGGAGTGGGGAGTAGAGTGAGCATGTGGGCCAAGTCCTGGAGTGTTGGAGCAGAGTGAGTGTGCAGGCCAGGTCATGGAGTGGGGAGCAGAGTGAGTATGTGAGCCGAGTCCTGGCGACGGGAGCAGAGTGAGCATGTGGGCTGAGTCCTGAAGTGGGGAGCAGAGTGAGTGTGTGGGCCGAGTCCTGGAGTGGGGAGCAGAGTGAGTGTGTGGGCCGAGTCCTGGAGTGGGGAGCAGAGTGAGTATGTGGCCGAGTCCCGATGACGGGAGCAGAGTGAGTGTGGAGGCTGAGTCATGGAGTGGGGAGCAGAGTGAGTGTGTGGGCCGAGTCCTGGAGTGGGGAGCAGAGTGAGCGTTTGGGCCGAGCCCCGAAGTGTGGAGCAGAGTGTATGTGTGGGCTGAGTCCTGGAGTAGGGAGCAGAGTAAGCGTGTGGGCCGAGTCCTGGAGTGGGGAGCAGAGTGAGCGTGTGGGCCGAGTCCTGGAGTGGAAAGCAGAGTGAGTGGTTGGGCCGAGTCCTGGCGTGGGGAGACGAGTGAGAATGTGGGCCAAGTCCTGGAGTGGGGAGTAGAGTAAGCGCGTGGTCCGGGTCCCGGATTGTGGAGCAGAGTGAGCATGTGGGCTGAGTCCTGGAGTGGGGAGCAGTGTAATCATATAGGCCAAGTCCTGGAGTGGGGAGTAGAGTGAGCTTGTGGACCAAGTCCTGGAGTGGGGAGTAGAGTGAGCGTGTGGGCCAAGTCCTGGAGTGGGGAGCAGAGTGAGTATGTGGGCCGAGTCCCGATGAGGGGAGCAGAGTGAGTGTGTGGGCCGAGTCCCGGTGACGGTAGCAGAGTGAGTGTGTGGGCCGAGTCCTGGAGTGGGGAGCAGAGTGAGTATGTGGCCGAGTCCCGATGACGGGAGCAGAGTGAGTGTGGAGGCTGAGTCATGGAGTGGGGAGCAGGTTGAGTGTGTGGGCCGAGTCCTGGAGTGGGGAGCAGAGTGAGCGTGTGGGCGAAGTCCTGAAGTGGGGAGCAGAGTGAGTGTGTGGGCCGAGTCCTGGAGTGGGGAGCAGAGTGAGTATGTGGCCGAGTCCCGGCGACGGGAGCAGAGTAAGCATGTGGGCTGAGTCCTGGAGTGGGGAGCAGAGTGAGTGTGTGGGCCGAGTGCTGGAGTGGGGAGTAGAGTGAGCGTTTGGGCCGAGCCCCGAAGTGTGGAGCAGAGTGTATGTGTGGGCTGAGTCCTGGAGTAGGGAGCAGAATAAGCGTGTGGGCCGAGTCCTGGAGTGGGGAGCAGAGTGAGCATTTGGGCCGAGCCCCGAAGTGTGGAGCAGAGTGTACGTGTGGGCTGAGTCCTGGAGTAGGGAGCAGAGTAAGCGTGTGGGCCGAGTCCTGGAGTGGGGAGCAGAGTGAGCGTGTGGGCCGAGTCCTGGAGTTGAAAGCAGAGTGAGTGGTTGGGCCGAGTCCTGGTGTGGGGAGACGAGTGAGAATGTGGGCCAAGTCCTGGAGTGGGGAGTAGAGTAAGCGCGTGGTCCGGGTCCCGGATTGTGGAGCAGAGTGAGCATGTGGGCTGAGTCCTGGAGTGGGGAGCAGAGTAATCATATAGGCCAAGTCCTGGAGTGGGGAGTAGAGTGAGCGTGTGGGCCAAGTCCTGGAGTGGGGAGTAGAGTGAGCGTGTGGGCCAAGTCCTGGAGTGGGGAGTAGAGTGAGCGTGTGGGCCAAGTCCTGGAGTGGGGAGCAGAGTGAGTGTGTGGGCCAAGTCCTGGAGTGGGCAGTAGAGTGAGCATGTGGGCCAAGTCCTGGAGTGGGGAGTAGAGTGAGCGTGTGGGCCAAGTCCCGGAGTGGGGAGCAGAGTGAGTATGTGGGCCGAGTCCCGATGACGGGAGCAGAGTGAGTGTGTGGGCCGAGTCCCGGTGACGGTAGCAGAGTGAGCGTTTGGGCCGAGCCCCGAAGTGTGGAGCAGAGTGTATGTGTGGGCTGAGTCCTGGAGTAGGGAGCAGAATAAGCGTGTGGGCCAAGTCCTGGAGTGGGGAGCAGACTGAGCGTGTGGGCCGCGTCCTGGACTGGGGAGCAGAGTGAGTATGTGGCCTGAGTCCTGAAGTGGGGAGCAGAGTGAGTATGTGGACCGAGTCCTGGAGTAGGGAGTAGAGTAAGCGCGTGGTCCGGGTCCCGGACTGTGGAGCAGAGTGAGCGTGTGGGCCTAGTCCTGAAGTGGGGAGCAGAGTGAGAATGTGGGCCGAGTCCCGATGACGGGAGCAGAGTGAGTGTTCAGGCTGAGTCATGGAGTGGGGAGCAGAGTGAATGTGTGGGCCGAGGCCTGGAGTGGGGAGCAGAGTGAGCGTGTGGGCCGAGTCCGGGAGTGGGGAGCAGAGTGAGAGTTTGGGCGGAGTCCCGGATTGGGGAGCAGAGTGAGAATGCAGGCCGAGTGCTGGAGTGGGGAGCAGAGTGAGAATGCAGGCCGAGTGCTGGAGTGGGGAGCAGAGTGAGCGTGTGGGTCATGTCCTGGAGTGGGGAGCAAAGTGAGCGTGTGGGCTGAGTCCTGGAATGGGCAGCAGAGTGAGGGTGTGGACCGAGTCCTGGAGCAGGGAGCAGAGTGAGGGTGTGGGGCGAGCCTTGGTGTGGGGAACAGAGTGAGTATGTGGGCCATGTCCTGGAGTGGGGAGCAGAGTGAGCGTGTGGACCGAGTCCCAGAGTGGGGAGCAGAGTGAGCGTGTGGACTGAGTCCCGGAGTGGGGAGCAGAGTGAGAATGTGGGCCAAGTACTGGAGTGGGGAGCAGAGTAATCGCGCGTGCCGAGTCCTGGAGGGGAGAGCAGAGTGAGCGTTTGGGCCGACTCCCGGAGTGGGGAGCAGAGTAAGTGTGTGGGCCGTGTCCTGGAGTGGGGAGTCAGAGTGAGCATGTGGGCTGAGTCCTGGAGTGGGGAGCAGAGTGAGCGTGTGGGCCGAGTCCTGAAGTGGGGAGCAGAGTGAGTGTGTGGGCCGAGTCCTGGAGTGGGGAGTAGAGTGAGCGTGTGGGCCAAGTCCTGGAGTGGGGAGCAGAGTGAGTATGTGGGCCGAGACCTGAAGTGGGGAGCAGAGTGAGTGTTCAGGCTGAGTCATGGAGTGGGGAGCAGAGTTAGCGTTTGGGCCGAGCCCCGAAGTGTGGAGCAGAGTGTACGTGTGGGCTGAGTCCTGGAGTAGGGAGCAGAGTAAGCGTGTGGGCCGAGTCCTGAAGTGGGGAGCAGAGTGAGCGTGTGGGCCGAGTCCTGAAGTGGGGAGCAGAGTGAGTGTGTGGGCCGAGTCCTGGAGTGGAGAGCAGAGTGAGCGGTTGGGCCGAGTCCTGAAGTGGGGAGCAGAGTGAGTATGTGGACCGAGTCCTGGAGTAGGGAGTAGAGTAAGCGCGTGGTCCGGGTCCCGGACTGTGGAGCAGAGTGAGCGTGTGGGCCGAGTCCTGAAGTGGGGAGCAGAGTGAGCGTGTGGGCCAAGTCCTGGAGTGGGGAGCAGAGTGAGTGTGCAGGTCGGGTCATGGAGTGGGGAGCAGAGTGAGTATGTGGGCCGAGTCCCGGTGATGGTAGCAGAGTGAGTATGCGGGCCAAGTCCTGGTGCGGGGAGCAGAGTGAGCATGTGGGCCAAGTCCTGGATTGGGGAGCAGAGTGAGCATGTAGGCCGAGTACCGGAGAGGGGAGCAGACTGAGCATGTGGACCGAGTCCCGGAGTGGGGAGCAGAGTGAGCGTGTGGGCCGAGTCCCGGAGTGGGGAGCAGAGTGAGCGTGTGGGCCGAGTCCTGGAGTGGGGAGTCAGAGTGAGCATGTGGGCCGAGTCCTGGACTGGGGAGCAGAGTGAGTATGTGGGGCGAGTCCCGGTGTCGGGAGCAGAGAGAGTATGTAGGCCGAGTCCTGGAGTGGGGAGCAGAGTGAGTATGTGAGCCGAGTCCCGGCGACGGGAGCAGAGTGAGCATGTGGGCTGAGTCCTGGAGTGGGGAGTCAGAGTGAGCATGTGGGCCGAGTCCTGGACTGGGGAGCAGAGTGAGTATGTGGGGCGAGTCGCGGTGTCGGGAGCAGAGAGAGTATGTAGGCCGAGTCCTGGAGTGGGGAGCAGAGTGAGTATGTGAGCCGCGTCCCGGCGACGGGAGCAGAGTGAGCATGTGGGCCGAGTCCTGGAGTGGGGAGTCAGAGTGAGCATGTGGGCCGAGTCCTGGACTGGGGAGCAGAGTGAGTATGTGGGGCGAGTCCCGGTGTTGGGAGCAGAGAGAGTATGTAGGCCGAGTCCTGGAGTGGGGAGCAGAGTGAGTATGTGAGCCGAGTCCCGGCGACGGGAGCAGAGTAAGCATGTGGGCTGAGTCCTGGAGTGGGGAGCAGAGTGAGTGTGTGGGCCGAGTGCTGGAGTGGGGAGTAGAGTGAGCGTGTGGGCGAAGTCCTGAAGTGGGGAGCAGAGTGAGTGTGTGGGCTGAGTCCTGGAGTGGGGAGTAGAGTGAGCATGTGGGCCAAGTCCTGGAGTGTTGGAGCAGAGTGAGTGTGCAGGCCAGGTCATGGAGTGGGGAGCAGAGTGAGTATGTGAGCCGAGTCCTGGCGACGGGAGCAGAGTGAGCATGTGGGCTGAGTCCTGAAGTGGGGAGCAGAGTGAGTGTGTGGGCCGAGTCCTGGAGTGGGGAGCAGAGTGAATGTGTGGGCCGAGTCCTGGAGTGGGGAGCAGAGTGAGTATGTGGCCGAGTCCCGATGACGGGAGCAGAGTGAGTGTGGAGGCTGAGTCATGGAGTGGGGAGTAGAGTGAGTGTGTGGGCCGAGTGCTGGAGTGGGGAGTAGAGTGAGCGTGTGGGCGAAGTCCTGAAGTGGGGAGCAGAGTGAGTGTGTGGACCGAGTCCTGGAGTGGGGAGCAGAGTGAGTATGTGGCCGAGTCCCGGCGACGGGAGCAGAGTAAGCATGTGGGCTGAGTCCTGGAGTGGGGAGCAGAGTGAGTGTGTGGGCCGAGTGCTGGAGTGGGGAGTAGAGTGAGCGTGTGGGCGAAGTCCTGAAGTGGGGAGCAGAGTGAGTGTGTGGGCTGAGTCCTGGAGTGGGGAGTAGAGTGAGCATGTGGGCCAAGTCCTGGAGTGTTGGAGCAGAGTGAGTGTGCAGGCCAGGTCATGGAGTGGGGAGCAGAGTGAGTATGTGAGCCGAGTCCTGGCGACGGGAGCAGAGTGAGCATGTGGGCTGAGTCCTGAAGTGGGGAGCAGAGTGAGTGTGTGGGCCGAGTCCTGGAGTGGGGAGCAGAGTGAGTGTGTGGGCCGAGTCCTGGAGTGGGGAGCAGAGTGAGTATGTGGCCGAGTCCCGATGACGGGAGCAGAGTGAGTGTGGAGGCTGAGTCATGGAGTGGGGAGCAGAGTGAGTGTGTGGGCCGAGTCCTGGAGTGGGGAGCAGAGTGAGCGTTTGGGCCGAGCCCCGAAGTGTGGAGCAGAGTGTATGTGTGGGCTGAGTCCTGGAGTAGGGAGCAGAGTAAGCGTGTGGGGCGAGTCCTGGAGTGGGGAGCAGAGTGAGCGTGTGGGCCGAGTCCCGGAGTGGGGAGCAGAGTGAGCGTGTGGGCCGAGTCCTGGACTGGGGAGCAGAGTGAGTATGTGGGGCGAGTCCCGGTGTCGGGAGCAGAGAGAGTATGTAGGCCGAGTCCTGGAGTGGGGAGCAGAGTGAGTATGTGAGCCGAGTCCCGGCGACGGGAGCAGAGTGAGCATGTGGGCTGAGTCCTGGAGTGGGGAGTCAGAGTGAGCATGTGGGCCGAGTCCTGGACTGGGGAGCAGAGTGAGTATGTGGGGCGAGTCGCGGTGTCGGGAGCAGAGAGAGTATGTAGGCCGAGTCCTGGAGTGGGGAGCAGAGTGAGTATGTGAGCCGCGTCCCGGCGACGGGAGCAGAGTGAGCATGTGGGCCGAGTCCTGGAGTGGGGAGTCAGAGTGAGCATGTGGGCCGAGTCCTGGACTGGGGAGCAGAGTGAGTATGTGGGGCGAGTCCCGGTGTTGGGAGCAGAGAGAGTATGTAGGCCGAGTCCTGGAGTGGGGAGCAGAGTGAGTATGTGAGCCGAGTCCCGGCGACGGGAGCAGAGTAAGCATGTGGGCTGAGTCCTGGAGTGGGGAGCAGAGTGAGTGTGTGGGCCGAGTGCTGGAGTGGGGAGTAGAGTGAGCGTGTGGGCGAAGTCCTGAAGTGGGGAGCAGAGTGAGTGTGTGGGCTGAGTCCTGGAGTGGGGAGTAGAGTGAGCATGTGGGCCAAGTCCTGGAGTGTTGGAGCAGAGTGAGTGTGCAGGCCAGGTCATGGAGTGGGGAGCAGAGTGAGTATGTGAGCCGAGTCCTGGCGACGGGAGCAGAGTGAGCATGTGGGCTGAGTCCTGAAGTGGGGAGCAGAGTGAGTGTGTGGGCCGAGTCCTGGAGTGGGGAGCAGAGTGAGTGTGTGGGCCGAGTCCTGGAGTGGGGAGCAGAGTGAGTATGTGGGCGAGTCCCGATGACGGGAGCAGAGTGAGTGTGGAGGCTGAGTCATGGAGTGGGGAGTAGAGTGAGTGTGTGGGCCGAGTGCTGGAGTGGGGAGTAGAGTGAGCGTGTGGGCGAAGTCCTGAAGTGGGGAGCAGAGTGAGTGTGTGGGCCGAGTCCTGGAGTGGGGAGCAGAGTGAGTATGTGGCCGAGTCCCGGCGACGGGAGCAGAGTAAGCATGTGGGCTGAGTCCTGGAGTGGGGAGCAGAGTGAGTGTGTGGGCCGAGTGCTGGAGTGGGGAGTAGAGTGAGCGTGTGGGCGAAGTCCTGAAGTGGGGAGCAGAGTGAGTGTGTGGGCTGAGTCCTGGAGTGGGGAGTAGAGTGAGCATGTGGGCCAAGTCCTGGAGTGTTGGAGCAGAGTGAGTGTGCAGGCCAGGTCATGGAGTGGGGAGCAGAGTGAGTATGTGAGCCGAGTCCTGGCGACGGGAGCAGAGTGAGCATGTGGGCTGAGTCCTGAAGTGGGGAGCAGAGTGAGTGTGTGGGCCGAGTCCTGGAGTGGGGAGCAGAGTGAGTGTGTGGGCCGAGTCCTGGAGTGGGGAGCAGAGTGAGTATGTGGCCGAGTCCCGATGACGGGAGCAGAGTGAGTGTGGAGGCTGAGTCATGGAGTGGGGAGCAGAGTGAGTGTGTGGGCCGAGTCCTGGAGTGGGGAGCAGAGTGAGCGTTTGGGCCGAGCCCCGAAGTGTGGAGCAGAGTGTATGTGTGGGCTGAGTCCTGGAGTAGGGAGCAGAGTAAGCGTGTGGGCCGAGTCCTGGAGTGGGGAGCAGAGTGAGCGTGTGGGCCGAGTCCTGGAGTGGAAAGCAGAGTGAGTGGTTGGGCCGAGTCCTGGCGTGGGGAGACGAGTGAGAATGTGGGCCAAGTCCTGGAGTGGGGAGTAGAGTAAGCGCGTGGTCCGGGTCCCGGATTGTGGAGCAGAGTGAGCATGTGGGCTGAGTCCTGGAGTGGGGAGCAGTGTAATCATATAGGCCAAGTCCTGGAGTGGGGAGTAGAGTGAGCTTGTGGACCAAGTCCTGGAGTGGGGAGTAGAGTGAGCGTGTGGGCCAAGTCCTGGAGTGGGGAGCAGAGTGAGTATGTGGGCCGAGTCCCGATGAGGGGAGCAGAGTGAGTGTGTGGGCCGAGTCCCGGTGACGGTAGCAGAGTGAGTGTGTGGGCCGAGTCCTGGAGTGGGGAGCAGAGTGAGCGTTTGGGCCGAGCCCCGAAGTGTGGAGCAGAGTGTATGTGTGGGCTGAGTCATGGAGTAGGGAGCAGAATAAGCGTGTGGGCCAAGTCCTGGAGTGGGGAGCAGAGTGAGAATGTGGGCCGAGTCCTGGAGTGGGGAGTAGAGTGAGCTTGTGGGCCAAGTCCTGGAGTGGGGAGTAGAGTGAGCGTGTGGGCCAAGTCCTGGAGTGGGGAGCAGAGTGAGTATGTGGGCCGAGTCCCGATGAGGGGAGCAGAGTGAGTGTGTGGGCCGAGTCCCGGTGACGGTAGCAGAGTGAGTGTGTGGGCCGAGTCCTGGAGTGGGGAGCAGAGTGAGCGTTTGGGCCGAGCCCCGAAGTGTGGAGCAGAGTGTATGTGTGGGCTGAGTCCTGGAGTAGGGAGCAGAGTAAGCGTGTGGGCCGAGTCCTGGAGTGGGGAGCAGAGTGAGCGTGTGGGCCGAGTCCCGGAGTGGGGAGCAGAGTGAGCGTGTGGGCCGAGTCCTGGACTGGGGAGCAGAGTGAGGGTGTGGGGCGAGCCTTGGTGTGGGGAACAGAGTGAGTATGTGGGCCATGTCCTGGAGTGGGGAGCAGAGTGAGCGTGTGGACCGAGTCCCAGAGTGGGGAGCAGAGTGAGCGTGTGGACTGAGTCCCGGAGTGGGGAGCAGAGTGAGAATGTGGGCCAAGTACTGGAGTGGGGAGCAGAGTAATCGCGCGTGCCGAGTCCTGGAGGGGAGAGCAGAGTGAGCGTTTGGGCCGACTCCCGGAGTGGGGAGCAGAGTAAGTGTGTGGGCCGTGTCCTGGAGTGGGGAGTCAGAGTGAGCATGTGGGCTGAGTCCTGGAGTGGGGAGCAGAGTGAGCGTGTGGGCCGAGTCCTGAAGTGGGGAGCAGAGTGAGTGTGTGGGCCGAGTCCTGGAGTGGGGAGTAGAGTGAGCGTGTGGGCCAAGTCCTGGAGTGGGGAGCAGAGTGAGTATGTGGGCCGAGACCTGAAGTGGGGAGCAGAGTGAGTGTTCAGGCTGAGTCATGGAGTGGGGAGCAGAGTGAGCGTTTGGGCCGAGCCCCGAAGTGTGGAGCAGAGTGTACGTGTGGGCTGAGTCCTGGAGTAGGGAGCAGAGTAAGCGTGTGGGCCGAGTCCTGAAGTGGGGAGCAGAGTGAGCGTGTGGGCCGAGTCCTGAAGTGGGGAGCAGAGTGAGTGTGTGGGCCGAGTCCTGGAGTGGAGAGCAGAGTGAGCGGTTGGGCCGAGTCCTGAAGTGGGGAGCAGAGTGAGTATGTGGACCGAGTCCTGGAGTAGGGAGTAGAGTAAGCGCGTGGTCCGGGTCCCGGACTGTGGAGCAGAGTGAGCGTGTGGGCCGAGTCCTGAAGTGGGGAGCAGAGTGAGCGTGTGGGCCAAGTCCTGGAGTGGGGAGCAGAGTGAGTGTGCAGGTCGGGTCATGGAGTGGGGAGCAGAGTGAGTATGTGGGCCGAGTCCCGGTGATGGTAGCAGAGTGAGTATGCGGGCCAAGTCCTGGTGCGGGGAGCAGAGTGAGCATGTGGGCCAAGTCCTGGATTGGGGAGCAGAGTGAGCATGTAGGCCGAGTACCGGAGAGGGGAGCAGACTGAGCATGTGGACCGAGTCCCGGAGTGGGGAGCAGAGTGAGCGTGTGGGCCGAGTCCCGGAGTGGGGAGCAGAGTGAGCGTGTGGGCCGAGTCCTGGAGTGGGGAGTCAGAGTGAGCATGTGGGCCGAGTCCTGGACTGGGGAGCAGAGTGAGTATGTGGGGCGAGTCCCGGTGTCGGGAGCAGAGAGAGTATGTAGGCCGAGTCCTGGAGTGGGGAGCAGAGTGAGTATGTGAGCCGAGTCCCGGCGACGGGAGCAGAGTGAGCATGTGGGCTGAGTCCTGGAGTGGGGAGTCAGAGTGAGCATGTGGGCCGAGTCCTGGACTGGGGAGCAGAGTGAGTATGTGGGGCGAGTCGCGGTGTCGGGAGCAGAGAGAGTATGTAGGCCGAGTCCTGGAGTGGGGAGCAGAGTGAGTATGTGAGCCGCGTCCCGGCGACGGGAGCAGAGTGAGCATGTGGGCCGAGTCCTGGAGTGGGGAGTCAGAGTGAGCATGTGGGCCGAGTCCTGGACTGGGGAGCAGAGTGAGTATGTGGGGCGAGTCCCGGTGTTGGGAGCAGAGAGAGTATGTAGGCCGAGTCCTGGAGTGGGGAGCAGAGTGAGTATGTGAGCCGAGTCCCGGCGACGGGAGCAGAGTAAGCATGTGGGCTGAGTCCTGGAGTGGGGAGCAGAGTGAGTGTGTGGGCCGAGTGCTGGAGTGGGGAGTAGAGTGAGCGTGTGGGCGAAGTCCTGAAGTGGGGAGCAGAGTGAGTGTGTGGGCTGAGTCCTGGAGTGGGGAGTAGAGTGAGCATGTGGGCCAAGTCCTGGAGTGTTGGAGCAGAGTGAGTGTGCAGGCCAGGTCATGGAGTGGGGAGCAGAGTGAGTATGTGAGCCGAGTCCTGGCGACGGGAGCAGAGTGAGCATGTGGGCTGAGTCCTGAAGTGGGGAGCAGAGTGAGTGTGTGGGCCGAGTCCTGGAGTGGGGAGCAGAGTGAATGTGTGGGCCGAGTCCTGGAGTGGGGAGCAGAGTGAGTATGTGGCCGAGTCCCGATGACGGGAGCAGAGTGAGTGTGGAGGCTGAGTCATGGAGTGGGGAGTAGAGTGAGTGTGTGGGCCGAGTGCTGGAGTGGGGAGTAGAGTGAGCGTGTGGGCGAAGTCCTGAAGTGGGGAGCAGAGTGAGTGTGTGGGCCGAGTCCTGGAGTGGGGAGCAGAGTGAGTATGTGGCCGAGTCCCGGCGACGGGAGCAGAGTAAGCATGTGGGCTGAGTCCTGGAGTGGGGAGCAGAGTGAGTGTGTGGGCCGAGTGCTGGAGTGGGGAGTAGAGTGAGCGTGTGGGCGAAGTCCTGAAGTGGGGAGCAGAGTGAGTGTGTGGGCTGAGTCCTGGAGTGGGGAGTAGAGTGAGCATGTGGGCCAAGTCCTGGAGTGTTGGAGCAGAGTGAGTGTGCAGGCCAGGTCATGGAGTGGGGAGCAGAGTGAGTATGTGAGCCGAGTCCTGGCGACGGGAGCAGAGTGAGCATGTGGGCTGAGTCCTGAAGTGGGGAGCAGAGTGAGTGTGTGGGCCGAGTCCTGGAGTGGGGAGCAGAGTGAGTGTGTGGGCCGAGTCCTGGAGTGGGGAGCAGAGTGAGTATGTGGCCGAGTCCCGATGACGGGAGCAGAGTGAGTGTGGAGGCTGAGTCATGGAGTGGGGAGCAGAGTGAGTGTGTGGGCCGAGTCCTGGAGTGGGGAGCAGAGTGAGCGTTTGGGCCGAGCCCCGAAGTGTGGAGCAGAGTGTATGTGTGGGCTGAGTCCTGGAGTAGGGAGCAGAGTAAGCGTGTGGGCCGAGTCCTGGAGTGGGGAGCAGAGTGAGCGTGTGGGCCGAGTCCCGGAGTGGGGAGCAGAGTGAGCGTGTGGGCCGAGTCCTGGACTGGGGAGCAGAGTGAGTATGTGGGGCGAGTCCCGGTGTCGGGAGCAGAGAGAGTATGTAGGCCGAGTCCTGGAGTGGGGAGCAGAGTGAGTATGTGAGCCGAGTCCCGGCGACGGGAGCAGAGTGAGCATGTGGGCTGAGTCCTGGAGTGGGGAGTCAGAGTGAGCATGTGGGCCGAGTCCTGGACTGGGGAGCAGAGTGAGTATGTGGGGCGAGTCGCGGTGTCGGGAGCAGAGAGAGTATGTAGGCCGAGTCCTGGAGTGGGGAGCAGAGTGAGTATGTGAGCCGCGTCCCGGCGACGGGAGCAGAGTGAGCATGTGGGCCGAGTCCTGGAGTGGGGAGTCAGAGTGAGCATGTGGGCCGAGTCCTGGACTGGGGAGCAGAGTGAGTATGTGGGGCGAGTCCCGGTGTTGGGAGCAGAGAGAGTATGTAGGCCGAGTCCTGGAGTGGGGAGCAGAGTGAGTATGTGAGCCGAGTCCCGGCGACGGGAGCAGAGTAAGCATGTGGGCTGAGTCCTGGAGTGGGGAGCAGAGTGAGTGTGTGGGCCGAGTGCTGGAGTGGGGAGTAGAGTGAGCGTGTGGGCGAAGTCCTGAAGTGGGGAGCAGAGTGAGTGTGTGGGCTGAGTCCTGGAGTGGGGAGTAGAGTGAGCATGTGGGCCAAGTCCTGGAGTGTTGGAGCAGAGTGAGTGTGCAGGCCAGGTCATGGAGTGGGGAGCAGAGTGAGTATGTGAGCCGAGTCCTGGCGACGGGAGCAGAGTGAGCATGTGGGCTGAGTCCTGAAGTGGGGAGCAGAGTGAGTGTGTGGGCCGAGTCCTGGAGTGGGGAGCAGAGTGAGTGTGTGGGCCGAGTCCTGGAGTGGGGAGCAGAGTGAGTATGTGGGCGAGTCCCGATGACGGGAGCAGAGTGAGTGTGGAGGCTGAGTCATGGAGTGGGGAGTAGAGTGAGTGTGTGGGCCGAGTGCTGGAGTGGGGAGTAGAGTGAGCGTGTGGGCGAAGTCCTGAAGTGGGGAGCAGAGTGAGTGTGTGGGCCGAGTCCTGGAGTGGGGAGCAGAGTGAGTATGTGGCCGAGTCCCGGCGACGGGAGCAGAGTAAGCATGTGGGCTGAGTCCTGGAGTGGGGAGCAGAGTGAGTGTGTGGGCCGAGTGCTGGAGTGGGGAGTAGAGTGAGCGTGTGGGCGAAGTCCTGAAGTGGGGAGCAGAGTGAGTGTGTGGGCTGAGTCCTGGAGTGGGGAGTAGAGTGAGCATGTGGGCCAAGTCCTGGAGTGTTGGAGCAGAGTGAGTGTGCAGGCCAGGTCATGGAGTGGGGAGCAGAGTGAGTATGTGAGCCGAGTCCTGGCGACGGGAGCAGAGTGAGCATGTGGGCTGAGTCCTGAAGTGGGGAGCAGAGTGAGTGTGTGGGCCGAGTCCTGGAGTGGGGAGCAGAGTGAGTGTGTGGGCCGAGTCCTGGAGTGGGGAGCAGAGTGAGTATGTGGCCGAGTCCCGATGACGGGAGCAGAGTGAGTGTGGAGGCTGAGTCATGGAGTGGGGAGCAGAGTGAGTGTGTGGGCCGAGTCCTGGAGTGGGGAGCAGAGTGAGCGTTTGGGCCGAGCCCCGAAGTGTGGAGCAGAGTGTATGTGTGGGCTGAGTCCTGGAGTAGGGAGCAGAGTAAGCGTGTGGGCCGAGTCCTGGAGTGGGGAGCAGAGTGAGCGTGTGGGCCGAGTCCTGGAGTGGAAAGCAGAGTGAGTGGTTGGGCCGAGTCCTGGCGTGGGGAGACGAGTGAGAATGTGGGCCAAGTCCTGGAGTGGGGAGTAGAGTAAGCGCGTGGTCCGGGTCCCGGATTGTGGAGCAGAGTGAGCATGTGGGCTGAGTCCTGGAGTGGGGAGCAGTGTAATCATATAGGCCAAGTCCTGGAGTGGGGAGTAGAGTGAGCTTGTGGACCAAGTCCTGGAGTGGGGAGTAGAGTGAGCGTGTGGGCCAAGTCCTGGAGTGGGGAGCAGAGTGAGTATGTGGGCCGAGTCCCGATGAGGGGAGCAGAGTGAGTGTGTGGGCCGAGTCCCGGTGACGGTAGCAGAGTGAGTGTGTGGGCCGAGTCCTGGAGTGGGGAGCAGAGTGAGCGTTTGGGCCGAGCCCCGAAGTGTGGAGCAGAGTGTATGTGTGGGCTGAGTCATGGAGTAGGGAGCAGAATAAGCGTGTGGGCCAAGTCCTGGAGTGGGGAGCAGAGTGAGAATGTGGGCCGAGTCCTGGAGTGGGGAGTAGAGTGAGCTTGTGGGCCAAGTCCTGGAGTGGGGAGTAGAGTGAGCGTGTGGGCCAAGTCCTGGAGTGGGGAGCAGAGTGAGTATGTGGGCCGAGTCCCGATGAGGGGAGCAGAGTGAGTGTGTGGGCCGAGTCCCGGTGACGGTAGCAGAGTGAGTGTGTGGGCCGAGTCCTGGAGTGGGGAGCAGAGTGAGCGTTTGGGCCGAGCCCCGAAGTGTGGAGCAGAGTGTATGTGTGGGCTGAGTCCTGGAGTAGGGAGCAGAGTAAGCGTGTGGGCCGAGTCCTGGAGTGGGGAGCAGAGTGAGCGTGTGGGCCGAGTCCCGGAGTGGGGAGCAGAGTGAGCGTGTGGGCCGAGTCCTGGACTGGGGAGCAGAGTGAGTATGTGGGGCGAGTCCCGGTGTCGGGAGCAGAGAGAGTATGTAGGCCGAGTCCTGGAGTGGGGAGCAGAGTGAGTATGTGAGCCGAGTCCCGGCGACGGGAGCAGAGTGAGCATGTGGGCTGAGTCCTGGAGTGGGGAGTCAGAGTGAGCATGTGGGCCGAGTCCCGATGACGGGAGCAGAGTGAGTGTTCAGGCTGAGTCATGGAGTGGGGAGCAGAGTGAATGTGTGGGCCGAGTCCTGGAGTGGGGAGCAGAGTGAGCGTGTGGGCCGAGTCCGGGAGTGGGGAGCAGAGTGAGAGTTTGGGCGGAGTCCCGGATTGGGGAGCAGAGTGAGAATGCAGGCCGAGTGCTGGAGTGGGGAGCAGAGTGAGAATGCAGGCCGAGTGCTGGAGTGGGGAGCAGAGTGAGCGTGTGGGTCATGTCCTGGAGTGGGGAGCAAAGTGAGCGTGTGGGCTGAGTCCTGGAGTGGGCAGCAGAGTGAGGGTGTGGACCGAGTCCTGGAGCAGGGAGAAGAGTGAGGGTGTGGGGCGAGCCTTGGTGTGGGGAACAGAGTGAGTATGTGGGCCATGTCCTGGAGTGGGGAGCAGAGTGAGCGTGTGGACCGAGTCCCAGAGTGGGGAGCAGAGTGAGCGTGTGGACTGAGTCCCGGAGTGGGGAGCAGAGTGAGAATGTGGGCCAAGTACTGGAGTGGGGAGCAGAGTAATCGCGCGTGCCGAGTCCTGGAGGGGAGAGCAGAGTGAGCGTTTGGGCCGACTCCCGGAGTGGGGAGCAGAGTAAGTGTGTGGGCCGTGTCCTGGAGTGGGGAGTCAGAGTGAGCATGTGGGCTGAGTCCTGGAGTGGGGAGCAGAGTGAGCATGTGGGCCGAGTCCTGAAGTGGGGAGCAGAGTGAGTGTGTGGGCCGAGTCCTGGAGTGGGGAGTAGAGTGAGCGTGTGGGCCAAGTCCTGGAGTGGGGAGCAGAGTGAGTATGTGGGCCGAGTCCTGAAGTGGGGAGCAGAGTGAGTGTTCAGGCTGAGTCATGGAGTGGGGAGCAGAGTGAGCGTTTGGGCCGAGCCCCGAAGTGTGGAGCAGAGTGTACGTGTGGGCTGAGTCCTGGAGTAGGGAGCAGAGTAAGCGTGTGGGCCGAGTCCTGAAGTGGGGAGCAGAGTGAGCGTGTGGGCCGAGTCCTGAAGTGGGGAGCAGAGTGAGTGTGTGGGCCGAGTCCTGGAGTGGAGAGCAGAGTGAGCGGTTGGGCTGAGTCCTGGAGTGGGGAGAAGAGTGAGCGTGTGGACCGAGTCCCAGAGTGGGGAGCAGAGTGAGAATGTGGGCCGAGTCCCGATGACGGGAGCAGAGTGAGTGTTCAGGCTGAGTCATGGAGTGGGGAGCAGAGTGAGCGTTTGGGCCGAGCCCCGAAGTGTGGAGCAGAGTGTACGTGTGGGCTGAGTCCTGGAGTAGGGAGCAGAGTAAGCGTGTGGGCCGAGTGCTGAAGTGGGGAGCAGAGTGAGCGTGTGGGCCGAGTCCTGGAGTGGAGAGCAGAGTGAGCGGTTGGGCCGATTCCTGGAGTGGGGAGAAGAGTGAGCGTGTGGACCGAGTCCCAGAGTGGGGAGCAGAGTGAGAATGTGGGCCAAGTCCTGGAGTGTGGAGCAGAGTAAGCATGTGGGCCGAGTCCTGGAGTGGGGAGTCAGAGTGAGCATGTGGGCCGAGTCCTGGACTGGGGAGCAGAGTGATTATGTGGGGCGAGTCCCGGTGTCGGGAGCAGAGAGAGTATGTAGGCCGAGTCCCTGAGTGGGGAGCAGAGTGAGTATGTGAGCCGAGTCCCGGCGACGGGAGCAGAGTGAGCATGTGGGCTGAGTCCTGGAGTGGGGAGCAGAGTGAGTGTGTGGGCCGAGTCCTGGAGTGGGGAGTAGAGTGAGCGTGTGGGCGAAGTCCTGAAGTGGGGAGCAGAGTGAGTGTGTGGGCTGAGTCCTGGAGTGGGGAGTAGAGTGAGCATGTGGGCCAAGTCCTGGAGTGGGGAGCAGAGTGAGTGTGCAGGCCAGGTCATGGAGTGGGGAGCAGAGTGAGTATGTGAGCCGAGTCCTGGCGACGGGAGCAGAGTGAGCATGTGGGCTGAGTCCTGAAGTGGGGAGCAGAGTGAGTATGTGGGCCGAGTACTGGAGTGGGGAGCAGAGTGAGTGTGTGGGCCGAGTCCTGGAGTGGGGAGCAGAGTGAGTATGTGGCCGAGTCCCGATGACGGGAGCAGAGTGAGTGTGGAGGCCGAGTCTTGGAGTGGGGAGCAGAGTGAGCGTTTGGGCCGAGCCCCGAAGTGTGGAGCAGAGTGTATGTGTGGGCTGAGTCCTGGAGTAGGGAGCAGATTAAGCGTGTGGGCCGAGTCCTGGAGTGGGGAGCAGAGTGAGCATTTGGGCCGAGCCCCGAAGTGTGGAGCAGAGTGTACGTGTGGGCTGAGTCCTGGAGTAGGGAGCAGAGTAAGCGTGTGGGCCGAGTCCTGGAGTGGGGAGCAGAGTGAGCGTGTGGGCCGAGTCCTGGAGTTGAAAGCAGAGTGAGTGGTTGGACCGAGTCCTGGTGTGGGGAGACGAGTGAGAATGTGGGCCAAGTCCTGGAGTGGGGAGTAGAGTAAGCGCGTGGTCCGGGTCCCGGATTGTGGAGCAGAGTGAGCATGTGGGCTGAGTCCTGGAGTGGGGAGCAGAGTAATCATATAGGCCAAGTCCTGGAGTGGGGAGTAGAGTGAGCGTGTGGGCCAAGTCCTGGAGTGGGGAGTAGAGTGAGCGTGTGGGCCAAGTCCTGGAGTGGGGAGTAGAGTGAGCGTGTGGGCCAAGTCCTGGAGTGGGGAGCAGAGTGAGTGTGTAGGCCGAGTCCCGATGAGGGGAGCAGAGTGAGTGTGTGGGCCGAGTCCCGGTGACGGTAGCAGAGTGAGCGTTTGGGCCGAGCCCCGAAGTGTGGAGCAGAGTGTATGTGTGGGCTGAGTCCTGGAGTAGGGAGCAGAATAAGCGTGTGGGCCAAGTCCTGGAGTGGGGAGCAGACTGAGCGTGTGGGCCGCGTCCTGGACTGGGGAGCAGAGTGAGTATGTGAGCCGAGTCCCGGTGTCGAGAGCAGAGTGAGCATGTGGCCTGAGTCCTGAAGTGGGGAGCAGAGTGAGTATGTGGACCGAGTCCTGGAGTAGGGAGTAGAGTAAGCGCGTGGTCCGGGTCCCGGACTGTGGAGCAGAGTGAGCGTGTGGGCCGAGTCCTGAAGTGGGGAGCAGAGTGAGTATGTGGCCGAGTCCCGGCGACGGGAGCAGAGTAAGCATGTGGGCTGAGTCCTGGAGTGGGGAGCAGAGTGAGTGTGTGGGCCGAGTGCTGGAGTGGGGAGTAGAGTGAGCGTGTGGGCGAAGTCCTGAAGTGGGGAGCAGAGTGAGTGTGTGGGCTGAGTCCTGGAGTGGGGAGTAGAGTGAGCATGTGGGCCAAGTCCTGGAGTGTTGGAGCAGAGTGAGTGTGCAGGCCAGGTCATGGAGTGGGGAGCAGAGTGAGTATGTGAGCCGAGTCCTGGCGACGGGAGCAGAGTGAGCATGTGGGCTGAGTCCTGAAGTGGGGAGCAGAGTGAGTGTGTGGGCCGAGTCCTGGAGTGGGGAGCAGAGTGAGTGTGTGGGCCGAGTCCTGGAGTGGGGAGCAGAGTGAGTATGTGGCCGAGTCCCGATGACGGGAGCAGAGTGAGTGTGGAGGCTGAGTCATGGAGTGGGGAGCAGAGTGAGTGTGTGGGCCGAGTCCTGGAGTGGGGAGCAGAGTGAGCGTTTGGGCCGAGCCCCGAAGTGTGGAGCAGAGTGTATGTGTGGGCTGAGTCCTGGAGTAGGGAGCAGAGTAAGCGTGTGGGCCGAGTCCTGGAGTGGGGCGCAGAGTGAGCGTGTGGGCCGAGTCCTGGAGTGGAAAGCAGAGTGAGTGGTTGGGCCGAGTCCTGGCGTGGGGAGACGAGTGAGAATGTGGGCCAAGTCCTGGAGTGGGGAGTAGAGTAAGCGCGTGGTCCGGGTCCCGGATTGTGGAGCAGAGTGAGCATGTGGGCTGAGTCCTGGAGTGGGGAGCAGTGTAATCATATAGGCCAAGTCCTGGAGTGGGGAGTAGAGTGAGCTTGTGGACCAAGTCCTGGAGTGGGGAGTAGAGTGAGCGTGTGGGCCAAGTCCTGGAGTGGGGAGCAGAGTGAGTATGTGGGCCGAGTCCCGATGAGGGGAGCAGAGTGAGTGTGTGGGCCGAGTCCCGGTGACGGTAGCAGAGTGAGTGTGTGGGCCGAGTCCTGGAGTGGGGAGCAGAGTGAGCGTTTGGGCCGAGCCCCGAAGTGTGGAGCAGAGTGTATGTGTGGGCTGAGTCATGGAGTAGGGAGCAGAATAAGCGTGTGGGCCAAGTCCTGGAGTGGGGAGCAGAGTGAGAATGTGGGCCGAGTCCTGGAGTGGGGAGTAGAGTGAGCTTGTGGGCCAAGTCCTGGAGTGGGGAGTAGAGTGAGCGTGTGGGCCAAGTCCTGGAGTGGGGAGCAGAGTGAGTATGTGGGCCGAGTCCCGATGAGGGGAGCAGAGTGAGTGTGTGGGCCGAGTCCCGGTGACGGTAGCAGAGTGAGTGTGTGGGCCGAGTCCTGGAGTGGGGAGCAGAGTGAGCGTTTGGGCCGAGCCCCGAAGTGTGGAGCAGAGTGTATGTGTGGGCTGAGTCATGGAGTAGGGAGCAGAATAAGCGTGTGGGCCAAGTCCTGGAGTGGGGAGCAGACTGAGCGTGTGGGCCGAGTCCTGGACTGGGGAGCAGAGTGAGTATGTGAGCCGAGTCCCGGTGTCGAGAGCAGAGTGAGCATGTGTCCTGAGTCCTGAAGTGGGGAGCAGAGTGAGTATGTGGGCCGAGTCCTGGAGTAGGGAGTAGAGTAAGCGCGTGGTCCGGGTCCCGGACTGTGGAGCAGAGTGAGCGTGTGGGCCTAGTCCTGAAGTGGGGAGCAGAGTGAGAATGTGGGCCGAGTCCCGATGACGGGAGCAGAGTGAGTGTTCAGGCTGAGTCATGGAGTGGGGAGCAGAGTGAATGTGTGGGCCGAGTCCTGGAGTGGGGAGCAGAGTGAGCGTGTGGGCCGAGTCCGGGAGTGGGGAGCAGAGTGAGAGTTTGGGCGGAGTCCCGGATTGGGGAGCAGAGTGAGAATGCAGGCCGAGTGCTGGAGTGGGGAGCAGAGTGAGAATGCAGGCCGAGTGCTGGAGTGGGGAGCAGAGTGAGCGTGTGGGTCATGTCCTGGAGTGGGGAGCAAAGTGAGCGTGTGGGCTGAGTCCTGGAGTGGGCAGCAGAGTGAGGGTGTGGACCGAGTCCTGGAGCAGGGAGAAGAGTGAGGGTGTGGGGCGAGCCTTGGTGTGGGGAACAGAGTGAGTATGTGGGCCATGTCCTGGAGTGGGGAGCAGAGTGAGCGTGTGGACCGAGTCCCAGAGTGGGGAGCAGAGTGAGCGTGTGGACTGAGTCCCGGAGTGGGGAGCAGAGTGAGAATGTGGGCCAAGTACTGGAGTGGGGAGCAGAGTAATCGCGCGTGCTGAGTCCTGGAGAGGAGAGCAGAGTGAGCGTTTGGGCCGACTCCCGGAGTGGGGAGCAGAGTAAGTGTGTGGGCCGTGTCCTGGAGTGGGGAGTCAGAGTGAGCATGTGGGCTGAGTCCTGGAGTGGGGAGCAGAGTGAGCGTGTGGGCCGAGTCCTGAAGTGGGGAGCAGAGTGAGTGTGTGGGCCGAGTCCTGGAGTGGGGAGTAGAGTGAGCGTGTGGGCCAAGTCCTGGAGTGGGGAGCAGAGTGAGTATGTGGGCCGAGTCCTGAAGTGGGGAGCAGAGTGAGTGTTCAGGCTGAGTCATGGAGTGGGGAGCAGAGTGAGCGTTTGGGCCGAGCCCCGAAGTGTGGAGCAGAGTGTACGTGTGGGCTGAGTCCTGGAGTAGGGAGCAGAGTAAGCGTGTGGGCCGAGTCCTGAAGTGGGGAGCAGAGTGAGCGTGTGGGCCGAGTCCTGAAGTGGGGAGCAGAGTGAGTGTGTGGGCCGAGTCCTGGAGTGGAGAGCAGAGTGAGCGGTTGGGCCGAGTCCTGAAGTGGGGAGCAGAGTGAGTGTGTGGGCCGAGTCCTGGAGTGGGGAGTAGAGTGAGCGTGTGGGCCAAGTCCTGGAGTGGGGAGCAGAGTGAGTATGTGGGCCGAGTCCTGAAGTGGGGAGCAGGGTGAGTGTTCAGGCTGAGTCATGGAGTGGGGAGCAGAGTGAGCGTTTGGGCCGAGCCCCGAAGTGTGGAGCAGAGTGTACGTGTGGGCTGAGTCCTGGAGTAGGGAGCAGAGTAAGCGTGTGGGCCGAGTCCTGAAGTGGGGAGCAGAGTGAGCGTGTGGGCCGCGTCCTGAAGTGGGGAGCAGAGTGAGTGTGTGGGCCGAGTCCTGGAGTGGAGAGCAGAGTGAGCGGTTGGGCTGAGTCCTGGAGTGGGGAGAAGAGTGAGCGTGTGGACCGAGTCCCAGAGTGGGGAGCAGAGTGAGAATGTGGGCCGAGTCCCGATGACGGGAGCAGAGTGAGTGTTCAGGCTGAGTCATGGAGTGGGGAGCAGAGTGAGCGTTTGGGCCGAGCCCCGAAGTGTGGAGCAGAGTGTACGTGTGGGCTGAGTCCTGGAGTAGGGAGCAGAGTAAGCGTGTGGGCCGAGTGCTGAAGTGGGGAGCAGAGTGAGCGTGTGGGCCGAGTCCTGGAGTGGAGAGCAGAGTGAGCGGTTGGGCCGATTCCTGGAGTGGGGAGAAGAGTGAGCGTGTGGACCGAGTCCCAGAGTGGGGAGCAGAGTGAGAATGTGGGCCAAGTCCTGGAGTGTGGAGCAGAGTAAGCATGTGGGCCGAGTCCTGGAGTGGGGAGTCAGAGTGAGCATGTGGGCCGAGTCCTGGACTGGGGAGCAGAGTGATTATGTGGGGCGAGTCCCGGTGTCGGGAGCAGAGAGAGTATGTAGGCCGAGTCCCTGAGTGGGGAGCAGAGTGAGTATGTGAGCCGAGTCCCGGCGACGGGAGCAGAGTGAGCATGTGGGCTGAGTCCTGGAGTGGGGAGCAGAGTGAGTGTGTGGGCCGAGTCCTGGAGTGGGGAGTAGAGTGAGCGTGTGGGCGAAGTCCTGAAGTGGGGAGCAGAGTGAGTGTGTGGGCTGAGTCCTGGAGTGGGGAGTAGAGTGAGCATGTGGGCCAAGTCCTGGAGTGGGGAGCAGAGTGAGTGTGCAGGCCAGGTCATGGAGTGGGGAGCAGAGTGAGTATGTGAGCCGAGTCCTGGCGACGGGAGCAGAGTGAGCATGTGGGCTGAGTCCTGAAGTGGGGAGCAGAGTGAGTATGTGGGCCGAGTACTGGAGTGGGGAGCAGAGTGAGTGTGTGGGCCGAGTCCTGGAGTGGGGAGCAGAGTGAGTATGTGGCCGAGTCCCGATGACGGGAGCAGAGTGAGTGTGGAGGCCGAGTCTTGGAGTGGGGAGCAGAGTGAGCGTTTGGGCCGAGCCCCGAAGTGTGGAGCAGAGTGTATGTGTGGGCTGAGTCCTGGAGTAGGGAGCAGATTAAGCGTGTGGGCCGAGTCCTGGAGTGGGGAGCAGAGTGAGCATTTGGGCCGAGCCCCGAAGTGTGGAGCAGAGTGTACGTGTGGGCTGAGTCCTGGAGTAGGGAGCAGAGTAAGCGTGTGGGCCGAGTCCTGGAGTGGGGAGCAGAGTGAGCGTGTGGGCCGAGTCCTGGAGTTGAAAGCAGAGTGAGTGGTTGGACCGAGTCCTGGTGTGGGGAGACGAGTGAGAATGTGGGCCAAGTCCTGGAGTGGGGAGTAGAGTAAGCGCGTGGTCCGGGTCCCGGATTGTGGAGCAGAGTGAGCATGTGGGCTGAGTCCTGGAGTGGGGAGCAGAGTAATCATATAGGCCAAGTCCTGGAGTGGGGAGTAGAGTGAGCGTGTGGGCCAAGTCCTGGAGTGGGGAGTAGAGTGAGCGTGTGGGCCAAGTCCTGGAGTGGGGAGTAGAGTGAGCGTGTGGGCCAAGTCCTGGAGTGGGGAGCAGAGTGAGTGTGTAGGCCAAGTCCTGGAGTGGGGAGTAGAGTGAGCGTGTGGGCCAAGTCCTGGAGTGGGGAGTAGAGTGAGCGTGTGGGCCAAGTCCCGGAGTGGGGAGCAGAGTGAGTATGTGGGCCGAGTCCCGATGACGGGAGCAAAGTGAGTGTGTGGGCCGAGTCCCGGTGACGGTAGCAGAGTGAGCGTTTGGGCCGAGCCCCGAAGTGTGGAGCAGAGTGTATGTGTGGGCTGAGTCCTGGAGTAGGGAGCAGAATAAGCGTGTGGGCCAAGTCCTGGAGTGGGGAGCAGACTGAGCGTGTGGGCCGCGTCCTGGACTGGGGAGCAGAGTGAGTATGTGAGCCGAGTCCCGGTGTCGAGAGCAGAGTGAGCATGTGGCCTGAGTCCTGAAGTGGGGAGCAGAGTGAGTATGTGGACCGAGTCCTGGAGTAGGGAGTAGAGTAAGCGCGTGGTCCGGGTCCCGGACTGTGGAGCAGAGTGAGCGTGTGGGCCGAGTCCTGAAGTGGGGAGCAGAGTGAGCGTGTGGGCCAAGTCCTGGAGTGGGGAGCAGAGTGAGTGTGCAGGTCGGGTCATGGAGTGGGGAGCAGAGTGAGTATGTGGGCCGAGTCCCGGTGATGGTAGCAGAGTGAGTATGCGGGCCAAGTCCTGGTGCGGGGTGCAGAGTGAGCATGTGGGCCAAGTCCTGGATTGGGGAGCAGAGTGAGCATGTAGGCCGAGTACCGGAGAGGGGAGCAGACTGAGCATGTGGACCGAGTCCCGGAGTGGGGAGCAGAGTGAGCGTGTGGGCCGAGTCCCGGAGTGGGGAGCAGAGTGAGCGTGTGGGCCGAATCCTGGAGCAGCGAGCAGAGTGAGTGTGTGGGCCGAGTCCCGGAATGGGGAGCAGAGTGAGCATGTGGGCCGAGTCCTGGAGTGGGGAGCAGAGTGAGCATGTGGGCTTAGACCTGGGCTGGGGCACAGAGTGAGCATGTGTGCCGAGTCCCGGAGTGTGGAGCAGAGTGAGTGTGTGTGCCGAGTCCCAGAGTGGGGAGCAGAGTGAGTGTGTGTGCCGAGTCCTGGTATGGGGAGCAGAGTGAGCATGGGGGCCGAATCCTGGAGTGGGGAGCAGAGTGAGCGTGTCAGCCGAGTCCTGGAGTGGGGAGCAGAGTGAGCGTGTGGGCCGAGTCCTGGAGTGTGAGCAGAGTGAGCGTGTCGGCCGAGTCCTGGAGTGGGGAGCTGAGTGAACGTGTGGGCCGAGTCCTGGTGTGGGGAGCAGAGTGAGCGTGTCGGCCGAGTCCTGGAGTGGGCAGCAGAGTGAGTGTGTGGGCCGAGTCCTGGAGTGGGCAGCAGAGTGAGCATGTGGGCCGTGTTCTGGAGAGGGGAGCTGAGTGAACGTGTGGGCCGAGTCCTGGTGTGGGGAGCAGAGTGAGCGTGTCGGCCGAGTCCTGGAGTGGGCAGCAGAGTGAGTGTGTGGGCCGAGTCCTGGAGTGGGCAGCAGAGTGAGCATGTGGGCCGTGTTCTGGAGAGGGGAGCTGAGTGAACGTGTGGGCCGAGTCCTGGAGCAGGGAGCAGAGTGAGCGTGTGGGCCGAGTTCTGGAGAGGGGAGCAGAGTGAGTGTGTAGACCGAGTCCCGGAGTGGGGAGCAGAGTGAATGTGTGGGCCGAGTCCTGGAGTGGGGAGCAGAGTGAGCGTGTGGGCCAAGTCCCGGAGTGGGGAGCAGAGTGAGTATGTGGGCCGAGTCCCGATGACGGGAGCAAAGTGAGTGTGTGGGCCGAGTCCCGGTGACGGTAGCAGAGTGAGCGTTTGGGCCGAGCCCCGAAGTGTGGAGCAGAGTGTATGTGTGGGCTGAGTCCTGGAGTAGGGAGCAGAATAAGCGTGTGGGCCAAGTCCTGGAGTGGGGAGCAGAGTGAGAATGTGGGCCGAGTCCTGGAGTGGGGAGTAGAGTGAGCTTGTGGGCCAAGTCCTGGAGTGGGGAGTAGAGTGAGCGTGTGGGCCAAGTCCTGGAGTGGGGAGCAGAGTGAGTATGTGGGCCGAGTCCCGATGAGGGGAGCAGAGTGAGTGTGTAGGCCGAGTCCCGGTGACGGTAGCAGAGTGAGTGTGTGGGCCGAGTCCTGGAGTGGGGAGCAGAGTGAGCGTTTGGGCCGAGCCCCGAAGTGTGGAGCAGAGTGTATGTGTGGGCTGAGTCATGGAGTAGGGAGCAGAATAAGCGTGTGGGCCAAGTCCTGGAGTGGGGAGCAGACTGAGCGTGTGGGCCGAGTCCTGGACTGGGGAGCAGAGTGAGTATGTGAGCCGAGTCCCGGTGTCGAGAGCAGAGTGAGCATGTGGCCTGAGTCCTGAAGTGGGGAGCAGAGTGAGTATGTGGGCCGAGTCCTGGAGTAGGGAGTAGAGTAAGCGCGTGGTCCGGGTCCCGGACTGTGGAGCAGAGTGAGCGTGTGGGCCTAGTCCTGAAGTGGGGAGCAGAGTGAGAATGTGGGCCGAGTCCCGATGACGGGAGCAGAGTGAGTGTTCAGGCTGAGTCATGGAGTGGGGAGCAGAGTGAATGTGTGGGCCGAGTCCTGGAGTGGGGAGCAGAGTGAGCGTGTGGGCCGAGTCCGGGAGTGGGGAGCAGAGTGAGAGTTTGGGCGGAGTCAAGGATTGGGGAGCAGAGTGAGAATGCAGGCCGAGTGCTGGAGTGGGGAGCAGAGTGAGAATGCAGGCCGAGTGCTGGAGTGGGGAGCAGAGTGAGCGTGTGGGTCATGTCCTGGAGTGGGGAGCAAAGTGAGCGTGTGGGCTGAGTCCTGGAGTGGGCAGCAGAGTGAGGGTGTGGACCGAGTCCTGGAGCAGGGAGAAGAGTGAGGGTGTGGGGCGAGCCTTGGTGTGGGGAACAGAGTGAGTATGTGGGCCATGTCCTGGAGTGGGGAGCAGAGTGAGCGTGTGGACCGAGTCCCAGAGTGGGGAGCAGAGTGAGCGTGTGGACTGAGTCCCGGAGTGGGGAGCAGAGTGAGAATGTGGGCCAAGTACTGGAGTGGGGAGCAGAGTAATCGCGCGTGCCGAGTCCTGGAGGGGAGAGCAGAGTGAGCGTTTGGGCCGACTCCCGGAGTGGGGAGCAGAGTAAGTGTGTGGGCCGTGTCCTGGAGTGGGGAGTCAGAGTGAGCATGTGGGCTGAGTCCTGAAGTGGGGAGCAGAGTGAGTGTGTGGGCCGACTCCCGGAGTGGGGAGCAGAGTAAGTGTGTGGGCCGTGTCCTGGAGTGGGGAGCAGAGTGAGCGTGTGGGCCGAGTCCTGAAGTGGGGAGCAGAGTGAGTGTGTGGGCCGAGTCCTGGAGTGGGCAGCAGAGTGAGGGTGTGGACCGAGTCCTGGAGCAGGGAGAAGAGTGAGGGTGTGGGGCGAGCCTTGGTGTGGGGAACAGAGTGAGTATGTGGGCCATGTCCTGGAGTGGGGAGCAGAGTGAGCGTGTGGACCGAGTCCCAGAGTGGGGAGCAGAGTGAGCGTGTGGACTGAGTCCCGGAGTGGGGAGCAGAGTGAGAATGTGGGCCAAGTACTGGAGTGGGGAGCAGAGTAATCGCGCGTGCCGAGTCCTGGAGGGGAGAGCAGAGTGAGCGTTTGGGCCGACTCCCGGAGTGGGGAGCAGAGTAAGTGTGTGGGCCGTGTCCTGGAGTGGGGAGTCAGAGTGAGCATGTGGGCTGAGTCCTGAAGTGGGGAGCAGAGTGAGTGTGTGGGCCGACTCCCGGAGTGGGGAGCAGAGTAAGTGTGTGGGCCGTGTCCTGGAGTGGGGAGCAGAGTGAGCGTGTGGGCCGAGTCCTGAAGTGGGGAGCAGAGTGAGTGTGTGGGCCGAGTCCTGGAGTGGAGAGCAGAGTGAGCGGTTGGGCCGAGTCCTGAAGTGGGGAGCAGAGTGAGTGTGTGGGCCGAGTCCTGGAGTGGGGAGTAGAGTGAGCGTGTGGGCCAAGTCCTGGAGTGGGGAGCAGAGTGAGTATGTGGGCCGAGTCCTGAAGTGGGGAGCAGAGTGAGTGTTCAGGCTGAGTCATGGAGTGGGGAGCAGAGTGAGCGTTTGGGCCGAGCCCCGAAGTGTGGAGCAGAGTGTACGTGTGGGCTGAGTCCTGGAGTAGGGAGCAGAGTAAGCGTGTGGGCCGAGTCCTGAAGTGGGGAGCAGAGTGAGCGTGTGGGCCGAGTCCTGAAGTGGGGAGCAGAGTGAGTGTGTGGGCCGAGTCCTGGAGTGGAGAGCAGAGTGAGCGGTTGGGCTGAGTCCTGGAGTGGGGAGAAGAGTGAGCGTGTGGACAGAGTCCCAGAGTGGGGAGCAGAGTGAGAATGTGGGCCGAGTCCCGATGACGGGAGCAGAGTGAGTGTTCAGGCTGAGTCATGGAGTGGGGAGCAGAGTGAGCGTTTGGGCCGAGCCCCGAAGTGTGGAGCAGAGTGTACGTGTGGGCTGAGTCCTGGAGTAGGGAGCAGAGTAAGCGTGTGGGCCGAGTGCTGAAGTGGGGAGCAGAGTGAGCGTGTGGGCCGAGTCCTGGAGTGGAGAGCAGAGTGAGCGGTTGGGCCGATTCCTGGAGTGGGGAGAAGAGTGAGCGTGTGGACCGAGTCCCAGAGTGGGGAGCAGAGTGAGAATGTGGGCCAAGTCCTGGAGTGTGGAGCAGAGTAAGCATGTGGGCCGAGTCCTGGAGTGGGGAGTCAGAGTGAGCATGTGGGCCGAGTCCTGGACTGGGGAGCAGAGTGATTATGTGGGGCGAGTCCCGGTGTCGGGAGCAGAGAGAGTATGTAGGCCGAGTCCCTGAGTGGGGAGCAGAGTGAGTATGTGAGCCGAGTCCCGGCGACGGGAGCAGAGTGAGCATGTGGGCTGAGTCCTGGAGTGGGGAGCAGAGTGAGTGTGTGGGCCGAGTCCTGGAGTGGGGAGTAGAGTGAGCGTGTGGGCGAAGTCCTGAAGTGGGGAGCAGAGTGAGTGTGTGGGCTGAGTCCTGGAGTGGGGAGTAGAGTGAGCATGTGGGCCAAGTCCTGGAGTGGGGAGCAGAGTGAGTGTGCAGGCCAGGTCATGGAGTGGGGAGCAGAGTGAGTATGTGAGCCGAGTCCTGGCGACGGGAGCAGAGTGAGCATGTGGGCTGAGTCCTGAAGTGGGGAGCAGAGTGAGTATGTGGGCCGAGTACTGGAGTGGGGAGCAGAGTGAGTGTGTGGGCCGAGTCCTGGAGTGGGGAGCAGAGTGAGTATGTGGCCGAGTCCCGATGACGGGAGCAGAGTGAGTGTGGAGGCCGAGTCTTGGAGTGGGGAGCAGAGTGAGCGTTTGGGCCGAGCCCCGAAGTGTGGAGCAGAGTGTATGTGTGGGCTGAGTCCTGGAGTAGGGAGCAGATTAAGCGTGTGGGCCGAGTCCTGGAGTGGGGAGCAGAGTGAGCATTTGGGCCGAGCCCCGAAGTGTGGAGCAGAGTGTACGTGTGGGCTGAGTCCTGGAGTAGGGAGCAGAGTAAGCGTGTGGGCCGAGTCCTGGAGTGGGGAGCAGAGTGAGCGTGTGGGCCGAGTCCTGGAGTTGAAAGCAGAGTGAGTGGTTGGACCGAGTCCTGGTGTGGGGAGACGAGTGAGAATGTGGGCCAAGTCCTGGAGTGGGGAGTAGAGTAAGCGCGTGGTCCGGGTCCCGGATTGTGGAGCAGAGTGAGCATGTGGGCTGAGTCCTGGAGTGGGGAGCAGAGTAATCATATAGGCCAAGTCCTGGAGTGGGGAGTAGAGTGAGCGTGTGGGCCAAGTCCTGGAGTGGGGAGTAGAGTGAGCGTGTGGGCCAAGTCCTGGAGTGGGGAGTAGAGTGAGCGTGTGGGCCAAGTCCTGGAGTGGGGAGCAGAGTGAGTGTGTAGGCCAAGTCCTGGAGTGGGGAGTAGAGTGAGCGTGTGGGCCAAGTCCTGGAGTGGGGAGTAGAGTGAGCGTGTGGGCCAAGTCCCGGAGTGGGGAGCAGAGTGAGTATGTGGGCCGAGTCCCGATGACGGGAGCAAAGTGAGTGTGTGGGCCGAGTCCCGGTGACGGTAGCAGAGTGAGCGTTTGGGCCGAGCCCCGAAGTGTGGAGCAGAGTGTATGTGTGGGCTGAGTCCTGGAGTAGGGAGCAGAATAAGCGTGTGGGCCAAGTCCTGGAGTGGGGAGCAGACTGAGCGTGTGGGCCGCGTCCTGGACTGGGGAGCAGAGTGAGTATGTGAGCCGAGTCCCGGTGTCGAGAGCAGAGTGAGCATGTGGCCTGAGTCCTGAAGTGGGGAGCAGAGTGAGTATGTGGACCGAGTCCTGGAGTAGGGAGTAGAGTAAGCGCGTGGTCCGGGTCCCGGACTGTGGAGCAGAGTGAGCGTGTGGGCCGAGTCCTGAAGTGGGGAGCAGAGTGAGCGTGTGGGCCAAGTCCTGGAGTGGGGAGCAGAGTGAGTGTGCAGGTCAGGTCATGGAGTGGGGAGCAGAGTGAGTATGTGGGCCGAGTCCCGGTGATGGTAGCAGAGTGAGTATGCGGGCCAAGTCCTGGTGCGGGGTGCAGAGTGAGCATGTGGGCCAAGTCCTGGATTGGGGAGCAGAGTGAGCATGTAGGCCGAGTACCGGAGAGGGGAGCAGACTGAGCATGTGGACCGAGTCCCGGAGTGGGGAGCAGAGTGAGCGTGTGGGCCGAGTCCCGGAGTGGGGAGCAGAGTGAGCGTGTGGGCCGAATCCTGGAGCAGCGAGCAGAGTGAGTGTGTGGGCCGAGTCCCGGAATGGGGAGCAGAGTGAGCATGTGGGCCGAGTCCTGGAGTGGGGAGCAGAGTGAGCATGTGGGCTTAGACCTGGGCTGGGGCACAGAGTGAGCATGTGTGCCGAGTCCCGGAGTGTGGAGCAGAGTGAGTGTGTGTGCCGAGTCCCAGAGTGGGGAGCAGAGTGAGTGTGTGTGCCGAGTCCTGGTATGGGGAGCAGAGTGAGCATGGGGGCCGAATCCTGGAGTGGGGAGCAGAGTGAGCGTGTCAGCCGAGTCCTGGAGTGGGGAGCAGAGTGAGCGTGTGGGCCGAGTCCTGGAGTGTGAGCAGAGTGAGCGTGTCGGCCGAGTCCTGGAGTGGGGAGCTGAGTGAACGTGTGGGCCGAGTCCTGGTGTGGGGAGCAGAGTGAGCGTGTCGGCCGAGTCCTGGAGTGGGCAGCAGAGTGAGTGTGTGGGCCGAGTCCTGGAGTGGGCAGCAGAGTGAGCATGTGGGCCGTGTTCTGGAGAGGGGAGCTGAGTGAACGTGTGGGCCGAGTCCTGGTGTGGGGAGCAGAGTGAGCGTGTCGGCCGAGTCCTGGAGTGGGCAGCAGAGTGAGTGTGTGGGCCGAGTCCTGGAGTGGGCAGCAGAGTGAGCATGTGGGCCGTGTTCTGGAGAGGGGAGCTGAGTGAACGTGTGGGCCGAGTCCTGGAGCAGGGAGCAGAGTGAGCGTGTGGGCCGAGTTCTGGAGAGGGGAGCAGAGTGAGTGTGTAGACCGAGTCCCGGAGTGGGGAGCAGAGTGAATGTGTGGGCCGAGTCCTGGAGTGGGGAGCAGAGTGAGCGTGTGGGCCGAGTCCGGGAGTGGGGAGCAGAGTGAGTGTGTGGGCCAAGTCCTGGAGCGGGGAGCAGAGTGAGCATGTGGGCCGAGTCCTGGAGTGGGGAGCTGAGTGAACGTGTGGGCAGAGTCCTGGAGCAGGGAGCAGAGTGAGCGTGTGGGCCGAGTTCTGGAGAGGGGAGCAGAGTGAGTGTGTAGACCGAGTCCTTGAGTGGGGAGCTGAGTGAACGTGTGGGCAGAGTCCTGGAGCAGGGAGCAGAGTGAGTGTGTGTGCCGAGTCCCGGAGTGGGGGGCAGAGTGAGTGTGTAGACCGAGTCCTTGAGTGGGGAGCAGAGTGAGTGTGTGGGTCGAGTGCTGGAGTGGGTGCAGGGTGAGTGTGCGGGCTGAGTCCTGGAGCAGGGTGCAGAGTGAGCATGTGGGCCGAGTCCTGGAGCAGGGAACAGAGTGAGCGTGTGGGCCAAGGCCCGGAGTGGGGAGCAGAGTGAGTGTGGGGGCCGTGTCCTGGAGCAGGGAGCAGAGTGAGCGTGTGGGCCGAGTCCTGGAGTGGGGAGCAGAGTGAGCATGTGGGCCGAGTCCTGGAGTGAGGAGCAGTGTGAGCGTGTGGGCCGAGTCCTGGAGCAGGGAGCAGTGTGAGCGTGTGGGCCGAGTCCTGGAGTGGGGAGTAGAGTGAGCGTGTGGGCGAAGTCCTGAAGTGGGGAGCAGAGTGAGTATGTGGCCGAGTCCCGATGACGGGAGCAGAGTGAGTGTGGAGGCTGAGTCCCTGAGTGGGGAGCAGAGTGAGTATGTGAGCCGAGTCCCGGCGACGGGAGCAGAGTGAGCATGTGGGCTGAGTCCTGGAGTGGGGAGCAGAGTGAGTGTGTGGGCCGAGTCCTGGAGTGGGGAGTAGAGTGAGCGTGTGGGCGAAGTCCTGAAGTGGGGAGCAGAGTGAGTGTGTGGGCTGAGTCCTGGAGTGGGGAGTAGAGTGAGCATGTGGGCCAAGTCCTGGAGTGGGGAGCAGAGTGAGTGTGCAGGCCAGGTCATGGAGTGGGGAGCAGAGTGAGTATGTGAGCCGAGTCCTGGCGACGGGAGCAGAGTGAGCATGTGGGCTGAGTCCTGAAGTGGGGAGCAGAGTGAGTATGTGGGCCGAGTCCTGAAGTGGGGAGCAGAGTGAGTGTGTGGGCCGAGTCCTGGAGTGGGGAGCAGAGTGAGTATGTGGCCGAGTCCCGATGACGGGAGCAGAGTGAGTGTGGAGGCTGAGTCATGGAGTGGGGAGCAGGTTGAGTGTGTGGGCCGAGTCCTGGAGTGGGGAGCAGAGTGAGCGTTTGGGCCGAGCCCCGAAGTGTGGAGCAGAGTGTATGTGTGGGCTGAGTCCTGGAGTAGGGAGCAGAATAAGCGTGTGGGCCGAGTCCTGGAGTGGGGAGCAGAGTGAGCGTTTGGGCCGAGCCCCGAAGTGTGGAGCAGAGTGTACGTGTGGGCTGAGTCCTGGAGTAGGGAGCAGAGTAAGCGTGTGGGCCGAGTCCTGGAGTGGGGAGCAGAGTGAGCGTGTGGGCCGAGTCCTGGAGTTGAAAGCAGAGTGAGTGGTTGGGCCGAGTCCTGGTGTGGGGAGACGAGTGAGAATGTGGGCCAAGTCCTGGAGTGGGGAGTAGAGTAAGCGCGTGGTCCGGGTCCCGGATTGTGGAGCAGAGTGAGCATGTGGGCTGAGTCCTGGAGTGGGGAGCAGAGTAATCATATAGGCCAAGTCCTGGAGTGGGGAGTAGAGTGAGCGTGTGGGCCAAGTCCTGGAGTGGGGAGTAGAGTGAGCGTGTGGGCCAAGTCCTGGAGTGGGGAGTAGAGTGAGCGTGTGGGCCAAGTCCTGGAGTGGGGAGCAGAGTGAGTGTGTGGGCCAAGTCCTGGAGTGGGGAGTAGAGTGAGCGTGTGGGCCAAGTCCTGGAGTGGGGAGTAGAGTGAGCGTGTGGGCCAAGTCCCGGAGTGGGGAGCAGAGTGAGTATGTGGGCCGAGTCCCGATGACGGGAGCAGAGTGAGTGTGTGGGCCGAGTCCCGGTGACGGTAGCAGAGTGAGCGTTTGGGCCGAGCCCCGAAGTGTGGAGCAGAGTGTATGTGTGGGCTGAGTCCTGGAGTAGGGAGCAGAATAAGCGTGTGGGCCAAGTCCTGGAGTGGGGAGCAGACTGAGCGTGTGGGCCGCGTCCTGGACTGGGGAGCAGAGTGAGTATGTGAGCCGAGTCCCGGTGTCGAGAGCAGAGTGAGCATGTGGCCTGAGTCCTGAAGTGGGGAGCAGAGTGAGTATGTGGACCGAGTCCTGGAGTAGGGAGTAGAGTAAGCGCGTGGTCCGGGTCCCGGACTGTGGAGCAGAGTGAGCGTGTGGGCCGAGTCCTGAAGTGGGGAGCAGAGTGAGCGTGTGGGCCAAGTCCTGGAGTGGGGAGCAGAGTGAGTGTGCAGGTCGGGTCATGGAGTGGGGAGCAGAGTGAGTATGTGGGCCGAGTCCCGGTGATGGTAGCAGAGTGAGTATGTGGGCTGAGTCCTGAAGTGGGGAGCAGAGTGAGTATGCGGGCCAAGTCCTGGTGCGGGGAGCAGAGTGAGCATGTGGGCCAAGTCCTGGATTGGGGAGCAGAGTGAGCATGTAGGCCGAGTACCGGAGAGGGGAGCAGACTGAGCATGTGGACCGAGTCCCGGAGTGGGGAGCAGAGTGAGCGTGTGGGCCGAGTCCCGGAGTGGGGAGCAGAGTGAGCGTGTGGGCCGAATCCTGGAGCAGCGAGCAGAGTGAGTGTGTGGGCCGAGTCCCGGAATGGGGAGCAGAGTGAGCATGTGGGCCGAGTCCTGGAGTGGGGAGCAGAGTGAGCATGTGGGCTTAGACCTGGGCTGGGGCACAGAGTGAGCATGTGTGCCGAGTCCCGGAGTGTGGAGCAGAGTGAGTGTGTGTGCCGAGTCCCAGAGTGGGGAGCAGAGTGAGTGTGTGTGCCGAGTCCTGGTATGGGGAGCAGAGTGAGCATGGGGGCCGAATCCTGGAGTGGGGAGCAGAGTGAGCGTGTCAGCCGAGTCCTGGAGTGGGGAGCAGAGTGAGCGTGTGGGCCGAGTCCTGGAGTGTGAGCAGAGTGAGCGTGTCGGCCGAGTCCTGGAGTGGGGAGCTGAGTGAACGTGTGGGCCGAGTCCTGGTGTGGGGAGCAGAGTGAGCGTGTCGGCCGAGTCCTGGAGTGGGCAGCAGAGTGAGTGTGTGGGCCGAGTCCTGGAGTGGGCAGCAGAGTGAGCATGTGGGCCGTGTTCTGGAGAGGGGAGCTGAGTGAACGTGTGGGCCGAGTCCTGGAGCAGGGAGCAGAGTGAGCGTGTGGGCCGAGTTCTGGAGAGGGGAGCAGAGTGAGTGTGTAGACCGAGTCCCGGAGTGGGGAGCAGAGTGAATGTGTGGGCCGAGTCCTGGAGTGGGGAGCAGAGTGAGCGTGTGGGCCGAGTCCGGGAGTGGGGAGCAGAGTGAGTGTGTGGGCCAAGTCCTGGAGCGGGGAGCAGAGTGAGCATGTGGGCCGAGTCCTGGAGTGGGGAGCTGAGTGAACGTGTGGGCAGAGTCCTGGAGCAGGGAGCAGAGTGAGCGTGTGGGCCGAGTTCTGGAGAGGGGAGCAGAGTGAGTGTGTAGACCGAGTCCTTGAGTGGGGAGCTGAGTGAACGTGTGGGCAGAGTCCTGGAGCAGGGAGCAGAGTGAGTGTGTGTGCCGAGTCCCGGAGTGGGGGGCAGAGTGAGTGTGTAGACCGAGTCCTTGAGTGGGGAGCAGAGTGAGTGTGTGGGTCGAGTGCTGGAGTGGGTGCAGGGTGAGTGTGCGGGCTGAGTCCTGGAGCAGGGTGCAGAGTGAGCATGTGGGCCGAGTCCTGGAGCAGGGAACAGAGTGAGCGTGTGGGCCAAGGCCCGGAGTGGGGAGCAGAGTGAGTGTGGGGGCCGTGTCCTGGAGCAGGGAGCAGAGTGAGCGTGTGGGCCGAGTCCTGGAGTGGGGAGCAGAGTGAGCATGTGGGCCGAGTCCTGGAGTGAGGAGCAGTGTGAGCGTGTGGGCCGAGTCCTGGAGCAGGGAGCAGTGTGAGCGTGTGGGCCGAGTCCTGGAGTGGGGAGTAGAGTGAGCGTGTGGGCGAAGTCCTGAAGTGGGGAGCAGAGTGAGTATGTGGCCGAGTCCCGATGACGGGAGCAGAGTGAGTGTGGAGGCTGAGTCCCTGAGTGGGGAGCAGAGTGAGTATGTGAGCCGAGTCCCGGCGACGGGAGCAGAGTGAGCATGTGGGCTGAGTCCTGGAGTGGGGAGCAGAGTGAGTGTGTGGGCCGAGTCCTGGAGTGGGGAGTAGAGTGAGCGTGTGGGCGAAGTCCTGAAGTGGGGAGCAGAGTGAGTGTGTGGGCTGAGTCCTGGAGTGCGGAGTAGAGTGAGCATGTGGGCCAAGTCCTGGAGTGGGGAGCAGAGTGAGTGTGCAGGCCAGGTCATGGAGTGGGGAGCAGAGTGAGTATGTGAGCCGAGTCCTGGCGACGGGAGCAGAGTGAGCATGTGGGCTGAGTCCTGAAGTGGGGAGCAGAGTGAGTATGTGGGCCGAGTCCTGAAGTGGGGAGCAGAGTGAGTGTGTGGGCCGAGTCCTGGAGTGGGGAGCAGAGTGAGTATGTGGGCGAGTCCCGATGACGGGAGCAGAGTGAGTGTGGAGGCTGAGTCATGGAGTGGGGAGCAGGTTGAGTGTGTGGGCCGAGTCCTGGAGTGGGGAGCAGAGTGAGCGTTTGGGCCGAGCCCCGAAGTGTGGAGCAGAGTGTATGTGTGGGCTGAGTCCTGGAGTAGGGAGCAGAATAAGCGTGTGGGCCGAGTCCTGGAGTGGGGAGCAGAGTGAGCGTTTGGGCCGAGCCCCGAAGTGTGGAGCAGAGTGTACGTGTGGGCTGAGTCCTGGAGTAGGGAGCAGAGTAAGCGTGTGGGCCGAGTCCTGGAGTGGGGAGCAGAGTGAGCGTGTGGGCCGAGTCCTGGAGTTGAAAGCAGAGTGAGTGGTTGGGCCGAGTCCTGGTGTGGGGAGACGAGTGAGAATGTGGGCCAAGTCCTGGAGTGGGGAGTAGAGTAAGCGCGTGGTCCGGGTCCCGGATTGTGGAGCAGAGTGAGCATGTGGGCTGAGTCCTGGAGTGGGGAGCAGAGTAATCATATAGGCCAAGTCCTGGAGTGGGGAGTAGAGTGAGCGTGTGGGCCAAGTCCTGGAGTGGGGAGTAGAGTGAGCGTGTGGGCCAAGTCCTGGAGTGGGGAGTAGAGTGAGCGTGTGGGCCAAGTCCTGGAGTGGGGAGCAGAGTGAGTGTGTGGGCCAAGTCCTGGAGTGGGGAGTAGAGTGAGCGTGTGGGCCAAGTCCTGGAGTGGGGAGTAGAGTGAGCGTGTGGGCCAAGTCCCGGAGTGGGGAGCAGAGTGAGTATGTGGGCCGAGTCCCGATGACGGGAGCAGAGTGAGTGTGTGGGCCGAGTCCCGGTGACGGTAGCAGAGTGAGCGTTTGGGCCGAGCCCCGAAGTGTGGAGCAGAGTGTATGTGTGGGCTGAGTCCTGGAGTAGGGAGCAGAATAAGCGTGTGGGCCAAGTCCTGGAGTGGGGAGCAGACTGAGCGTGTGGGCCGCGTCCTGGACTGGGGAGCAGAGTGAGTATGTGAGCCGAGTCCCGGTGTCGAGAGCAGAGTGAGCATGTGGCCTGAGTCCTGAAGTGGGGAGCAGAGTGAGTATGTGGACCGAGTCCTGGAGTAGGGAGTAGAGTAAGCGCGTGGTCCGGGTCCCGGACTGTGGAGCAGAGTGAGCGTGTGGGCCGAGTCCTGAAGTGGGGAGCAGAGTGAGCGTGTGGGCCAAGTCCTGGAGTGGGGAGCAGAGTGAGTGTGCAGGTCGGGTCATGGAGTGGGGAGCAGAGTGAGTATGTGGGCCGAGTCCCGGTGATGGTAGCAGAGTGAGTATGTGGGCTGAGTCCTGAAGTGGGGAGCAGAGTGAGTATGCGGGCCAAGTCCTGGTGCGGGGAGCAGAGTGAGCATGTGGGCCAAGTCCTGGATTGGGGAGCAGAGTGAGCATGTAGGCCGAGTACCGGAGAGGGGAGCAGACTGAGCATGTGGACCGAGTCCCGGAGTGGGGAGCAGAGTGAGCGTGTGGGCCGAGTCCCGGAGTGGGGAGCAGAGTGAGCGTGTGGGCCGAATCCTGGAGCAGCGAGCAGAGTGAGTGTGTGGGCCGAGTCCCGGAATGGGGAGCAGAGTGAGCATGTGGGCCGAGTCCTGGAATGGGGAGCAGAGTGAGCATGTGGGCTTAGACCTGGGCTGGGGCACAGAGTGAGCATGTGTGCCGAGTCCCGGAGTGTGGAGCAGAGTGAGTGTGTGTGCCGAGTCCCAGAGTGGGGAGCAGAGTGAGTGTGTGTGCCGAGTCCTGGTATGGGGAGCAGAGTGAGCATGGGGGCCGAATCCTGGAGTGGGGAGCAGAGTGAGCGTGTCAGCCGAGTCCTGGAGTGGGGAGCAGAGTGAGCGTGTGGGCCGAGTCCTGGAGTGTGAGCAGAGTGAGCGTGTCGGCCGAGTCCTGGAGTGGGGAGCTGAGTGAACGTGTGGGCCGAGTCCTGGTGTGGGGAGCAGAGTGAGCGTGTCGGCCGAGTCCTGGAGTGGGCAGCAGAGTGAGTGTGTGGGCCGAGTCCTGGAGTGGGCAGCAGAGTGAGCATGTGGGCCGTGTTCTGGAGAGGGGAGCTGAGTGAACGTGTGGGCCGAGTCCTGGAGCAGGGAGCAGAGTGAGCGTGTGGGCCGAGTTCTGGAGAGGGGAGCAGAGTGAGTGTGTAGACCGAGTCCCGGAGTGGGGAGCAGAGTGAATGTGTGGGCCGAGTCCTGGAGTGGGGAGCAGAGTGAGCGTGTGGGCCGAGTCCGGGAGTGGGGAGCAGAGTGAGTGTGTGGGCCAAGTCCTGGAGCGGGGAGCAGAGTGAGCATGTGGGCCGAGTCCTGGAGTGGGGAGCTGAGTGAACGTGTGGGCAGAGTCCTGGAGCAGGGAGCAGAGTGAGCGTGTGGGCCGAGTTCTGGAGAGGGGAGCAGAGTGAGTGTGTAGACCGAGTCCTTGAGTGGGGAGCTGAGTGAACGTGTGGGCAGAGTCCTGGAGCAGGGAGCAGAGTGAGTGTGTGTGCCGAGTCCCGGAGTGGGGGGCAGAGTGAGTGTGTAGACCGAGTCCTTGAGTGGGGAGCAGAGTGAGTGTGTGGGTCGAGTGCTGGAGTGGGTGCAGGGTGAGTGTGCGGGCTGAGTCCTGGAGCAGGGTGCAGAGTGAGCATGTGGGCCGAGTCCTGGAGCAGGGAACAGAGTGAGCGTGTGGGCCAAGGCCCGGAGTGGGGAGCAGAGTGAGTGTGTGGGCCGTGTCCTGGAGCAGGGAGCAGAGTGAGCGTGTGGGCCGAGTCCTGGAGTGGGGAGCAGAGTGAGCATGTGGGCCGAGTCCTGGAGTGAGGAGCAGTGTGAGCGTGTGGGCCGAGTCCTGGAGCAGGGAGCAGTGTGAGCGTGTGGGCCGAGTCCTGGAGTGGGGAGCAGAGTGAGCATGTGGGCCGAGTCCTGGAGTGAGGAGCAGTGTGAGTGTGTGGGCCGAGTCCTGGAGTGGGGAGCAGAGTGAGCGTGTCGAGTCCCACAATGGGGAGGAGAGTGTTTCCCGGAGTGGGGAGCAGAACGCGTCACGGCTGGACCCAGCGCAGGGAACAGAGTGCATCCCGCTGGAGGCCAGTGCTTGGAGGCAGCATGGCCTAGAGTTCTGAAGATGGCCAGGTGGTGACCCATGTTGTAAAAGGACTACACGGGCTATAACGTGAGTACTTTATAGACACTTTTTATTGTTTTTCTGGACTTTTAAATACTCTATTCCCAGACTAATCTATTTTTTCACTGTTTCAATTCTGTGATAACACTTAAAGTATCTGTATGTTGGTTTCCTGTACCTATTATGGCACTGAGAGGCAACATTACAAACTTCTCACTGCATTCATTCAAGTGCACATGACAATGAAGGCTACTCATTCATTCATTAGGCTTTTCGATGTTGTGTGGGTTAGGAATATTCAGCTCTCTGATCGATTCCTGGGCAGATGGACAGCTTATGCATGAACAATGCAGTGGCAGAAAGCCAGAGGTAACATTGACTATCTCCTTGCAGTGAAGTAACAAAGACTTGGAAAAGGGCTGGCTATTCTCATCATTTGCCTGTAAACTGCTGCCTTGATCCAGTGCCTGGAGGCTGAGTGTGCTAACTGCCCTGTGTGTGACATAAAGAACCAGAAAGAAGAGCAAGACTGGAGATCAGAAGGACTTGGAAAAAGCAAAAGGATACCCGATGGAAACCTGTGGACTCTTGCTATTGAACTGTGTTCTCCGAAATTTTTTTTTACAATATCCATAACATCCATGTATATTTGTTTTTATCTTGTCTGCCTATATTCATGTTTAGGGATTTAACAAGGAATAGAATTTTACGTTGAGATTTATAAGTCGGTCATTCATATTTTATTTGCCTGTGGTTAGCACTGATTTATTTGTTGAAAATGATAGTTTCTTCATAAGCATAGACACTTGGGTCAGTGTTTTCTATCAACTTGAGTTCATCAGGCAGGGAAGGTGCTGACTTTGAGTACTTTCAATCAAATCTTTACTTTTTGTGATAACTCTTACTGTATTGAGTATCAGCACACTTTTCACAAGTGGTTGGTGAATGAAAGCAGATCTTTGATGAGCCGAGATTTGAAAAAATAATACATCTATAAAAATGTTTACTGTGAATGTGTCTCAGCTGACTAGCAGTTAATACCATTCTACCACCTCATTTTTTTAAAATTTAGAGACTTTCAGAACATTTGGTCCCTTTACTTGAGGAGGGATGTAATTACATTGGAAGCAATTCAACAAAGGTCCATTAGGTTACTTCTAGAAATGAAAGGCCTTTCCTCTGTCGAGACATTGAGCACCTTATGCCTATACTCTCTGGAGCTTAGAACAATGCAAGGAAATCAGACTGAGACATATGTGAGAAACAAAACTCACTCACAATTCAGTTTGAGACAAAGCCTTGGAAACAAGAACATTTTATTCTGTACAGTCTTGCAAGAACGTGCGCCTGTGCGAGCAAGCAGGCAAGCAAGCACGCACTACAAAGCATGTAAGCATTCTTATTCAGTTTGCAAGTTGCGGAATCACACCTCCCTTTTTCCTATTAGTCTAGTCTCATCCTATCATAAGTCGCTTACCTCACTTGTTTTTCTCTAATTTTCCTTATCTGGCTATCCTGCTGTCCTTGTCCTTGTTCGTTACAGCCTTCCTGTTATTTTATCCAGTTCCCCTTATCATACCATAAGCTTATTGCGAAATGTCCCTACTGCTTCTTTTGTGGTCAGCTACAACACTTTAAAGTTATTTCTTAGTTTAAAACTATTTCTTATAAAAAAACCCTTCTATATTCGTTAAAATCTTAGCCTTAAGTATGTTGCAAGAATCCCACGAGCGTTTGTGTAATGTCCCCCCACCTCCCCCCACAACAGCCCACTGCCCATCTGCAAAAACAACATCTCTAACCACCACCACTTGCAGAAACTACGTTTCTAACCTCCCACAACATAGAAGATGCTAAAGGGGCTTGATAAAGTGGACTTAGAGCAGATGCTTCCCTTTGTGGGACAACCAAGAATGAGACGTCATAGTCTTAGGATCAGTGGTGGCAGATTTAAAACAGAGATGAGGGGGAATTATTTCTCTCAAAGGGTCATGAATCTGTGAACTTCATTACTCTAGACTGGTGGTCCCAGGGACACTGAAGATATTTAAGGAGGGCATAGATCAATTTTAAATTAGTAGCGAGTTAAAGGTTAATGGAGAGCAGACAGGAAGGTGGAATTGAGGCCAAAATGAGATCAGCCATGATCATATTAAATCATTGAATTGCCCACTCCTCCTCCATGTTCTTAAGTTCTTACAGTGATGTACATGTTCACTTGCAGCAATTTCAGGACAAATGTTCTTTCCAGCATTGTATTTTCTGTTTCTTTTTGCAAAATAGATATCCGTGGGCTCATGGATTATGTATTTAAACATAAAGGATGAGCAATTAAATAAATCAGTGTGCAATTTTCAAATAAACTTGCCAAGGAAACGATTTCCTCTTGTGCAAATGAATAATCAACTTTCTCTACAAGGATTTGATTACAGACACTGCACAGAATCATTTATTTTCCCAAGTGATCGCTCTAAGTCATTGATTATAGTGGAACACAAAAGCAGTTCCAGTAAATTATTTTACAGTGCAGAAACAAACTGATTTTAATGGAATTTTCAAGTTTTGTTCAATGTAAAATCTACATTCTCTTGACTAGCAAACTGAGACAAAAATCTTCCTAATGGATCTTGTATCCCAAGATTAGACTTCTGTGTTTCCAAATGCAATTGAAGGCCTTTTGAACAACATTAACAAAGAATATTTTTAATAATTGGCCCATTCAGTGATTAACTTGCCGAGTCCTCAGCCAGCTCGTATATGCCAATGAGAATCACAAACTGACAACTCAGTTTTGTCATCCTCACATGTTTATTTGTGTTATTTTCAAACGATCTGCTGCAATTTCCAATAAACTAGTCCACTAATCCTCAACTAGTCCACCTTTCCTTCTGCAACTCCAAGTATCTTTTTAATGTAGTCTTTGCAAATCCATGTTAGAAATTTATTCAGAAAGAGAGGTGAGTTTGTTTGTTTACTGCTGAGACAATCCAGCCAAGCTTCAGCATGAATTTTGTGCCTGTAGATCAAAGAATGCCATCTATGACTGAACTTTCTGGAAATTTACATCCGAGAGCATGAATAGGCAACATGCTAAGAGTTTCACATTTCTATGAGGAAGAATCCATTGCCAGTTGAGAAAAGGGGATAGGGCTCGGTGGGGAGGAGAGGAAGTTTGAACTGTCAGATCCATAAATGAACTAAAAGGACTCCAATACATATATTGGAAAGGAGAGGAGTTAAAAAGCACAAATTTGTGCATCGTTAAGAAATTACTGTTGTGATTTTCTGGTCTAAATGAGTAAAGCAAGAGGTTCACCATCTGAGCCCATTTATTCTAGATGGTACGGAGCCAAACTTACAATGTTTACACGGATTTGTAGACGAAAGGATCCCAAACTTATTTTTCCTCCTTTAGTTTTGAGTGGACAGAAGGAGCCAGTGTTTTTCATGGTTCCATAAAAGTGCTGTGACCCACTGTTGACCCATACATCTCACCCTTTAAGAGCTATTTTTAACCTTTTCCCTCAGTAATGGCTTAATGGCTTAAACAGGTGGCCATGTCCCACATTCCTCAGGAACCTTAAGCATCTACAACTTGCTCATTGTGATCAATTGAAACTCAGATACTCGGTCTTCCCTACATCAAATGTGGCTGTGCAATAAAGCCATTCTACAATGTTGTTCAGAGATTGAAAATCCACCAGTGAAGGCACTGGAAACATAATGTGGAAATGATGGCCTCATAGTATTATTGGGAGACTTTTAATCCAGAGACCCAGCTAATATTCTGGGGATCTGGGTTCAAATAATCCCATGGCAGATGGTTGACTCTTAACTGCCCTTTGGGGAACTATGGATGGTAATTACTGCTGATAAATGCTGATTTACCCACTGATGCCCACAGGTAAATATCTGCACCTCTACATTTAGGTGTGCATGATTCTGCCTGTCCCCGGAAATCAAATTAAATCTGTGTTACTGTTAGAAGTGGAACTAGAAAAATTCTCCCCTATAATTTTATTTATCACAATCTAAAGTAGTAACTGGAGAAAATTCAGCAATCCTGTACTGCAGTGGGGCGGGGTGGGGGGGGGGTCGGTGGTGGTGTGGGGGAGAAGTTTAAGATGAGTATAGGTTAAGGTACAGGAATATAGCACAGGTTATCAAACTCACACTCTGACTTGGTTCCTTGCTGTGCGTATTGGATCATTACATTTAACCCACGTAAATAAATATGATAGATGTAGTGATTGTAACTAGGTCAGACAGGTGGACCTCATAGAACATGAGTTCCCTGATTGGGGCTGTTAATCTGGATCAATAAAGGAGCCCTGGCTGACCGATAAGTACAGGAGTGTCAGACATTCTGTTCACTCTAACATCTGGCTTTGAGAGAACTAGATCAGTGTCAAGGACTCTCTACATGTAAATAAAGGGTGACTTGGTGATGGGATACCGGCCTCTGGGGAGTTATTTCAGTGGCAATGAGAGTCAAGCATATTCTTGAAGAAATTTACTCGCAACAGTTGGCTTTGAGCTGAGGTAAGCGTCTCTGGTATCATGCCGTTATTTGGGAAGCTTGACTCGTTCAATCCTGCCAATGAATACTGGGCCTATTCTGTGGAAAGAATGTGATATTTATTCTGGGAAAATGATGTTGGGACAGATGGGAAGCAATGAGTAATTCTCCTGACAGCTTGTAGATCTGCAGCTTTTTCAGTTATTTGGAGCCTTACTTTCCTTGAGGCATCTGATACTAAAACCTTTCAAGAGGTGACAGATTTACTCAAGATTTGGAGATGCCAGTGTTGGACTGAGGTGTACAAAGTTAAAAAAAAATCACATAATACCAGGTTATCATCCAATAGATTTATTTGGAAGCACTAGCTTTTGTAGCACTGCTCCATAATCAGGTGGTTGTGGAGTATAAGATTGTAAGAGACAGAATTTATAGCAAAAGTTTACAGTGTGATATAACTGAAATTATATATTGAAAAAGAACTGGATTGTTTGTTAAGTCTCTCATCATTTAGAATGACCATGTTGGTTTCAGTTCTTTCATATGCAAATTGCAAAACTTTTTTTTTAAAGTTACAATCGCAAATGAACTTTAACAATTGGAGTCATGTCAGCCCAGATAATGTATTGAAGGTGTTAGCTCCCTGTGTGAGGCTGTCTATGGCACAATGGTCAGACTGTTTCTAATCTAAAAAACAGATTTACAGAATCTTACATGGATTCATGCAGTTTTTGAGCAAAGTAAAATGTAATTCTGTAAGTACAAATTCACCCCACAAACTTATATGCATATATGTGCATGTGGGTATGTGTGTGTGTTGGGCGGGGGGGGCGATGCGGTTATGAGTGTCTGTGAGAGGGTGTGTTTGTGTGTGAGTGTAAAGGGGGTTAAGTCTGTGAAAGGGTGTGTGTGAGAGTGTATGGGGGGGGTCTGCATGAGTGTGTGTGTGTGTGTTTGTGTGTGTGTGTGTAGTGCAATGGGGCCACCTGCAGTGTGACATGAACCTAAGGTCCCAGTTAAGGCCATCCCCATGGGTACCGAACTTGGCTATCAGCCCCTGCTTGGCCACTTTTCATTATTGCCTGTCCCGAAGTCTGCCTTGGAGGACGGTTACCTGAAGATCCGAGGTTGAATGTCTAGACTAAAGACAGCCCAGAGTGGAGTTGTAATGTTTAGCCACAGGGCGGTAGGGTTGATTGTAATGAGGTCAGCCAGGTGGACAGCATAAAGTATGAGCTCCCTGTCTGGGGCTGTTAATCTGGTCCACTCAAGGAGCTCTGGCTGACAGGTAAGTATAGGAGTGTCTCCTCCTCCAAATCTATTTTGATTTCGTCCGTACCCTCCCTTTCACTTTTTTGATGTAAGCATTGCCCTTATCAGGCTTTACTAGTTACTGTTTCACTAGCCATATAAGTGTTTTCCTGGGGGTTGGAAAATATAAAAGAATGTTCCTGCACAATGGTATCTTTTTTACTGAGAAAACACATTTAAAAAAGGGAAAAAGAACAGGAGTGTCAGAAGTTCTGTTCACTCTGAGAGAGCTAGCTCTGAGGGAGATGGTGACGGGATGCCAGCTTCTGTGGAGTTATTTTAGGAAGCTTGTGAATCTTGAAAGGGTTCCGAAAAGATTTACAAGGATGTTGCCAGGATTGGAGGGTTTGAGCTACAGGGATAGATGAATAGGCTGGGGCTGTTTTCCCAGGAGCGTTGGAGGCTGAGCGGCGACCTTACAGAGATTTATAAAGTCATGAGGGCATGGATAAGGTGAATAGCCAAGGTCTTTTTTCCCAGCATAAAGAAGTCGAAAGCTAGAGGGCATAGGTTGAAGGCAAGAGGGCAAACATTTAAAAAGGACCTGAGGGGTAACATTTTCATGCAGAGGGTGGTGCGTGTATGGAATGAGCTGCCAGAGGAGGTGGTAGAAGTGGGTACCATTACAACATCTAAAAGGTAGCTGGATGGGAGGGGTTTAGAGAGATATGGGCCTAATGCTGGCCAATGAGACTAGGTCAGATTGGAGTGTCTAGTCAGTGTAGACAAGTTGGACCAAAGGGTCTGTTTCCAGCTATATGACTTTATAATTTACAACCCATCTGTTAGGCAATGAGATACAATCAGAGCACACTGAATAAATAAGAGGCTGAAAGGTTTTTGACTATCTAAATCATGCAGTGATTCTGGATTCCTGCAGAGAATAGACCTTGATTTTATTTAATTTTTTTTAATGTTTGTTCCCGTTATATATGCTTAGATTTGCTTTTCAGTTTAGCAGTCAACCCCGGAGAAGTCTGGGCAGAGTTTAAGGTTAAACTGGGACACAGAGTAAACACAACATTCTCAATAACTGACTGTCAGTTTTAGGCATGAATGTTGTTTCTTCTATTGAAAATCTATGTGCAATATCTGAAGTTGTAGGAATCCACATTTGAGCAGACAGGGCTGCTGTTAAACTCACTTTTTTTTTCATTATAGACCAATTATATACTGCCAGATTTTAAAATGGAATTGTAATTATTTCAATTAAAATAAATTTTGTACCCCTTTCTCAATCTTAATCCCTGAGAACTTCATCAGCCATTCCAAAAGCTTATTTTGCTGTTTTAATTATAAAGTCTCAGGCTTACAAAGATCACCTTGCTACTATTTTGTAATTGCTTGAACATAGATCAGTGGCATTGTTAACTTGTTTTCCACATTGACCTTCTTTATATTGCTATTCGGTGCTTCAACATTTCCCTGAAAATTTTTCTATGCAAATTCTTGGAAATTCTTCCTGGTCTCTTGTGTGGTTCCTGGTCCAAAATATTTCATGTAGTGTTTTTCTAGTACCAAACCTTGTTGTAAATCTATAAATGTAACAAAATGATCTCATGTTGATATGGAGATCACATTCAAATAGCATGCTTCATAAAATTGCACTCTTCTGTTTCCATCATCCTTTCACAGTTGAACATTCTGTTCTAGTTATAAAAATATTCCTAAGCCATTGGAGAAAATTGCACACAAACACCTGTATATTGAAGTAAGTCGACAGAGGCCAGTATCCTTCACCAAGTCCCTCTTTATTTATATGTGGAGAGTCCCTGACACTGATCCAGCTCCCTCAGAGCCAGAACTCAGAATGAGCAGAACCTCTGACACTCCTGTTTATATCTGTCGGCTAGGGCTCCCTGATTGAACTAGGTTAAGAGCCCTAATCAGGGAACCCATATTCTAGGAGGTCCACTCAGCTGACTTCATCACAATCACAACATCCCTGCCCTCTGAGTCTGATGTGGATCTTTTTTATATATAGCTCCTCCTGGAGTGTGTTAGCACACGGTCAGCTTCCTCCAACTCTGCCTCTGATACGGGCAGTGTGTAACGCACAGTAGCTCAGCTCTTGCACCCGGACCATCTCAGAAGAAATTCATTCTCCTCTTCAGGCAGCAAAGGCATCGAGGCAGCAACATCTGCTGTTCCCATCTCAGGTCCTGAGGTATCTTGAACTCTTGAAGGAGAGGGAGAACCCATTGGTTTTGGAATAGTCAGAAAGGCTATACATTTTGCTTCTCCACCATTTGCAGGTTGGCAGTTTTCATAGGGTCCACGTGCTTGTCCAGGACTGTCACACCTAACTGACCTTTATACATCACTGGACCTGACCTCGTATCAACTATGTCTCTTACCCATAGGGAGTCATTCACATGATTCCTCCACCATACTTCATTCCCTGTGGTAAACTGCCCCTATAGCTTAGTAGAGTCTTGTGTCTGGCATTATCATTCCTGATGCTATTTTACCCCCAGGGCAGGGCAAGTCAGATTTACCCTAGTGCAAAGTCTTCACCATGTTAGCAACTCTCCTGGAGCTATCCCTGTAGGGATGGTCAGAAAATCGAACAGGAACTGGAACAGTTTGGCATATATTGAAGGTGTATGTTGTCTCTTTAAACCTGCCTTTAATGTTTGGCCTGCTCTTTTTGACAGACCAATGGATGATGATGGCATGGAGCTATCCTAATATATTAAATATCATCAACTTTAGGAAATACTCAAATTCCCAGCTGGTAAATGATGGCCTATTATCTATGACCAACACTTTCTGGAGTGCGTGTATTGCAAAAGATGTGTGCAGTTCTTTTATCATCGTCCCAGTGTCTGAGGACTGAACTCTCTGCACTTCCAGCCACTGTGAGTGGGCACCCACAATGACTAAAAATATTGAGCCCAAGGAAAGACCTGGACAGACAATATTAAACCAGGTCCAGGGTTTACCCAGCTATTCCCGCAAATGTGGGGTAACTGATGGCAGTAATGTTTGCCCTTGCTGGCACTCTGGGCACTGCCCCACAAACACAGCTATGTCTATATTTAATCCTGGCCATTAAACGTTCCTTCTCCCCAATATCTTCATTTTGGAAACCCCTGGATGACCCTGGTGGAGTTCAGCCAGTAGCTGGCGGTGATCTTTGCTCGGGACAATCACTCTTGCTCCCCATAATGATGTGCCAACCTCGATGGTGATCTGGTGTCTCCAGGTCAAAAAAGGTTTTCATTCTGATTTTGATTTCGCCCATCACCTGGACTGGATCTTTCCACATTGAAAGTCTGATATTGTCAGCTGTCACTGGAAACACGCCCAGAAAATTTAGAGCCATTACAGACTCATCCAATGGAGGTACCACTGATGGTGTATCTGCCAGCAGGAAGTGGCTCTATGCACATGCACTCACAACTTGGCCTCCCAGATGGTGGTCCAAATTGTAATTATATGCACTTAGCATTACAGACCACCATTGAATATGGCCAAAGTTATGGGCAGCCCTGCCTTATTAAAAATTATATTCATAAAGGTCTTGGTGGAATTTACTGACTCCAGACATGATCGCCAAACCTTCTTTCTCTCTTTCTGGACATCTACAGGCTTGGCATTAACCAAAATCCTGGATGCATATATTATTGAGTGTTCCTCTTCATTGGGCCACCTATGAGCTAATACTACCCTGATGCTATCTGGGAAAGCATCACATGTCAATACTAGATCTCGCTTGGGAAAACTGTTTGTCAACTCCTTAGAGGATGATAGCTATTTCTTCACTTCCCTGAAAGCTATGGCTTGGCTATGCAACCATTTCCAAGGCTGACCCTCTTTTGAGATTGATGCAAAGGTGCCAGGATGGAGCCCAAGATATGTATGAACTTCCCATAATAATTCACCAGTCCACGGAAAGAACTAAGCTCCGATACAAACATAAGAGCCAGGGCACCTTTGATCACCCACGAGTGTCAACTCTGTAATCCATGCAGGTCACCTGGGGTGCTTGGAACACACATTTTTCATTCCTAAGCCGTACACCTGCCTTGGAGAAACAACTAAGGACTGTGTCTATGTTTTCTAAGTGCTCCTTACTGGCCTTCAGTATTATTAGCACATCATCTAGATAAATGGCAACCTGGTATAGACCTTCTAAAATATTTTTCAGCATCTAAAATATTTAAAATATTTTAAAATATTTTTCTGCTGAAAAATGGCACAGGCTGACAACACCCCACATGGCAGTTTTGTTTATTGGTACAAACGCTTATGGGTATTAATTGTAGCGCACCTCTGGGAATCCATTCTGCAAACTGGAATGGTTTGATGATTCCTTCACTTTCCAACCTCCTGATTTCTGCCCTGGAAGGCAAATGTAACTGGGATCACCTTGCAGAATCATGGAATTGCTTTCTGGTCAACATGCAAGACAGTCTTGTCTCTTTTGATAATCCCTAGTCCTTCCTGAAAAGCTTCCGGGTATTTAATTAGGGGCTTCACTTACACAGCCACTTTCTAATCGAACATCATTGAGCCAATCTAGGTGAATCTTCCTCAACCAATTTTTCTCCCATCAGGCTTGAGCCTAAGCCTTTTACGACAATCAGTGGGAACTGAACCAGCTGCTTCTCCTAAGAGACTGGAATTGAAGTTACAGCTTTAATCTGTAAAGGTTCCTCAGTATAGGTTCCCAGTCCAGTCGTGGTGATGTATCAACCTAAGGGTTGGAGTACAGGGTGAACTTTAAAGATTGATTCTGCAATGGCTAAGACAGTCACACAGGTATCGACCTCCATTAGATCCAGGCAACCATTTCACCAGCAGTTTATTCGATTGGTTTTGATTTGGATGTTTCTAAGCAATTTAACTGATCCAAACTAGTCATAGGGGGACTTTTCAGGGTGCGCGCTCTCCTGGATAGCGGCCTATGAGTTCTCTTACTCCATTTAAGTTTAAAGGGACTCTCTTGCTGTCTCGAGTCCCCGTCCCAGCAGCAACTATCTTGGCTTGTTGACCCCAATCCTGAAGAAAATGTTAACCACTTGGCTGAGGCTTGGCTTTGCTGTGGGCTGACCAAGAGTGCCTCTGTTCAGGATATGTCTGAGTGAGGCCTTCACTCAAGTGGTGTTCCCTAGGCTCAGTCAGACTGGCGAGGGCGTCCACTTCAATCAGAATACCCTACAACTCACACGCTCCAACTTGCCACATTTTCCAAGGATAAAGTCATTGTGGTACCTGTTTGCGTTCTGGTTGGCCTTCAGTTAGTAGGTGCTTTCGCATTATTAATCCCACATACCAAACAGTCTCTCAGGGTAAAACTAAAGTCGCATGCCTCTTCTAGTCATCTTAACCTAGTCAAAAATCCTAATATGGTTTCCCCTGGTTCTCAAAATAACGAATAAAACTGATAGCATCTCAGAATAAGAGGAGGCTTGGATTTGTAATATTCTTTAACTAAATCCATCTACCCTGGTGGCTCAGGGAAAGTTAGGCTCCTAATAACCAAAATAGTTGCAGATCCACAAGCTGTCAGAAGATTTACTCATTGCTTTCCAAAATCATTTGCCTGGAAAAAAAATCATATTCTTTCCATATATTGAGTCAAGATTCCCAAGTAATGGCATGATGCCAGAAATGCTTAGCCCAACTTAAAGACAACTGTTGCAAGCAAATTTCTTCAGGAGCATGCTTTTCTCTCATCATCACTGGAAGAAGGCCACAGAGGCTAGTATTCCATCATCAAGGCACCCTTTATTTATACATGGAAAGTCCTTGACGCTAATCCAGCTCCCTCAGAGCCAGCTGTCAGAGTGAACAGCATACCTGACACTCCTCTTTATATCTGTCAGCAAGGGCTCCATGATTGAACCAAGTTAACAGCACTAACCAGGTTAACAACCTCCACCTGGCTGTCCTTGTTACAATCACTACACTCCCAATAGAAGGATGGCCAGAATTGTATGCAGTATTCTAAATCTAGCCTCACCAATGTCCTGTCCAGCTGCAACATGACATCCCAACTCCTATACTCAATACTCTGACCAATGAAGGCAAGCATGCCAAATGCCTTTTTTTACCACCTTGTGTACCCTGCAATACCACTTTCAAGGAACTATGCACCTGCACTCCTAGTTCCCTTTTATTGGCAACACTCCACAGAGCCCTACCAGCAACTGTATAAGTCCTGCCCTGGTGTGCCTTACCAAAATGAAACACCTCACATTTACCTAAATGAAACTCCATCTGCCACTCCTTAGCCCATTGGCCCATAGGATCAAGGTCCTGTTGTATTCTGAGATAATCTTCTTCACTGTCCATAACACCACCAATTTTATCTGCAACCTTACTAACCATTACCCTTATATTCACATCCAAATCATTTATATAAATAACAGAAAGCAGGGACCCAGCAGTACTCCCTGTGTCATAGGGTTTCAGTCCAAAAAACACCCTCTACCACCAACCTCTGACTCCTACCTTTAAGCCAATTTTGCATCGAATTGGCTCGCTCTCCCTGGGTTCTATGTGAGCTAAACTTACCAACCAGTCCACCATGCAGAACCTTGTCAAATGCTTTGTTAAAGTCCATATAGACAATGTTGAAAAGTGTGGCCCCGGGAAAGCACAGCAGGTCAGGCAGCATTCAAGGAGCAGAAGAGTCGACATTTCGGGCATAAACCCTTCATATCTACCATTCTACCTTCATCAATCTTTCTCAACATTTCTTCAAAAAACTCAATCAAGTTAGTGAGATATGATTTCCCATGCACAAAGCCATGTTGAATATTCCTAATTAGACCTTGCCTTGCCAAATGCATTTAAATCCTGTCCCTCAGCAACCCCTCCAACAACTTGCCCACCACTGACTCAGCAGTCTATAGTTCCCTGTCTTTTCCTTATAGCCTTTCGGAAGCAATGACACCATATTAGCTAACCTGCAGTCTTGCACAACCTCACCTGTGGCTGTTGCCGATATAAATATTATTGATAAAAACTATTATTGATACAAGTATTATTTCAAATTAGTGAAAGAGAGGGCCTAAGTTTGCCTTGATCTGACAATTCTGTTTCTAAATTTGCAGTTGACTTTAATCCAGATGAGCTAATGTTCTCAGGAAGTTGAAGAATTTCACTCTTCAGTATATTCCACAAAAAGAATGCAAACTTCTAAAACCAGATTCCATAAAATCGAGACACTGCTCATGCTGTTATTTTCTAATAAAACATTGGGGAAAAATATTAAGTCATTAGTTTTCTAGTTAAACAATATTATCATAATTGATTAAATTCTAAGAGAAAAGAGCATTTTATTTAGTCAAGTGTAACTTGTTTCATCATAACCTCTAATCTTCTGATGATAGTTTAATGAAATGAAATGAAATGTTAAGTCAATGTCTTTCTCCACAGATGCTGCCTGACCTTCAGTTTTCAGCAGTGTTATTTCAGATTTACAATAATATAGTGCTTTTGTGTCAGTCAGATCTCCAAATATTTCAATACAGGGAGCAGATAACTGAGAAAATTCCCAGTCCCTGAACAACATGGCCTTTAGTGAGAAATTCAAGGAAATCAGGTGACATGTTTTTGTAAGGTGTGTTCAGGAGGGTTTCCTAACTCAGTACTTTGACAGGCCGACGAGGGGAAAGGCCATTCTAGACTTGGTGCTTGGAAACGAGCCGGGGCAGGTATCAGATCTTGTGGTGGGAAAGCATTTTGGTGGTAGTGACCACAACTACCTTGCCCGAAACGTCAATTTCGAAGCTCCTTGGATGCTGCCTGAACTGCTGTGCTCTTCCAGCACCACTAATCCAGAATCTGGTTTCCAGCAGTCATTGTTTTTACCTCACATTCTACATAGCTATGGAGAGGGAGAGAATTAGGCAAAATGGGAGGATATTTAATTGGGGAAGAGGAAACTATGATGCGATTAGACATGAGTTAGGAAGCATGGACTGGGAGCAATTGTTCCATGGTAAAGGCACTATAGACATGTGGAGACTGTTTAAGAAACAGTTGTTGCGAGTGATGAATAAATATGTCCCTCTGAGACAGGCAAGAAAGGGTAAGATAAAGGAACCTTGGATGACGAGAGCGGTGGAGCTTCTCGTCAAAAGGAAAAAGGTGGAGGAAGCTAGGGTCAAGGTCAGCTCTAGAGGATTACAGGCAGGTGAGGAAGGAGCTCAAAAATGGTCTGAGGAGAGCCAGGAGGGGGCACGAGAAAGGTTTTGCAGAACGGATTAGGGAGAACACGAAGGCATTTTTCACTTATGTGAGGAATAAGAGAATGGTCAAAGAAAGAGTAGGGCCGATCAGGGATAGCATAAGGAACTTGTGTGTGGAGTCTGAGGAGGTAGGGGAAGCCCTAAATTAGTTTTTGCTTCTGTTTTTACGAAAGAAACAAACTTTGTAGTGAATGAAACCTTTGAAGAACAGGTGTGCATGCTGGAATGGACAGAGATAGAGGAAGCTGATGTGCTGAAAATTTTGTCACACATTAAGATTGACAAGTCGCCAGGCCCGGACCAGGTTTGTCCTCAGCTGCTTTGGGAAACAAAAAATGCAATTGCTTCGCCACTTGCGAATATCTTTGCATCCTCGCTCTCCACTGGAGTCGGACCTGAGGACTAGAGAGAGGCAAATGTAATTCCTCTCTTCAAGAAAGGAAATAGGGAAATCCCCGGCAATTACAGACCAGTCAGTCTCACGTCTGTCGTCTGCAAGGTGTTAGAAAGGATTCTGAGGGATAGGATTTATGACCATCTGGAAGAGCATGGCTTGATTAAATGCAGTCAACACGGCTTTGAGGGGGGCAGGTCATGCCTCACAAACCTTATCGAGTTCTTCGAGGATGTGACTCGAAAAGTTGATGAGGGTCGAGCTGTGAATGTGGTGTATATGGACTTCAGCAAGGCATTTGATAAGGTTCCCCATGGTAGGCTCATTCAGGAAGTCAGGAGGAATGGGATACAGGGGAACTTAGCTGTCTGGATACAGAATTGGCTGGCCAACAGAAGACAGCGAGTGGTAGTAGAAGGAAAATATTCTACCTGGAAGTCAGTGGTGAGTGGTGTTCCACAGGGCTCTGTCCTTGGGCCTCTACTGTTTGTAATTTTTATTAATGGCTTGGATGAGGGAATTGAAGGATGGGTTAGCAAGTTTGCAGACGACACAAAGGTTGGAGGTGTCAATGACAGTATAGAGGGCTGTTGTAGGCTGCAGCGGGACATTGACAGGATGCAGAGATGGGCTGAGAGGTGGCAGATGGAGTTTAACCTGGATAAATGCGAGGTGATGCATTTTGGAAGGTCAAATTTGAAAGCTGAGTACAGGATTAAGGATAGGATTCTTGGCAGAGTGGAGGAACAGAGGGATCTTGGTGTGTAGGTACATAGATCCCTTAAAATGGCCACCCAAGTGGACAGGGTTGTTAAGAAAGCATATGGTGTTTTGACTTTCATTAACAGAGGGATTGAGTTTAAGAGTCATGAGATCTTGTTGCAGCTCTATAAAACTTTGGTTAGACCGCACTTGGAATACTGCGTCCAGTTCTGGTCGCCCTATTATAGGAAAGATGTGGATGCTTTGAAGAGGGTTCAGAGGAGGTTTACCAGGATGCTGCCTAGACTGGAGGGCTTATCTTATGAAGAGAGGTTGACTGAGTTCGGACTTTTTTCATTGGAGAAAAGGAGGAGGAGAGGGGACCTAATTGAGTATACAAGATAATGAGAGGCATAGATAGAGTCAATAGCCAGAGACTATTTCCCAGGGCAGAAATGACTAACACAAGGGGTCATAGTTTTAAGCTGGTTGGAGGAAAGTATAGAGGGGATGTCAGAGGCGGGTTCTCTACACAGAGAGTTGTGAGAGCATGGATGCGTTGCCAGCAGCAGTTGTGGAAGCAAGGTCATTGGGGACATTTAAGAGACTGCTGGACATGCATATGGTACAGAAATTTGAGGGTGCATACATGAGGATCAGTGGTCGGCACAACATCGTGGGCTGAAGGGCCTGTTCTGTGCTGTACTGTTCTATGTTCTATGTCCAGCAAGGACTTCCTTGACATTGAGAGCAAAAGCTACCCCTTTCCAACTTTGTGTTGTACAAACAAGATGGGTTACTGGCTGGTAAGCAGCAAGGAGCTGAGTCATTGGGATTATTACTTAGTTTCACCCTCACTATTCGCTGACCTTGCCTCATTCCTATACAGTTTCCCATTCTGCCATCTACTGGATAGGAAGTAGAAGCCAAGAATTCCTGCGTTGGAAGTCGGAATGGTTAACCTGGAAATTCCAGCTTGCCACTCACTCGTCTGGACCTTCATCTTGGACACCCAACACCAATATCTCAGGTACACTCCATGGGTAGCCACCACAATGTACCCCACATCCACAGACATTGACATCTAACACTTACCAGCCTCAGTGCACCCTCATGGCACATCTTTGATCTACTCACATTTTGGTTCTGCACTTCAGTGATATACTTTGGAGAACACTGGCCAATATCACTGCAATGTGGGCTGCAGGAATATTTTGGATGGGGGGACTGACACCCAACTCATGGATTGGGCAGGCTGTATCTCAGGACTATTTGCTCACACTCTTAGGGCTCACTCACTTTCTATCTACACCAATGGCCACAGCATCCATACTTTAGCTTGCCTTTTTGTGTTCTGCCCCACCCCGAACTGAAAAGCTCAGAAAACTTCTCCCTGGCCTTGCCTTTTATTGCTGACATGAAGCCAGACAGCTTATCATGTCATCAGTCAATGGAGTGAACATATTATTGTCCAGCAGTGTGATATATCAGTCCCAAGCAAGCACCACATAGCAACAGCATATGAAGCAAACACACTACACAAGCTCCAACCAAATGGCCATGTCTCCGAGACTGTGGTGAATATTTAAAAATCAAGTCCAGGAGGTCTGTCATTAGTCAGAGGCTCTCAATCAATTGCCAAGGGTGGTGACTGCAATCAGTCCAAGGCAGGTTCCATCTAATTTTTTTTCTAGCTCCGTGGGCCTCTGAGATCAATGCACAGAGCATTGGAACTGGCTGTGTGTGTACAGCTCAGAGGGAGCTTTGTTCTGGCTCTTGAGCATGGCCAGTTGAGAAGCTCAGAGTTATTATAGTCAGAGCTGTATGTGAAAGTGAGAGCAGTAGCAGGTGAGCCTTGTTGGGAAGTGGCCATGGTAGCAGAGTTAGAGTGAGTGTGAGAGTGCAGAGAGAGGATATTGGCATTTACCCTGGCAGTGCAGAGACCTTGTGCTGAAGGTCATTGCTGAAGGCCTTCTTGCAGCATTGCTGGCCATTCCCCAGGATGGTTGGGACTGCACTGACTCAGGTGGCCACCTTGGATCAAGCTGGCAGAGTATCATGTTGGGGAGCCCTCTATTGATCCTGGGGGAGAGGTAGTCTTCTTGTGCAACACCCCATCCTCCAGAACCTTGCTGATTTGAGAGCAGAGCATGGGATTCAGCGCTTAGTACCACTGTGGCATCTGCAATACAACTTGCCCCCCACCAACCCCCCATACCAGCCCCCCTCCTTTCAATGTTGGGTTCCTCACCCATTGTGCTTGTATCCCCTTCACTGCTCTCTGCTGATTCTCCTTCAAATCATGACGCTGGTCCTGCAATCATCCTGCACCTTGCTGACAGCAGACTTCACTGTGTTCTGGGGTTCTGGGACACGGTATTTGGGGACTGCTTGTAGACTGCACCTAGTGAGTACAGGACATTTGGTCAGTCAGGTTGGCCAGCAGCTTTGAAGTGGCACTTCGAAAGGTGACTGTAAGAATGAGTGAAGTGGGACGTGTTGATATTTTCTCCGAACAAATTATGGAATGAACAAAGGCATTGTTTTCAGTATCCTTTCCAAACTGCATTCCTTAGTCATCAACACTATTACTGTGAATCCAATAGCCTGTTAGCAATCTTGGTGTCGTGTTGGACCCAAGCTGAGATTCCAACGATATATTTACACCATCAGTCAGATTGTCAATTTCCACCTCTGCAACATGGCCAAACCAGTTCTGTCTCAGCATGTCTGCTGCTGATATCCCCTTCATACTTTCATTACCACTAGACACTTTAATTAGTTCATGGGATGTGGGTGTCAGAGCCTAGGCCAGTGTTTATTACCCATCTCTAATTGCTTTTGAGAAGATAATGGTGAGATACTTTCTTGGACCAGTAAAGTCCATGGGGGATAATACAACCGTATTGCTGTTAAGAAGTGAGTTCCAAGATTTTAACACAGAGACAGTGAACGAACAGCAAAACGGTTCCATGATAGGACAGTGAATGATTTTGAGTGGAATGTGTAAGTGCTGTCTCTACCCTTCAAAGTAGTAGATATTGTGGGTTTGGAAGCTGCTGTAGAAGATACCTTGGTAAGTTTCAGCAGTGCATTATTAATTGGCACACACTGGCGCCAGTCTGTATTGATGATAAAAGCTATGAATGTTGAAAATGTCGGATGAGGTGTTGATAGCAAGCAGCAGCTTCCTGAGCAGATAATCTTGACAGCAATTCGATAGATTCAATGGTGCTCTAAAATTTTGTTCAAAATCAAACGGTATAATTTGGAATGAGGCTTGACTGCAGCAATAATGCTCAGCAACATCCTGATAACATTCAAACACCATCACAGCCTATTCAATTTATGAGAGGGATCACTAGCATTGAAACATGGTCACAGCTTGTTCAACATATGGGACAAACATATAGTCATCAACCATAGCCTCCAAAACACTATGACATAAACAGAAGTAAACAAATCTTACTATGTATTTTCAAAGTTCCTCTTAAGAGCTTCCCTTATTCCTTCCATTTCAGCTGGTATGGTATCCTTCCTTCACATCACTCTAGTGCCACCGTGCCAACTTTGCCAGGATGATCAACTTGGGAGAAAACAAGGGACGCTTTGTGAAAGGAGACAGTGTCGACGAGGGGAAGGGGTGATGAAGCCATACGTAACAATGAAAATACAACAGCATTTGAAGAAATAAGTGCAATAGAATTAAATTTAGAAGTGAATCAAGAAATACAAATGCTAGCATCCCTGGAATTCCCTCCATAATGGCATCATGAGTCAACCGACAGCACATGCACTGCAGTGGTTCAAGAAGGCAGTTCACCATCTCCTTCTCAAGGGCAACTAGGAAGGGGCGACAAATGCTAGCCAGCCAGTGATGCCCACATCCCACAAATGAATAAAAAAGATCTCCACTCACTGAGACCTCCTTCAATAGCTCCTTCCAAACTGGTGACCTACACATCCACAAGGCCTTAGGGCAGCAGATACATGGCAACACTATCAATTTCCACCAAGTACCCCTCCAAGCTAGACACCATCCTCAATTGGACCTATAGCACTTCAAAACATGTTATTGTCTTTTTAATAACTCTTATAACCAATATTAATAACTCAGTAATAATCATTGTGGTTACTTGTCTCCCAAAAATGTCATGGGACTTTGGAAAATTCTCTGAGACTTTGTGCTCCCTAACTTAAAGACACCCAATCTTCCAGACTGAGGAATGGTTTATAGCTCTTTGGAGCATTTGATTCAGTTCATTCCTTGTCAAGAGATTTCCACCAACCACTTTAAGGCAAGTAAATGTTTGCTTTCAATGTGGTTTGACTGCTGTGTAACTTCATTTCAGGGTCATTGATTTCAATAGATCATTACTACATTGACAAACAATGACTGAATGAATACTTTGAAATGTGATTCATCACAACCAAGTGCAAACAAACACTTGACAACAGAATTATGTCAACATTTTCTGATTTCTCCTATATGGAGTTAAATTTGGTGACTGTTCATGAAGCTGCACTTATTCAGTACAGTGAAGAATATTCTATCCCAATCCTAATTTGCATCTTGTGAATGGTGGACAAACCTGGGGGAGTCAGGAGGTGATTTACTCACTGCAGAACTCCTACTCACTGACCTGCTTTTGTATTTCAATGGATGGTCTCACTCACCTATCATATCTGTGTGTGCTGACTTACATCAGCTTCCACTCAAGCAAAGTCTTGATTTTCAAAATCCTTGCTTTCCAAACCTCTCCATGGTCTTACACCTCCCTATATCTGCAACCTCCTCCTGCCCTACCATCCTTCAAGATCTCTATGTTCCTATAATTTTAGCCTGTTGAACATCACAGATTTTAATTCCTCCAGGTTTGATGGGTGCATTTAAGTTGTCTAAAGGGCAAGCTGTGGAATTCTCTCCCTGTGCCACTCTACGTCCCAATGCTCCTCTTCCTCCTTACCTCACTTTTCTTCTTTAAGACAGTTCTATTATTATAATGTTTTGACTAAGCATTTGGCCACCTGATTTAATATCTTCATATGGAGCTTAGTGTCGATTTCTTTGTGTGTCATATGTGTCATAATGTTCCTGTGAAGCACCTAGGCACATTTTATCCTCTTAAAGGTGCAATGTAAATACAGCACCCCAGTCAGAGTGGTACAGTGGTTCAGTGGTTAGCACTGCAGCCTCACAGTACCAGTGACCCAGGTTCGATTCCCACCTCGGATGACTGTCCGTGTGAGTTTGCACATTTGTCCTGCGTCTGCGTGGGTTTCCTCCTGGTGCTCTGGTTTCTCCCCACAGTCCAAAGGTGTGCAGGTCAGGTGAATTGGCCATGCACAATTGCCCCATAGTGTTAGGGGAATGGAGCTGGGAGGGTTGGTGTGGACTTGTTGGGCCAAAGGGCCTGTTTCCACACTGTAAGGAATCTAATCTAAGTTATAGCTTGAAAAGTCTGCAAATGTTCTTGTTGGGGATTTCAAGAGTGAATGGAAACGGGATTTAAGTCAGAATGCAACAGGTGAGAGAATAAGTGATTGAAGGTTGTGGTGAAAAAAGAGTATCCCGGGTAAACCAGAGTTAGCAGAATGGAGACTGTCTGCCAACTGTAATGTTCAGGAAGATTGCAGAGCAGACTGTGATAACCCACAGAGAACAAAAGCATTGGTGCATGTACAGGACTCTGTGGGTAATAATATCTGGACTAGAGTTCGAAAGAATTTGAAGTTTACCTTCGTGAAACTGGTCATTAGAGTGTAAGAAGAATTGAATCTTTAGGTGACAAATGAATGAATGAGGTTACGCCGATCTAGGTGTAATACAAACAGAGAATTGGGAAGAAAGTTTCTGTTCACCAGATTTCTTACTTCACATTGTTATAGCACCAGGAAACCAAAAGGTATTTCCAATGAAAATGTGCCAAGGAAGAACCCAGACCATACAAATTTATGAACACTTTGGGGGATTAAATGCTGTTATTTGGAAACTTTACTTCAAAATAAAGAAATTAACCCACCGTTAACATTTCTTGTGAATTGCGGTGGAAGAGAAAATAAATCATGAGCTGACATCATACATAGTTCTGTGCTTGCAAATTTCCGATGTGTATCATGTTGTTTCTGCTAGGCTATCTCATCCTAAACCTTCTATACATAGTCCAATTCATTCATCATTACAAACATTTCAAATAAATCTCCCTGACAAGCTTTTCAAGAGGAAAATATTGAGTTTAGAACATAGAACATAGAAAAGTACAGCACAGAACAGGCCCTTTGGCCCACGATGTTGTGCCGAGGTTTAATCCTAAAGTAAAATATAGTAATTTAACCAACGCACCTCTCAACTCACTGCTATCCATGTGCATGTCCAGCAATCACTTACATGTCCCCAGTGACTCTGCTTCCACCACCACAGCTGGCAACGCATTCCATGCATTCACAACTCTCTGCGTAAAGAACCTACCTCTGACGTCTCCCTTATACCTTCCTCCTAATATCTTCAAACTATGACTCTTCGTACCAGTCAATCCTGCCCTGGGGAGAAGTCTCTGGCTATTGACTCTATCTATTCCGCTCATTATCTTGTATACCTCGATCAGGTCTCCCCTCTTCCTCCTTCTCTCCAAAGAGAAAAGTCTGAGTTTATTCAACATTTCTTCATAAGGCAAGCCCTCCAGTCAAGGCAGCATCCTAGTACACCTTCTTATGACCCTCTCCAAAGCCTCTGCATCTTTCCAATAGTAGGGCGACCAGAACTGGACACAATATTCCAAGTGCAGTCTCACCAGGGACTTGTAGAGCTGCAGCAAAACCTCGCGGCTCTTAAACTTGATCCCCCTGTTAATGAAAGCCAAAACACCATATGCTTTCTTAACAACCCTATCCACTTGGGTGGCAACTTTGAGGGATCTATGTACTTGCACTCCTAGATCCCTCTGTTCCTCCACACTGCCAAGAATCCTGTCTTTAATCCTATATTCAGCATTCGATTTCGACCTTCCAAAATGCATCACTTCGCATTTATCCAGGTTGAACTCCATCTGCCATTTCTCAGCCCAGCTCTGCATCCTGTCTATGTCGCGCTGCAGCCTGCAGTAGTCCTCAATACTATTGACGACACCTCCAACCTTTGTGTCATCTGCAAATTTACTAACCCACCCCCCAACCTCCTCATCCAAGTCATTTATAAAAACTACAAAGAGCAGAGGGCCAAGAACAGAGCCCTGCGGGACCCCACTCAACACTGATCTTCAGGCAGAATACTTTCCATCTCCAACCACTCTCTGCCTTCTGTCAGCCAACCAATTCTGAATCCCGACAGCCAAATCTCTCTGTATCCCATACTTCCTGATTTTATGAATGAGCCTATCATGGGGAACCTTATCAAACGCCTTGCTGAAGCCCATATACACCACATCCACTGCTCGACCTTCGTCGACCTGTCTTGTCACCTTCTCAAAGAACTCAATAAAATTTGTGAGGCATGACCTGCCCCTCACAAAGCCATGCTGACTGCCTTTAATCACACTATGCTTTGCTAAATCATCATAAATCTTATCCCTCAAAATTCTTTCCAAAACTTTGCTGACCACAGACGTAAGACTGACTGGTCTGTAATTGCCAGGAATTTCCCTATTGCCCTTCTTGAAAAGAGGAACAACATTCGCCTCCTGCCAATCCTCTGGTACGATTCCTGTGGAGAGAGAGGAGGCAAATATCCTCACCAGTGGCTTAGCAACCACCTTTCTCGCTTCCCAGAGCAGCCTCGGATAAATCTGGTCTGGCCCTGGAGACTTATCAATCTTAATGTTTTCAAAATTTCTAGTACATCAACATCATCAATCTCGATCCGGTCAAGACTGTATCCCAGCTCCTCTAAGTTTTCATTTACAACAAGTTCCCTTTCATTGGTGAAAATCGAAGCAAAAAACTCATTTAGGGCTTCCCCTATCTGCTCAGATGTCATGCACAAGTTCCCTACGCTATTCCTGATCAGCCCTGCCTTGTCCCTGATCATTCTCTTATTCCTTACCTATAGTAAAATGCCTTTGGTTTGCTAAGACTATCATGATAATTAAGGGTTTCTGTGCTAGGTGTCACTCCAGCATCCCATCTTGGGACAAATCCAGGACAAAGTGAGGACTGCAGATGCTGGAGATCAGAGCTGAAAATGTGTTGCTGGAAAAGCGCAGCAGGTCAGGCAGCATCCAAGGAACAGGATACTCGATGTTTCGGGCATCAGCCCTTCTTCAGGAATGAGGAAAGTGTGTCCAGCAGGCTAAGATAAAAGGTAGGGAGGAGGGACTTGGAGGAGGGGCGTTGGGAATGCGATAGGTGGAAGGAGGTCAAGGTGAGGGTGATAGGCTGGAGTGGGGTGGGGGTGGAGAGGTCAGGAAGAAGATTGCAGGTTAGGAAGGTGGTGCTGAGTTTGAGGGATTTGACTGAGACAAGGTGGGGGGGAGGGGAAATGAGGAAACTGGAGAAATCTGAGTTCATCCCTTGTGGTTGGAGGGTTCCTAGGCGGAAGATGAGGCGCTCTTCCTCCAACCGTTGTGTTGCTATGGTCTGGCGATGGAGGAGTCCAAGGACCTGCATGTCCTTGGTGGAGTGGGAGGGGGAGTTGAAGTGTTGGGCTACGGGGCGGTTGGGTTGGTTGGTCCGGGTGTCCCAGAGGTGTTCTCTGAAACGTTCCGCAAGTAGGCGGCCTGTCTCCCCAATATAGAGGAGGCCACATTGGGTGCAGCGGATGCAATAGATGATGTGTGTGGAGGTGTAGGTGAATTTGTGGTGGATATGGAAGTGCCCCTTGGAGGGAGGTAAGGGGGGAGGTATGGCCGCAAGTTTTGCATTTCAGGACCCCTACATTATTCAAATCCAGGACTCCTACATTATTCATAACAAGGCCTTAAGGCACAATGGGTCACATTCTCAACGGGAGCCAGAGCTTCAGGCTCAAGTCCCATACCAGGATGTATCTTCATGATGTGGTCAAGAATAGTGATTATCAAACTGCAAATGCTTCCAGTGTGATAACTGGTGATAACTGCAGGAAAATCTCCATAGTAGCTAGAACCATCTGGTAACTGAAGTGCTACACCCTCCTGAAGTTAAGAGGCTCCATGCACAGCTTCTTGTGTTACGTTGTACTCCAAGGCAAAGAATTGTCCTCACTTCCAGTGTCTTCCAAAAGAATATGTCGCCCACATTTAGAGTTTGTGGAAATACTGTGAAGGGGTTCTGGAGATATTATGCTGAGCTACTGCACTTGCCTGGGAGTGTAAAAGCAACATCACAGGAAGGGGAGAGGATTTGGTCTTCTATCTGCATAAAGGCAGAGAGGAAGCTTTTAGCACCCCTTTGTTTAGGGCACTTAGTCCATGATTGCCTACTTTGACTCCAGTTACTATTGCTCCACTAAAACCAACTTTCCCATTCATCTGCAATATATCATCACAGGGATATCTTTGTCCACAATCCTGCAATAAAAGTCACCAGCAAAAACCTTCCCAAGATGCAGTTATCAAATACCACACTCAGTTCTACAAACAAAAGTGAACTGATCACCTTTGTGCATTCTTTTATTGCATGTCTTGCAATAATCTTTGCCTGTCCTTCTGCTCCAGTGCAGTGATGTGGTTAACTAATGGAAAGCTACTGAACTTCACAAAGATATAGCCTTGCAGCTCTCGGCCTATATGTCCCATCCTTAGTCTGTACCCTCTCAACACGGGCAGCAGTAGTCCACCCTGTGTAGTTGAGAGACAACAGTCAGGGAGTGGTGGATTGGTGGTGCTGGGAACAAGAATGCTTTCCACTTGCTCCATAGTACCATTATCAACTACCAGTGTGGGGGACCAGACCAGACCTTCTCAAAATATTTTAAGAAGGTAGTTTAGCCCTTAACGTCTTTGTATTTTAAAGACAGATGTGAAGTGTGTGTTCCAGATGTGATGCAACTGGTCAAACTACTTGATGTTAAGCAAAACACAATTTATTTAATCACTAAAGTTAAAATACAAACAAAAGAAAGAGACATTTAGAATAATTTTATTGGAAGACTTATCGAAATAATAGATACAGTACCAATTACTAATTAGCTGTTCCAATATAGTAATATCCCATAGACACACCCCTTGGCAAAAAGATAAATTCAGACATAGATTCTGATATGCAATTCTATGATCCAGGATAAAACAACATCAAGAGAGATTTCAGAGCAAGTAGCAGTTAGGAATGATTTACTGAAGATTCCAACCTGCTGAGACCCCAAACAGCTTCTGACTGCTACAGCTAAAAAAAACGAGAAAGCTTGGTTCGTGAGAACTGGCCACTCCCCTTCCATTGTTAAAAAAAAACTCAAAGCCTCCTAATTTGCTTACCTAGGCTGTCTCCAGTAGCCAGCCCAGTACCTCTGCCTTTACAACCTCTCTTCAAAAAAAGACCCAGGACAAAATAACCTTTTAAAGTAACAAACCATCACATGTAGATCTGGTAGCATCTGTGAAAAGCAAGCAGAGTTAACGGTTCATGTCCAGTGACCCTTGCTCAGAACAGCAACTGCAGTTCTTTGGTCTTTTGCCTATAATGTCAGTAGCTGTGTTGTGCTGTGTTTGTATAAAGTGTCTATCATAACTAAGTAGCTTCTGGCTTGTGCTGAGTATATAGGTTACTTCATCTTCAAAAGTATGGTTTAGTCTAGCCACTTTTCTGAGTTGACTAAACAATATTTAAATATGAATATGACTTACATTTTTACAGAGGGTGTTAGGAGGACCTCTTTCCTATATTCTGACCAAAACCCAATGACACAATTATAGTCAAACTAGAAGAACACAGTAAGCCAGGCAGCATCAGAAAGTGGATAAGTCAATGTTTTGGGTATAACCCTACTTCAGGACTGGGGGTGGGTGTAAGGGAAACTATAGTTAAAGAGGGGGGTGTGATGAAGTGAGGATAGGTGAACACAGGTAGAGGGTATGACCTGGTTGGTCAATGGGAGGAACAAATCCGGTTGATCAGAGGAATGGAAGGGAGGGTCAGGGGCTAGAATGGGAGTCAGGGCTCAGGAAGGGTGGTTACTTGAAATTGGAGAACTCAATGTTGAGTCCTCTGGGCTGTGGGCTGACCTAGGCGGAAGATGAGGTGTTGTTCCTCCAATTTGCAGCCTGAATCACTGTGGCATTGTGGGAGGCCAAGGATGGTCATGTCAGAGATGGAATGAGAAGGGGAATTAAAATGGGCAGTGACTGGGAGGTCAGGTTGCATTTTAGAACAAATCAGTTTGTTGGCAATTTTTGCTGCTGCTGGAAACTGAAATTGAAAATTGTGCAATTTTCTCAACATAATTCCATTTGCAAACACTAGTCCTTATCAGAAACAGTTGGCAGCAGCAAATGGAAGAAACAAATCAATAGTTCCATCATAAAATGGAAGACAAATCTCCACTGGAATTTTCCACTGTGTTACATACAGCTTCTCTTCTTAATCAAGGTTTATTCACAGTAATTTCTTTTGAAATCTGCTTATGTGTTTGTTCTTGTAAGACTGCCAATGCCTCTAGTAACTGCACATAAGAATTAAGAAAATCTAAGGCAAGGCAGAGTGTGGATTGATTTTTTTAACTTCTCATCAACACAATCAAATCCGTCAAACTAAGACAAAGAAGCAAAAATAGAAAATACTCAGCAAGTATGGCAGTTCCTGTGGAGAAAGAAACAATTAACATTTTGTATCAATGACCTTCCACAAAATTAGAAAAAGTTAGAGATTTAACAGGATGTAAACAGGTACAGAGATCAGGAGGAAAGCACAAGAGGGAATGTCTATAATAGGGTCAGAAGCAGAGATTATTTCCAGTATTTGCCATTTTTTTTCAGATTTCCAGCATGCGTGGATTTGTTTGCTTTTGAAATACATCAAAAGTTTGTTTGTCAACAGGATGCTTCTGGGAACATCGAAGAGATGTTTAAAAGATTCCAAAGGCTTCATGTTTGCATCGGAGTTAACATTATTGTGTTACATTTGCAGGATTTATTTTGGTTTTGTGGAGTTACCTCAAAATTTTCTGTTTCAACTGAAACTGACCTAATTATAAAAAGAACATCTGTTCCTATGGATGACCTCTTTATATCCAGAATTATTGCAGCACATACACAAATTCACAGTACGGGACCGTGTATTGCATTTGCACCAGGCGAGAAATAGACATCTGTTTAAGTCCACATTCCAGCTTTAGTTCTGCATCCTTATAGTTTATGATGCTTCAATTGCATAACCAAGTCTTGCTATAGTTTTGAGGCATTTCTGCTTCCACCACTCTTTTAGATAATGAGTTCCAAATCCTCACCACTATCTCAGTGAAACAAATCCACTTAAATTCCATTTAACCTCCCACATCCTACCTAACATCCATGCGTACTGGTAATGGACCTCTCAATGAAGGGAAATAGAGGCTTCCTTTGACTCTGTCTGGACTCCATAATCTTATATACTTCAATTAAGTCTCTTTTCACTCTCTGCTGTTCCAAAGAAAACAACTTCTTTATCTTTCCATATGACTATAATTCTCCAACCCAGACAACATCCTTGTTAAACCTGTCTTCTCCCTCCCCCAACTTTTACTACAATCACGTCTTTCCATCTTTATTGCATACCCTCTTAACCTTCACTGCTTGGTTCTTCCTTCTTGCACTCTCATCACCCAACCACTTCAGCATTGTTGGAAAGAAGCAGAAACTAGTACAAGGGCTACAAGACCAAATCATACACTCAGAATCCTACAGCAAGTAATTTACTTCCTGATTCCCCAAAGTCTGTCCACCATTTACAAGGCACAAGTCAGGAATGTGATGGAATATCTCCCTCTTGTCTTCAAAAGAAGCCCTCCAACAACAATTAAGAAGTTTGACACCATGCAGGGCAAAGCAGCTTACATAAGTGTCATCAAATCAACAAACATCAATTCTCTTCACACTGCAATCTGCAGTGTGTACCATCTTCAAGATGCACTGCAACATCTCACCAAGTCTCCTTAGCCAGCACTTTCTAAGTTCACAACTACTACTATCTTGAAAGGCAAGCGCAGCAGATACATGGGAACACCTCTACCTTCAGGTTTCCCTCCAAGCCACTCACCACCCTAACTTGGAAATATGTCACTGTTCTTTCAGTGGCACTGGGTCAAAACCTTGGATCTCCATCCCTAATGGCATTGTGGGTGGACTCATGCCAAATGGCTCACACTGGTTCAAGAAGGCACCTCACCACCAGCTTCTCAAGGGGAAACATTGATGGGCAATAAATGCTGGCTCAGCCAATGATGCCCTTTCCCCACGAATTAATATAAAAAATGCAGACATTTTTATGAAACTGAACCAGGGCAAAGCTTACAAGTTTGAAATTTTCACATGAACACATCTAGGGTGTCCAACCGAAGTCATATGGCATCCTAATCAGAAATAATCAAGTCCTGAGAAGTAAAATATGACATATCCGAACCACATGTCATTAACCACCCGTTAAGTAGGATGACAACTCAGATACTGAAGATACATCAGACAACATATCTGTGATAAATAATACATATCTATCCATGCTGTCAGATGGAACACTGCAGGGTGAAACTATACAGCCAAGTTGTGATAATTATGTAAGAACGAGGTCTGATCAAGTCATACACTTACCAAAACATTATATTGGGACAATGTATATATGTAAACACCTTTGCACATGATTTTGGAAAATGCTTCCCATTCTTTAATGGGAGAAGGGATGATGCTGTGTTTCAGTATAGATTCCAGACCAAATAGACATTGTAACTTTAAAACAATTACATGGACTTGTGATGTGTTCTGATGTAAAAGTACACATCTCACCTCAGTCTCTGTCAGTCTAGTTAATCAGCTATGTATATGTAACACGGTAACATATACATCGGTAAGCATAGAACCCAGACAACGCATGTGGGTCTGCGTTATTGTAGCAATGCAATTAGTTAGAGTTGTGAATGACCTTTAAAATAACTGACCCAACAAGAACGTGTGCTAAATGTTACATGGGCTAACATGCATTAAATGAAACAATACTCAGATTGGGCCAGCAGCTCCTAGGACTGGGCTGGCAGTTCAATTACACGCATCCTGGGTAAGTACCAGCAATATGCCACCTCTTAGACTCTGCTTACACATGGCCTCTTTGGCCAAGCACAGCTCATTCAATAGCTGCATGGCTGGACAACTCCTCAGGTTATAGGGAAAGTTACCACGGATCAAAGACTTTCTTTATTAAAAAGTACCAGTGAACCAAAGGGTTTTTTAAAAAATGAGAATCTAGGAATTACTGATTTTCTGTTCTGCAGCTATTTAATAGCTATGGTAGAATTCAGATTCTGAGTGTAGACATTCCTGACTCTGCAAACCCAACCCAGGAGGAAGTGCCCTACAATGCTAGAGTTTTGCTCAGGAGGTTGCTGGGGTTTCTTTGAGTTTTGAAAGGCCTGAAATAGTCTGGAGGTTGCCGGGTGCAGAGATGAACTGGGTGGAAGATCTGTGAAAGGTATTATTAAAAAAGGATAAAAGATAAGACAGACTTCAGCACTGATCCCTTACACTCTGACCTGCCTTCGTAAATATTTTTAGATTAGATTCTCTACAGTGTGGAAACAGGCCCTTTGGCCCAACAAGTCCACACCGCCCCTTCGAAGAGAAACCCACTCCCCTACCCTATATTTACCCCTGACTAACACACCTAACATTATGGGCAATTTAGCATGGCCAATTCACCTGACCTACACATCTTTGGATTGTGGGAGGAAACCGGAGCACCTGGAGGAAACCCACGCAGTCACGAGGAGAATGTGCAAACTCCACACAGATAGGCAGGAATCGAACCCAGGACCCTGGTGTTATGAGGCAGCAGTGCTATCCACTGAGCCACCGTGCCACCCTTTCTATGCCCTATCCATGTCAACCTAGGCCCTCCAGTCCCAGCATACTTTCCATATAAATCTGTCCTCCTCCACCCACTCACATGAGCCCTTTAAGCTTCACTGCTAATGTAGTTTCAACCTACAACCACCCACTCAGTCTTTGCCGTCTCTGTCACTATCCACCAGAGGCAGATCCCCAGACTCACACTGAGCTGAAATAAAGTAAATGTCTATGGGTGGAATTATCACCTGTCTGTTAAGAGCAATGGTAAGAAAGGTGGGAATGCATGGCCAGAGTAAAAGGGTGACAGAGTCTAATTCTTACTGTCAAAGGGTGGCACAGGGGCTCAGCGGTTCGCACTACTGCCTCACAGCAACAGGAACCCAGGTTTGATTCCAGCCTCGGGTGACTGTGTGGGTTTCCTCCCACAATCCAGAAATGTACAGGTCAGGTGAACTTGTCATGCTAAATTGCCCATAATGTTTGGTGCATTATCAGAGGGAAATATAGGGTATGGGTCTGGGTTGGCTACTCGTCGGAGGGTTGGTATGGACTTGTTGGGCCAAAAGGCCAGTTGCCATACTGTAGGGAATCTAATCTAATCAATGAAGCCTTTTCTCATTAAGCTGTAAAGTGTGCCTTCAGAATCTCAGTGTTGAGCAGTGGCTGCCTTCTTTCCATCTATTTGCATTTTGTAAAACCCCCTTATCTTATTTATCAGCCACTTCCCATTCTCCTTTCCTCCAAGGAGAAACACGACTGTGCAAAGTCCTGAGGTTTAAACAGAGCAGGTACCTGTTGGCTGGAGCTCACTGCATGCTTGTCCAGGCCATCATGCAATGTCCCTGTATGGCACCATCCTTCTCAACCTTTCATCCAGGCAAGTCGGCATCGCAAACCCTCAGCCCCAGCATTTCATCATGCCTGTTCTTGGATCAACACACATACCACCTCAACCTTTTAACATTTTAGATCGGAGTTTAGGAAGACGTTTACATTCATACGCGTCGAGCAGGGGCACTTTTCAGGAATACACACAAAAACATCTCATGCATTTAGAGAGGATGTTAGATGGCTTTCAGTTTGCTTTCTTAGCACTCACTCATTTCACTGCTTACTTGGAGGATGTCATCATCCATCTGTTTCACATTTCTTTTGTGCACACACATTGTACCAACACTGTCTTCCAAGTTGCCAGCCTCTGTGTGGCTCTCTCGAGTTCCATAACGTACAGAACATTTGGAGCTCAGTTACAGACTGCCACCTTAGTGTACAAAGCCTTTAGTGTTCAGTTACAGACTGCCATCCGTGTCCTGCAGAAGGAGGGGCAGGCAGCTTGTGACAAGGTGCACCACAGAATAATCAAGGTGGTGGTGGTGGGGAGAGGGAGTAGGTCATCGAATCGCACCATGCTACATCAACATTAGGCCTGTAGCATGAGTCGGCGGTTTAATGTGATAAACACATAACATGTGCATGAAGCAAATGGTGATGTGTGAAAGTCAAAGGGGCGCAGTCCTTTGTGGCATGAAATGGGACTACAAGGAGTGCAATTCAGTTAATCAAGGAGTTCATTTGATTCCATTGCAGGAGGTTAGTCAGGCAACTGATCCTACCAGAATCTGGGATCTGTATCCTTGCAGTCTGGAGATTGGGCCTGATCACTCCTACATGATAATTGTAGCCAGTCTGGGGTTTACAGCAATGGGGAAGGGCCTTGCTTGGTCACGGCTGTGCTGCAGACGCATCTGAGGGGTGGCCTGGTCAATAATGATCAGGGGTCATGACCAGTATCCTGAAATTGCTGTCTGTTGTGGTCAAATACTGTTGGCAAATGCTGTATGTTTGCCTTAATGCCTGTAGCATGCCACTGATTTCTACCAAGCAAGTAGGGATAAAGTCACTTGGTTACCTGCCTCTACTGTTTAAAGGTGCACTCACTGTCTTTGGGTGGTTGTTCTTGCCACGTGCCAGAGAACATGTTAAATCATGAATGGATGCATACTTGCAGCTTTATGGTGAATATGAGTTTAGCTTTTGCTCGGAGTTATGGAATTGATATGAGACACATCTGACTGTGTATAAAGCAGTAAAGTAGGTCTTGTGGGTCATTCTCCTGGTTCTCTCAGGTGAAAGCTTCAGGTTTGTGAGTTGCTCCAGGTCCTGATGGTTTTTGAAGCTGCTTTCATAACATGGCCAGACAGGTTAATTATCAACCTGCAAATCTTTCAGATATGCAGGCAGTGAGAGTCATCAGGTCAGCCATGATTGATTGATTGATGTGACGTGGTGCCCCTTGAGTTACAACCTCTGCTGACAGGCTAGCACCTTATTCCAGGGGAGAAAAAGAACTAGCCATGTCTGCTTCAGTCATCAGTAAACATGAAAAAACTTCTACATCTAAAGCAGAAAACTCCTCAACTAAAATCAAGGAAAGAAACGTGAGTGCATGAGATTACCTACTTTTAAGACAAAAGTTACACAGAACATAAAGTTCCACAATTATCCTACTGGATTTTAAAATTCTTCAAGAAATATCTGTCTTTTATTTTGTTTTTAGGACCTCTGACCTGAAACATTATCAACATTGACTCAACAGTCACTAAGATTGCTTTATGGGCCATTGTCTATGTGTTTGGTGTTTTTCTCATCTATTGAGGTACCCTATTAAAGCCAATTTTTGATGTTCTTCATTGTAATCATGCCTTGAACCATTCACTTTGACAATTCAGTGTTGCCTATTGTCACATCAACTAAGCCTTCCTCAGTTATTAATTCAGATAAACAAGTCCTTAGTCAGACACAACTATTTCTTTTCCTCTTGCTGCTCAAAAAAAAATCCCCAGAACAGCAGGGTTAATTGATCAGAATCGAATGTTGAGATAAGACTAGGTTCCAAACGCTTTTTGACAAATTGGTTCAACAGTATGAGTGATTAGTCTTTGCATCTAATCAGAATTTATTTTTGGAATTAATTTGCTGAAACTACTTCTAAAGATTGCATTATTTTAAAATGCTTGCTGTTTGAGTAACGTAATATGATAGAGTACAGGTAAAGATTTGATTTTGTTTTAATATACTCAAGTTCTTATTTCTGACTTTCTGGAATGCTTGGTCTTCTGGAATAGTTAGGTAAAAACAAGGACTGCAGATGCTGGAAACCAGATTCTAGTTTAGAGTGGTGCTGGAAAAGCACAGCAGGTCAGGCAGCATCCGAGGAGCAGGAAAATCTACGTTTCGGGCAAAAGCCCTTCATCAGGAATCGAGGCAGAGAGCCTGCAGTGTAGAGAGATAAATGAGAGGGGGGGTGGGGGTGGGGAGAAAGTAGCATAGAGTACAATAGGAGAGTGGGGGTGGGGATGGAGGTGATAGGTCAGGGAGGAGGGGGGAGGGGGAGTTGAAAACTTGGGCCAAAGGGCGGTGTGGATGATTGGTGCAGGTGTGCCAGAGATGTTCCCTAAAGTGCTCTGCTAGGAGGCGCCCAGTCTCCCCAATGTAGAGGAGACCGCATTGGGAGCAACGGATACAATAAATGATATTAGTGGATGTGCAGGTAAAACTTTGATGGATGTGGAAGGCTCCTTTGGGACCTTGGATGGAGGTGAGAGAGGAGGTGTGGGCACAGGTTTTGCAAGTCCTGCAGTGGCAGGGGAAGGTGCCAGGAAGGAAGGGTGGGTTCTTGGGGGGTGTGGACCTGACCAGGTAGTCACGGTGGGAATGGTCTTTGCAGAAGGCAGAAAGGGGTGGGGAGGGAAATATATCCCTGGTGATGGGGTCCGTTTGGAGGTGGCAGAAATGTCGGCGGATGATTTGGTTTATGCGAAGGTTGGTAGGCTGGAAGGTGAGCACCAGGGGAATCCTCTCCTTGTTACGGTTGGAGGGGTGGGATCTGAGGACGGAGGTGCGGGACGTGGACGAGATGCGTTGGAGGGCATCTTTAATCAGGTGGGAAGGGAAATTGCAGTCTCTAAAGAAGGAGGCCATCTGGTGTGTGCTGTGGTGGAACTGGTCCTCCTGGGAGCAGATATGGCGGAGGCGGAGGAATTGGGAATACGGGATGGCATTTTTGCAGGAGGTAGGGTGGGAAGACGTGTAATCCAGGTAGCTGTGGGAGTCGGTGGGTTTGTAAAAAAATGTCAGTGTCAAGTTGGTCGTCACTAATGGAGATGGAGAGGTCCAGGAAGGGGAGGGAGGTGTCAGAGATGGCCCAGGTAAATTTAAGGTCAGGGTGGAATGTGTTGGTGAAGTTGATGAATTGCTCAACCTCCTCGCGGGAGCACGAGGTGGCGCCAATGCAGTCATCAATGTAGCGGAGGAAGAGGTGGGGAGTGGTGCCGGTGTAATTACTGAAGATGGACTGTTCTACATGGCCAATAGTTAGTATAGCCCCAAATGTGCACCCATATAACTGTTTGAATAGAATAAGTCAGACAACCAAATAAAAACGAGAGGTAGAGTTTTTCCCAGCCCCTGAACAACTTGGGCTATCGTGAGAACAGTTGGAAAAATATGAGGAGAATGGAAAAATAGTACTTTTGAATGTTGAGAAAACATATGAGGTTGGGAAATATTAGAGTACGATAAGGACATGGAGTATTGTGGGAGGAGGTATCACTGACAGTCACCAGCATCCCCACCCTATGGGGAAGGGGAGCAGTGCATTGCAATGGTTGACATAACTAAGCTGCAGGACTCAGGCTGAGAGGGTAAAGTGGGAGATAACTACTTTAAATGAGTGAGTTGTTTGGGAATGTGTGGAAGATCAATCCCAATATAATTGACAACATATGTAAGGAAGGGAAGAACAGGACTTGGATTGACAGGCAGAACCTGCGACTCATTCAGTGAAGACTGACCTGTGTTGCTTCTACCCTCATTTGAATCACAAACAGATTCATAGCATTATACAGCAAGGAAAAAGACCCATCAGTTCAACTAGTCCATACTGAACATGCTCCCAAACTAAACTAGTCCCATTTGCCTGAGTTTGGCCTGTATCCCTCCAAATCTTTCCAAATTATCTATTATCCAATGCCTTTCCAACATTGTTAATGAACCTGAATCCACCACTTCCTCTGGTCTTCATTCCACACACAAACCAATCTCTGCATAAAAACTACTTGCCCCTCATGTCTTTTTCAAAATGAAATATAAAAGGACAAAGATGGAAAACAGGGAAAGTAAAAAAAAGGCTGCCAGCACACCAGAGTGGATGGACAAAGTGTGTCTTTTTTGACTAATGGAGTGGTTCTATTTTATTTTATTCATTCATGGGATGTGGACATCACAGGCCAGGCCATGATTTATAGAACATAGAACATAGAACATAGAACAATACAGCACAGAACAGGCCCTTCGGCCCACGATGTTGTGCCGAACTTCTATCCTAGATTAAGCACCCATCCATGTACCTATCCAAATGCCGCTTAAAGGTCGCCAATGAATCTGACTCTACCACTCCCACGGGCAGCGCATTCCATGCCCCCACCACTCTCTGGGTAAAGAACCCACCCCTGACATCTCCCCTATACCTTCCACCCTTCACCTTAAATTTATGTCCCCTTGTAACACTCTGTTATACCCGGGGAAAAAGTTTCTGACTGTCTACTCTATCTATTCCTCTGATCATCTTATAAACCTCTATCAAGTCACCCCTCATCCTTCGCCGTTCCAACGAGAAAAGGCCGAGAACTCTCAACCTATCCTCGTACGACCTACTCTCCATTCCAGGCAACATCCTGGTAAATCTTCTCTGCACCCTCTCCAAAGCTTCCACATCTTTCCTAAAGTGAGGCGACCAGAACTGCACACAGTACTCCAAATGTGGCCTAACCAAAGTCCTGTACAGCTGCAACATCACCTCACGACTCTTGAATTCAATCCCTCTGCTAATGAACGATAATACTCCATAGGCCTTCTTACAAACTCTATCCACCTGAGTGGCAACCTTCAAAGATCTATGTACATAGACCCCAAGATCCCTCTGTTCCTCCACCTGACCAAGAACCCTACCATTAACCCTGTATTCCGCATTCTTATTTGTTCTTCCAAAATGGACAACCTCACACTTGGCAGGGTTGAACTCCATCTGCCACTCCTCAGCCCAGCTCTGCATCATATCTAAGTCCCTCTGCAGCCAACAACAGCCCTCCTCACTGTCCACAACTCCACCTATCTTTGTATCATCTGCAAATTTACTGACCCATCCTTCGACTCCCTCATCTAAGTCATTAATAAAAATTACAAACAGCAGAGGACCCAGAACTGATCCCTGCGGAACTCCACTTGTAACTGGACTCCATGCTGAATATTTACCATCTACCACCACTCTCTGACTTCGACCGGTTAGCCAGTTTTCTATCCAATTGGCCAAATTTCCCTCTATCCCATGCCTCCTGACTTTCCGCATAAGCCTACCATGGGGAACCTTATCAAATGCCTTACTAAAATCCATGTACACTACATCCACTGCTCTACCCTCATCCACATGCTTGGTCACCTCCTCGAAGAATTCAATAAGACTCGTAAGGCAAGACCTACCCTTCACAAATCCGTGCTGGCTGTCCCTAATCAAGCAGTGTCTTTCCAGATACTCGTAAATCCTATCCCTCAGTACCCTTTCCATTACTTTGCCTACCACAGAAGTAAGACTAACTGGCCTGTAATTCCCGGGGTTATCCCTATTCCCTTTTTTGAACAGGGGCACAACATTCGCTACTCTCCAGTCCCCTGGTACCACCCCAGTTGCCAGTGAAGACGAGAAGATCATTGCCAACGGTACTGCAATTTCCTCTCTTGCTTCCCACATAATCCTAGGATATATCCCGTCAGGCCCGGGGGACTTGTCTATCCTCAAGTTGTTCAAAATGTCCAACACATCTTCCTTCCTAACAGGTATCTCTTCTAGCGTATCAGTCCGTTTCACACTCTCCTCTTCAACAATACGGTCCCTCTCGTTCGTAAATACTGAAGAGAAGTACTTGTTCAAGACCTCTCCTATCTCTTCCGACTCAATACACAGTCTCCCACCACTGTCCTTGATCGGACCTACCCTCGTTCTCGTCATTCTCAGGTTTCTCACATACGCATAGAATGCCTTGGGGTTATCCTTGATCCTATCCGCCAGGGATTTTTCATGCCCTCTCTTAGCTCTCCTAATCCCTTTCTTCAGGCCCTTCTGGCTATCCTGTATCCCTCCACTGCTCTGTCTGAACCTTGTTTCCTCAACCTTATGTAAGCCTCCTTCTTCCTCTTTACTAGACATTCAACCTCCCTCGTCAACCAAGGCTCCCTCACACGACCATTTCTTTCCTGCCTGTTAGGTACATACATATCAAGGACACGTCGTATCTGCTCCTTGAAAAAGTTCCACATTTCCACCACATCCTTCCCTGACAGCCTATGCTCCCAACGTATGCTCCTCAAATCCTGTCTTACAGCATTGTAATTTCCCTTCCCCCAATTGTAAAAACTTCCTTGTTGTGCGCACCTATCTCTCTCCATAACCAAGGTGAAAGTCACAGAATTGTGGTCGCCATCACCAAAATGTTCACCCACTAACAAGCCCGCCACTTGTCCCGGTTCATTACCGAGTACCAAATCCAATATGGCCTCCCCTCTGGTTGGACAATCTACATACTGCGTTAGAAAAGCTTCCTGGACACACTGCACAAACACCGCCCCATCCAATCTACTTGATCTAAAGAGCTTCCAATCAATATTTGGGAAGTTGAAGTCGCCCATGACTACGACCTGTCCCTCATCTATCCATGTTTCCGTGATGGCCACAACATCGTAGTCCCAGGTACCGATCCACGCCTTAAGTTCACCCACCTTATTTCTGATACTCCTTGCGTTGAAGTATACGCACTTGAGCCCATCTCTGTGTCCGCAAGTAGTCCCTGTCAGTGCTACCTTCTCCACAGCCTCCCTACAGTCTTGGACATCCTGACACACAGGCTTTATTGCCCATTCTGAATTGCCCAAGGGCAGTTAAGAACCAACCACATTGCTGTGGGTTTGGAGTCATATATAGGCCAGACCAGGTAAAGATAGCAGATTTCCTTCCCTAAAGGATATTAGTGAACTAGCTGTGTTTTTCCAAAAAAATTGGCAATGGGATCATTAGAATCTTAATCCAAACTATTTTTAAAACAGAATTCAAATTCTATCATCTGTCATGGCAGGATTTGAACTCGGATCCCCAGGACATTACCTGGATCTCTGAATTAATCATGTAGTGATGATATACTGACTGTCACCTTCCCTGCGAATGTGGAGCAGCCTCCGAAAGCAGAAATTTCAGCAAAAAGTGCCCTCAAAATGCAGAGAAAATGCAGGAGACTTACAGCTATAACTATTCAACTTCGATGGTATGTCCTCCAGATAACAGAGGTGCACTGAATAAGAATGTCCCTGGAGACCATGATAAAACTATGTTAACTGCTTGTGCCTTCCAGCTGCAGGATGTACAGCACTTGTACGCAGGCAGTGGTTAGCATGCCATATCATAAGAACAAATGCAGAGGCAATACAACATCATCTTGCACTGGGACCATTGAGGACCTTATAATATCTTCTCAACATGAGTTTCCCATGATTGCACAGGTCTGAGGTCTTTTGAAATACAATATAGACACAGGGTGCAATATAATCCTTGCAATGCTGTGCTCTAGAAAATTGGAGGATACCATAATGACAGACCTTGAGGATCTGACAGAGTCACAGCATTATTCCAAATAGGAAACTAAGCACAATCATCAAAAGGAATATCACCTTTGCCACGCTACTGTAGGACTGACTAAAGCAAACCTTACTGGACCTCCTTGGCATCTGCCTTCACTGGAACAGTGTTAAGTGACTCATCGTCATTTATTGCTTATAAATGTATTGATGCTAGGCGGGCCAGTTAACCTGTTTAATCTCAGCTGCAAATGCAGCTTGCCAATTTGCTCTGTGTTCACTTTTCCTGGGGATTTATAATGGTTAATGTTACAAATGGATGGAAACTTTCACAACATCTCCTGTTCAAATGACAATGTTCCATGCTAGTATGGGTGTTATGGAAGGAATAGCTATCCCGCAGACAGACATGGTGCAGTGCTAAGGATGGCAACTCTCTATCTACAGCCTTAAAGCTACAACTAAAGTGACAGTTAACCACAAGGTGATGATGTAAAGTGAACATATATTTACAAATGTGATATTCTCTTTACAATGAAGTTTCACCATATCAGCCTAGAGAAATTTTCATCTCATTTTACTCATCCTTTAGAACTTGATGTGCCCTCATGATACATGCAAATAGAAATTCACACATTTTCCACTGGATTACTTTGCCCTGATTCAATCTAAGGGGAAATAAATCTCAGTATTCATCATTAGAAATGAATATTTGACAGTAGAGAAATGCCAAGTGCCGTTCAGAAGTCGAATCAAAGAATTAGAAAATGATTTAGGCTCATAACCAGTGACTTTTACTGGCACAAACCATGGCAGACTGAGAGAAAAATGCATGAGAAAGAATTCCTGGAGAACAATCTCAGGTATTGGAGTTGGTTTTTTTTGTGCAGTGAAGAATGAAGGCAGTTAAGGACAAAGTTAAGCTGATTAGACTGAGCAGTCCCAATAAAATCTGACAGTTCATTCTTGTCTGCACTTTGGGAAGTCAGGCAGGTCTGCAATCAGTTTCCACAGCTACATTAGAATGACTCCAGGTGCACAAGAAATGGCTGTTTTAGATAATAAAGCAAAACCAGTGCTTGACACTGGATAGACAGGAGCTATTTGGCCAATCGTATTTCTGTAGGTGATTGACAACTTCCCTGTGAAACATCGGTAGATAGAGAAACACATTTGTAATCGAGCTTCCAAATCACTTGTTTGAAATTGTTGTTAATTCAATCTTTCAAAAGATCCCAGTACTTCAGAGAAATCTGTATCATAACGACTAGCAGATGCACAAGAAATGTGTGGAATATTTTACGAAACTGTGCATGATGTTCATTGACTAGGACAAGGTCAATAGATCAGGATTATTGAAACAGATGCTTTCTCAGAATAAAAGGACAACCCTCTCTGGAAAGTTGGAAATAACATTTGGAAAAAGCTGGAGAATCAAGCTGACAACAAAACTGGATGCACGTACAGAGCCGTAGTCATCACCATGTTTTTCTTCAGGTGACAATCTGGACATATTATTGCATTAAATTGGAAATGCATCAGGTTCCACCACTCACTGCTTGGTTCCATCATAAGGTATCCAGTGGTAGTGCCAAGCAGCTAAATATGAACTCTTTAAAGGCATCCAAAGCATCTGGTCTTAGGCTCTGCTTATAAGAGAATAAATGCAGAGGCCAGAATCTACCATAACCATTTCAGCACAGAAAGAGGACATTGAAGCCACTATGTCAGCTTTTTAATAAAATGATTCCAAAAGAATACCACTACCTTGTCTCTCTCAATAATAGCACTGGAATACATTCTAATTGTCTAGAATGCCGAAACAATTCCTGTAGAGAAATTGAAAACGGTCAAGTGGAAACTGGACAGGAATATTCAAAAAAAGACATAAACAAGTTTCAAACTATACTAATACTTTCGATGATGACAGTGAAAATGTTAACAGCTGAGTGCATTAGCTGGTAGGCAGTGATGCACAGGAGTGTCAACCAGTCTAAGCATCAGCATAGACATCTGCTAAAGGGTAAACAATAAAAGCAGAACCAAAGACAACACCACCATGTTGATTCCACATAGGTTGCTTGAATATGTGAAGTATGCATGTGAGTTTTTCTCTGTCATTTAATTCAAGCAGGTCCAAGACCAGACTGATTCAAGTTCCAAAGAAAATTATCTTCAAGAATGCAGATTAACTATCCCTGCGTATTGCAAAAACGCCTTGTTGGTGCAGTTACTTCCCAAAGTTTGTATTGAATTCACACCTGAAGCATAAATTCAGGACCAACCTTGCTATTTTCACAGCTGCATCTGTAACGTTACATTGTTTTTAATCAGCAGCTATTCTCTTGTCCCCCAGCGCTGAGTCATATTCTCATTAACTCATTTGTCAATAGAAACTGATATTTAAAAAGTGGGCTTGGTAAGGTCAATGCTAATCAGACTAGAAACCAAACAACTAAGTAACATAAAATATTTGCAACTAAAAAATACTTTTTGCAGGTAGATAGGATAGTGAAGAAGGCGTTTGGTATGCTTTCCTTTATTGGTCAGAGTATTGAGTACAGGAGTTGGGAGGTCATATTGCAGCTGTACAGGACATTGGTTAGGCCACTGTTGGAATATTGCGTGCAATTCTGGTCTCCTTCCTATTGGAAAGATGTTGTGAAACTTGAAAGGGTTCAGAAAAGATTTACAAGGATGTTGCCAGGGTTGGAGGATCTGAACTACAGGGAGAGGCTGAACAGGCTGGAGCTGTTTTCCCTGGAGTGTTGGAGGCTGAGGGGTGACCTTATAGAGGTTTACAAAAATATGAAGGGCATGATGAGGATAAATAGGCAAAGTCGTTTCCCTGGGGTCGAGGAGTCCAGAACTAGAGGGCATAGGTTTAGGGTGAGAGGGGAAAGATATAAAAGAGACCTAAGGGGCAACTTTTTCACGCAGAGGGTGGTACATGTATGGAATGAGCTGCCAGAGGATGTGGTAGAGGCTGGTACAATTGCAACATTTAGGAGGCATTTGGATGGGTATATAAACAGGAAGGGTTTGGAGGGATATGGGCCGGGTGCTGGCAGGTGGAACTAGATTGGGTTGGGATATCTGGTCGGCATGGATGGGTTGGACCGAAGGGTCTGTTTCCATGCTGTACATCTCTATGACTCTCTGACTTCAGAGGATTCATTTCCTCATTTTGATATTTAAATGCTGCAGAGGGTAATCAGAGGACATCATTTAAGGTAATTGTTGAAAGAATGAGAGAGGAGCTGAAGGGAATTGTTTTTACACAATGAGATGCTATAACCTCAAATGTGATGACAAAAAGGGTGGTATTCACAGATTCTATAGTAACCTTCAAAGGAAAGCTGAATAAAGAATGAATGTCCAGTAAATTACAGGCCTATAAGGAAATAGCAAGAAGATGGGACTAAGTGAAAAGCTTTTTCAAAGAACTAACACAGGCACCAAGAGTGGAGTGGCCTCTCTATGTTGTTCAATACTGTGATACAAATGAGCTAATTTCAGATTGTCAAATTAATCTTCTCCCGTATTCTCCCTCCAACTTGATCTCTCCCTCTGGCCTTCTAACCTCTTTTCACTAAGAATTGCTGATGTGACATCAGCTGTTTTAATTCTCATTCTAGCCCATTTCCCTCAGTATTTGCTGCATTCTGCTCCATCAGGTCCAAGTACTGGTAAGGCCAGTGCTGTTGTTCTCCGTCTTATAGACAATAACTATCCGTTCTCTACAATGCCACCACCCATCACCAAGCTGTCCTTGTCAGCACTGACACTGACCACACATCCTCTGGAGATCTTCTATCCATTGTCTTAAACCTCATGGCCTCCTAATCCTAAGCAGACAACTTCTCCCTCCTTCTGAGGATGCATGGATAACACTCTCTTGTTAAGCCTATTCTTTCAGCCTGTTCCTCCCTTCCTGAACAATTTCTTCCTTTGATTCTATATTTTCTTCCATCTCAAACCTTTTATCACCAACATTTCCCTACTCCCTGACCTTAATACTCTCTGCTTTGCCATGGACAGCTAAGCCCTCTACACCTCCATTGACTGCCACAGCAATTTGAGGGTTTTTCTCATCTTCCTTGGACAGAGACACAATCAGGTTCCACCTCCTCAATAAACTTGACCTCATATTGAACAATCTCCCTTTTTAATCCATTCACTTCATTCAAATAAAATCTGTTGCTACACATAACCACATGGGTGCTAGCCATGTCTGCATTTACGTGGGATGTGTTCTTTATTTCAGTCACACTGCAACCATCTCCCTTACTTGATGACTTTATTGGTGCCATTTCCTGCTTTTGATCTGAAAAGGAAAGTGTTACTAACATGGTTACTAATTGCTACCCTTGCTGCACCTTCACATAATCCATCTCCAACGCTTCCCTTCCCGAATTCAATTACACTGTCTCCTTTTCTGAGGACAGCCTGTCTACTAATATTCACTATAAAGCCACTGATTCTTTCAACGAACCTGACTACACTTATTCACAGGCAGAAGGGGTACTGCAGATGCTGGAGATTAGAGTCAAGATGAGAATGGTGCTGGAAAAGCACCGCAGGTCAGGCAGCATTTTCCTGCTCCTCAGATGCTGCCTGACCAGCTGTGCTTTTCCAGCACCAATCTCATCTTTACTACACTTTTCACAGTCTGCTTCATCTAAATATTCCGTGCCACTTTCCCAGTTTCTGCATCTCCCTTTTGTTTAATTGCTTCTGCTAGGCCTTCATTTTTACGCTGAAGAGAACATTGTCTCCCATCCTGGTTAATAGACCTTTGTCGATGTCCATCATGGTCAGACCCATATCCACCAATTTCGCTCACTTTTGCTCCCATTCCTTCCCCACCTTCCCAGAATCATAATAGGATTCCTCTTCCTTTCACTTTCCAGGTCATCAGCCTTTGTATTCAACAGATCATCTTGCACTATTTCAATCATGTTCAGGCCAGCCCCACCGTTAAAAATATCTCTACCTCTACTTCCTTTCCAGCAATCTGAAAGCAACATTTCCTCTGTAACAACTTGGATCAGCTTTCTACTATCCCCTCCCCTTCTAATAGCATCTTTCTGTGCCAGCATGGAAGATGCAATACTTGCCCTTTTAGCTCTTTTCTCCTCCTCATTCTAGACCCTAAATACTTCATCCTAATGAAACATGATATATGTCTACCTGTTTCAGCCTAATTCATGCTCGCTTTGCGGTCTGTTCTGCACTGGGGAGACCAAAGGTAGCTTGGGCCATTGTTTTGTAGAACATCACCATTCGGTCTGCAAAAGAAGCCTGAGCTTCCAGTGACTTGTCATTTTAAATTCCCACCTTGCTTTAAGGTTAGTCCTTGTCCTTCAGAAGTATTCCAATAAAACCCAACCTAAGCTTCAGGTGAAATGCTTTATTACTTTATTTAGGGACTCTACAGCCTTCTGGTCAGTTTCAGACTGTGAACTCTGACACTTTTACATTCCTTCACTTTGGAAATTGATGTTTTCCTCTCAAATTTTCATTGTTTTGAATAACAGCCATTTATACCTGCTCCAATCACATCCTCCTGCCATTGCCACTCTTGTTTGATTCTGCACTACCAACTCTTTTGACATTTTAGCTCTCCTGTCTTCCATCAAATCACAGACTCTCCCTTTTGCTCTCTTCCCAGATTTTTGCCTTTTATTTGCCTAAACCTGTCATATTTCTGAATGTTCTCATTTCTAAAGAGAGGTAATCAACCTGAAATGTTATCTATTTCTTTCTTCAAAGATGCAGTGTGACTTAATGACTCTTGTTTTAGGAACATAGGAACCAGAGCAGGCATTTTAGCCTGTCAAACCCGCATTGCATTCAATCTGATCACAGCTAACCCTTTTCCCACACCGTCCCTGCATCCCTTTACACAGGTGGTATTTAAAAGTCTGTCAATCTCTTTTAAACATACTGAATGGCTGAGCTTCCATTGCTCTCTGGGACAGATTAATCCAAAGGTTTACACCTTCTGATTAAAATGAATTCTCCTCAACTCAGACCTGCTCATTTTGAAATTGTAACCCTAGTTCTAAATCTTATCTAATGCTTGTTTCATTTTATTGCAAGAGATAACATATGAACATTTGAAATTCTCTACTTTAATGAAATGGGATTTTAAACATGGATGCAAAATCAAATATGCATGTTTTCTAGCTACTAACAGTACACTTTTAGGAAGGATACCACTTGCAGCTGAATATGGTTTATTCTTGTCCAGTTGTGGTTTTGCTAATGACCTGGATTAAAAACACTCATAGAAATTTCTTCAGAGTTTAACTAAAATTAATATTCCAGAGCAGAATTATTAATGTTTATGTTCATTGGTTTTAGTTTTGCACTAATCTTTTCCTTCTTATTCTATCATTGCAAGAGAAGATGAATAAGTGGGAGGTGGAGTGGTCAGATGCATGATGGTTGTGGAGTGGTTGGGAAATGGCTTGGATGGAATAAATTACTTAATTAATAGTTCTAAAGCAAAATCTGATTTGCAAGGACTGCAAATGCCTGTACTTTCTATTATATGGCATCCTTTTAAATCCAAAATAGGGTTGTCAGTATTCTGAAAGATGGTTAATTGATTAGAACACCATTAGGTTCCAAGAAATACCCATGTGACCTGAGGAAGCATGGAATAAATACAAAAGTTAGTTGTAGTGGGGTTAGATCAACCTAAGCTTCCTGTTTGACAATTCAAAATATCCTAAAAACTTATGTGAGAGAAAGACGTGCCAGATTCCCTTTAAATTAAACAATTTTCTACTTGGAGGTGCTTGGAACCTGGTTTCTGAGAAGACAGCCAATACTATGTTACTGTGCATTATATGTTTGGAAAGGATAGAGAGCTGAAGACAGGAAACTGAAGGCATTGTGGGTTGGAAATGACCCACTGCTGCTACTTCAATGTCATTGGAGCCCACCAGAGTATTTGCAGAGATATATGAAGGGAGTCTTTGGGGATTCTGGTACTAGACACAGAAAGAAGTAGCTGGAGGAGTCATCTCCACAAATATCCCCCCGTTCTTAATGATGGAGGATCCAGCACATCAGTGCGACAGGCAAGGCTAAGTGCTGGTCAGATGATAAATCCCAGCCTCCTGCTGAGGTTCCCAGCATCAAAAGTGACAATATTCAACTATTTAATTCCACTCCACAGGATATCAAGAAATGTTTGAAGACATCTGATATTGGAACAGCTATGGGCCTTGACAGCATTATGGAAATAGTACTGAAGACATTTACTCCAGAATTAACGCACCCCTCATCAAGCTGTTCCAATACAGTGACAACACTTGCATCGAGATAGAAAATTTCCTAGGTACACAAATAGCATGATAAATCCATCCCTGCCAATTACTGTCGCATCAGCCTACTCTTGAATGTGAGCAAAGTGATGAAAGAGATCATTGACAGTGATATTAAGAACCAGGAGCAGGAGTAGACAATTCAGCCCCCAATCTACTCCATATTCAGTACAGTCATGGCTGAATTTATCTTGACCTGAACTCCACAATCCTGCCTGCTCTCCATAACCCTTTAATACATTACTAAATAAAAATCTGCCTATCTCCTCCTTAGATTTACTCAACGTCTCAGTATCCACTTCACTCTGGAGTAGTGAATTCCACAGATTCATTATTAAATGGCATTTGCTCAGATATAACCTGCTCACTTACATTTTGCGTTCACCCAGGGCCAATCAGCACTTGGCCTCATTGCACTGAATTTCAGAGGTGAAGTGAGAGTGAGTGACATTGTTATCAAAATAGCACTGTGTTTGGTTTCAAGAAATGCCAACAAAACTGGAGTCAGTGGAAATCAAGAGGAAAATACTCCACTGGTTGCAGTCTTTCTTAATACAAATGAAGATGGTTGTGATTGTTGGAGTGTAAAGACCACATACTAATGCAATGCAACTTTTTTTAAAAAAATGGGATAACAATGGCTTTTGACCAAGGAAACTGTGGAAGAAAAAGGTTGCAGTTTTTAAAAATGGTATGAGTGCATGTGTGTTATGTGTATGTGTCTGTGTATGTATCTGTGTGTCTTTCTGTATGTGTATTATGTATCTGTGTCTTTGTTTATGTGTGTTATGTGTATGTATCTGTGTATATATATCTTTGTGTATGCATGTTATGTGTATGTGTCTATGTATCTGTGTGTCTTTGTGTATGTTATGTGAGCATCTGTATGTCTTTGTGTGTTGTGTATGTGTGTTATGTATATGTGTCTATCTTTGTGTTGTGTGTATGTTTCTGTGTGTCTTTGTGTATGTCTATGTATTTGTGTGTCCTTGTGTCTGTGTATGTGTGTTGTGTGTGTCTGTGGGTCTGTGTATGTTATGTGAATATGTCTGCATGTCTTAGTGTAAGTTGTGCATGTGTATGTGAATGTGCCTGTGTGTCTTTGTGCCTGTGTGTCTTTGTGTCCTGCTGTATGTCCAGCAGGTTCTCAGAGAAACAATAGCCAACCTGCTGGACATACAGAACAGACAACAGGACGTTGAACCTATCAACAAAGACGGCATACTCAAACTACTGGACCTGTGCCTCACAACAGACTTTACATTCAACAACCAAATATATGGACAAATCAACGGCACACCCATGGGCTCACCCATCTCTGGACTCATAGCAGAAGCGGTAATGCAAAGGTTAGAACAAACAGTCTTACCGCAAATTCAACCCAAACTCTGGGTCAGATATGTGGATGACACCTTTGTAATCATTAACATAGAAATAGAGAACACACACCGGATCATCAACGCCACACTCACAGGAATCAGATTCATTAGAGAGGAAGAAAAGGACAACCAACTCCCATTCCTAAACGTGATGGTAGAGAGAACACCGAACGGAGAATTTACCACAAAGGTATACAGGAAAGCCACACACACAGACCAAGTCCTGAACTACGAAAGCAACCACCCCAACACACACAAAAGAAGTTGCATCAAGACACTGTTCAAAAGGGCCACAACACACTGCAGTATACCAGAACTGCAAAAAGAGGAAGAAGAACACCTATACAATGTATTCACCAAAAACGGATACCCGCACAATTTCATCAACAGATGCCTAAGGGAAAGACAACGGAACGAGGACATGCCGCAACCCAAAGGACTAGCCACACTACCATACATCAAGTGCATTTCCGAACTGACAGCCAGACTACTGCGACCACTAGGACTCATAACAGCACACAAACCAACAGCCGCTCTCAGACAACACCTCACCAGAACGAAGGACCCGATACCCAGCATAAGCAAAACCAATGTAGTTTACAAAATCCCATGCAAGGACTGCACAAAACACTACATAGGACAAACAGGAAGACAGTTAACGATCCGCATCCATGAACACCAACTAGCCACAAAACGACACGACCAGCTATCCTTAGTAGCCACACATGCAGACGACAAGCAACATGAATTTGACTGGGAAAACACTACTATTATAGGACAAGCCAAACAGAGAACAGCCAGGGAATTCCTAGAGGCAGGGCACTCATCCACAGATTCAATCAATAAGCACATCGACCTGGAGCCAATATACTGGCCACTACAGCGGACAGCTGGAACTGACGACCGGAAGAGGCAGATTCAAACCACTATAAATGGTGGAGGAAACATCACAGAAGCGCTTCTCAGGAGGCTCCCAAGCACTGAGGATGTCACCTAGACAGGGGATGAAACGTCTGCAACACAAATTCCCAGCTCGGCGAACAGAACCACAACAGTAAGGAAACAGTGCTAACCACTGAACCGCCCCAAAGTAGACGCTTCAAGCGAGAACACGCAGCATTGAATTCATAGCTGCAAACCTGTAGACATCTCATTTTGATCCCCAGCTTTCTTCATACCTCATGCACTAGCCTTGTATTAAGCTTATAACTTACATCCGAAGTCATCTTTTCTGTGCATATCTACTTATGTGATAGGGCTATTATTTCATACCTGGCACTCCCACAAACATCACAAATTCTGTCCAGCTTTGAAATTCTTGCTGCTCAGCATCTTTTATTAATTTGTCTTCTAGTTTGTTCATGGTTACTAAGACTTTCTGATCATACGGGCTCTGCTCCTGTTAGTATTCCTGGTTTGTCTCATATTTTTTAAGTTATATTCTCTATCTTGCTTTCTATGTCTTCCATGACTGCTACCGCTTGACCTCCCCCTCCAATTAATAGGATTCCTTTCAGTGGTTCATGATCTCTTTCTAGGAACATGTTTACTCCCAGACTAATTCTTGAGCTTACATGGCATTTTCTTGTCTTCCATCTTTGCACTTTATGTTTCCTACCTATGGTATCCTGCCGCTCATCCCATCCACATATACAGCTTTTATATTTTCCTGTGTTCTCCACTGCTTGACTTTTAATTGCCTAATTTCTCAACTAACCAGCTGCTTTTGTTAAAACAAATTGATTTTAGTACCACTTTTGGTTGCTGCTCTTTGGGGCCAACGGCTTTGTACAAACCATCAGAACTGACATATCCATCATCAGAAACTGTTAACTGCAGTGATTTGATCCACATTGCTGTGAAACATTTGGATAGGAGGGGTACCTGGCTCCTTCCCAATCTGCACATTTGTAATCCATTTCAAATGACCTAGAAGAGTGGACATCAACAGTCTGATTCCCATTCTGCATAATAATTATTTTTTCATCTTTATCAATAACTTTACCCTTCCCTCTCCATTCTTTAAGTTCCCTTCTTTAAGAATAAGCCAAAACTGCCTGCATTTGTTCTGGTAGCCTTACTTGTATCTTAAGGCTCATCAAATCCTTTCTGAGTCTTTTTTTTTATAAAAGAAAGAGCCTTTCTACATGAATGCTGTGTATTGAAATGCTACAGAAAAGTGGAACTAATTGCTGCTCCTTTCAAGCTGTGGGCTGATTACTTATTACCATTGGAACTTTAAGATTCCTTCCATAGACTACTCGAAACAGACTATATTCTCCATCTGCAACAGATTCTTACCACGCTAGTGCTAAATGCAATGCAGACTGCTAGTGCAGATAGGAATCTGCAGTGTGGCTGATCTGCCAAACTTTTATGAATTTTTTTATTATTACATCATTCCGTTCACAGCTCCCATTGCTAGAAGAGCTTTCTATACTGCCCTATTTTTAAGTGTTGCCTTCTTATTCAGATACACATCTCTAAATTCATCATTAGCAAATTAACATCCAACCCCCTCTCCTATCCCTCATTATCAGGGAGAATACATATCAATTGTCTTGTTAAATTCTGTGATGTGTCTTTTAATATTCCTTAAAAATCTCATCTATTATTTATGCTTTCTGATAGCTTAATGTATGCCCCTTTCCTTACCCTGCAGCCTTTATTGAAGATTTTAACCTTCAGAAGGATGGATGAGCAAACTGCCTGTGTAATTTTAAGATAATTGATTGATATTTTATATTTCTCACATTTAATCATAGAATCATGATGTCAATAACAATTCTTTAATTTTTTTTAGTGGAGAGCTTGTTAGCAAGGTTTTGAGAAGATTTGTAGCTCAGGTTGAGGTTCTGGATGTAGGTTTGCTCGCTGAACTGGAAGGTTTGTTTGAAAATGAATCTTCTATCTCAGTGAGCAAACCTACATCCAGGGGAGCTTTTGTTCCATTAATGGAATACAAGTGTCCTGACTATGTAAATTACAAATTCACACATTTTCAAGTACGATAGTGATATCAGTTTCCATATTCAGTTTCAGCAGTGAAAAGACTACTTGATAATAAGGATATTTCACTAGACACTACATTTGTGCCAGTAAAATGATTGTAAAGTAGCCTGAATCAAGGAATAAGTACTGTCTCCAAATGTTATTGTGCTTTATCATCACCAAATTGGAACCGGTCAGAATTCAAATTCTTGAACTGGGTTCGGATCCTTATTACTCAGACAGTGAAGACAGCATTTTAGTCAATCGATTCCACATACTGTCGATCAGCATCTACATTCTAATATAGCACGTCGGAAAGACTGCCATCTCACATTCACCACTGCGCTGAAACCTCTTGTGACAAAAAAAACGACTTCACTTTGATCTGTATCTCCATTTTCTTTTCCTTGTGAACCTCCTATTTGGTATTTAGTTTGAGTATTTGATTATAGTGTTTGGGACAGGTTATGGTATAATGGTATTCTGAATCACTCCCAAAACATTGAATGACTACACCCTGAGCATTTCTGGGATTAAGTTTCTTCTTGCAAGTCCCAAATTTTCTCCACTGCTCAAAGTTATCTGTAGAGTTTCAGTCCTTAATTCTTTTAGGTATAGTTTTCCTTTCATACTACAAACTATACCTAAATGGTCTCTCCAAATTGTTAACATTGTGTCCTCCATTTTCTGTTCTATTACCCTCATTGCCCTATGAGCATTGCTGGGAAGGAATGCTTTCCTCAGAACCTTTTTCAGTGCTTCTGACATTTGTTCTGGCAGTGTGTCTTTAATTGCAAATTTAGCTCCTGTCAGAACTAGAAGTCTATCTGTATTTGATATTTTGATACAATCTCATAAGTTAAATGCCAGCACAGATTGGGGAATTTCCAAATAAGACTTCTGCAGTCTTGAGTACAATCTACAAAATTCCATTATATACACTTACATAGTAGTACCCTCAGCTTTACTAAATTTGTTAAAACCTAACCATGCCTCTAAAGCAGTCAATAAATTATTGTTCAATTTTGTCCATGAACATTAATAATCTGCTCATCAATTTTTAATACATCAGGATCCAATTCTGAGAAACAAACTTGCTTCTTATGCTGTGTCTGTACAGTAAAAGAGCCAATGCCATACTTTGTGACTTCTTTGGTAAAGATGTGACCCAAGTCCACAGTGTGACATCATTCTTCCACTGATTATACAATTATGCAACCTAAAACTTTCCATTTTGACTCAGTCATCATCTGTTACCAATGGTACACACACTAGAACATAACTATTTTTAAACTGATTCCAAGTTAACATGTAGTGAGTTTTATTTGTTAACCACACCTATTAAGATCCATACACTATTGGTCCCTAGCTCCTTATTTTTAAGATATCTTCTAATCAACCTATTCAAGGATATTACTACACACCTCTGGAGCAGTTGGAATTTCAACTTAGGTCTTCTGGCTTAGGGATAGGGACACTACCACTGTCACAAGCACCTAATCGCCATTTTATATAACCAGTTCAGACCCATTAACCTTTAATTTACAATGTACATCAATTCTCTTATTCCCTTAGGCATCCCTTCAGACCACATTAAATGATAAAATCAACACCAGGTCTTGCTGCAAAAGGACACAGACTGTTTCTGTATCTGGGAAGTCAAAAATGGCATTAAACACTGTGTAATCATCAGGGATCTTGCCTACTTCTAGCCTTATGGACGGAAAGTCATTAATTCAGCATCTAAAAGTGTTTGGTTAAGACACTACCCTTAGAAAATCCTATTGTAATATCCAGAGTGCGAAATCTTTGGTCTTCAATTACCACAGTTATCCTTCTTTGTTTTTGATATTACTTCAGCCAATAGGAAGGTTTCTCCTTATTCCCAATGACTTCAATTTTGCAAAGACTTCTTGGTGCCACACTTGGGCAAATCCTGCCTTGATGTCAAGGGAATTACTCGCAAATCACCAATAGAGCTCAGCTCTTTTGTCCGTGTTTAGACCAAAGATATTGTTCTGCTTCATTGGGGTGCCACAGTGGAAATCAACCCCCACTATTCCAAGAGTTATCACAGGCATTGAAGTCTTTAAAAATAATGTGCATAATCCACAAATGACCTGATTTTCATACCTAAGTTGATAGAAACACAGACCAAGTTTCTGTACTTAACAAAAATCATTATTTATTGCATGTACTAGATTCTGGCTACAGATCAACAATTAAATTAAATAAGGCAACCCCTACAAATTATTACTCTAAATTACTTATAAACCACTACTTCCCACTGACAGAAAACCATAAACAGGAGGGAAAAAAAACCACAAGAGTGCAGGACAAATGATGAACAAGTTCCTAATCCTTATTCACAAGATCTGATGTAATGGAATGTGCAAGTAATGTTGCTCTGACATAGTGGAGCAGGGCAAAATAAGTGAGACCCCCTAACATGTAATAGAGAAGGCCTTTGACACAATGTTAGCGAGCTGCACTCAGTAATATGTAAATATATAAGACTTGAGGAGTGAGCAATTCATACCAGAGGATAAAAACAAATTAGGGATGCTCAAGGGTGGTATTCCGGTAAAAAGAAAGCATCCTCAAAGACTATATGTGAGCATCCAATACCCAGAGATACATAGAAATATGTATCAAACCATAGCAGCATTATATCAAATTATGACGATTGGTATTATAGCATGTGGGTTGATTAAAAATAAGGACTACAAATATAAAATTGATAAAGAGAGCGACAACCAGAAAACATTAGCAGATGAGACGGGCCAATGTGCCAAGGAGTGGCTGAAGTAGTTTGATTCAGATAAATGTGAAGCATTGCAATTTGGTAATGCAACCCAGGGCAGGACTTATACAGCTGATGGTAGGCCAAATGAGTGTTGCTGAATGGAGACCTGGGGGTGCAGGTGTATACTTCTGCAAAAGTGGAGTTGCAGGTAAGCAGGGTGGTGAAGATGGTATTTGGCACGCTTGCCTTCACTGGTCAGAGCATTGAATATAGGAGTAGGGATGTCACGTTGCAGCTGTACAGGACATTAATGGTTCAATTCTGGTCTCCCTGCAATGGGAAAGATCCTATTAAACTTGAAAGGATGCAGAAAAGATTCACAAGAATGCTGCCGAGATTACAGGATTTGTGGTATAGTGAGAATACTTCCCTTGAGGTCTCTAACCCCCCCAATGCATGTTTAAGTAATAAATAAGGAGCATTCTGCTTAAGACATACACGAAAAAGAATTCCTTCTCTCAGAGGTCCATGAGTCTTTGGAAGGAGCTACCACAGAGAGCAGCAGAGACTTACAGACTTTTCATCTACAAACAAGTCAACAGTTGATGGTTAGCCAGGAAAGTGAAGGTCAGGCCACAATTAGATAAGCCAGGACATTAGTGAATGCTGCAGCAGGCTCGATGAGCTGAATAGCCAACTCCTGCTTCTATTTCTTAAGATAATTAAAAATTAGCCCCAAAATCAGACTTTCAAATAGATGCTTCTCATTAGCACAGCACCCATGGAGACTCATTTTTACCCTCTGCCCATTACGAAACCAGTCTCAGTTGCAGAACTATACATACCTGAAAACACAACAAAAAGTGCTGGAAAATTGAAAAAAATACATATAAGGAATATATACCTTAACAGTCATGGAAAAAAGTGAAACTATTAAAAGGGTGGGGTACATCAAATAATGTGCAGCAACAAGGTGGTGGATTAAGTTTACTGTCACACAGTAAACCTAGTGATAACACAGTGGAAGTCTCTGAATGATGACTTATTTTACAATGATTTTATTCTTTTAAAGAAGCTGGTCATATCCATTTCATGAAAATTGTCATGAAAAATCAAATTTTGCTGTCCACACACAAAATCTCCAGGTAACATTATGACTAATTCAACACAAGTCGTTGCAGGGTATAAAAATTCTCCCAGTTTGAGCTTTTTTTATTGTTGAGATACCAATCCATGATACACTTTTAACAAGGAACAACTTAGCTTTCAAATTCTAATATCAGAACAAATTAAATGAGGATGTACAGAATTTAACTTGTGTTTCTTTACTTACAGTAGTTCTGTATGAAGCATAAGCAGCCCTCATTTATTAATATTTACTCTTTTACATATTGAAAAATGATTGTAAAATCAATTTCGTTAACATTTGCTTCAATACAGAGTACTTCACACTTAGTAACACTACTAAGATACGGTTTCCTTCTGTTACAATATATAATCCTTACAACCCATACTTCAACAGATAAAAAAATTATAGCCTGCTCCCACCAAGTATAAGTAGAACATTTTGAATCGTTTTCATATAGATTCTAAAAACAGGATTACTAGGAGGATTGGGCATATCAAACAAGAAAGGAATGAAGCTAAATGTTAACACACATTAGACACTAAAGCAGCAGTTCCCAGTTCATCATGTAACATTGCTTTTTTGATCAGAAAACAAGTAACATGCATCATAAATGCGTGTAACACAAAAAGCCATTATTTATTTATTTCGAGTGGATTTATTTATCCCTGTGCCAGCTTGAACAACAGTGAGCACAACAATTGGTAAGGGCTATCTTTTAGGCCTGTCAGTTTCATCAATAGCTGCCATCAGCTTCTGCCGTGCTTTTTTATTTATATGCGAGCCCAAACAAACATTCACTAGGTTGGTTAGCTGCTTGGTTGAATATTCCTGCACAAAGAAAACAGGTCAGATTTTAGAATGGAAAAAGAGTCAGTCAACTTTGCAAAACAAATTTATGTAAACAGAAAATAAAGTACGCTTACATAAAAGTTGTCGGTCGATATTTAAAATTTTAACAGAAGCATAACGGTTTTATAGGCTGTGAAATTATTCATGTTTAACATCTAAAACTTTGCAGCTGCAAAAATATTTTTGCAGTTGTTCAAGAAAAACTTCAGCCTTTTTCCCTTCTTACCCTGTGTTCTTTAATCCATCTTTCCATGTCATTTTCAGTCAAATAATAGGCTTTAATGTAGGTTTCTACAAATTCTTTATCCGGAATTGGCCTGATGTCTGTCAGCTTCTCCAACTTCATTAAAAACTGTTGAAAGTCCAGCTGCATCAAAGCACGTCCCTCATTACTGCATTTTTTTGCATTTGCGTAACTAATAGTGGAAAGGGAAGGAAGAAAACGACAACTCTGTAAATATAACTCTCAGAAATTATGGAAATGATGAATCGTTCAATTATGACTTGCAGCAAAGTCTAAATTTTGTTGCCCCTCAGCCTTCATTAGAAAGGATTATTTGAAAATATTCTCTAGTGCCAAGTTGATGTAATCTTCTAGTCCGATATTAAAATTTAATTGGCACACCAAATTGTGCACAATTCTTCAAAACAAATTGCAACTTGGTGGCCATGCACTGCAAAATATTAATGAATTGTTGGGTATTAGTCATACTTATTACTGGAATGCAAGTGCGAATTACCTTCAAGGAATTTTCTTGTTTTAAAATATTTTCCCTGGCAAGTGACAGTTTGATCTTAAGGAAAGAAAGTGATCATAGAGGACTTATTTCACAGGAATAACTATTCTTGAATATTCAAAATTGCTTGTTCCCACAATGTTAAAAATCTCACAACACCAGGCTTTAGTCCAGCAGGTTGGACTATAACCTGGTGTTGGGTGATTTTTAACTTTGTCCACCCCAGTGCAACACCAGCACCTCCACATCATGTTTCCACAATGACAGACAGATATGGCAACATCCTTAGCTATGGGTATTAATACATTGAGATTTAATAACTCATGGTTGTAAATACATTAAATAAGAATAATCCATTTCTCTATGCGAATTGATCAATAAGATAATGCAACATTTTCAATAAAATTGATTCATCTCTTCAGATTTAACTATACAATGTTACCAAATTGCTTCACATTGATATACAAAAATATGGGTGCAAAGGCTAAGATGACTGCGGGTGAAAGGAACAAAGTTGATAACTACGTTGAAGGCATTTGAGGTGGTACAGAAGCAGATAGAGGGATGGAATTTCACCCAATAAACGAAAGAATTTACCAAAGACTTTCCACAAGCCTGTTCTGTTCACTGGACATCACCACCTTGATCATCATATTGTAGCTACTGAGACCACAATGCTACCTAACCAATGAATGTTAGTTGTTTCTGTGATAATAATGAACATAATTCAATTCTCTCAAAGCAACTGCAAATTACTAATAGTTTTAATTAACTTCCTATAAATATGTTACAATTATAAACTCCTTGTGTATCAGACTTTAATAGCTTCATATGAAGTAATCAAGTAGTAATTACATTAAAAAAAAAGCATTTCAAAAGTACTCATTAGCTATCTGGGATCTCCACACTATATAAAATTCAAATACCTTTTTTTCTGAAGTTTAAGGGCATATCTATTCTGTTATTTCACATTTTTTTAATCAATGAGTCAAACACTATTCAAATGATTTACTTAGAGGTCTCTCTCATCCAGTAAATTCAGTTTGAATTCAAACTAGTATCCTAAAGTTGACTAAACCGTGTTAAAGCACTGAATAATGTATAAATTTGAATCTGAATTGGGGTTTGTTAGTGAGATTTGAATTTGGCTTACTACCACAGATATATAGTATATGTAAATATATTGCTCTATCAGCCAACTCCGCTGAACGTGTAATTCAAATTATCCAAGCTTACACTGATAGCAGGACTCACCTCTCATCAGCACTAGTTGGACATGCAAGCAAAACAAATATTCTGATTCTTCTTTTTATTGGTTGAGAAATAGCAGTGTGTGTATAACAATTTCTATTTTGTGCTGGTTTTGATAGTATGGACTCAAAATTATCCTTTAAGATAATGAGCCGCAACTGATCCCAATATCCATTATTCTGATGAATGATTACTGATTACCGACTTGTAGTCCACAAAAAAATACCTCTTGTAAGTACTATAAAGTTCAAGTAAACATGATTAACAAAATACAAAATTAATAGACTTAAACTCATTAGCTCTGAAATCTGCAAAGGTTCCCGTCACCTTTGTCTAGACATTGTTGATTCTGGATTAGTGGTGGGAAGAGCACAGCAGTTCAGGCAGCATCAGAGGAGCAGTAAAATCGACATTTCGGGCAAAAGCCCTTCATCAGGAATAAAGGCAGAGAGCCTGAAGGGTGGAGAGATAAGCTAGAGGAGGGTGGGGGTGGGGAGAAAGTAGCATAGAGTACAATAGGTGAGTGGGGGAGGGGATGAAGGTGATAGGTCAGGGAGGAGGATGGAGTGGACAGGTTGAAAAGAAGATAGGCAGGTAGGACAAGTCATGGGGACAGTGCTGAGCTGGAAGCTTGGAACTAGAGTGAGGAGGGGGAAGGGGAAATGAGGAAACTGTTGAAGTCCACATTGATGCCCTGGGGTTGAAGTGTTCCGAGGTGGAAGATGAGGCGTTCTTCCTCCAGGCGTCTGGTGGTGAGGGAGCGGCGGTGAAGGAGGCCCAGGACCTCCGTGTCCTCGGCAGAGTGGGAGGGGGAGTTGAAATGTTGGGCCACAGGGTGGTGTGGTTGATTGGTGCGGGAGTCCTGGAGTTGTTCCCTAAAGTGCTCTGCTAGGAGGTGCCCAGTCTCCTCAATGTAGAGGAGACCGCATCGGTAGCAATGGATACAATAAATGATATTGGTGGATGTGCAGGTAAAACTTTGATAGATGTGGAAGGCTTCTTTAGGGCCTTGGATGGAGGTGAGGGAGGAGGTGTGGGCGCAGGTTTTGCAGTTCCTGCGGTGGCAGGGGAAGGTGCCAGAATTGGAAGGTGGGTCGTAGGGGGTTGTGGACCTGACCAGGTAGCCACGGAGGGAACGGTCTTTGCGGAAGGCGGAAAGGGGTGGGGAGGGAAATATATCCCTGGTGGTGGGGTCTTTTTGGAGATGGCGGAAATGTTGGCAGATGATTTGGTTTATGCGAAGGTTTGTAGGGTGGAAGGTGAGCACCAGGGGCGTTCTGTCCTTGTTATGGTTGGAGGGGTGGGGTCTGAGGGCGGAGGTGCGGGATGTGGACGAGATGCGTTGGAGGGCATCTTTAACCACGTGGGAAGGGAAATTGCGGTCTCTAAAGAAGGAGGCCATCTGGTATGTTCTGTGGTGGAACTGGTCCTCCTGGGAGCAGATCCGGCAGAGGCGGAGGAATTGGGAATTCGAGATGGCATTTTTGCAAGAGATAGGGTGGGAAGAGGTGTAATCCAGGTAGCTGTGGGAGTCGGTGGGTTTGTAAAAAAATGTTAGTATCAAGTCGGTCGTCATTAATGGAGATGGAGAGGTCCAGGAAGGGGAGGGAGGTGTCAGAGATGGTCCAGGTAAATTAAAGGTCAGGGTGGAATGTGTTGGTGAAGTTGATGAATTGCTCAACCTCCTCGCGGGAGCACGAGGTGGCGCCAATGCAGTCATCAATGTAGCAGAGGAAGAGGTGGGGAGTGGTGCCGGTGTAATTACGGAAGATCAACTGCTCTACGTAGCCAACAAAGAGACAGGCATAGCTGGGACCCATACGTGTGCTCATAGCTACCCCTTTGGTCTGGAGGAAGTGGGAGGATTCGAAGGAGAAATTGTTAAGGGTGAGGACCAGTTCGGCCAAACGAATGAGAGTGTTGGTGGAAGGGTACTGTTGGGGATGTCGGGAGAGGAAAAAACGGAGAGCTTGGAGGCCATGGTCATGGCGGATGGAGGTTTTTACTTAGACATTGTTGATGTCAATCATGCATGCCATTTTGTAACTTTGAATTTTAGAAATGTGTTTAATAAAAGGACAACCTACCCTTCGACAATGGTTCTGTTTGCCAGCCGAATACAATGCTCCCAGAGGACATTAGAGACCTGCAGTGGTATACGCACTCGTTTGGAAACCTCAGATAGCTTCTTATTGAACTGCTCAAATTCCTGCAGTGACAGATAACAATCGCAATCATAAACATATCCTAGACTAAAATTATACACATCTTATTAACTTATATATTATCCCACTTTTAGTGCAGTAAAATATCACAAAGCACTTGAAAGTGGTCCAAAGGGGAGCTGGTGGGGTGGGGGGGAGCCGCAGTACACAGGGGTGCAAAGCTATAAGCAGAGATATGAAGAAAACCTTTGTGAATAAACAGATTTTAAACAGGGTCTTTCAGAAGGACAGGAGAGTGGACAGGTGGAGAATTGCCCTCCTTGAGTGGTAATTGAATGTATGGCTACCATTGGTGAGGCAAAGTGCACAAAAGTCAGGTTCAATGGAACAGAGAGCTTGGAAAGTGAGTTGGAGGGAGGGGTGAAACAGCCACAGATAAGGACCACCTTGAGGACACAGGTTTAAGAGTTTAAATTTATGGTGTCGAGAGACTAGGAAATAATGTAGTGATGAAGATTTCAGTTACAGGTAGATACTGCAACAGTTATGATCTTACCAATATAAAGGAAATGGATTTGCAAACTCATTCTTGGGATTGAGAAGGAAATTACAATTATGATCAACCTAGTAACAAAATATATTCATGTAGAACTCTGAGCTCAAAAACTGCATGAATTTATGTAAAACTCTGTTATCTCACTTTTTAGATTGGAATCAATCTAAACATCAGGTCATAGACAGAGAACACAGGGGGCTAACACCTTCAACATATTGTCTAGCTATCACCATTGTTAACAGCTAACCCGAGAATGCAACTTTTAAAAATAAAAGGGTTTTGTGATTTACACATGACAAAAGTGAAACTATCACTGTATTCTAACAGATGAAAGGCTTAACAGACAATCAATTCTTCAATGTATAATTTCAGTTACATCACACTGCAAATTTTTGCTATAAATCCTGTGTTACGATCGAGCCCTCCACAACCACCTGATGAAGGAGCAGCGCTCCGAAAGCTAGTGCTTCCAATGAAACTTGTTGGACTATAACCTGGTGTTGTGTGATTTTTAACAAAATATAGAGTTGTGACAGGAGTTTTCAAATGTTCATCTGGTAGTAATACTGGCTGATTCAAGAATGGATAGAAAAAGTGGAAAGTATCGAAATAGAAAGTATTGGGAATGTAGACTTTGGTGTCTGGTTCTGGATTAGTGGTGCCGGAAGAGCACAGCAGTTCAGGCAGCATCCAAGTCGCTTCAAAATCGACATTTCGGGCAAAAGCCCTTCACCTTATTCCTGATGAAGGGCTTTTGCCCGAAACGTCGATTTCGAAGCTACTTGGATGCTGCCTGAACTGCTGTGCTCTTCCAGCACCACTAATCCAGAATCTGGTTTCCAGCATCTGCAGTCATTGTTTTTATCTTTGGTGTCTGGTGTCATATGTGTGGAACAAATGTAAATTGACCCCTTGTCAGTGGATTATTTCATGAAACGAGTGACAAGAATGAAATTTTGCAAGTCCTTTCATAGAAAGAGCAAGAATGGAAAGGTTGGTAGAGATGCTACACGTGGAAGGTAAAAGTAGAACATTATGCAAACAATGTAATTGAGTCAGACAACAGAGGATAGGTATTGGATGATTTGGTAAATCTCAACGTTTGCAGAAAGATCAAGGGTCAATAATGTGCCTTGCCTTACATGTAAAACAAATATTTGTAATCTTTGTTTGGACAGTTTTAGGACTTCTGGGTATTGGGGATTTGATTAAGGTATTTCAAATAAGTAGTTTGGGAAGAAATAGTTACGGATCTGGGAAGAGGAGCTTGTGAAGAGCCTACAAATCGTAACATAGGTGTATCAGTTGTCCTCTTGGCAAAACAGTCAAAGCTATTTTCCTGAATTAAATATTTGCCTTTGAATGGAGGTTGTATCATTGAATATTTTCAAAGTTGAGTTAGACAGATCTTTGATTAATGCAGAAGTGAACGATTATGGGAGCAGCCAGAGAAGTGGAGTTAAGTCAAGTTCTGCGGTACCTGACAAGCAGGTTCACAAGGCCAAATGGTCTGCTCTTACTCCCATTTCTCAGGTTATGATTTCAAAGGTCCAGCTAGGTCCCCAATGTGGTCTCTTGACCTTTGAAGAGTGTTCCTGCCCTCTGAAACTGGACCGATAGCAGTAAACAGAAGTTCCACCATTCTCTAACATTGGAACTTCAAAATTAAACAGACCTGGTGTATAAAGGTATCAGTCTAATTTCCAGACCAAGTCTCACTGGAGATACAGTGCCAGATTTCTGTACATTGTTTATTACAATTAATTTATAAAGATCCTTTTTCCAGTAACTTATGCTGAAAGTTGCCTATTAGCTAATTGAAAAGTTCTGAATTTGTTACATTGGCGACCTTGAAATTTATCTGAAAGTTTAAACTTATGGATAATCTTCTGTCAGCCTGAATTCTGTAATAAAGTCTCCAGTCAGAGTTGAGTTACAGTTGGAGACTTTCATGAGCTATAACTCATTCACCTGGATAGTTACTCAGCAAAAGATCTGAGAGATTGAAACCTGCTCTATCTCCCAACTATAAAACCGACAACTGTATGGTCCTCACCACGATTGACTACTTACCCACCCTGACCTGCCCTAATCTAATACCCCTTGACTTGACCTGACCTTCCCACTCCCATCAATACAATCCATCCCCTCATCCACTTACAAGATCCAGACCCCTCAACTCTTGGTTGTCAGTTTTATTACCATAAGGCACTTCCATCTCTCCGTAGCTTTTCAATGAAGCTTTGGAACATTTAAATGCTTCACTTACAGGAATAAGGTAGTTAGTGCTGTAAAAAGAAGGCACGGTTTGACTTCTCCCAATGCTCTTACACCATGAGGATTCAGTGGGATTGAAGTTAAACCTACACAGTTAACAAATTGGGCCCAAAAACACACAGTGCCGACGCCGGGTAAGAAAATAGCAACAAACTGATAGTGATTATGGCAGTCAGAAGATTCAGGCTATCGTGGGTTTGATGCAATCACATCACTACACTACAGTAAAATATTCTACTTTGGAATGATTGCAAACCAGCATATACTACAAAAATATTGCATTCAACTTAAACACATATGAAAAGGTATTCTACAGGAATGCACGGGGGGGGGGGGGGGTGGAAGAGAAGGTGGGTGGGGGAGGTTTCAGGATTAAAGAGACTAGTAAAAAAATTATCCTCAAATGAGTAGTTGGGAAAAGGAATAAATGCAATTTTAAAAAAAAATACATTATTTAATTAACTGCCTAAATAAATTGAAAAGATTATGGAAATGGAGATGAATAATTATACAATGTAATTTGTTTCAACCCACAGTCAGTAGTAAATTAGACTACCTGGCTACCTTGCATGAAGGAAAGCAAGTGGATACTCAGCTAGTTATCCAATTTAAAAAAAAACTCATGATGCTTGATTTAAAACTCATTTTCAGTGTTATTTATTTAACATACAGTTGAAATTAATTCACAAGGTATATCTAGCCATTAATTAATAAATACATTCTAGTATAAATTGCACAGATTTTATTATTTAAGATCAAAGCAAGCAAATACTATGTTTCTCATTAATAAGCAACTCAAAACTATTCAACTGTACTGCATTAACTGAAAAGGCAAAGCAGGAGTTCCAGAAACATCCCTGTAATACTGCATAGTAATTTAAATATCGGTCTGATTAATATATTGTAATACTTTGCCATTACAATAATTTTCATGTTTTCACTTACCTTAAGAAGAGTATCAATATATACATTGTGCTGTGACATAATTTCTTTGATATCCCATTTAACATTAGCCATAAGATGCAGCATCTGTTCATAATCAATGGCTTTGGCAGCCACAATCCAGTAAATTGGTTTGCGCAGCTCACTTGCAGTTGACACAGTCTATTTGATGTCAGAGCAGAAGGGAAGAAAAATAGCCAAATATAACAAACCAACCAATAACTGGATGAGATCTTATTTCAGCAGAAATAGGCATTTTAAAATTAGCAAAATTCTTCTCTACATCACAACTGTAGTGCTCTTATTAAGTTAGAAAACTTGAGTCCTGACCTGTGAATAAAACTGCTGCAAAAAAGGCTTCTTGGCTGAAGGCATCATGGCATCAAGATGCGGCTGCAAACATTCAAATTGATCAGCTAGAAATACCCTGAGAAAAGATATAAGGCCAGTTATTCATTAAGCAATTGTTGAAAGCTTTGAGGAAAGTTGATAAAACTGTGGAGATAGAAACAGCACAGCAGGTCCAGCAGCATCAGAGGAGCAGGGGAGCAGCAGCATCTGCAGTCCAAGCTATCTCCGAACACTCTGAGAAGGTATTGTGTCAGCTGTCATCTGGAACATTACAAGAAATTATGGAAGGGGTATTTCTATCTGAGAACTCTGAAGAGGTGCATCTATAAAATACAACTTCAAACTGTGAATTCACCTTCACATTTATTCTCAAAGCAAATCATTAATTCTACCCAATCCAAGAAAGGAACAGATTTCATAAGAATGGTCAGGAGATTTGATAAGAATGGGTTAAAAGGGGCAAATAATCGAGTCATGCTGGTTTGGTTACAGTCCTCCATCTTAACACTGAATCACTGATTTTAAATCCAAGTTTTGCAATAAATATCTTTAGTTGACTGCTTTCATCAATTCTCAATCAGATACATCTGACAATGTTATACAGTTTTTTACATAGTCAAAGTCCAAGAGATTCATACCTCGTCAAAGATACTTCTGAATGGAAGAGATAAGGATTGGGAAGAATCCAGTTGATGACTGAATGAAAATGGCTGGCTACTGCCTCAGCTAAATTATTTACACAGCCTTTACATTTCATCCATTAGACTGCCAGCAAATTTCGTAAACTTACAAAAAAATGTTCATGTAGAATTAGAATTAGAATTTACTGTCACATGTTCTCAGGTACAGAAGTACAGGAATACAGTGAAAAGCATACAATGTCGCCATTCCCAGCACCAACCTAGGCACAAAAGTACCTAGGAGTACAATCATAGGTACACAATCTTAGGTACAAAGTAGAAAAATAAAGAAACAAAGTTAAAAGTTAAACATGACAGTCCTTCTTAATATTAAACAGTAAACAAAACCAAGATAAAAATTCAAGTCTTTCTAAATGCTAAGCTCGCACTCCCTACAAGGGCACGATCTCCTCTACTTTGGCCCATTCTCCAGGAAACCACCGCCTGCCTGCGCTCACCATCACTGCAGATGCTGGGGGGGGACCTCCCTAACCACCGCGCTGGGCTCATTCTTCTAGCGTTGGGCTCGATCTCCAACTGTCAAAGTTCTGATCTAGGGCCCCAGCCGCTGCCACATTCTGGACCTCTAGAAGTTGTGATGCTGTCGCTGCCACCATGATCAAGTTTTCTCTCCAGAAAGTAAGGAGAAAAATAAACTAAAAAAAGAAATACAAAAAGACAAAGAAAAGTAGATGGAGTGGATGAGCCTACTCCACTGTTGCCATCTAAATCTTAATCTCTGTAGGTACCTACGCAGAAAATGGATTTCAAACCATAAAAGGAGAAATTCAGTGATGATCAAAAACTAAATAAACTAATTAGATAGAAAGGATTAAGCAGGAAATTCCCAAAAGTAGAATTCCTTTAATCATTTAAGGCAACACGGTGTGGGTGGCATGGTGGCACAGTGGTTAGCACTGTTGCCTCACAGCGCCAAAGACCCGGGTTCAATTCCCACCTCAGGCAACTGTGTGTGGAGTTTGCACATTCTCCCAGTGTCTGCTTGGGTTTCCTCCAGGTGCTCCAATTTCCTCCCACAATCCAAAAAATGTTCAGGTTAGGTGAATTGGCCATGCTAAATTGTCCGTAGTGTTAGGTGAAGGGGTAAATGTAGGGGAATGGGTCTGGGTGGGTTGCGCTTGTTGGGCCGAAGGGCCTGTTTCCACACTAAGTAATGTAATCTAATCTACAATGCTTAACCATTAGATGTTCATCACTGCTTTAATATCAAATATCCAACTAAGATTTATATTTCATTTGATGGTTATTTACAAAATGTTAGAATACATAATTGTTATTTTTCACGACTCATTAAAAAATTAAACCAAAGGATGATTAGAAATAATCTTGAAAGCACCTTTCTTAATATATGTATTTCTGCCGCAAAGTCTTGCTGAATCAAAGTGTTTTTTACCTGAACTATTTGTAAAAGAGGCACAGTGAAGTACATTAGCAATGAGCATGAAAGGAATTAAATTATATGGTTCATGAGGGGAAAATAACAGGCAGACTAGATAATGGGCCAATTGACCTGTCTGTGGTAAGTGCTCTATGATTCCGTAAGAACCCCTTTTGATGGTAAATAGCTTCGATATTGTTGGACTTTCAAAGCCTCTCTTACAAAGAAAATAAAAATGGTGCTTTTAACCCTCCATCAAAATTTGCCCAGGAACTTACAAAGATTCTGTAGCAACGACCCGTTCTGCAAGACCGTATAGTGTTTCAGCAGAATTTAAAACAACGAGATGGCTGAGGTGTGGGCTTGGAACCTTTTCTTTCCTCTCTTCTGTTGCTGTTAAGGGACCAGCGGTTTCAGGTGGTGCCTCCTACAAAAAGATCAAATTGCATGCGATAAATACAACATATTCATCTACTAGTTTATCGCATGAAAAAATAATGGTCAGAGCTCTGGGCAAGTAAACAAATTGATAATGAAAAAAAACAGAGAAAGAGTTAGGATGAGTATCAGTACAAGGGCAGGTGGACCAGGACAAAACGGAGAACAACTTTTGCATGTTTTCGAGACAATGTTAACAAGATACAGTTCTTTTGAGAGTTTGATAATCCTAGAAAGCATAGTAAGTCAGTAGTAGAAGAACAAGAACAAGAACAAGCTGTACTTTCTTGATGGTGCACTAGCAGGAAAAGCCAGAGACCTATGATTATTCACTTGATGCAATGAAGCATCATCATGGAAGAATTTGAAGGTAGGGTGAGAATGATTGACATTAGACAACAGCCAACAGCAACTTAGCTATAGGGCAGGTGATAGTTTTGTGGGAAAATTCAGTCTACAAATTCTAGACTGATTGAAGTTTGATAGAGGTAGAGGATATGAGAATAACCTTGAATTCATTGTGAAATTAAGACAGTGACAGTGTTAAGCGCTGTTGGTGTACATCATTTATTAAGGTTTTTTGATGCATTTTGCAAGTTTCCCACATTACCTAAAGGTATCCAGGGTAACTATTGTTCAAACAAGCATCCGAGAATTGTGTGGTCATGGACGACTGCACAATAATGCAAGATATCTGACAATTGTAGAAATGCTGACAATAGTAAAGTATGTCCACATATGCTAGAGAGAAATTACAAACAACAGTTTGAGTACTCTGTGTACATTTCAATGAGGTGTACCTAAACTATTCACCCATTTCGTATAATTTGCATGATTTAATCCCATTTGTTTTTTCATTTACAGCAAGATATGCCATAGACCACTGAGCCTGCTCCACCCTTCAATGAGATCATGGCTGATCTGATAAACCTCAAAAGTAGTTTACTGCCTTTTCCCTGTGATCCGCAATTCCCTAATTAAAAATCTCTTTGCCTTGAATATCATTAACAACACAACCTCTACAGCTCTATGGACTAAAGAATCCCACAGATTCACTTCATTTTGAGTGTAGAAATTTCCCCTCACCTCTGTTTTAAATGGATGACCACTTATTCTGAGATTATGCTTCATGATACTAGACTTACTTGCAAGGGGAAATAACCTCTCAGCATGTGCGGAGATTTCAGAGGGTTGTGGGAGTGCTTGAGGTTACAGAGGTAGGGACAGGTGAGGCCAGAGAGGCATTCACATCCTCAAAGAGAATTTTAGCTTGATGCACTGCTCACCTGTAATATACACAAATGTGATGGGTCAACAGAATTTGGCACAAAGAAATTCAGATTATATAAAGGATAAAGATAATAAAAAATGGAGGAAAGTATCAGGTGAACCAAGGCAAAATCAGGCAAAACTACAGGGGGGATACATACAAACAATTTAACTGATGTATGAATGCGTTTTTGCATGTTTATCTCACATTCAAATATGATAAGAATGTTATGAACAATCTTATTTAGTGTGTTAGTTGCCATAATAAGGGATGAAGTGGGTATCTGGGAAATGGAATTTGTGCTGTCAACCAAACAGATTAGGTTCTGTCTTTCCAATGTATGTTGAAGGATCCCAATTTGGATGGCACAAGATGGGCCTAAGAACAGGTGGGTATTTCAGTTGCTCAGTGGATCTATTGAGGATAATGTTGGCTAGGGTTCTGAAGTTAACAGGGTGGCAGTTAATTTTTGGGCAGTGTCTGTTCTGTTACATTAGACAGCCCAGTGAAAATGCATTCAAAGTTTATTAGTACTCACTGTAGACGTCTAAAAGAATGCTGTAAGGGTAAAACAATCACTGCCGATGTGACTGTCCACAGTCAAGCTAACAGGAAATTTTGGCAGACCATCTAAGTATGAAGTTATTATGGAGCATATTTCTGCAATGCCATTAATGCACCTTACTTAAGAATATTCAGAGAAGGCGCCATGAAGTTAATTTGCTTCTCATATTTACCAGTTTTTTTTTCTTCCATGAGAATAATAGTTGATATTGTAATTATGCTCATCATTTAAAGGCCTCTTGCTGATCTCACAGATTAAAATAATATGGAGGGTGGTATTTCCTGTCTTCCTATATTTATTGTCAAGTTAAAAGGCTATAACATTGACAAATTAATTCACTAAGGTGACCACAGTGAAGAATTTAAGAACAAAGAATTTGATTAAAAATAGAAAAATAATCAAATGCTATTATTTCCTATTGCATGCTTGCAATGTGCCACAAAAACGTGAAGATATTTTTGAATGTCTCCATTCCAAAATAAGCAGAAGCAGATGTACATAATTTTCAATTACAAACTGTGCTGTAAAGCTACACTGCCAAAAGTAGGAAATCTGAAACACTGAATGCAAGATGAAATAGTGCGAACTTGAACAGGAATTTGAATACATAAACCAGTTCCTGAAACTATGATCAAAAAACAGATCTGATCCCACTGGAAAATACGTCTCCAGGGAAAAAAAAAAAGAGTTGCAAGAATACAGTAAGTGAAAACAGAGTTGATTAAGCACAATTCCAGAATAATGTGCTAATGCGCACAGCCTTTGCTTGTTAACAGCTCTGCTTGGAGCACATTTTTCTCTACTTATGGCTTATCAATAATACTGGGAATTAATAATGATGAACACTAAGTTAACGTGGACTGTACACCATGATTTATCGTGCGTTTGGTGGTGGGCCAGCAAGAGAGTAAAAACCTTCTTTTAAAAGAAAGAACAAAGTCAAATGTTATTATTTCCTATTGAGTGCTAGAGAAATCCTGCAAATGGTACGGACATATTTCTGAATCTCAGCATTTCAGCCAACCAGAAGAATGTGTTTGTATTTTTTAAATACAAGTCATGCTGTACAACTGTACAATCCTAAAATGTCCAACTGTTTCATTTCTGTGGTTGTTCAAATAGTGACAGTGATTTAATGGTGAACAAATACCACCTGTCAGCTACATCTATAGTTAGTCTAAAGAAAAGGGAAAACACTTCAACAGCAGCCCTCTTCTTTGACAGCAATGTTCATTTACTGGTACAAAACTGTCAAACACAATTTCTGAACAATTTAAGGAGGACATTCTCTAGGCATATCCAAGCATATTAAAAAGTGAATAGGAAATAAACTTGCAGGGCTACAGAATGGGAATGACATTGAATTGATTGCACTACAGTCAGTGGGTTGAAAGGTCGCCTTTGTACTATAACAATTATATTATTTTAAATAAAACTGCGCAAAATGGTGTGTATATATACAGACATGGTACTTATAGTGCACATACACATAAATATAGGCACACCGATATATATGCACTTTACAAGTGTTATCAAATGAAATTGGACACTGAATCACATAAGGGGTGGAATTCCGCCCAGGTGGGGGCCTCACCTACTGGCTGCAGATCTAACAAGAGCCCATATTGTCTCTCCTACAAGCAGCCCATCAAATCAAGTGCCTTTCAGGATTACTGTGCGGAATGAAGCCTTCACAGGTAATTCATTGGGCGCAATTGGTTAGATAACGTTTTCTTGTGAATGACATTTAACCCAGACATACAGCAGTTAGAGCTGAAGCAGAATTTGTCAAAGTTTGCAGGTCCCAAGTTGAAGGAAGTGAAAACATAAAATGCTGGAAATACTCCACAGGTCTGGTAGCATCTGTGGTGGTTTTGGTGGGGTGGGGGTGGGGGAGGGAGAAAGGTTGGAGAAAGAGAGAAAAAGAGGTGGAAGGAGGAAGAGACAGACAGACAGACAGACAGACAGACAGACAGACAGACACACACACACAATCAGAATGTTTAGCTCTCTCTTGCCACAGGTTCTTCCAGAACTGCAAAATATGCCTCACGTTTTCTGCTATTACTTCAAATTTTCATCATCTGCAGTATCTTGGTTTATCAGAAATGTAATGAACTGAAACAACATATTCTACTGCATGCCCAGGAAATGTATTAACCTGCTGTGAAAAAATTGCAGTGCTATTTTATTAATAATTTGAAATGGAAGCAATGTAGGGAGACAAGAGCAGGACCTTGTTTCATTAACCACCAACATTGCATACATTGAATGAGCAAATTACTGGAGATGCTGGAATCTGTAATGAAAACAAATGCTGCAGAACACAGTGGGCCAGGCAGTATCCATGGAGAGAAAGCAAGCTAATGTTTAAAGTCTACATGACTCTTCATCAAAGCCCTGCAAAGTTAACCTAAGCATTGTGCATGGGGGAGGGCACTGAAATGTTATACTAATTAGCAATTCCTACTAAAGCTTTCCTTACCCGACCCCCACCCCCACATTATTCTCTACATCGTAAGAGCTTTTTGCTGCAAAGATGCCATATTTTCTGACTCAATGCCACAACTACCTCAAGGTGATCTGTTCGTGCATTCTATTTTTAAAGCAGCAGAATGAAGTAACTATGCAGATGCTGGAGATAATTCATGAAGATCAGCAGTTTTCGAAGATATCAAATCCATTCCATTATTTAGATGATCTGGTTCTTAATGGTGTATAGCAGGCCATCTGATCCAGATTCCAGGAATAGCATCAACAGAAACTATAAATATCAAATAAGGAGAAGGATTGGGCACCATCAGAAAGCAATTTTCTATAACCTAACCCTTTTTAATGCATTGGCCTGGATATTTAATGCCCCAAAGCTGACATATCTTTCTTGACTAACGTGAGCAATCAATGTCACTCTAAAATTAGAAACGTTGCACTTTTCATGTTTACAGGGCATCCCCAACTGCTATACAACCAGTGATTTACTTTTGTTGAATAATAACTGTTATTATGTCAGTTCATATAACTTTGATGGAAATTTCAACAGCAATGTCTCACATGAAGCAGCTAATCAGTCTTAATGATGCCAGTTGAGGCACGACTGTTACCAAACACATTATGTAAACTGCCTGCTCATCTTTGAATGTCATAGGATCTTTCACATCCATCCAACCAAGCAGACAGATGGATTGTTGGTTAGTACCTGCTCTGAAATAGTGTACTTCCTAACAACCAGCAGTATGTTAAAGTTCCAAACTGGTGTGTTCAATTTCTGGTCAAATAAGCAACCTTACCACTAAACCAGGTTGACAACCAAATTTTTGGAGGTAATGTTAAAAACACGTAATATATTCATAATATTTGTCTCCCCACAATTTAAAATTAAGCATGGACCATTTTACAATAAACTAGTGAATGCCAATAGCCAGTAACTCAATGTCATACCAGTGACATTTATAGAACAATACAGCGCAGAACAGACCCTTCGGCCCTCGATGTTGCACCGACCCATGAACTATTCTCAGCTCGTCCCCCTACACTATCCCATCATCATCATCCATGTGCTTATCCAAGGATTGTTTAAATCTCCCTAATGTGGCTGAGTTAGCTACATTGGCAGGCAGGACATTCCATGCCCTTACCACTCTCTGAGCAAAGAATCTGCCTCTGAAATTTGTCTTAAATCTATCACCCCTCAATTTGTAGTTATGCCCCCTCGTACAAGCTGATGTCATCATCCTAGGAAAAAGACTTTAACTGTCTATGGCAGTTAAAAGTTTTCTACATGAAGAATTTTATGTTCAAGATTTGTTTTAAATATTTTAAAATTCAAACTAAACCAATAGATCTCAACTAAATACTTGATCTTTGACCAACGCTAATTTCAAGTATGCAAGAAAGGTGTCAATGGTTTATCTGGCTGATATAAATCTGCAGAACAAACATACTTAGTGTTGTTTAATTCAGCAGAGAAGCAATCAGAGTACCAATTATATAGCAAACAATAATTTGACTGTCTATTTGAGCTCAATTACATATGGCTCCAGTTATTTGCTTGTTAGTCAAATAACAGGTTCCTTGTTTTTAAATTCCTGCTGTGTCGACATGGGACCCTATTAAACAAACTGTTGCAAGCATTAATTTGCTGATTGAGTTCAGCTCCTTTAATTAAATTAGTATTTTTTCCATAATAAAGCATTTATGTAGATAAAAAGACCAAGCTTTATTTGTTCTCAATGGTTTTAAAAGCAGGATGACTATATAGAAGAGAAATGCACAGATTGTGCTAAGTTGAGTGTCACAGTTTTGAGCCCACTCTGACCTGACCTTCACTTAGTTCCTTCTCTGTTTGCAAAGAACCAAGTTTGATAGTTTCAGCAGAGAACGCTGCAGGAGACAATCTAATGCCTTCCTGCACTGCCCAATGAGGTGACCTTAGAGCTTGATCATCCCAAGCTAGCAGCTAAGTTTGACATACTTGGGATGTGTAGATGCTAAATTCAAGTTTTTTAGAATGCTAGGTAATTTAGATGAAAGTAAGTTTCTTAATTTTGATAGTGAATACTTGCATCTTGAGTATTAGCGTAACATTTTGAGAATGAAACACATTTTCTCTCCCTTTTATATATAAAATAGTTGATCGTTGCAAGATGATTCCAGGAAAAGCAGTTAATGCTTTCGATCCACAGCCTTTAAACAGCTGTATAAATACTGAGCTTGAAGTGGATATAAATTATGAGATTAATCTAGGCTAGATGATTGAGCATTTTGTGGCACACAATGATGCCTAAGTTTTTTGTCTGTGAAAATGGCATGCCAATGAATCCACCAGTGAAGGATGGATAATGCAGGATACAGAATCCAAGATGAACAATTTTGAATAATGCGGGGCAGTAACGACACCAAGTGTGAAGGAGATGAATGAGGAAAGATTTCAAAAGCTTAAGCTAATTTTTTTTTAAATAAGAGAATACATTCAAGAAATTGCACACTGTACAGTCAGATCAGTTCTGTAATCTGGCAAATATTGACCCAATTTAGGATATAGCTAGCTAGCTCTTGGTTAACAAACAAGGTAGCTTCAATATGCAGAAAGGAGGGAGAACATTGGAATACTTTAAAAGTGTAATGTGAAGAATTACAAAGATGTTGATTGGAACTGTGGGGTGGGAGTACACGGTAGCTGTTGAGAGATTCCTACCAGGCTTAGTATGAAATGCTTTACGTGAAATCAAGAGACAAAGATAGTTCTTTTGCTCTCTGAATTGTTAACTCATGGAACATAGGAATTGCCTGATTAAAAAAGAATTCAGATCAATCTTGTTCACCTTCTACGATTCTGATAGTCATATGTGATCTCCCACCCACTGTCATCTTACCACCACGATCGTTATGGGGTTGAGATGGTGAGTATCCCAATTAACATAGCCATCTTCCTTTGTGCTATGTATAACCACATAGTGAAAGTTTCTCACTGCTTCCCAAGGGCTCCTTGAAGCCACATTCAGCCAAATGCTAACTTAAAATTAAAGGCCGTCACAATCAGTTCTAGTCTGAAATGCAGCTATTTATTCAGGTTTGGTTCAAACCTGTAATATGGTCTGGAATCCAGTGGCTCTGGGAAACTCAAACTGAACATTAGTACCGAATAACTCTTGCTCAACAATACTGCCAATGACACCTTCCACCATTTGCTAATGATTGAAAGTGAACAATTCGGACAATAATTGACAGATTGCTCAATGCTTTTATTGGACAGGACGTACAAGGATTTTTCCAATGTGTTGAATGTTACTCTTCATCATATTGAGTATAGGAGTTGTGAGGTCATGTTGCAGCTGTAAAGGACATTGGTTAGGCCACTATTGGAATACTGCATGCAAGTCTGGTCTCCCCCCATAGGAAGGATGTTGTGAAACTTGAAAGGGTTCAGAAAAGATTCATAAGGATGTTGCCAGGGTTGAAAGGTTTGAGCTACAGGGAGAAGTTGAATAGGCAGGGGCTGTTTTCCTGGAGGGTCGAAGGCTGAGACATGACTATAAAGTTTATAAAATCATGAGGGGCATGGATAGGATAAATAGACAAGGTCTTTTCCCCAGGGTGGGGGATTCCAAAACCAGAGGGCATAGGTTTAAGGTGAGAGGAGCAAGGTTTAAAAGAGACTTATTCATTCAGAGGGTGGTGCATGTATGGAATGAGCTGCCAGAGGAAGTGCTGGAGGCTAGTACAATTACAACATTAAAAAGACATCAAAATGGGTATATGAAAAGGAAGGGTTTAGAGGGATATGGGACTAATTTATTTAGGATATTTGGTCAGCATGGGCGAGTTGGACCGAAGTATCTGTTTCTGTGCTGCATCTCTCTATAACTCTATATTTACTTTCATGGGGTTGCGTCATCATCATTGATATTGCTTCCTACTTACATTTGCAGCAGTTAACAAGAGGTAATTAGAGTGCAGGATGAACTTCCAACTCTGATTACACTAAGTCTTAACTGTCCCTTGGTTGCTCTATTCAGATATGTTTTGTGTTTTTCTATAGAAGACAAACAAAATACTTTTTATACCTCTGCCTTTTTTAAATTTCAAATTGCCTCTAATTGATCAACATTTACTTCAGCTACATTCTAGTTTTTACATTTGAGAAAGCCCTCATAACATTTTAAATTTACATTTATTCTATGCTGCTTTCTCATCATATTTTTGTTGCCATTTGCTGATTTCTAAAATTCTATTAATCCTTTGTCTTATTATCGATTATAACATTAAATACCTGTTCTTAATCTAATGCTCTTCATTCTTCGACATATCTTTCCTACTATGCTTTTGATTTTTAATGGAACAATAATCGTCAAACATTTTTTCAATATTTTCTGTTGCTTATTTACTGCTATTGCTTTTAACCTATTTACTCGCTCAGCTGGTCCTATTCTCTCTTCATGACTACTTAATTGACTTTTAGATTCTTGTTTGGAAACTTGTCACACTATTCTCAAATTTAATATGGAGCTCAATAGTTTTTTGATCACTTTTGTCCCCAAATTCTTTTTTCATATGTGATTACTAAGTAAACCTTCATCGATGTACAAAAATGTGTCAAAAATAAGTTGATCCGGAGATATTTACATATCATATTTTACCAGGAAACTGCCACAAAAACAATCTACAAACTCATCTTGCAGATCATTTTTGCCAATTTGATTTGTCCATTCTAAAAGGTTAAAGTCTTCACCATTATGACACCATTCTGTATATATTAATTTTTTGTGAAAATACTACCAGAACTATTGTGGCTATGGTTGTAAAAAAGTCAGGTCAAAACAAATTTCCCTCAAAGTGTCTGATCCATGACACTGTGGGTTTAGCCATGAGGTTCCTCTCATTTTTGGAGCTGAAAATGCTCCATCTAATGGTAAATACATGGAATCTGCATGTGTTTCACAGAACTGCCTGACATACAAAGAACAAAACAGTCACAATGCTGAATATTCAAGACTTTTGTGGACATTTAAGCTTTTGGCTATACTGTAATCGCAACAAACCAAATTTGTGAGATACAATGGAGGAAAAATAGTTTTAAAGTTATAAACATATGTGACACTTAAGCAGTAATGATCTAGATATGAATAAAATTGAAATATCACATAAAATGTTAACACAATGCCCCAAAATATCATGTCTTATTGTTAGAAATCAAATACTCTCAACACTTAAGCATTATTTATTAATATCCAAATATAATTCATAAAACTGAATCATTAAAATGAACTGATATTTCAAATCTCTTCACTACATCAAATTCTCATTTTGCACACTATCTACAATTTTAATTCAAATTATCTGGATTATTGAAACTTTCTTAATACAAAGTTGGACTTAAGGTTACGAGGAATAGATTGATGACAGGAAAAAATGGTGTTCCATGCAGTTATCTGAAAACAGCATAATAATGTAAGAGGTGATGTTGCACATCATCCACTGCTATTTCCACAAGTTACATCGTTGCTTAAGATTGTTCTAATCTGATGGTGATGGATCATGTACAGACAGTCCCTGGGTTCTGAATGGCTTCTATTCAAGTCCGTTTGAAAGCTGGTTTGTACGCAGGTTGGAACACAATGCAGGACAATATACCCATTCATAATGTTCATATGTTGGGACTTTAAAAATTATACTCCTATATCAGATCACATTCATTAAGTATCAGCATTCATAAGTCAGATGTTTGTATATCGGAGACCCCTTTAAAATTCGCTCTCCCCTCGTTTAGCTACAGAACTTATATGGTGGATTGGAGGAAAAGTTAATTTTGTTGTTCCGAATAAGTAGTGATGGATAAATCGATGGTCTTCCTACAAATCAGGTAATCTACTGTAGTACTCATTTAGTCAAATGTAATATCTAGTAGACTGAACAACTGGAACATAAATTACTATGCAAGAAGTTTAAGCCATTATATGTAATGAAACGTGAATGACATCTATATTTGCACATGAACTAAATTCAGATGTTTGGACTTATTGAGAACTGAATGAACATAACTTACAAACCATAAGACCATAAGCCATTCAACTTCTCGGATCTGCTCTGTCATTCACAAGGATCATGGCTAGTCCGAAACCCCTCATTTTTACTGTTCTGCTCTGCTCTCCACAACCCTTGATTGCCTACTGGTCAAGAATCTATCTCAGCTGTAACAATACATGAGGACACTGCCCTGGCAGCTCTCTGTAGGAAAAAGAGTTCCAAAGATTCTCAACCTTCAGAGGAGAAATGCCTCCTCATTTTAGTCTTCAACTGGCATCCCTTAAATCTGAGACTATGTTCTCCAGTCCTAGACCCTCCAAGAGGGGAAACATCCTCTCAGCATTTACCCTTTCAATTCCCTTAAGAATCCTATATGTTTCAATGAGATCACCTCTCACTCTTCTAAATTCCAATGAGCAGAGTCCCAATCTGTTTAACCTTTGCTCAAAAACAATCCTTCCATACCAGGGATCATCCTAGTGAATCTTCTATCTTAAAACTGGCTGCAAAGGAAAAGGAGCAGAGGGTGCAGTGATCCAAGCACAAATTAAAAAAAAAAGAAAAGAAAATCTTCACAATGCTGAGGATTTGCAGAATACTTAAGCCACACACAAAACTGAGTGAAAACACAATTTACAACATTTTACCTTGTGTTATAAGCTAAAATCTTAGTTTGTTTTTAGAATTACAGCTGATGGCAGAAGATCCATTTTTATCAAGTCAGTGCTCTTCAACAGTCAGGGCATCAATTGACCATTCTAGTGTGTGGACACAGCATTAAACTCAAAACTAGGAAACATGACTTATTTTGACAAACTGGGCTCTTTTATACTTATTGGTTGTCAGGATATTCAGAAATCATGGTTTTCCAGAACAATAAAAGATCAACAAGATATTTTTCCCTTTTTTTTGTTAATGTCCTTTAACACTCCCTCATTAACTATGTACAAATTAATCTGCTGTGCATTTCTAGAATTTCAGCACAGTACTTTTAAATCAAATGAGGTGAAACAAAGTAGTTACATAAACCAAAGAGCTATAACTGCCTGGCAGAATTATCCACTGACCTCTTGCTCCATTCCTGCTGTGTTCTATTTCACCTGCTCTTTTAAGCGGAACACTGAACTTCACAACACAAAAGCCAAATACTGCAAATGCTGGAAATATGAAGAATCTTGAGAATTGAACACCTGTAATTTAGATATAAGATACTGGAAATATTTAATGGGTCAGGCAATTTCAATGGAGAAACAACTTTAACATTTAAGATTAATGGTTTTATACCGAAAGGTCCTGATTTCGAGTCACTGACTTCAAAAATGAACTTCATCTGTCCAAAGCTGCTGCCTGACTTGATCATTTATAGCATTTTCAGTTTTCACTATTGAAGTCCTCAAGCCTAATTTACCATTCGGCCAATTACAGCTATTCCCTTAAATCAGAACTCAATTCATCATGTTTCTTTCAATTAATGTCGTTATTTAACAAACTATCAACTTCAGACTTGAAAATTTTATTAAACTGACCAGCTACATTTTTGCTCATCCTTTCAGTATGTCTATGTTCCTCTGAAATGTCTTCTTCCTATTAGCAGAACTTCCTGTGTTGACCAACTCAGGCTGTGCTAAGGGTTTATTAGGCATAAAAGTCATTTCTGATTTGTATATTAAAATAGATGGGTTTTGGTTGGGTCTGAGCGTGTTTTCTTTCAAAGTGGTCAGAAAATCATTTGGAATAGTCACCTAAATACATCACTTTCAAAAAGGCATGTGACGTCACACTGAACACAAGAATTATGAGCATAAGCAGGTATACTGTCAATTATCGATGGAATTCGCTGTTTAAAACACTTTGCACCTCTATCCCTCTTTCCTTCGTAGGCTTATGTGGCTATATGTCTCATTATGCTCTTTACTTTTAACTGATTACACTCCTGTGAAGCAAATTGGGATGACTTACTAAATTAAGGGTGTTATATAAATTCATGTAATTGTCAAAAGCAGTAGCTTGCAACCAGATGTCCTTGAGATTTCCTATGATCAGCAAAAAATAGCCAAAGATATACCAGCATAATGCCAAATTTCCTTCTAAACAGCAATTTGTATATTCCAATTTTGGTGCCGCCGCTGGTGAAATTCATAGAGTCATAGAGATGTATAGCTCGGAAACAAATCCTTTGGTCCAACTTGTCCAGGCCAACCAGATATCCTAAATTAATCTAGTCCCATTGCCAGCATCATATCCCTCTAAACCTTTCCTATTAATATACCCATCCAGATGCCTTTCAAATGTTGTCATTATACCAGCCTCCACCACTTCCTCTGGCAGCTCATTCCATATACACGGACCACTCTGCATGAAAAAATTGCTCCTTAGGTCCCTTTGAAATTTTTGCTGTTTCACCCTAAATCTACGCCCTCTACTTCTGGATTCCCCCACCCCAGGGAAAAGAGCTTATCTATTTACCCTATCAATGCCCCTCATGATTTTATAGAGCTCTCTCCTCCAGGGAAAACAGCCCCAGCCTATTCAGCTGCTGGCTAGGATTGAGGATGATTTAGCAGCTTGGATTAGAAACTGACTTTCAATAAGGAGGCAGAGAGTGGTGGTTGATGGAAAATATTCAGCCTGGAGTCCGGTTACTAGTGGTTTGCCACAAGGATCTGTTTTGGGACCACTGCTGTTTGTCATTTATTAAAATAACTTAGACGCAGGCATAGATGGATGGGTAAGTAAGTTTGCAGATGACACTAAAGTTGGTGGAGTAATGGACAGTGTGGAACAACGTTGCAGGGGGAACTTGGATAAACTGCAGAATTGGGCTGAAAGGTGGCAAATGGAATTCAATGCAGCTAAATGTGAGGTGATTCAATTTGGGAAGAATAACAGGAAGGCAGAATACTGGATCAATGGAAAGATTCTTGTTAGTGTGGATATGCAGAGGGATGTTGGAGTCCATGTACATAGATCCCTGAAAATTGCCACCCAGGTTGATAGTGCTGTTAAGAAGGCATACGGTGTGTTAGGTTTCATTGGTAGAGGGATTGAGTTCCAGAGTTGTAATGTCATACTGCAATTATACAAACTGCCAATGTGGTCGCACTTGCAATATTGTGTACAGTTCTAGTTGCCCCATTACAGGAAAGATGTGGAAGCATTGGAAAAGGTGCAGAGGAGATTTACCAGGATGTTGCCTGGTCTGAAGGGAAGATCTTATGAGGAAAGGCTGAGACACCTGGGTCTGTTTTCATTAGAAAGAAGGCAGCTAAGAGGGGATTTGATAGAGACTAGATCAGAGGATTAGATAGTGTAGACAATGAAAGTCTTTTTCCTAGGATGATGATGTCAGCTTGTATGAGGGGGCATAGCTACAAATTGAGGGGCGATAGATTTAAGATAGATGTCAGAGGCAGCTTCTTTACTCAGAGTGGTAAGGGCGTGGAATGTCCTGCCTGCCAATGTAGTTAACTCAACCACATAAGGGAGATTTAAACAATCCTTGGATAAGTACATGGATGATGATGGGATAGTGTAGGAGAATGGGCTTAGATTAGTTCACAGGTTGGCGCAACATCGAGGGCTAAAGGGCCTGTTCTGCGCTGTATTATTCTATGTTCTACTTATAGCTCAAATCCTCCAACCCTGGCAACATCAATGTAACTCTTTTCTGAACCCTTTCAAATTTCACAACATCCTTTCTATAAGAGGCAGACCAAAATTGCACACAATATTCCACAAGTGGTCTAACCAATGTCCTGTACAGCCGCAACATGACCTCCCAACTCCTATACTCAATGATCCAACCAATAAAGGAAAGCATACTAAATGCCTTCTTCACTATCCTATTTACATGCGACTCTACTTTCAAGGAACTATGAACCTGCACTCCAAGGTCTCTTTGTTCAGCAATACCATCATGTGTAAGTCCTGCCCTGATTTGCCTTTCCAAAATCCATCACCTATGTCCAAAATTATTTAATTTTTGTGATTTTTAATGTAAAAAGAAATCTCCTCAGCCTTGTCATACAGACCCAGTGCAAATGTTTGTGTACAAACTGCAATGGCAAACATCATGCATGCTCGCAATGCTGGATGTGGACAGCAGCATTTGAAGGTGTAGGGGTGGCAAATGAGACGTGTCAGCAGGACACCAGTCTTAAGGTTTGGCATTATGTTTAAGTTCAGATCAGAAGGAACCAGTGCTCATTTGTGTCTGGTATCTATTCCACTGATCCGCAGGTAATTAGGCAAAAAACATTTCAGGAATGAGTTGGTGACAGTGTTATCACTGGAGGAGGTAGAATGCCATCTTTCTTAATGCAATGAAGTGGCATTCACAGTAATTCAAACATTTAAACCAACATAAGTGATTCATTCCCAATGTGAGGTTTACATCATTTCAACATTTTATCTGCCTTCCACAATGCAGCTGGATGTTTGGATATTCCTCTGATTTGAAGAGGGGAGGGATGATTGAGCTTGATAATGTCAGATACGCAAAACCAAAAACCTGTGTGTTTTAAAAACAGTTGAATGGCCAAATGGAACAAAAGAATGAAGTAAACTCAGATTGCACCAGACTTAAGGTTTGACAAAATGGGAACAAATGAAAAGAGGAACAAGGGCACATAAAGAGGTGAAAATAATAAAGAATTGAGAAAAACAACTTAATCGAGAAAGGTGTAAGCAAGACAGGCATTTTGAGACATTTTCTGAGGTGCTCAGGAAGGAGAAAGTTAAACTTAATTAATGAACTAAAACCTGTGAAAATTGTCTATTGATCACGAACATTAAACTTTCGGTTGAAGTTTATAAAGCCGAAGTAACACGGAAAGCCAGATGTGAGCAAGTAGATTTTGAGGGCAAATATTAGTTGCAGACTGGCTGGGCAATGAAAAGCACTAGATATGACGAGGTCCAAAAAATTAACTGATTGTAAGTGATGAAAGCAACAAATCAGATTTCAGAGGAGGTAGCCATAAAACCAGAGAATCTAACTTGGGTTTGCAATCATAGCATTCAAAAGAACCACACAGTGACATATAAACAGTTGAGGAAAGTGGGTATCAATGCATGTTGGAAAGATAACATTTATTAGTTAATTCTTCACTTGGGGTTGAAGTAGTACATGGAAGAGGGAAGATTAGAAAGGATAGTTGAAGGGCATAACAGTGGAATGCTATAAAGGTATAAATGATCGTGTTTTTTAAAGTGGTGCTTTAAAGTTCACACGTACAACATATTAGGTAAAAGAGCAATGTTCTCTGCCATCACAACCGTATTTGGACAAGTAAGTGAAGCTTCCAAAAAAATAAACATGTCAACAAGTAACTGCAGTGCTATCTTCACAAATAATAGAAATACTAAGAATAGTAAGCATGAGAGATAATTGCCACATGAGGATCAAACCAGAAGAAAAAAAAAACTTGAATCACATTCAGATAGCAAATGGAAATAATTTAAGTGAGATAGGGAGGGTACCTTCAAAGAAGGCAGCAAAGGAATGGTTTCACAGTGAAGACTGATCGTAGAAAAGAAGATAGTCAACAAATTAATACCATCAGATATTCCAAGAAATGTATGTGAAGAGGAGATCATAAATAGGCATTATGGTGCTGAAGGGAGAAATTTTGGAAATAATATACACATAATGCTACAACTATTGGAAGCTCCATTTAATGCAGATGGAGGGAAATTCAGTTCACAGCAGTAAGGTCTAACTGTATGATTTTGTCCACCCTAATGTTATCCTCCCTAAAGTTGGGTGTCATAGCAGGGTTATAACCATCCTGTCCCCAACTCTAATGAAAATGCCTGACAACTATGAAAAAATAGATGACAGATATGCTGCTCTTAGTCTGCAGTTAGAACAGCTCAATAAATGAATGCCATATCATAATATACCATAATTACCACAATATGATAAAACAGCACAGAACAAAAAAAAACAAGTTAACTACATTAAACATTTTTACAGGAGCACAGAGGATTATAGTGGAAGAGCCTGCCATTTACACCATATGCTGCATCTGAAAGGCTAAGAGCATTGTGGAAGATTCCATCCACCCCTCCCTCAAACTCTTCTCCCTCCTGCCATCTGGCACAAGATACCAGAGCATTTGGTCTCTCATGGCCAGACTGCGCAACAGTTTCCTCCCCCAAGCCATCAGGCTCGGACACTTTGCCATCTGAAATTTGACACTCGGACACAGTATGCTCGGACACTTTGCCATCTGAAATTATTTGCACGACTTCAAATAGCTGCTGGAAAAATGTCTATTATTTATCGTTCTTCTATTACTCTGTAACTTGCGTGTTTTGCACTCCTTATGCACTTTATGCTGTGTATGATTGCCCATGTAGCACCCTTGGTCCTGGAGGAATGCTGTAGCATTTTTACTGCATTCAGTTGTATATGGTAGAAAGGACAAATGAAAACCTACCCTACTCCAATAATTAACTACATCTGTACTTGCTTTTTTTTTTAAGATTAGATTACTTACAGTGTGGAAGCACTTTGGCCCAACAAGTCCACACCGACCCTCCAAACAGTAACCCACCCAGACCTATTTCTGTTGTCTAACTCAGCCTTGAACCATTGTCTTCAAGAATTTATACAAATTTTGCCTGAGAAGATTCAATGATTTCTGTCTAAACTGCTGTACTCCCTGTGGTAAAACAAACAAAACCACAAGTTAAATGGTGCAACTTCTAACTGTTGCCTGCTCTGAAAACTGGGAAAAGGTGAGGACTGCAGATCAGAGTTGAAAAGTGTGGTGCTGGAAAAGCACAGCAGGTCAGGTAGCATCTGAGGAGCAGGAGAGTCGATGTTTCGGACATAAGCCCTTCATTAGCCGTTCCTGATGAAGGGCTTATGCCCGAAATGTCGATTCTCCTGCTCCTCAGATGCTCTGAAAATTGCCCAATTTTGATCAGAGCAGCTCCATTGAATTTCAGAATGAGGTATGAAAAGCTGACAACACACCCCTCTGCTGTTAACCTCCCATACTCAAGCAACAGGGTAATGCTCTCTGTGGAGGAAAAAAAACATTGATCCTACAGCATATAATGCAAACAGTTATCAATTGCTGGGCAGTAACTTTGTTTTCTTAAATACCATTACTTGCCAGAGCTTTGGAAACAATTACTCAATGGAAAAATAATCAGGTCTGACATCACATCTAGCAAGTCTGGAACTGCCTTATAATCAGTGATTATTTATCAAACACTGAGGTCTTGGCTTTTGGTTCCCATAACAACGTACATCATTGAAGCCCAGAAATCCTCAATCACATTAAACCAAAGATTACAATGAACCTGACTTTTCCAGCCAAAGCTAACATTACAATAGATAATTATTGTAGGAGTTCAGCCATCTGGCTTCAGGTTTTGGCTGTACTATGTTTTCCTGGTTTCAACTGTCACTAAGATAGGCAATAAGTTCTTATAGTGCACTTCATGCATCACAAATACTATAAACAAATATGCACAAGCAGGTGGTCACCAAATCATTGGAAGGGCTTGATTCAATACAAGAAAATACTGCAGATACTGGAGGCTTAAAATAGAACATAATGGTTGAAATTCAAGGTTTTAATTCAAAAATAAGGGTTTTGTACAAATTCAATTATCTTCAGGCTTTTCTGCCCATATAAATCATGAAGCAGATGGAAACCATTTGTAAAAGCAAGCCTAAATAACATCTCTTTAAACTAAAATAACATAATTTACACCAAATATTTCATGCAAAGGCAGAAATTGCTGGCAAAACTCAGCAGGTCTGGCATCACCTGTGGGAAGAAAGCAGAGTTAACGTTTTTGAGTCCAGTGACTCTTCATCAGTCTAATAGCAGTAAGGAAAAACTAGAGGAAGTTGGACAAGGGACAGCGGAATGGATAAGTGGAGATGGAGCCCAAAGAATGATGAAAGGGATAGGCAAATGAGGGGATTGTAGATAGCAGACCAAGACAAAAGAGAGCTGAAAAGGTGTTGCTGGAAAAGCACAGCAGGTCAGGCAGCATCCAAGGAACAGGAGAATCGACATTTCGGGCATCAGCCCTTCTTCAGACAAAAGAGAAGCTGAGTTAGTGATAATGAGAGTTGAGGGTAGTAGAGAATGGGCAGTCTGTAGTGAAAGCAAACCACGTAATGTGATAATAGGCCTAAAAGTGGGTGAAAATGGGTTGTTTGTGCTAAAAACAACCCATGTCATAGCATGACTGGGTATGGTGCTGGGTAAAAAAAAAAATCGGAAGAAATGAATCAAGTTCTGAAGTTATTGAACTCAGTGTTGGATCCTAGAGGCTGCAGGATCCCAGAGTGGAAAATCAAATACTGATCTTTGAGTCTGCGCTGAGGCTTGCTGGAACACTGCAGCAGGTCTGTGACACAAATGTAGGGGGAGTGGGAACATGGTGGTGTGTTGAAGTGGAAGGCAACTGGAAGCAAGGGGTTAATTTTCTGCAGACAGAACATAGGCGTTTTACAAAGCAGTCATCCAATCTGTGTTTCACCTCCCCAGTTTAGAGGAGACCACACTATGAACAGATCGAGTGAAGTGCAGCTAAATCGCTGTTTCACTTGGAAAGTATGACTGAAGCCTTGGATAGTGAGAAGGGAGAAAGTAAGCAGGCAGGTGTTACACCTGTTGTATTTGCATGGGAAGGTGCCATTGGTGGGGGTGTGTGGGAGAGGCTGGTAGTGTTGGGAGTGGCCCAGAGTGTTCCAAATGAAATGGTCCCAATGGAATGCTGACAAAGGAGGGAGGGGAATATGTGTCTGATGGTGGCATTTTGTTGCAGGTGGAGGTGCTGGAAATGGTAACTTAATCCTTTCGATGCAGAGGCTGATGGGGTAATAAGTGAGGACCAGGGACCCCTTTCATTGTTGTGGGAGGGAAGGGAATGGGTGAGGGCAAAAAGGCAGGAGATGGGCCAGACATGGCTAAAGGGTTTAGATCAGAGTGGTGCTGGAAAAGCACAGCAGGTCAGGCAGCATCGACGTTTCAGGCAAAAGCCCTTCATCAGGAATAGAGTCAGGGAGCCTCCAGGGTGGAGAGATAAATGAGGGGGGAGAGAAGGTAGCAAAGAGTACAATAGTTGAATGGGGGTGGGGATGGCGGTGATAGGTCAGAGAGAAGGATGGAGTGGATAGGTGGGAAGGGAGATTGGCAGGTAAGACAGGTCATGAGGACAGTGCTGAGCTGGAAGGTTGGAATTGGGGTAAGGTGGGGGGAGGAGAAATGAAGAAACTGGAGAAGGGCCCTATCGACCATGGTACTGGGCAATCCTTGGTCAAGAAAATGGTTGACATTCCTGAGGCCACCCTGCAGAAGGTGGCATCATCAGATCAGATGCAACAGAGGCAAAGAAAATGGGAGAACTTGTTTGTTTCCCCAAATTAATATTGGGTGCAGGAGTGTAGCACTCAAATAATGCCAACTAAGCCTCAGTAGTTGTAAGCTTGCCAGAGTCAGAAGGTTGTGCTTTTCAGTGTCACAGAGCCCAGAAGCAGGCCCTTCAGTCTAACACATCTATGCCGACCTGGTATCCTAAACTGAACTAGTCTCATTTGCCCGTGTTTCCCCCATATCTCCCTAAACCTCTCCTATCCATGGATCCATCCAGATGCATTTTAAACGTTGTTATTATACCCACCTCTACCACTTCCTTGGAGAAAGGGAAGACAGCAGATGCTGGAGATCAGAGCTGAAAAATGTGTTGCTGGAAAAGCGCAGGTCAGGCAGCATCAAAGGAGCAGGAGAATCAACGTTTCAGGCATAAGTTCTTCTTCAGGATTCCTGAAGAATGACTTATGCCCGAAACGTTGATTCTCCTTCTCCTTTGATGCTGCCTGACCTGCTGCGATTTTCCAGCAATACATTTTTAAGCTCTACCACTTCCTTTGGCAGATCATTCCATCTATGCACCACCCTCTGAAAAAAATTGGCTCTCAGGTCCCTTTTAAATTTTTTTCCTCTCACTTCAAACCTATGCCCTCTAGTTTAGACTCCTCTACTCTGAGAAAAATATCTTGGCTATTCACCTTATCTACATCCCTCAATTTTATAAGGTCACCCCTCAGCCTCCTACCCTCCAGGGGAAGTAGTTTCGGCTTGCCAAGCTTCTGCTTATAACTCAAAACTTACGAGTCTCAGTAACATTCTTGGAATCTTTTTTGCACCCTTTCCAATTTAAGAACATCCTTCCGATAGTAGAGTGAGCAGAATTGTTTGCAGTACTCCAAATGTGGCCTTACCCATGTCTTGTACAGCTGTAACATGACACCCTAATTCCTGTTGTCAGTACTCTGACTGGTGACAGCAAGCAGTGCTATTCCAGAGATTTATACACAATATGTACATTGACTCCAGCACCTGACTAAAAGCGTGTTGCACTGTCCAAGTTATAAGTCTTCAGGGCATCTGATTTGTACTCATACGTGGGAAGAACAAGGTGGTTAAGGTGGTGTTTGGTATGCTTGCCTCCGTTGCACAAGCCATTGAATATAGGAGTTGGGATGTCGCGATGAGGTTGTACAGGACATTAGTGAGGCCACTCTTGGAGTGTACAGTTTTGGTCATCTTGCAATAGTAAGGACCTTATGAAATTGGAGAGGGTTCAGAAAAGATATACAAGGATGTTACCAGGACTGGAGGGTTTCAGTTATAAAGGAGAGGCTGCATAAGCTGGGACTTTTTTCACTGAAGTCGAGAGTGTGGTGCTGGAAAGCATGGCAGGTCAGGCAGCATCCGCAGAGCAGGAGAATCGACGCTTCGGGCATTAGCCCTTCATCAGATTCCTGCTCCTCAGATGTTGCCTGACCTGGTGTGCTTTTCCAAATCTGATCTTCAACAGCTGCAGTCCTCACTTTCTCCTTTTTTCACTGGAGTGTAGGAGGCTCAGAGGTGACCTTATAGTGCTTTATAAAATCATGAGGGGTATAGATAAGGTGAATAGCAAAGGTCTTTTCCTCGGGTAGGCGAGTTCAAAACTAGAGGACAATTTTTAAACAGAGGAGAAAGATTTAAATGGGACATGGGTGCAACTTTTTCACACAGAGGATGGTTTGTATGTGGAATGAACTGCCAGAGGAAGTGGTAAATGCAATTATAATATATAAAAGACATGTGGATTGGTACATGAATAGCAAAGGTTTAGAGGAATATAGACCAAATGCAGGCAAGTGGGACTAATTTAGTTTTCAGAAACTTGGTTGGCACGGATGAAGAGTCTGTTTCAGTCATGTATGACTCTATAATAGATCATCTGTTACTAATTTAAAGAAAATCAAGGGAGTTTGTAACATATTGACAGGTTCAGTGCTAGCCAGGGGTCAGCAGGTAGTGCCTTCAAAAAGTCACAATGTTCCGGGTTCAAATCCCATTTCAGCAATTGCACACAAAAAAATCATGACTCAAACTCCAATGCAGTACTGACAGGATGCTGCACTGCCTGAAATGCTGTCTTTCAGACAAAACATTAAACCCAGACCTCATCCATCTGCTTTGGTGGATGCAAATGATCCCAATGTCACTGTATTAAAGAAAAGCAGGGTGCTGTGCCCAGTGGCCTGACCAATTTTCTCTCTCAATCACTGTCACAGAAACAGATTACCTGGGCATTGTGTGTATGCATGCTTGTGGATATTTGTGGTGTGCAAATTGACTGTCATGTTTCCTATATTACAATAGTGTCTACAGTTGAAAATAATTTAATTGGCTGTAGAGTGCCATATAAGGCAAGTTTATTTTTCCCCTTTTAAGCTGTTAGCATCACGTTAATTTGCACAATTGGCTGTGCTTCCAACATTTCAACTGATATATTGCAGATCATTATTTGGCTGCATTTTGGGATGTTCTGAGGTCATAAATGAAATCCTTTCTTCTACTACTTTCATCATATCACATGTGACCTTTCCAATGATGGCAGGTACTGAGAATATTCTGTTCAGCAGACGATAGAACATTTGCCAGAGGTGTGCGATTTTTATCTACTCAACAAACAAAAGCTGAAGGACACAATATTTGCTCAAATATTCCTTTTCTGTAACAGTTTTAAATGACAGGTTTAGCACTTCTGACTTATTGCAAATATGGCTCTTGTGCTACTTTTCTACTGAACTTCACTGAGTTTATTCTTGCTAAATACTAGTTGAGAATAAACATTCTTTCACCAATCTGTCTGTACAATTATAACTGAGGTGACAAAAACCTTCCCAAAAGATAACTGACCTTCCAGCAAGGAGCTCTAAAATTCAAGTCCAATTCCCTGTGAATGTTGGAGCTTTGTTTTTGCAGCTAATTCAACTAAAACAAGAATTCAGAGATTCATTTCCTTACCAGATCAATAAGGCTCTCTTGTATTCTATTCAATGTGGTTCGTAATCTGCTGCTAATGAGTCCCAGTCCTGTGGATTCATACTGAAAGAAAATAAAGCCTGAAATGTAGATTAAGTAAAATACTTCACTTGTGAACGAACTCACTTACACCATCCATAAAATCTACGGGCTTTGCCCAAGTGAAAAATAATTTAAGTTTGCCAAACTCCACCTACTTGTTCAAAAATCTATATTGAAATAAGTCAAAATGTTACCAATGCATAAATGGTTCTTTGTACTCTTCTACGATTTGATTTTAGAAAATATAAGTAATTGACATAAGAAATGAAAAATGCTTTCCATGATCAGGAAAATGGTAGAGTAATTAAATCAACCTGCTGAATGATAATCACTTTCTCAAAAAAATGTACATTCTTGACTTGTAATTTTTACATTAAAATGTTATTGGGTGCCTTGAACTTCACAAATATCTTCTCACTTTTAATAACTGAATGACTGATAATAACTTGCTGATTTGATTTATCCCCAGATTGCTGCACACATCTTGATTCTTCACTTGCCTCCTGCTTGCTCCTTCACTCCCTGACACTCCTACCCAAGGCCTCTATTGTTCTCTTACTGACGCTCCTGCTCACCGAGCCCACACTTTCTTTCTTGTCCTTGTCTTTGACACACTGCACTGAACCATCTTTCAACAGTCATCAAACTGGTAGCAACTCCATTTACCTCACTGCATTCTTACCAAAACGAATCCAAAGCAGCACTTGCAATAACATCACCTCTGGTGTCCTCCAAGGATCTGTCCTCAGGCCTCCTATTTCATAGCTACCTGCTTTACCTCATCATCAGAAAACGTAGCTTCAATTTCCACAATACTTAACTCTAGCTCACCACATCTCACTAAACCAAGTATTATCTCTAAATTGTTAGATTGCTTGTCTGACATCCAGTGAGGGTTCAACAGAAACTTTCACCAGTTGAACGTATGGGAAGACTAAAGCCATGCATTATCTTCGATATCCATTTTAAATTCCATTGCCTCGCCACCGACTCATCCCTTTCCTCGACAAAAATCTAAAACCAATCTAGACAACACTAGCTTCATACTTGTCTGAGCTGAGTTACCAACCAATTACACATTTTGTCCTTCAATCAGCCAATTTCTTACATCATAACATTACCTGATGCTGTCCTACCTCAACTCATCTAATACTTAATTTGTGCTTCTTTTTTCACCTTAAATCTATTCCAACATATCAAGCAGGCTGCTCATAAACAAGCTTCTTTTAATTTGAGAGTCAGAGATGTACAGCATGGAAACAGACCATTCAGTCCAACTCATCCATGCTAACCAGTATCCTAAACTAATCTGCTCCCATTTGCCAGCACTTGGTCCATATCCCTCGAAACCCTCCCTATTCATATACCCATCCAGATGCCTTTTAAATGTTGTAATTGTCCCAGCCTCCACCATTTCCTTTGGCAGCTCATTCCTTTCATGCATCACCGACTGCATGAAAAAGTTGCTCCTTAGGTCCCTTTTAAATCTTTCTCCTCTCAGCCTAAACCTATACCCTATTGTTTTGGAATCCCCTACCCCATGGAAAAGACCTTGTTTATTTACCCTATCCATGCCCCTCATGATTTTATAAACCTTTATAAGGTCACCCCTCAGCCTATGATGCTCCCGGGGAAAACAGCCTCAGCCTATTTAGCCACTCCCTGTGGCTCAAACTCTCCAACCCTGGCAACATCCACGTAAATCTTTTCTGAACCCTTTCAAGTTTTACACCATCCTTCTGAAAACAGGGCGATCAGAATTGCACACAATATTCTGCCACTCTGTTCTAACTTGTACCAAGTCTGTCTAGCCAACAGACTGAACTGTCTGACAAACAGGCTGACCTGCACTGGCTCTATTATGCAATGTTTAAATTTTAAAATTCTCATCCCTGATTATATCTGCTTAAACAGGTTCCTTACCTTTGTAGTCTTGCCCAGCTATACAATGCTCAGACTTTTCCATTCATCCAGATTCTGGCCTCTTGAACATCCCCAACTTTTAACTGCTCCATCACTTGAAGCCATATCATTAGTCATTAAAGCCCTAAGCGCTGGAATTCCCTCCCTAAAACTCTCCAATCTCGTGCAGTTTTTCCGTCTTCAAGACCCCTCTTAAAACTTCTCTCTTTAACCAACTATTGCTTACTTATTCCCATATCTCCTTATGTAGCTCAGTGCAAGATTTGGCTTTGTAATAAAAACTGCAAATGCCAGAAATACAGAACAGGTTAGGCAGCATTTGTGGAGGAGAAACAGTGTTGATATTTCAAGTCGTGGCCTTTTCATTAGATTCATGATTGCAAATTGAAGAGTTAACACTCTCGCTCGCTCTCTCGATAGATACTGTCAGATCTGCTGAGTATTTCCCACAGTTTACACTTATACTTTGAGATTTCAAGCATCTAGAGTACTTTGCTTCTGCTTCGGAATGCTCCTATGAAATGCCTAGGGATCTGCTAATTACATGAAAGACATCATACGAAAACACGTAGCCATTTGTTAAAATATCGGCATCTGTTGGAGAACTTAACAACTATTATAGACATCAGAACTTACCATGTCCTCCCGTCCAAAAAATGTATATACAGCATACAAGTAATAGTCAAATAGTTGCGACATACAATGGATAACATCAAAAGCAATTGGCTTCAGGATATTCATCATTTGCATGTATTTTCCTAGAAATAAAATGAAAAGGAAATTATAAACAAAAATAATTGAGTATACGAAATTTAGGCCATTCTTTTCAGAACTGCTCCTTTGTTTCAGTAACATTGATTTAATAGCAAAATAAATTCAAAAGGAAGAAAGATTTCCGAGGATGGCTACCATGAATATGGTATTACTACCATGAATACAGAGGAAAAATGGACTTGCTTCCTTCCGAGCAGAAAACACCAAGTGAGATCTGATAAAGGTGTTTAAAATTACAAAAGATTTTAACAGTGTGGGAGAAGAAAGGAGAACCCACTGCATTAACTAAAAGGCCAAAATCCAGAAGGCACAGATTTAAGACAATGTGCAAGAGCAGAGATGACATGAGGGAAAAGGTTTCTGATACACAAATGTTCTTTTTTTTTCCCAGTCTTCTATCACATTAGACAGTGAATTCATCCTGTAGTGGTCAACTTTGTTAAGCATCACTGAAGTGGCTCAGGTTTCAGGAATCTCAGTCTGGCTTGGCAGTCTCTGTCCCATTTGCTTAGAAGGTCACAATGAGTTGGGAAAGTCCTTTGTTCTCTCAAGACCCACTTTATGATCAGGTAAGCCTTTTGTTCCTGCTCACCTCTTTGAATACCTAACCAAGCATTCAATCTTCAGGAGATTACCACTCTAAGAGACTATTTCCCAGCACTTACAGGTGTCCATGTCGCAAAGATATGGATGCTCAAGAACTCATGACCCCAATGGTAAGTTCACTATACAGAATGGAAAAAGGATGGAAGGAGACTTCATGGAAGTAATCAAAATTGTGTGTGTCCTGGGCAATGTAGATGGAGAGAAACTGCTCTTAGTTGTGAAAGAATCAAGGAGGAGAGAGCACGTATATGAAGCAATTGGCAAAATAAGCAAAAATGACAAGAGAAGAAATTTTCAGGCAGTGAGTGGTTAAAGTTTGGTGTTCATGGCCTGAGTGTGGTGGAGGCAGGTTCATTTGAAGCATTCCAAGACTGTTCTGCAGTAAGGAAGATGATCCTTAGTGGAGCTGTTAAGTAGAAATTAATAGCCCATTTAAGGATCTCAATCAGCTCATTGTGGCTGATAGAATTGTGGTGAGAGCTGGTGCAGGCAATACAATCACAAAAGGTCAGACAAACTTCCCAATGGATTTAGAATTACTCTTCTTCAAATCTGCCATCAGACAAGAGTAAAGTCCACCCTGTCATTCTGCCAAGAACTGCTACACATACACCCAAGGCAAAGGCAGAAGCCATTCAGCCTTTACTCCTGCTGAGCATATGTCATCCATGTATGTTCAGGGCACAGGCTTGGCAAACACTCAGTCACGTTGCTGTTGCCCCATGTATTCTTGCTTAGCTTGACATAACAACTGTATCTTGTGTGATGCAGGCATTGCTTTCAAGTGACAGACTGTTGACAATTATGAAGATATGTGACACTATCAACAACCTCCAGTGTCATCTTGTCATTGCAAATCCCGGACCATACCATCTGTCTCCCTGCTGCTAATAGTCAAACTCTCTACCAACATAAGAGTGTCTGTCCATTCACCAATGCATATGTTTTACAGCATGGTCTGTTAGTGTGGCAGCACCAATGCAGGGGAACTCTGATTAGGATTTGGTGTATCTTGGACTTGAATATTAGGCAAGCAAAGTTAGACAGTTTTCCATTAGTTCTGGTATGTAGAGAGACATCCTTCGTCAATCAGCAAGGGCATATGGAAACAGCAAAGAAAAGATTATGCCAAACAGTACCAGTGCCATGACCCAGTTTAACCCTACTTTGGGTCTCAAAGTGTTCTGATGTTGCCTTGCTGTAGCTAACTTTAGCTATTATTCTGACATGGAAGAGCAGTAAGATTTGAAATTCAGTGCCTGATAGGGTGGTGAAAACAAATTTCAACATCACTTTCAAAATTGGATATGTATTTGAAGATGTAGGGAAAGTACAAACAAATGATAGGAAGAATAGAGGCATGGACTATTTTCTAAATCGGGAGAAACATCAGAAGTCTGAAGTGCAAAGAGACTTGGGAATTCTAATCCAGGACTCACTCAAGGTAAACATGCAGGTTGAGTCAGTAGTTAGGAAGGCAAATGCAATGATGGCATTTATTTTGAGAGCACTTGAATATAAAAGCAGGGATGTACTTCTGAGGCTCTAGTCAGACCACATTTGGAGTATTATGCGCAGTTTTGAATCCCGTATCTCAGGAAGGATATTCTGGCCCTGGGGCGTGCTCAGAGAAGGTTCACGAGAATGGTCCCAGGAATGAAAAGTTTAACATATGAGGAATGTTTCAGGACTCTGGGTTTATATTTGACGTAGCTTAGAAGGATTTTTTTTTTGAGGGTGGGGAGGAGATCTAATGGAAATATACAGAACACAGAATGGCCTGGACAGAATAGATGTTTCCATTGATAGGAGAGACGAGGACCCGAGGGCGTTGCCTTAGAGTAAGGGAAGACCTTTTCGATCTGAGATAAGGAGAGACTTCTTCAGCTGAAGAGTGATGAATCTATGGAATTCATTGCCACAGTCGGCTGTGGAGGCCAGGTCATTGAGTATATTTAAGACTGAAATAGATAGGTTTCTCAACCCCATTCTCCCACTTTCTCCTCGTAACCCTTGATACTCGAGAACCTATCAGTCATGATTGAATGACAGAGAAGACTCGATTGGTTGAATGGTCTAATTTCTGATCCAATGTCTTATGAATGGCAATTACGGAGTTCTTTAGTGTGTCAACTGATTTCCTTCCAGTAAATACTAATACAAACATGCCACTGACCTACTGGAACAGCAGTCTTATTTCAGCCAATGAGGTTCAGGGCATGTAGTTTAGATATTAACTCAGATGGCAGCATGCTCCTGATCTGTACAATTGCTCCGGCTCAAACCCTAACATAAGACAGGCATTTGCAGCACTGTTGCAGTAGCTTCTTTAAGACACGTAATAAGACATGTTTGGAAACATAAAAGGTACAAATAATCAATATTACTGCTCGAAAAACAAAGTTTAACCATTGCTCAGCCAATGGCTTGTGTTCAATAATTACTAAACAGTGGACTAACTAACCACTCAAGTCTCTGTTATTTGTGAAACATTGCTGATGTAAATATGACTGTCTCGTTTGCTGATAAAACCATCAGGTGGCACGGTGGCACAGTGGTTAGCACTGCTGCCTCACAGCACCAGAGACCCGGGTTCAATTCCCGCCTCAGGCGACTGACTGTGTGGAGTTTGCACATTCTCCACGTGTCTGCATGGGTTTCCTCCGGGTGCTCTGGTTTCCTCCCACAGTCACAAAGATGTGCAGATCAGGTGAAGTGGCCATGTTAAATTGCCCGTTAGGTGCAGGGGTAAATGTAGGGCAATGGGTCTGGGTGGGTTGCGCTTCGGCGGGTCGAAGGGCCTGTTTCCACACTAAGTAATCTAATCTAATCTAAACCTGTAAACGTTATACATTTTGGAAAAAGTTTTGAAACTGTTCAAGGTAAAAAAAACGTGCATTTTTAAAGTCAGAATCTGAACAATTCAATAAGTTTCTGTAATTGAAGTTTGCTTTTGCAGTAATTACACATTAAATAACAATAATGAGGAAACAGTAGTTAGTTAAAGCTTATTTCACAACCATTTCAGACAACAGAAAGCCTGATGGTGCAGACCAAAGAACACAGTTATATCATTAATTCTGCCTATTTAAATCCCAATAAAGAAGCAATGTTCCTTCTGCTGTATGGGCAAAGAGAAAGGAGTGTGGACAATCTTAGCACAATTCTTATTGGCATAAGCAGTGTACAGTTTCACACCGAACCAAACCTCAAAAATATCCAACAGCAGAACAGAAATGCAGTGTGGGATCCTCAAAGTTGGATTAATTTGAATAGAAATTAACATTTATAAAGTCAACAAGAATGATGTACACATTAGGAAAGAAAACATTCCTTATGTATGGTTGAATGAACAGAGAATTAAAATATAGAGCAATTATCCTGCTATAAAGAATTCAAATAACTTTGAGCAGGTCAAGACATTGGACTTCATTTCATTGAATAGAAAATTTACATTCAAACTTTCATGGGAATCGAGTTTGAGATTAAATTTTTATCAAAAGTAGGGAGCTTTGTTGCATGTGCAGCGTCTTGAATTCTTGAGCTGCTGCACAATTGCTTCTCGCCTGTGCAATTTCAACAACTATAAATTTGACCTGGGCTTTGTATCTGCTGTTAATTCTTGATGCCATATCATATAAGAGAATGGGATCGGTGGCAACACCTGTGAAGTTATAGTCTTGACATAATGTGTTTATTTGTGCAGGAGGAGCTGAACAGCCACCTTCAATGGTACGCTATTTTACAATTCTACCAAGTAGATTTGCACCAGCTGAGTTAAACTGCAGCAACAAGGGAGATTAAATGCAGAGTTTACTATTTTAGTTAACTATTAGGAGTAGGGATAGGAGATACACGAACTATGTAAATAATGAATGATCTTTTGTCCAAAACGAGAGAGACAGTTTTAAACAAGGGATCAAACATTACTTGAGGATAGGAATCAGTTAACTTAGTTGGCTGTTTGTGCTGTAGAGGGAAGCCACTGGCAGAGGTTCAATTCCCACATCAGTTGAGGTCACCATGAAGATCCACCTGATGCGTGTTTCTGAAGGTATGGTGGGCTGTCACTTTAAGAGCCTAATCACATCTTGTAATGATAATGCCAACAACCATTTTGCACAGGAAAGAGCTTGATCTAACCTTGCTCCCTGTAAAGTGAAAATCTAAAGTGAAACTAATAAAGCTCCTGGTATTAAACACTTCAGCCTCCTGGTCACAGGAACATAAGAAAACAACTAGTGTTGAGGTTGGGATCCAGGAAGCATGGAAGAGGCATTTGTCAAATTGAAGATCACGGGTGAGAATTAAGCAAAATGTCGCAAGGCTAGATCAGCACCTAACAACAATCAGACCAAAGGTTAAGACAGAATGGGAGAGGCCGGTCAAGGTGGGAGTCCTTGAAACTGTTGACGAGTGTGATTGGGCCTTGCACATTGTATCAGTGCAGAAGAAAGATGGATCCATATGTTTCTGCGGTGATTTTAAGGTCACTTTAATCCAACGCAGTGTGCTGAGCATATCCTTTGCCTTTAATCAATGATAAATTTGCTGGACTAACTGGAGGCTGGCTTTTCAGTTGAATTCGAGATTCACCTTAATAAAGCCTATCTCCCGATAAATGCTGATTCTGCGTCACAGAAATACTTAATGATCGTGACACAAAGAACTATTCAAATACAAGGGGCTTCCTTTCGGAATCATATCTGCATTATTCTAAATATGTCATGATGTGGATATGCCAGTGTTGGACTGGGGTGGATAAGGTCAGAAGTCAGATGGCACCAGGTTACAGTCCAACAGATTAATTTGAAATCACAAGTTTTTGGAGTGTTGCCTCTGACGAAGGAGCAGTACTCTGAAACTCTGATTTCAAATAAACCTGTTGGACAATAACCTGGTGTTGTTTAACTTCTAACCTTGAATATGCCATGAATTAGATTTTAAGTGGATTGGAACAAGTCTAATGTTACGTAGATGATATTTTAGCCATAAGAAGAAAAGAATAAAAGCATCTCCAGAATTTACTTTGCAATGACTTGAAGATTGCAACCTAACAGTGAGGAAAGACAAATGTGAGTTTTTTTAAACCTTCCATCGAATATTAAACCATGTCATTGATGTTAAGGGAATACATATAACACCTTCAAAAGTAAAAGCAATAACTGAGGCACCAGTAGCTAAACATATTAACCATTTTGGGCTTGCTAAGTTATCATTAAAGCTTTTACATAAGTTAGAGATTTTAATAAAGTCAGAAGTCCTAGCTCATTTGACACTAAGTTACTGCTGTAACTAGCACGTATCACGATATGGAGTGGGAGCAGGCATTTCTCACATATTATCCAATGGTAAAGAGAAGCCAATAACTTTTGTATCAAGATCTCTCCCTAGATTAAACCAATTTATTCACAACCTTGATGTCATAAATGACCCTGAGCTGATCTTCTGACCTCTTCCTTGTGCCATCATTCACTCTGCCTGTTTTCACTGCTATCAACACTAGCTTTGCCCCAGTCTCAGCTCAGCTGTTGAAATTCTCCTTCATGCCTATGTTACATTGAAAATTGGTTATTCCAATGCACTCTTGGGTGATGTCCCACATTCTACCCATTGCCAACGTCATAAAAACAGTTGCCTGTATCTTAATTTGAAGCAACTATTATTTCCTTCTCAGTCTCATGCTTGCTAATGTACACTGGCTCCTGGTCAAACATAACCCTAACTTGATTTTTTTAAACCTAGTTTTCATATCCCTTCATTGCCTGGTCCCTCCATATCCTATAATGTCCACAGCCCCTTGTCTTCTTGATATACAGAGGAATCTCAATTATCCGGCATTCGATCATCTAAATTTTGGATTATCCGGCAAGATCCCGATGCTTGGCTAAACTGTGTTGTCTGGCATTCGATGATCTGAACAAAATACTCCCCGCCTGTGTTGTTTGGATAATCAAGGTTTCTCTGTATATGCGCTTCTCTAATTTTAGGTTCCCATTTATTCAATTTTAACCCACCAATGCTGACCATGCCTTCAGTTCTATAGCCCCAAACTCTGGAATACATTTGGGATGATACAAAAATTGGTGGGGTGGCAAATAGTGAGGACTATAGCCTTACATTATAGGAGGATATAGAAGGCTGATTAGTGCCAAACAAAATTCAATCCAGATTAGTCTGAAGTGTTCTCCTTGGGAAGGACGAACAAGGCCAGAAAATACATTTAAGAGGCATTTGGATGGGTATGTGAATAGGAAGGTTTGGGAGGGATATAGGCCGGATGCTGGCAGGTGGGACTAGATTGGGTTGGGCTATCTGGTCGGCATGGATGGGTTGGACATGATGAATCGAACTGGGAAGCACAAAGGATTAGAACGACCATGCTTTGCATGTCCACTGGTCCCTTAAGGTAGTGGGACATGTAGATAAAGTGTTTAAGAAGGCAAGTGGCATACTTGCCTTTATTAATCAAGGCACAGAGTTAACAGCAGGAAGGTTTTTCTGGAACTGGTTAAAATTTAAATTAGGGCAATGACTAGAATATTGTGTGCAGTTCTGGAATCTACATAATAGAACAAAGAATAAAGAAAATTTACAGCCCAGGCCCTTCAGCCCTCCAAGCCTGAGCCGATCCAAATGTACTGTCTACACCTGTCAGTCAATTCCAAAGCATTTGCGTCCCTCTGCTCCCCATCTACTCATGCATTTGTCCAGACGCATCTTAAATGAATTTACAGTGCCTGCCTCAACCACCTCTGCTGGCAATGCGTTCCAAATGCCCACTACCCTCTGTGTGAGAAGTATTTGCCGTGTGTAAACTTTCCACCTCTCAGCTTGAAAGCATGACCTCTTGTTATTGAATCTTTCACCCTGGGAAAAAGCTTGTCTCTATCCACCCTGTCTAGACCCTTCATGATTTTGTAAACCTCAATCAGGTCCACCCTCAATCTCCTTTTTTCTTGTGAAAATAAACCTAACCTACTCAACCTCTCTTCATAGCTAGCACCTTCCACACCAGGCAACACCCTCGTAAACCTTCTCTGCACCCTCTCCAAAGCATCCACATCCTTTTGGTAATGTGGCGACCAGAACTGTACACAGTATTCTAAGTGTGGCCAAACCAATGTCTTGTACAATTTTAACATGACTTGCCAGCTCTTATACTCAATACCCCATCCAATGAAGGCAAGCATACTATATGCCTTCTTGACCACTCTATCCACCTGTGGAGCAACCTTCAGGGTACAATGGACCTGCACTCCCAGATCTCTCTGTCCATCAACTTTTCTCAAGGCTCTCCCGTTCATTGTATAATTCGGTCTAGAATGCATCACCTCACATTTGTCTGGATTGAAAACCATCTGCCACTTTTCCACCCAACTCTCCAGTCTATCTATATCCTCTTGTATTTTCTGACCGTCCCTTATGCTTTCTGCTACTCCACCAATCTTTGTGTCATCTGCAAACTTGCTGATCGTACCAACAGTGACCTCTTCTCAAATCATTTATGTATGTAGTAACAAAGATGATTGATGAGGGCAGAGCAGTAGATGTGATCTATATGGATTTCAGGAAGGCGTTCAACAAGGTTCCCCTTGGGAGACTGATTAGCAAGGTTAGGCCTCATGGAATACAGGGAGAACTAACCATTTGGATACAGAACTGGCTCAAAGGTAGAAGACAGAGGGTGGTGATGGAGGGTTGTTTTTCAGACTGGAGGCCTGTGACCAGTGGAGTGCCACAAGGATCGGTGCTGGGCCCTCTACTTTTTGTCATTTACATAAATGATTTGGATGCGAGCATAAGAGGTACAGTTAGTAAGTTTGCAGATGACACTAAAATTAGAGGTGTAGTGGACAGTGAAGAGGGTTACCTCAGATTACAACAGGATCTGGACCAGATGGGCCAATGGGCTGAGAAGTGGCAGATGGAGTTTAATTCAGATAAATGCGAGGTGCTGCATTTTGGGAAAACAAATCTCAGCAGGACTTATATACTTAATGGTAACGTCCTAGGGAGTGTTGTTGAACAAAGAGACCTAGGAGTGCAGATTCATAGCTCCTTGAAAGTGAAGGCGGCGTTTGGTATACCTTCCTTTATTGGTCAGAGTATTGAGTACAGGAGTTGGGAGGTCATGTTACGGCTGTACAGGACACTGGTTAGGCCACTGTTGGAATACTGCGTGCAATTCTGGTGTCCTTCCTATCGGAAAGATGTTGTGAAACTTGAAAGGGTTCAGAAAAGATTTACAAGGATGTTGCCAGGGTTGGAGGATCTGAGCTACAGGTAAAGGCTGAATAGGCTGGGGCTGTTTTCCCTGGAACGTCGGAGGCTGAGGGGTGACCTTATAGAGGTTTACAAAATTATGAGGGGCATGGATAGTATAAATAGGCAAAGTCTTTTCCCTGGGGTTGGGGAGTCCAGAACTAGAGGGCATAGGTTTAGGGTGAGAGGGGAAAGATATAAAAGAGACCTAAGGGGCAACGTTTTCACGCAGACGGTGGTATGCGCATGGAATGAGCTGCCAGAGGATGTGGTAGAGGCTGGTACAATTGCAACATTTAAGAGGCATTTGGATGGGTATATAAACAGGAAGGGTTTGGAGGGATATGGGCCGGGCGCTGGCAGGTGGGACTAGGTTAAGTTGGGATATCTGGTCGGCATGGACGGGTTGGACCGAAGGGTCTGTTTCCTTGCTGTACATCGCTATGACTCTATTACAAACAACAGTGGCCCCAACACTGACCCCTGTGGAACACCACTGGTCACCTTTCTCCATTTCGAGAAACTCCCATCAACTACTACTCTCTGTCTCCTGTCGCTCAACCAGTTCTTTATCCACCTAGCTAGAAGACTCTGCACACCATATGACTTCACTTTCTCCATTAGTCTACAACGGGGAACCTTATCAAATGCCTTATTAAAAACCATGTATATGACATCAACAACCTTTCCTTCATCTATCAACTTGATCACTTCCTCGAAGTTGGTAAGGCACAATCTCCCCTGCACAAAACCATGTTGCCTATCACTGATAAGCTCATTCTTTTCTAAATATAAATAGATCCCATCTCTCAGTGCCCTCTCCAGCAAATTCCCCACCACTGACGTCAGGCTCGCTGGTCTGTAGTTACCCAGAATATCTCTACTACCCTTCTTGTACAGGGGGACAACATGAGCAACCTTCCACTCCTCCGGCACCTCACCTGTATTTAAGGATGCCGCAAAGATATCTGTCAGGGCCCCAGCTATTTCCTCTCTCACCTCCCTCAGCAAATTGGGATAGATTCCATCTGGTCCTGGGGATTTGTCCACCTTAATAATCTCCAGCGTATCCAACACATCTCCCCTACTTATGTCAACGTGATCCAGACGAATCAAACTTCTATCTCTAACCTCAAGATTCATCATGTTCCTCTCCTCAGCGAACACTGATGCTAAGTAATCATTCAGAATCTCACCCATTCTCTCAGGTTCAGCACACAGCCTTCCTTCATTATCTTTTAGTGGACCAATACTTTCTCTCGTCACCCGCTTGCTTCTTATATAAGAATAAAATGTTTTGGGATTTTCCTTAATTCTGCTTGCTAAAACTATTTCATGACCGCTTTTAGCCCGCTTGATTCCTTGTTTAAGACTTGTCTAGCTCTTTCGATATTCCTCCAGGGCCCGTTCTGTTCTTAGCTGCCCAGACCTTATGTACGCTTCCCTTTTCCTCTTGGCTAGTCGTACAATTTCTCCTGTCATCCACGATTCATGAATCTGGCCCTTCCTATCCTTTGACTTCAACGGGACATGCCTATCCTGCACTACCATTAACCTATATTTGAAAGCCTCCCACATCTCAAATGTGGACTTCCCTTCAAATAGCTGTGTCCAATCCACATTTCCCAGCTCCTGCCTAATTTTGATATAATTAGCCTTGGCCCAGTTTAGTACTCTTCCCTTAGGACCACTCTCTTCTTTATCTTCGAGTATTCTAAAACTTACAGAATTGTGGCCACTGTTACCAAAGAAATCCCCCACTGCAACTTCTACCATTTGCCCTGGCTCGTTCCCCAGTACCAAGTCCAATATGGCCCCTTCCCTCATCGGACTATTGACATGGGGGGGATGCAGAAGAGATTTAACAGGATGTTGCTTGGGCTGGAGAGTTTTAGCTATGGAGAAAGATTGTATAAACTGGGATCGCTTGTCTTGGAGCAGAGGAGACTCAGGAGGAACCTGATTTGAGATGTTCAGAATTATGAGGGTAGAATTATTCAGAATTATGTAGACAGGGTATAGCGAAATACACTTTACCCTCTGCTGGTCCAATCAATGACCAAGGAGAATAGATTTAAGCTAACAGGCAGGAGATTCAGAGGGAATGAGGGTCAATCTTTTTATTGAGACAAGAGGAAGATTAGGTCAGATGACCAAAAAACTTTGACAAAAATCTATGTTATAAGGAGTGACTGAAGAGAGCATGGGCAGATGTCAGGAATATCATAAAAGTTCCTTGGAAAGAAAAAGTCTCTTTACTCAGCCAATCTGCGCTGGTCAAAAGCAAGGACTAATCATAATCATATTTTCCAGCACTTGAAATTGAAATGTAGTGTATGAGGTGCCAATCAAATGGGCTGCTTTGTCCTGGATGGTGTCAAACTCAGTATTGTTGGAATTGCACTCATCCAAGCAAGTGGACAATATCTCATCATATTTCTGACAGGTGTCTTGCAGATATTAAACAAGCTTTGGGGAGTTAGGTGAGTTACTCAGTCCAAAAGTCCATGCTTTTGAGAGGGATGAATGGGATAAATAGACAAAGTCTTTTCCCTGGGGTGGGGGAATCCAGAACTAGAGGGCATAGGTTTCGGGTGAGAGGGGAAAGATATAAAAGAGATCTAAGGGCAACTTTTTCACGCAGAGGGTGGTACGTGTATGGATTGAGCTGCCAGAGGAAGTGGTGGAGGCCAGTGCAATTGCAACATTTAAGAGGCATTTGGATGGGAATATGAATAGGAAGGGTTTGGTGGGAAATGGGCCAGGTGTTGGCAGGTGGGACTAGATTGGGTTGGGATATCTGATCGGCATGGATGGGTTGGACCAAAGGGTCCGTTTCTGTGCTGTTCATCTCTTTGACTCTATGACTTTGAACTGCTCTTTCAGCTATAGTACTTTGGGGTAAGTGCAATTAAGTTTTTGTTTAATGGTAACCATGCCCCTTTTTGAAAATTTATGGTTTAAGATCACATGCAATGTACAAAAACAAAAGAATTGAGTCAGCCTGGTACTTAGTTTTCTGAGCATTAACTGAATTCAGGTGAAGGGCAGTTAGCATTCTAAAACTCACAACTTGTACTCTTTGGCTATAGATTTAAAATGATCAAATCAAACTATCTTTGGTGGAATCTATGTTTGCAAATTTTCTAAAGTATCAAGATCATGCTTACTCTGCCATAAATAACTTTCTACCACTCAGTCTTACTTTCCAACAGAAGATTGGTTACCTTGAAATAACAGAATGAATCTCATGCAGCATCAATCAATTGAGACAATTGCTCTGCACTGAACAAAAAGCACCTTTAAAACAGCTGGTTGCGAAAAGCTTCATTGCTTTTCGCAACCAGCTAGATTGCTTTTCTGGACCAGTTTTCCAGAAAGTATTTGGGGGAAAGTGTACTAATTTGCTGAATGTGGTAAGCTTAGTACATTCTTGCCAGTAAAATGTTGAGTGCGAGGGAATTGCTACTGAAGATGCTAATGAGCTACATTTGACATTTCATCATTGATTCCAAATAAGTAATTTACTAGTTTCATTTAAGATCATTAAATTTCTCAATTATCGTGTTGGAAATTTTTAAAATCTGAATGGGAGCAGGCAGAAAAGAGGAGACTCACTGAAAGAAACATGCTGCTGCATAGGCAGTCAGACAGTGAAAGACGGAACAAAGAAGCTTCAGCTTTAAACCCGATTAAACTGGCCCCAAACAGTGGTTCCATAGTATAATGGGCTAACTAATCTTTACATTATGACACAAAGGCAACTTTTTACAAGTGGAATTAAGTGAATTTGAGCATAACGATTATTCTTTTGTTGCGTGAAACAAAGTTCATGCCCAGACAACAGATGATGATCTTCTGTTACATCCTCATATTAATTATTTATACAAGTAGATTAAACGGCAGTGAAGTAATTTCCACCATTCTGATCAAGATGCACTGATATGACCAACTTAATAAAGTATCAGCAGCAGAGATGAATTAACTACAAATTTTTCGACTGCTGTTGCTGGTGCCAATGATTATTTACTCACTTCTCGTATTTTTTACCCAAGTGAAGAGACTCCAAGTTCAAATTCCAGGTCAGAACTTGACTTTTTAACCTAAAATGGCACTTTGCAGGGCATGCTATATTTTTCAGGCTGCAACTGAATTATGTCTAAGTCCCAATCTTTGAAACAGAATAGATTTCCTGGTGATCCAGCCAATATTCTGTTCTCAATGAACAGAATAAACTAAATTATTGTTCACTATGCTCTACTCTCTAGGATACCAAGCAGAACAGTCACTGCACCAAGTAATCTCCTCAGAGGATAGGGAAAGCGGAGATAATACACTAGAGGCTGCACACTACAGCAGTAATGAATCACAATCATGCCCAATACTACAGAATTTAGTTCTGAATTTGAGAACAAGTTGGTTCATTGATGATGCTTATCTCTTCAAATAGGTTAGGAAATGTTGTGAAAGATTTAATTTACTCTAAGGGTTGTGAACATTCAGAGTTCTCTCATTCACAGGACTGCAGAAGCTCAGATAATCAGTATATTCAACACCAAGATTGTTAGATTTGTAGGTACCAAGAGAATCAGAGGATTTGGGGATAGGGATGGAACACTGGAATTGATATAGAAGTCAAACCATGGACTAACTGAATAGCAGAGCAAGCTAAGGGGCTGTATGGGTCTCCTCAGTCCCTGAATTCATTAAAATGTCAAATATAATTATGTGAACCACAACAAGAAAAGTGAAACAATTTAAAATTTGCAATGTAATGATCATCCTGATATTCTTCTACGATAAGCCATCAATCATCGCTGAGTGGTTGCACTCTCATCTCAAACATCAGCTTATTGATTTAAGCCGCACTTCAGATGACCGTAAGACCACACAATGTAGGAGAAGTAAGCCATTCAGCCCACCAGTCTGCACCACAATTCAATGAGATTATGGGTGATCTGATAACCCTTAACTCCACTTTCCTATCTTTTCCACAAATCCCCCAACGCCCTTACTGATTAAAAATCTGTCTTAGCCTTGAATATACGTAATGGCCAAGCCTTACAGCCCTCTGCAGTAAATAATTCCACAGATTCCCTGTGCTTTGAGAGAAGATCTTCCTTATCTGTGTCTTAAATGGGCAACCCTTTATTCTGAGATTATGTTCACTGGCCCCAGAGTCTTCCACAAGGGAAACAACTTTTCCAGATCTACTCTGTCATGTTCTCTAAGAATCTTGTATGTTCAAATAAGGTTGCCTCTCATTCTTCTAAATTTCAATGAGTTTAGGCCCAATGTATTCAATCTGTCATTATAAGACAGTCCCTCCATACTTAGGGTGTCAGTCTAGTAGAACCTTCTCTGGCCTGGACTCCAATGTCATTACGTCTTTTCTTGGATAAGGGGCCCAAAGTTATTCATAGTATTCCAGCTGTGTACTAACTGGTACCTTGTGTAATTTTGGCTAAACTTCCCTACTGTTATACTCTGAATATCTCTGAAATAAAGGCCAACATTCCATTTGCCTTCCAATTGCCTGCTGAACTTGGATGCTAGCTTTTCATGCACGATGACTCCCAAAGTCCTCTGTCCTGTTGCTTTCTAAAGTACTTCACTATTTAAATAATATTCAGCTCCACTATTCTTCCTGCCAAAGTGCAACCTCACACGTTCCCACATTATATTCCATCTGCAAAGTTTTTTGCCTATTAACCTGTTTGTTTCCCTCTATGTTCTCCTCATCTCTTGTCTTCCTACCTATTTTTGTCGCATTCATAAACTTGGCTATTGTACATTCAATTTTGTCATCCAAGTTATTAACATATATTGTAAATAATTATGGCCCCAGCACCATCCCTGTGGCATTCCACTAGTTACAGGTTCACACCCCAGAGTCGGAAAAGTCACACTAGACCTGAAACATTTCTCTCAGATATTGTTCCTCCAGCATTGTGCTTGTTTCAGATTTTCAACACCTGCAGTATTTTGCTGTTAAATATATTACATTCCTGATGATTAGTAGATCATTTTAATGTCTACATCGAATTCTGATGAGGCAACCATTAGATCACTGGAGCTCACAGGATCATCAACATTTTCATCATCTGCATGTTGTTTAAAAAAAAAATTTAACCATATCAGAATTCATTATAAATAAAATATAACCCTCCGAAGAAGTGTAAGAAAGAAATACTGGAAGGTAATGTTAGAAAACAAGGAACTAATACACCTTTCAAGTTCAGCTTCCAGTTTCACCAAGTTATTTTGCACCTAACTCAATTAACAGCACCTACATGGTATTAATTGCTTGTCTTATCTAGAACAGCAAATCTTGAATATTAGAAATTGATAACTTTGAACCTGCAAGATGAACACAGAGACTTCACAAAAGAAGAAAGGACTGAACAAATTTGCGGACTGAATCAAGATATTAAGAAGTTTAAAAAAACAAATCAAAGATTTGACCCATTTAGTTTGTTGTTGAGAAAACTTTCAGAAAGAGGAGAATGGGCTGGACAAGGAGTCAGATGCCCCGATAAGTCAGGTTTTGCCATAAACGGTGAAGTGGACTAGGGGAGTATAAAAAGAAAGGCACAGAAAATTACATTGAGGACTGGAGAGCACAGGAAAGTATCCACAGCTAAGGGAAGTTGCCAAGGTAGGCTGGACTAGGCTGTGTAGTGTACGGATGTGTGTAAAGTGCTGTGGGGACAAGGCACCATTGTCTGTCAATTACATTAATTACCAATAAAATTAATTTCATCTCAAAGCTTTCATACTCACCAACAAGCCTTATTACATTCAGAGTAGTGTTTGTTAAAATGAGTGTATTGCCCTTGTTCAGATAGTAGTCCGACCTCTTCCTACCTTTCAGGGTTTCTTTTGAGATGCTATTTAAAAAGAGAAATCTAATTACCATAGGTCTAACGAGAAGTTTAATCGAAAATCTGATTGAATGCGCTGGTTGCAAAACCAGCTGTTAGATATGTGGCATTATCAGGCTAATAGCGTACATCAGTACTTACATTGACAATTACCTCCCAAATGAGACTGAGAGTTAATACAAAAAGCTACAATAAGCTTTGATCAATAGATACATATTATAATGCCATTGCAAATGGTTATGTTAAAAAAAGTCTTTAGATTTTTGAAGGATTCTGTATAAAGTTTTCTTGCATCATTTTAAACATACAAGTCTTTACAACTTAAGTTCTGAACAATATTTTACGGTTAACATTAGAAGTGGAGACCAGAATCAAGTTGCTTCCAAATTATTGGTAGATTCTTTGCTTTGCAATTTTGCTAACATGTAGAGTTGATTTCCAGATGCAACAGTGATTTACCTTTGAAGGATCCTTTGAAAGGCTAGGAAGCATATTTGTTTCTAAACAAAACTGCACCATCCTAATCAGGCACTAAGGCACAAGTTTTCATTCCCGAGGCAGGTATTGTAAATCAGGAAGTTTCGCAGCTCATCATAACAGAGTGATCGTCACTCAAGGTGGGGTGGGAGAGGGACAGAAAGGAAATCAGGGTCATCTTCCCCAGGTAAAAATCAGAGGTGGTGTTTCAGTGTTTTCTGGATGCCAAGGTAGGTTGTTTAAAAGACTCAGCTTGGCCCTCCGGGATCTTGCCTTAGCTGTCTCATTCATTTTTAGACTTCCACCCCTCAACATGGAATAGAGTATTGAGTTTAGATTTCTCTTGGGTGACATGCCCTGCCCCATTTCTCTTCCACACCCTGCACTTCCAGCACATCTCAATGTGGTTTCAACAAGAAAAGGATGGAGGAAATTCTAGGCTTTATCTACCATTTTTGAAGCTTCACAGATACTTCATGACTCAGCATAAATCTGGGCCCAACACTTAATTTTACCTTAAGCAAGATGGGCAGGTTTTGGTTGGGTGTGGGATTAAATCTCAGGGATCCCTTTCGGAATGGCGGTGACCAGTGGTGTGCCGCAGGGATCAGTGCTGGGACCGCAGCTTTTTACAATGTACATTAATGATCTAGCTGAAGGTATTAAAAGTAATATTAGCAAATTTGCTGATGACACAAAGCTGGGTGGAAGGGTGAAATGTGAGGAGGATGTTAGGAGAATACAGGGTGACCTGGACAGGCTAGATGAGTGGACGGATGCATGGCAGATGCACTTTAATGTGGATAAATGTGTGGTTATCCACTTTGGTGGCAAGAATAGGAAGGCAGATTACTACCTCAATGGAATCAATTTAGGTAAAGGGGCAGTACAAAGAGATCTGGGTGTTCTTGTACATCAGTCAATGAAGGCAAGCATGCAGGTACAGCAGGCAGTGAAGAAAGCTAACAGCATGCTGGCCTCCATAACAAGAGGGATTGAGTATAGAAGCAAAGAGGTCCTTCTGCAGCTGTACAGGGCCCTGGTGAGACCGCACCCGAAATATTGTGCGCAGTTTTGGTCTCCAGGTTTGAGGAAAGACATTCTGGCTGTTGAGGGAGTGCAGCGTAGGTTCAAGAGGTCAATTCCCGGAATGGCGGGACTATCTTACGCTGAAAGATTGGAGTGACTGGGCTTGTATACCCCGTGAGTTTAGAAGGCTGAGAGGGGATCTGATTGAGACATATAAGATTATTAAAGGATTGGACACTCTGGAGGCAGGAAACAGGTTTCCGCTGATGGGTGAGTCTAGAACCAGAGGACACAGTTTAAAAATAAGGGATAGGCCACTTAGAGCAGAGTTGAGGAGAAACTTCTTCACCCAGAGAGTGGTGGGTGTATGGAATGCTCTACCCCAGAAAGCTGTGGAGGCCAAGTCTCTGGATACTTTCAAGAAAGAGTTGGATAGAGCTCTTACGGATATGGAATCAAGGGTTATGGGCATAATGCAGGAACAGGATACTGATTGAGGATGATCAGCCACGATCATAATGAATACTGGTGCTGGCTCGAAGGACAAAATGGCCTACTCCTGCACCTATTGTCTATTGACCAAATCCACCCCAACTTCAGCTGAGAGAGAGGCTGGAAGCTGGACAGGCAACAAACTGGATTACAATGTTAAGTAGAGTAGTGAGATGACAAATTTTAAGGTTTTAAACCAAACAAAATCAAAAAATGCTGGAACATTGGTGGAGAGAAAAACAGATTTAACATTTCTAACACTGGACCGGAAACATTAACTGTTTTTTTTTCTCCACAGATACTGCCAGACCTGCTCAGTTTCTCTGGCATTTCTGTTTTGTTTGTTTCACATCTCCAGCTTCCATAATTTTTTATTTTGTTTTGGGATTTTATAACATCTTAATGCAACAAGTCGTCCCAAGTTTTGGAATAGTAAAGTCTAGAGATAACAAAAGAATGAAGAAGGGTTTCAGTACCAGATAAGCTAAATCAGGACAAACTGTATTGTAAGGAACTATGTGTTTGCTTTCAGACTATAAACTGAAATGGAAGCAGGACTGCTATATGGCTAAAATATTAAAATAGTTTTGCAACTTTGAAAAATCAAGTAGTGCACATTTTAGCTGTGGATCCTTCAAGAGCCACTGAATTAAGGAAAGACCTGACGATAGCTCTCAGATTATTGCTGCTGCTGTGTGTCTCACATCTGTAGATGCAGGACAGCCAGGGATATCCAGAGCCTGCAAATTAAAAACATCCTCCGTAAGAAAGTAAACTAACAGCAGAGGGAGCAGGAAATGGGTTTCATGCACATGAAGAACTAGGAAAGAAACTTGAAGAGGGGAGCTCTGTGCAAGGAAAGGGAGAGGTTCTTAGGAATTTTAGTCTGATAGGTGAGGGGAAGGGAGGGAGACAGCTAATCAGATGGTCTTGAAATTTGTGACCAGATCAATGAGCAACTTGCACTTATTGTTTGGGGAGAGTGAACAGGAGTTTCAGAAAACTGTTTGCAACTCGGCAAAGAAGCTGGGCATTGCCTTTGCATTCCAGGACGATCCCGAAATCATGAGCAGCTTTAGCAAATAACAGCAAGACTCCGATAACATTGCATATGGTCAAGCTAGATTTGGCAGTTGATTGTTAAACCACTTGACTGTCATATTCATTCAAATCTGAGCCCCTTGGATCTTTTGAAACTAGAAATTAGGGATTTACTAGTGGAAAAGCAAGAGTGAAAGAGAATAACCATTTTTATTGGGGACTGGACATAAAAGGTGTAGCTATCATAGATTATTGTATCTTTATCATAGATTATTAATTAACCCTGTTTCAATGTAGTGCTCATTCAAAAATATTCTGCCCAGCTGATTTCTCAGTTAAATGCAGGCCTGCTTATTGGAGTTTGTAATTCAATTTCCAGTGGCAAAAAAATGACTTGTTTCAGGCCATCCCTGGTTGATTTAAAATTCACTCCCAACCCTAACCCAGCAGAGGCCCCCAAGCAGTTGACAAAGCAATCTCGTGGTCCACATATAACATTGCATTATTGGAAAGTCAGTGACTGGTTCCTCAAAGGTTTTACTGTGTAAACCACTGAAGTTCAAATCCTTTTTGCTGACAAAACCCTTTTCATTGTCATGAATTTGAAAATTATCGTACCTCAACCATTATTGGCTGTCCCTCAATTCAAAGACTATATCTACTCAGGCTTGCAATTTTCTCCCATGAGTCTTAGTGTGACTGAGAAAGGCAATTCTTTAGCCAGACACTTGGCACGGGGCAGTGCTTTCTTCCTTTTCTTTCCTTTTTGGTCACCACTTTACCGTATCATTACAGTGTTTGGTCTCGATCATGATTCAGTTTGATCAATGTTTTCACCACTGTAAATACTTGGTAACAAACTCCATACAACAGTAACGTCAATACTGCTGCACTTCAGCGTGTTTGGAAGAACTCTCTCTTTCTTCCTGTGCAACGCTGGCCATTTCAAAGTTGAGAGAACACAACTTGGAGGCAGCAATGCTATTCAGCCTTTGAAACACATAGTCCAGCCCACTGTAGTTTATTTTGCAGGAAGTTTACCTGAATGTTTGTGGAACTGGTTTCATGACAGACATGAGCATTTGCTCGACTGCCCTCCCATCATATTCAGAGGATGTGGCAAAATACAGTGCAGGTACAAAGGGCATATGGCCTCCTCCTGCACCATAACAATTCTGTTAATTTCGATATTGATCTTTTGTGAGACTGATACACAGCTTAGTCTCACTGTAGTATAGCGAGTGGTGCTGATAGTTGGTCTTTACACTATGATTTCTGCCGTCTTTCAAAAATCACCATTGCCAAACACACTATGGCATAGGTTGCACAAGGCTGATCTGGTACATCTGATCCAGTGATGAATCTCTATGTCAATGGTTGCCTTTTAACAGAGAGAGATGCCCAGATATGGATGGTGCTCCACAAATTCCAGAGTCTTTCCTTTAACATGTATGGGAGGTTGAACTTTAGCTTCTAAGGGTCCTTGACTACATAAACGTATGGAAACTCTGCATGCAAAGACTGTTTTACTATTGCTTGGTACTTTTTTTTTATAAACATTAGTCAGTGGGCTATGCATGTTCCTCACTGCACTGTCTATTCTTTACAAGAGCATAATTGAGAGGGCATGAGCCTGCAGAGTGAGCACTAAAGATGCAGAGGGATAGGAGAGGCACGAGGGAAGCACAGAACTTTTCTAGTTGCTGTTCACTCATTTAATCTTGAAAATGGCACCTTGGGCTGTTGTCCATCTTTCCAATCTGTCAGCAGGCCCTGTAATGAAAACCCGACGGAAGGTCTCTCCAAACTTCAGTTTGAGTACCATTGATATATTAAGCTGACTAAGAAACATATTCCGCAAAAATTAATTTTGATTTTATCCTTTACAATGAGGATCTGAAACCTGAATACAGGTTGAGGTAACCAGTTGTCAGGAACAACCACTTACCAGATGTTCTTAATAACTTATGTGGCAATAAATGGTGTTTCAATGCAAAAAATATGACAAAATAGCTTCTAGCCTGCAAATTGGCAATTCTGCTAAAAGCTGCACAAAACGGTTTTTAATTCTGCTATAGCTGCATAATTGACTAACTACAGTCTGCTTCAATGGTGATTAGCAGACAATACTTCCCTTACAGCATAGAAATAACTAGACTGGATAAGACATTAATGGCCATCCTAACTGACCTTCAGATGCAGGTGCAATGGCTCGGTTAGTGAGAGAAGGGTGGCCTGAGTGATGGAAAACAAAGTTGGTTCCCAGGAAATATCACTGGACCAAGTAACTGTCAAATAAAGCAATATCGTGTATTAACTGATAATTGTCTGAATGTACTATGGGATCATAGCCTGTACCTTTCTTTAAGAAATGTATAAAAATGTCTTTGTTTTAAGTCATGTGCACAGCTCCTCTGAGGAACACAGATGTGTATAACCTCTGTGTTTCTGCATGCTCTGTGCCCGGCCGTATGAAGAAATAAAGAGTGAAGTCTTAAAAGACCAGACTGATTGCAAGTCTTTATTGACTAATCGTGGAACCGAGACCCACCAGGGGTCCAGATCTTCAACAGAACACAAATGCCATCACTCCATAAGGGTGTCTACTATGATCATCTTTCCACATTTTAGTCTGTGATGTCTTATGTGTAACTAAACCTGACTTAATCATACCCTCGACAATATGACCTGACAGTTTGGATATACAGAACATGGTGGCAATTGTAAGTGACCTTTTGTGTATTATAACATAAAGTAGTAGAATTGCAAGCCCTAAGTCTTCTTATCTGACTGACTCAAAAATCACAACACTGGGTTATAGTCCAACAGGTTTATTGAAAGTGAAAGGTGAACCTGCATTTGCAGGTACATCCTATTTTGTTCAAAAAGCACACAATCTGTAGACAGTCAGTCAATGTGGCATTTTGTAAATTCCTACTGTGGAAATAAAACTAGTCTGACCCCCAGGTTGAGATACAATCAGACTTGAAACATGGCCTCACACCTAAAATGCATTGTCTGACTTGAGATGTCCTATTTATTCTGACAAAACCTTAAGTTATCTTGGGGCTGGAACTTGAAAGAAATTCTGGGATTTACTTATTAATCAATCAAAACCTGCACCTCCATTCTATCTGATTAAAGACCTAGTAGCCAGCCAGGTTTGTTCAATACATTTGCATAAGTTGTATGACCCTTTGATCTTTTATTTATAAATTCTGCGTCTAATGTGTTCTCTCGCACGAGCAGCCTGAGGAAGAAGCAGGGGCTCTGAAAGCTTGCGGTTTAAAATAATCCTGTTGGACTATAACCCGGTGTCACATGATTTTTGACTTTGCCCACCCCAGTCCAACACCGGCACCACCACATCATATCTGACTGACAGCATGCATATATTCTGGCTTTTGCTTACCAGATCATTTTAATAGATTAACCTGGTTATTACGCTGCCAGTGTTAGACAAAAGTATTAGATAACCTGATTTGTAACACCACCCATAAAAAAGCGGAAGTGCAGAGGTGTAAATAATACAAATATTTAACATAACATGCTGGCAAACTATGCAAAAACATTCCATAGACCTTAATTAAGACCAGTGTGTGAAATGCACAATACCTATGAGCATCCAATTAAAACATTTTCAGCACATTACCTTTTCACAGGAATGTCACCAGTTTGCTCATCCACATAGTCTCTTTTAAGCTCTTCTGGAACATCACTATCACTATCATAGTCTTGATAAACACTTTTCTCCAACTCATCAGATTCATACTGTTGACAAAAACAATTATCAGTTTAATTACTTTGAACTTGTAATTCAGCTAATGAAATATCAACTAGAATATGCTGGTTAAACTAACAATTCTTTCATACACATGCTGTACTTGGACATTTTGAGGTGCACGAGTTTTAACATTTTAGGACTGCCTTTTCAATTTAGGGTAACCGAAGAGGGTCACATGACATTTCCTGAAGATTTCTTGGCAGCAGGATTGGGAGATTGTTCAGAGGTTAAAGGTGGCCCAGATATCCCTGGGAAGAAGCTGTAATGGGCTTATATTTAGAGATGATAGCAGCAGCTTGAGTGCTAAATGGATAGATTGTGAAGACTGAAAAATGTTACATATGTAGAATTGTAAGCAGTTCTGTTTTAAACTGTCTTCTGCTCAAAAGACAAGTGGGGTCTTAAGGATAGCTATTTGACATTTTTGTCTCGATACAAGGCCTATCTGATTTACATTTCCACAGAGATGGACTTGGAGCAAGCAGAATCTAGTTCTTCCTGAAAATACTCAGTCAAGATTAGTCTCCCAGAATCTGGTTGGCAAGACCATCTGTAAGCTACAAGACACTGTGGCTAAATGACACAGTACTGTGGATTGAAGCTCATACTTGGTTTGAATTTACCAAAATTCATGAGGAGTTAAAACAAGGCAGGATGATTTACCAGGTTTGTACAGGAAGAAAAATCTAAAAAAAACACCTCACTGTGAAAAACAGCTGTGATCAAAAGTTCAGAGGATGAAAAAGGAGGAGGGGTAAATTTGGAGCTATGAATCACCTAGGACTGACAAAAGTATTGTGTGAAATATGCTTCTAATTGAACTAAAAAAAGTGGAATGTTCTGTTATATGGTATAAATTTGATGTTGCTTCCAGAGATATTTAACCTGTAATGTTTTTGTGTATTGTTACAGTAACAGCCTTAGAAGGTAAAGTCTTGTCCAGTCATCCTTTAGGGGTTCAATATTTTTTTTAAAAAATTATTGATCCTTATAGAGATTGTAATGAAATCAATGTTATCCATGCAAGAGAAGGCAATGAAACTAACAAAAATTCAAACAATATTCCACAGGCTGTAACTTAAATATACCATTCATCTGTGGGAATTATGTTCAACTCTAGATTGACTCGTGAGATAAAAGCACTCTCTGCTAAATGGTGTAAGAATAGATTTGGTGATTCTGACCGTTGACCATCCCAGCACTGGGAACAAAACTGCTTGCATTTAATCACTAACCATAAAAGTGAAAACAGTAATTATGTTTGAAGTAGAAAATAAACCTTTATAACAGTAAACGGACATGGTCATACCCCATTAGCAGCAAGAACATCTTCTGATTCATCATCTTTGATGTCTGCCTGGTGTTCAAATGGATTTCCACCATTTTGATACTGGTCAAATAGAGATCCCGTTGTGGCTGGGGTTGTTGTATATTGCTTGCTGGGTGACATAGAAGGGGAACGTGACTGCCGCATAAATTTAAACTCCTAGAAGCAACAGATTTGCATTAAAATCATGAGAATGGAATAGAATTTAGGTCAATGACAGCAAAAGCATCACACTTCAATCAAAGCAAATAAATAAGGACACAATTCCACAGGATATATGATCAACGAAACAAAACTTAGAGTAACTTGATGCATTGGCAGTGTGATGATACTGTCACTTTAAAAGGTTATTTTGTCTTGGTTTTATATTGAAGAGAGATTGTAAAGACAGAGGTAACGAGCAATCCACCAGAAGCACTGGAGTAAACATGAGAGGCCTTTGGGTTTTTTTTAACAAAAGGTTGGAACACTGGAAACAACCTGAATGGGCGTAGCCAGCTCACACACACCAGGCTTTCTAGTCTTCTTTTAGCTTCAGCAGTCAGAAACTGTTTGGGGTCTCAGAAGAGTTGGAGCGTCAGTGAATATTCCAAGCTACGGCTTCCTCTGAAATCTCTCCATTTTTTTTCCTCTTGGTTTGGAGAACTGCATTAAGAATCTGTGTCTTAATATACCTTTTTTGTGAAGAGGCATGTTTATGGGATCTCTCAATATTGGAACAGGTAATTAGTGATAAGATACTGTATCTATTATTCAGTTAAGTTTTCCAGTAGTTAAGTTATTTTAAATTCCTCATTCTTTTGTTTGCATTTTAAGTATAGTATTTAAATAAATTATATTTTGTTTACTGCCAATAAGTCTGACCAGTCGAATTTGGAACAGGCTCTTCACATCTACCTTTAAAATAAGAAAAAAAGTTAGTGTCTAGGCTACCTTTTTAAAATGGTGAAAAGGCAAAAATAATCAGTATAAGTTTTCTGGCAATCACATGTACATACCAACAGTTAGAATATGAAGTTACGGGTAGAAGATGTGAATGGTACGAAATGATTGGACAATGTAATCATGTGTATTAGTTTAAATATGATTGGATGATATAGTCATGTGCACTAAACTGGTATGTACACTACATGAATCTGGTTGGACAGAGACATGAACGAGTAAGTGTGGAACCTTTTGATTGGAAATTATTTGTAAAGTAATTCATTAGAAGCTTATCTTTAAGGAAAAGTACAAAAACTTTATTCTTGTAATACCCATTTTTTTGGTATAAACATCTCCCATGCACGTCCGAATAAGTTTTAAACAAAGGAACCCAAACCTCATTTGATCTAAGAGGGGATAAAGTATTAAAATCACCGTTTCAATCTGATAAAGACAGTATAATTGTAACTGCTCTTTTAGAAAGACAGACTTTGACATCATGAAGAAACAGCTAATAGAGGAGTGATGTATTTTAAATGCACCATCCAGGTATTCCTGGATAAAAGCACAAGCAGAAAAACACATCCATGTGACAATAGGAGAGTTAACATCATAATGAGAGTGCCCCATAAAGTCTGTGTAAAGACAGGAAGATTGTTTGTTAAGTCAATCAAGAATAAACATTGAAAGAATGATTGCAGTCTATTTGAAAACTATAACTACATCTAAAAAAAGGAAACAAAAAAGCATGACTTTTCAATGGTGCAACAGTATTCAATTACTGAGAAGAGGTACACATCCTGATCATATTGCTCATAAAATGTCATCAACTTCAAATTAAATTACTGACTACTTTCATACTTCAGGAGGGGGGAGTCTTCAGGGCAAGTTTAATTATTGATCAAGATGAAACAAATATTGAAGACAGTTAAAAAGAATAATGTGTTGAGACCAGGTGGGCTGTAGACAAGGAGTATCTTTGAACTAAGATCTTAGTGGGCAGTAACAAAGGGCTTACATTACAAAGTGACCTGTAAAACCTCAAATCAACAAGGAAGCTTGGAGCCAATCATTTCAATTGTGATTTTCACATGCACAATGTGCTGAAATAACTAAACTGTTATGGAATAATTTTCTGCCTTTACAGAGGAGACAGTTTCAGTACAATCCAGGATTGGGGAAAGCAGCATAGTGAAATAGAGTTTCCTGTATTATCAATGAATGGGTACCCAAAGCAGATCACTGATGTCAGATGCTAATACAAATGAAGACAGTCTTTATATCAAAGGTTCAGGGGAAAGGTAAAAACAAACCAGGGAAGCAAACAAAATTTGAAAAGAGACTCGCTGCTAACATAAAGCAGAATCCAAAGGTTTTCTATAATCTTCCAAATAATAAAAAGTTAGTAAAAGGAACAACAGGGCACACTGAAGAACATGAAGTCAATTGACAAAGGGAGGAAAGAAGCTACCAACTGGAGCCTTTAACAAGAAAGTTGATGTTGCCCAAGTTACAGTGAAGGAAGAAATGGTTGAAAGACTGCATGAGCGAAAATTTAAGATGGAGACACTATTAGATAGGATTGCAGTACCTAACAAGTTAATAAATCACCAAACTGGAAGTGATGCATCCAAGGATAATGAGGAAAGTGATATTGGAAACTACAGAGACACCAGACATAATCTATCTTAGGTACAGGGATGGCACAGGAAATTGCAAATGTTATACTTTTGCTCTAAAAAGAGCACCAGGATTCTTACGATCACAGCTGACAGCAATAATGGACATGTGAAATCCCAGAGTAAAACCTGAATTGATGACCATAGTTTTTTTTGCACTTGATTACTGTGGTGGTCAATCATTACACATATTCACAAAAGGCCACCAACATACTGTTAACAAAAGAACATAAATTTAATACATAATAGAAAAAATATATTTGGACAAAGTTAGAAAGGTGTCACCATGAACAGCAAAAACAAAGATTCAACATTTTATCTAGCAAGATTCTTCATTGACACTTAACCTGAGTGAAGTGTCACTCCTTCCATCCCTCTAATTCCTTACTCAACGAGCAATTGCTAGTGTCACCTTTCGGTACTTTACCAAATTATTCTCCAAGACACAGGCACCAACTAATTGATTGTATTTTCCCGCAAGGACTACTTGGAGGCTGCTAAATCAGCACATCTGATTGTATGTTTTTTTTGGAAATTGTAAATGCTCAACTTCATAAAACTTCAGTCATTGCCTCACCAGGTGGCTTACTGATTCATTTAGCTTAAATCATTTGATTTCTTAAAAAGGCTGTTTTGACCCAGTGCTAAAAGTAATAAGATTAGATTACTTACAATGTGGAAACAGGCCCTTCGGCCCAACAAGTCCACACCGCCCCGCCGAAGCGCAACCCACCCATACCCCTACATTTACCCTTTACCTAACACTACGGGCAATTTAGCATGGCCAATTCACCCGACCTGCACATCTTTGGACTGTGGGAGGAAACCGGAGCACCTGGAGGAAACCCACGCAGACACGGGGAGAGCGTGCAAACTCCACACAGTTAGTCGCCTGAGGCGGGAATTGAACCCGGATCTCTGGCAAGTTTCTAATCCTTAAAAAACCATCTTCACAGAAGAACTGAAACCCAAGTACACATTTACTTCTAGTTTAGAACCTAAGTTCCAAAATAAAAATCATGTACTATGTACTTTTATTACAGGATAAGCTTAACAACTACTGAACAATTAGTTTAATGTCATTAGCTGGAAAACATTTGGACAGTATAATTGAGGACAAACAATTTACTTGGACAAAGGAAATCCTGCATGGATTTGTTAAGGGTAAATTTATTCAACTTGCTAGATTCAGTTTTTTTGATGAGGCATGGAAAGGCTTGATGTGGGTAATGCAGTTGATATAGTGTACAAGGACTTCCAAAAAGGCATTCAATAAACTGACAGATAACATGCTTGTCAGCTGAAGTACAGCCTGTGAAGTCAAAGGGAAATCACAGCATGGACACAAATTACCTGAGTTGCAGGAAGCAAGAAATTGTTTGTGAATTCCAATTTTTTTAAAACAGAGGAAGGCACAAAGGGGTTTGCCAAGGGTTGGTGTCAGTGGTAGGGTACAGTGATACATAGTGACACACAGTGATCGAGACTTGTGACAGAGAGAAAAGGATTAAGACCAGATCCAAAGAATCAGTGGGGGGAAAAAAAATCAAAACAGGATTTGAAGCAGAGTAGATAGGAGACAGAGATCCGCAATTAAATGGCAATTAAAATGGCAGAAGCTGAAGAAAGAATTCCTTTGAGGATTAAAGTAGGCTTCCCAAACTCCATTTCTAATCAATCACTTACGTGCAATTGCAAAATACTGAAGTTTGATTTCACAGGACATAGTTCCCAAGTTTCATTTTCTAAAAACATTCGTAGCTCTTCAAGGCGTATTCTACAAATAAAAAGTTAATTATAGTAAATCCTCTGTATGTAGGAAGTCACAAATTTGCCTATCTGCACTAAAAACTAAGTCTCAACAAAAGTCAACATCCATGGACAAAAAACTCGCATGTGATTTTTAACGTATTTTTAAACAATCTCTGCACTCATGAATTTCATCATTTGCAGGATTTCTTAGGAATAGAACCCTTGCAGATATGGAGGAATGACTGCAATCTTTTAATTATAAATTTTATTTTATACAAAGAAAAGGGTTTAGTTTGGTAAACACATTTGGGTTTATAAATTTCTCTCTTCCTTCTTTCTACCGACCAATATTCAAGCTTCAAGCTGAAGCAGTTTTGAAAGTAAACTTCATAGCTGTTTCAACTTCCTTTCACAATATCATCATGCTTCATCACTTTGAAATCCCCCAGCAATGGCCATTTTAAAACGGCACTATATCGTATTTGTATTCACAGAATGAGAACAATTAGGAATGCAGCTTTAAGTGCCTTTTTCTGCACCAAGTCCAAACAGAAATAAAGGCTTGGAAGTGTCTTCACATTTACGCTTAAAGGGTGCTAACACATGTTCAAGACGGTGTAGCTTTTTCAACACAAACATGTTACACTTCTAATAATGTGCATTTTTTAAAATTCTTTTTGCATTTACCCACAGCCTTATTTGAATGAGTTCCCACCCACAATACTGTTCACAACCAACTCCTAAATCCAAGAATCCCAAAATGTATTTGTTTCAGACCTTCTTCAATACTGATAGTTTAGTTTCTTGCTGCACCTGAAAACCTAAGAACATTTTTTTCTGAAGACGATGTGAAATTTTTTTGAGTCTTTATTAAAACAAAAGTGACCCACTGTGCGTTCTGTATTTTCTGAATGGATTTTTGTAACATAAAAGTAAGTAATATTATGAATTGAAGACCTTTCCAAAATTGAAAGTTCCCCAATATGCACTGTCTGATTTCCTGCCGGACCTTCTGGCACTCATGATTTACACTGTTTTGGATACAGGGGCAATAACATCATGAGCAATCCATAATTTAAACACAGAATCACGATCGTAAGGACAGGGCCACGAGAAAATTCCAGAAGATTTTTTGTTTTAAATGAAGAGCCAGCATTTTTATTTGGTCAGTTTTGTCTAATTCTGCATGTGGGAGAAATTGTGATTTTAGAACATAGAACAGTTCAGCACAGTACAAGCCCTTGATATTGTGCTGACCTTTTATCCTATGCTAAGACCAAACTAACTAACATACCCTTCGTTTCACTATCATCCATGTGCCTATCCAAGAGTCACTTAAATGTCCCTAATGTATCTGACTCTATTACCAGTGCTGGCAGTACATTGCATGCACGCAACACTCTCTGTGTAAAGAACCTTCCTCCAATCACTGTAAAATTATGTCCCCTTGTGATAGCCATTTTCACCCTGGGAAAAAGTCTCTGACTATTCACTCTATCTAGGCCTCTCATAATCTTGTACACCTCTATCAGGTCACCTCTCATCCTTCTTTGCTGCAATAAGAAAAGTCCTGGCACGCTCAAACTTTGTTCATATGACATGTCCTCCAGTCAGGCAGCATCCTGGTAAATCTCCTCTCACCCTCTCTAAAGCTTCCACATCCTTCCTATAATGAACCGACTAGAACTGAACATAATATTCCAACTGTGGTCTAACCAGGGCTTTATACATCTGTAGCATAACCTCATGGCTCTTAAACTCAATCCCCCCCGCTAATGAAAGCCAACACACCATATGCCTTCTTAACAATCCTATCAACTTGTGTGGCAACTTTGAGGGATCCACAGACAGGGACCCCAATATCCCTCTGTTCCTCCACACTGCCAAGAATCCAGCCTTTAACCCTGCAATCTTCATTCAAATTTGACGATTCAAAATGAATCACTTCACACTTTTCCAGATTGAACTCCAACTGCGACCTCTCAGCCCAGTTCTGCATCCTGTCAATGTCCAGTTGCAACCTACAACAGCCCTCCACACTATCCACAACTCTACCAACCTTCGCGTCTTCAGCAAACTCACTAACCCACCCTTCCACTTCCTCATTCAAGTCATTTATAAAAATCACAAACAGCAGGGGTCCCAAAACAGATCCCTGTGGAACACCACCAGTCACCGAAATCCTGGCTGAATACTTTCCATCGACAACCATCCTGTCTTCTTTGGGCCAGTCAATTCTGTATTCCATGCCTCCTTTTGATGGAGACGTACCTCATGCTAATTTAAAATTCTATTGTTTGATTGGTTTTGTATGCCGCTATGGTGGTCTTAGCATAAGGAGTAGTCAGATGGTCATGCAGTCCATCCTGGAGGGAGCTACTGAAAGGAGTTAATCTGTGTTTTAAGTGTTACAAAAGAAAAGAACTGTGGATCTGGAAATCTGAAACAAAAGCAGAAATTGCTGGAAAATCTCAGCAGGTCTGGCAGCATCTGTGGAGAGTAATCAAAGTTAATATTTTGGGTTCAGTGACCCTTCTTCAGAATGGAAGGATCTTCTGGAGAAGGGTCACTGAACCCAAAATATTAACTTTGATTTCTCTCCACAGATGCTGCTCAACCTGCTGAGCTCTTCCAACAATTTCTGTTTTTTTTTTCAGTATTACATTTACTTCTAGACGTCTTACATCAATAAGAAAATATTAGCTTGGAGGAGGTATAGCACAAATTCATTGAAGAACACCCAAGGCTAAAATATCAAATTAAGGACATATCACATAAATGAACCTTGATACTCCCTTGAACAGTGAAGGCATAATTGAGCTGTTTGAAATAATTAAACAAATTGATAGAATAGACAGTGAGTAACCATTGTTTCCAAGAGGGAATAACCGTATAAAACTAGGCCATTCAAGTTAACAAGTAGTACTTCACTAAAAGTTAGTGGAAATCTAGCTTTCTGACAAAAAACTAAAGGCAGGACAAACTGAAAATTTCAAAACTTTTCTGAAGTGATATTGAACCAAAGAAAGGAACCAGGGTTAGGATTTGGAATTATGGCTCTTCAGTGCAGAGTGACGTCTGAGCCAAAAGGTCCAGCTTGAAGTTCCACCTGCTCTGTTAATCAGTCTGTTCAGACATGCTAGAACACATATCCAATGTCTACAAATCACCTATAATTGAACAGATTAGCAGAATAGGCATTAAGGGTTGAATGACAAACACTTTATTCTACATTCTTCACAGGTGACAGAACAGGGACATGGGAGGTAGTATGAAAACTTAGAGCACGCAAGGAGAAAAGGTGTTGGTGTGAAGGTGAGAACGTATTATAATTCAGGCAAGCGAGACACCTGTTCTTAGTAAGGAATCATTTCTTTGAGGTTGGTGCTGGTAGGGAGGGAACCCGCTTATTGACTTCAGTTTGCAACTCCATGCTTAATGCTTCCTCCAGTGAAGCTTTATTGCAAAACTATCAGTGATTTTTTCCCCCCTGTCATTTGGTCAAAATTTGGGAGGTCCATCCTAACAACAATGCAGATGTATCTATTCCCAAGGAACTGCAGTAGTTCAAGCAGTTCACTTGCCAACATTGTAAAGGGCAATTAGGATTAGACAACTAAAGATGGCCTAGCCAGCAACACCCAGATTCTATTAAAGAGCAAAGTAAAAAGCATTCATGTAAATGTAAATAACTTTTACCTGTGATAGCTTTTAAAATAATTCACACTTTGTTTTCGAATAGACTCCTGCAACACCTCTGATTTACTGCCACAAAATTCTTCACCAACTTGCATCAGTCTGGTTTGCAAACAAATAACATTGAGATTTTAAATACGTTTAGTACATACAAATACAATACATCAAAAAAGTAGCCACTATTTAGTACAAGTATTGTCCTAATACCTGCTAATAATGTCCAGTACAAAAATAAAATCGTCATACTTGAAACTGGATAAGTCTGTTCCAAGCAAATATGTTTTTGCTTTTAATTGAACATCCTGGAGAACAAGAATATGACAGTCAATATCAGGAAAAGAACTCATTAAATTCATGATTTGGATCATTAAATTCATTAAACATTAACTTCATAATTTAAGAAGTCAAATTGTAAAGCTAAATAGAATTTTATTGCTTGCAGAAATACTTGCAGATTTTTGGGTTAAGTTAGTGGTCATGCTCATGTCAATATTAGACAGACATACCAGTTTACCATATTCCATAGCTAAATCAAAAATGAACTGCATCAAATGAGCATTACACACCTATTCAAATCCATGCAATTGGTTCAGGAATTTATTTTTAGCTTTCAGTTACAATCAAGATCAGTTTGTAGATCAAAAATCTGTCTCTCTCAGCTTGAAATATATTCAACTTTCAGCATTCAATGCTAGACAGGGGAGAGAATTCCTCATGTTAATGACCCGGAAATCTCTGCCTTATTTCTGGAACTATGTTCTTTACTTATAGATTCTCAAGGAGAAATATCATTTTAGCACAAACCCTGTCAACTTCCCTCAGAATTTTATATGTTTGAAGAAGGTCATCTGTCAATGTTTCTCAACCTCAATGAGCATTGGCCTAATCTCTTTTCCTCATTTTCCCAGAAACCAACTTTACAAACCTTCTTTGAACTGCCTTGAAAGCAAGCAAACTGCTCTTTAAAGGATGAGACAAAAACTGTGTACACCGTACTGTAGGGATGGTCTCATCCATGCTCTGTACAGTTCTAACAAGGCTTCCACTTCAGTATTACCATCCCCTTGTATTAAAGTCAATATTGCATTTGCCTTCCTGATTACTTGCTACACCGGCATGTTAACTTGCTAGCCATGAATGACAACACCCAGATCCCCTTTATTGCACTTTTCTGTGGACTTGCTCCATTTAAATAATACTCTGGTTTCCCATTCTTCTTACCCATGTGGACAACCTGATGTTCTGCCACACATTATTCCATCTACCAACTTCTCAGTATTCACCTGAGCAATCTATATCCTTTATGGTTTCCAATCATGGTCTTCACAACTTATCGCCCCATCTACTGATGGATTGTCATCAAGTTAGTCTGCTCTTCCAAAATTATTGATGTAGAGTGGAAAGTTATAGCCCCAGCAATGATTTCAGTGATATCCCAATCGTCATAATTTGCTGATCTGAAAACGATCCATGCATTGAAACTATGCTGTCAGCCAATTTATTCATGCTCATATACTAACTCCAGTTCTTAAAATATTAAGTGGAGATACTCAATGCTCAAAATTAGTTCCAAAACATCAAGTGATAAATGTTCACTCAGTTTCTCTCTCCACAAATGATGTCAGAGCTGCTAAATTTCTCCAGCAACTTTTTAAAAAAAATTTCAATATCTCTAGCACATTGCTTTTCTTTCTCATACACTCGCACCCTCACTGGCATATACTCCCTCACACACACACTCATACGCATGCTCTCACACCTCGCCTCTCAAGCACACACCCACACACTTGATCAAGGCCATGTGCACACGCACACACATGAACACCACTCCCCCCACCTACACAATTTTGCAATCTCATATTCAAGATCTATGTAAGAGTCAATTTATACAAATGGCTACGTAGCAAAAAGGTGTCTGAGATTTTAAGTTTGCAAGACTTTACGATGGAGTAAACAGGAATCTTATAACGAAGTCCTGCAGTTTTAAAACAGCAAAATTCCTAGAGATTTAAAATAGAAACCATCTGGTAGATTGAAAAATAAAAATCTTTCACCAAATGAGGCGCAAACCTGCCAGATCCGAGAAAGGCCATGCTCCAACTTCTTTTTCACATAACTTCGATTAAAGTTGGCATCATCTGTGGAAATCTCAGTGCGGCCATCTGAATAAATAAAAAGCATTTTTTTTTTTACTAAATTCAATTTTTTTTCATATATTATTTATGTAGATTTTAACTTTGCATCCTTTTCAATGCATATCACTGCTGTCATATGGTCTTTTATTCAACCAACCACAGATTTTCTCAGAACTGGGCTAATTGTTTTTCTTATGTACAGCAGATGCCTGATTCTCACCATATTGTGAAAATATCAAATCATAATATCTTATCAAAGCAACTCAGTAACTAAATGGATAGGCAATAAATGCTATAAGATTAGAGAGTTATAATTCACACGCGTTTCATATTTATCCAATGTCTATCAAGAGATTTTAAAGTCACATTTGGCTCCAAAGGTAAGCAGCCTAATAAGTTATTCCATACTTCAGGCTGAACTTGGTGTGTGATTAAGAAAGATGTTATACTACCAGAAGAGAGCAATTGAAAGGGTATAATTTGAATATAATGCTATCTCAATTGACTGATGTATATTTACAGAAGTATGGGAAATAACAAAGTGGATTATTTGTGCCCCAGCTACCATTAGTGACCCTGGTGGAAATAGAAACAATTTGTCGTGACAGATAAGAGAATACTAGAACACTGGCTCTTGCTCCACCACCATATGTATGTGCATCTCTGCCTTATGGAATGCAGTAGTTGAAACAAAAGGTCACTACCACAATTCTTGCTTCAGTAAATGGAACCTTTCCAACATTATATGCATGGAGAAAGTGAGAACTGCAGATGCTAGAGATCAGAGCTTAAAAATGTGTTGCTGGAAAAGCGCAGCAGGTCAGGCAGCATCAAAGGAGGAGAATCGACGTTTCGGGTATAAGCCCTCCTGAAGAAGGGCTTATGCCCGAAACGTCGATTCTCCTGCTCCTTTGATGCTGCCTGACCTGCTGCGCTTTTCCAGCAACACATTTTTAAACATTACAGACATGCCAAGAACAAATTTAAAAAGCTTTTTGTTAAGTTTCCAATTAAGCATTACTCCTTTTCTAAGTAATGCCTTCACCCTCTGTCCTTCCTCCCTTTTCACCTCAATGCTTTCCGACTCTGTTAGCGTTTCAGTTATTATTCAATCTTCGCTCTATTGGAGACTTGGAAAACTTAAATGCCACATTTTCCTTTTGCAGACACTGACTGAGCTTCTGTGCACTTCTGGCATCTTCTTTCATTTCTGTGTTTCAGCTTGCTTATTCACAAAACTCCACAGAAATACTGTCCCTGGACATAAGCTTCCTTGCCAACATCAGTAACACTGGATATATTTAGTGTTGTGTGAAATAATCTTATAATTCAGAGGTGAGAGCGCTTCCAGCTGAGCTAAACTGACATGTTGTGATTCAGCATGTAATTCAGGTTTCTTCCCATTTGTTTGGGAAAGATGAAGAAGATCTGACTGGCATGGAATACAGTGTGCTCGAAAGCACCTTGCAAATGAAAATATTGAATTGCATCACGGAACAATGGTTCTGAAGATGAATACAGTCAAGACTGGCCTTTGTCAATAAAATTTACAAAGCACTGTACTTGCAATTTAGGGCTACATCTCACATTTGTCTCATTACAATGAAACCTATTCTCTATAAATAAACAAAACAGCTTGTTTTTATATGATGACCTTGATTACCTCAGCATCCCCAAAAATAATTTCTCAAGTAGTTAACTGGCTGTGAAGTGTCATTAATTTTGCAATGTTGAAAACTGCAAACTAATGTGGATTAAAATTGCATCAAGTAGCAATAATATAAACAGGCAGATAACTGCCCAGAATTTCCAGTCGGCAGAGCCGTTTCTGTAGCATCAACTGGCAAGTACATGTCGAGATTATACGGAAATCCTGGAGCTGAAACTGAGGAAACTGACCAGGAAATTAACATTTCTGATGGGCAATTCCCTTGCATTTGGAAGCCACTGAGAAAGTCTCTCAAAGTCAAAAATTTCCAAGGGTTTGGACTCACTTAGGTTTAATAGCTACCCAGACAACATTAAAAGATTAAAAACTTACTTCAATTCCTAGCTAACTATCAAGCTGAACCTTCAACTCACCACTCACTTTCTCAATGCTGGAGAGCCTTGCATTTAACAACCCCTGACCTGACTGCCTCCCCAAATCCAAAACTTACAACTCCCAGGTCTACCCATAGAGTCACAGAGATGTACAGCACAAGAACAGACCCTTTGGTCCAACTCCGTCCACAGATCCTAACCTAATCTAGTCCCATTTGTCAGCACTTGGCCCATATCCCTCTAAACCCTTCCTATTCATATATCCATCCAAATGCCTTTTAAATGCTGTAATTGTACCAGACTCCACCACTTCCTCTGGCAGCTCATTCCCCACAGACACACACACACACACACACACACACACAATCCTCTGCATGAAAAGGTTGCCCCTTAGGGCAGCACAGTGGCTCAGTGGTTAGCACTGCTGCCTCACAGCACGAGAGACACGGGTTCAATTCCAGCCTCGGGCAACTGTCTATGTGAAGTTTGCACGTTCTCCTCGTGTCTGTGTGGGTTTCCTCCAGGTGCTCCAGTTTCCTCCCACAGTCCAAAGATGTGCAGGTTAGGTGAATTGGCCATGGTAAATTGCCCGTAGTGTTAGGTGCATTAGTCATGTAGTGGATGGAATGGGTCTGGGTGGGTTGCTCTTCGGAGGGTCGGTGTGGACTTGTTGGGCCGAAGGATCTGTTTCCACACTGTAGGGAACCTAAAAAAAAATTAGGTTCCTTTTATACCTTTGCCCTCTAGCTTTCGACGACTCCATCTCGGGGAAAAGACCTTGTCTATTTACCCTATCCATGCCTCTCACGGATGTCATAAACCTCTAAGGTCACCCCTCGGCCTCAGACACTCCAGGGAAAACAGTCCCAGTCTATTCAACCTCTCCCTATAGCTGAAACCCTCCAACCCTGGCAACATGCTCATAAATCTTTTCTGAACCCTTTCAAGTTTCATAACATCTTTCCAATAGGAAGGAGACCGGAATTGCACACAATACACCATAAATGGTCTAACCAATGTCCTGTACAGCCGCAACATGATTTCCCAACTCCTATATTCAATGCTCTGACCAATTAAAGAAAGCATACTAAACGCCTTCTTCATTATCCTATCTCTACTTTCAAGGAGCTATGAACTTGCACTCCAAAGTCCCTTTGTTCAGCAACACTACCCAGGATGTTACCATTAAGTGTACAAGTCCTGACCTAATTTGCCTTTCCAAAATGCAGCACCTCACATATATCTAAATGACTCCATCTGCCACTCCTCGGCTCATTGGCCCATCTGATCAAGAACCTGTTGTAGCCTGAGGTAACCTTCTTCGCTGTCAACTACACTACCAATTTTGGTGTCAAATTATTTATCTACATGACAAAGAGCAGTGGACCCAGCACTGATCTTGGTGGCACACCACTGGTCACAGGCCTCCAGTCTGAAAAGCAACCCTCCAGCACCACCCTGATTTTTCCTTAGCACTTTACGTAAATAATAGGACCACATTGGCCAATCTCTAGTCTTCCACCACCTCACCTGTGACTATCGATGATACAAATATCTCAGCAAGGGGCCCAGCAATCACCTCCTCAGCTTCAAAGCTCTAGGGCACACCTGATTAGGTTCCAGGAATTTATCCACTCTGTGCGTTTTAAGCCATCCAGCATTTCCTCCTCTGTAATATGGACATTTTTCAAGATGTGAACTTAAATAAGGAATTAGGAGGATCATGAAAAGTCGTTAGCAAATAGAATTAAGAAGAATCCCAAGGCTTTTTATAAATATATAAAATAAGCAAGAAGGTAGCCAGAGAAAGGGTTGGTCCAATCAAGGACCAATGAAGGAATCAATGTGTGGAACCGGAAGAGGTTGGTGAGGTCCCAAACAAATATTTTGTGCTGGTATTCACCAAAGTGAAAGAATTGGTAGAGAATAACCTCAGGGAAGGGCATGCAAACTTTCTAAGACAAATTGCTATTAAAAATGAAGAGGTGCTGTACACCTTAAAAAGTAGTTAGGAAGATAAGTGCCCAGGTCCTGATGGGATCTATCCCATAATATTGAGGGACGCAAAAGAATAAACTGCTGGAGCTGGGCTCACAGACATCTTTGCATCCTCTTTGGCTGGAGGGGAGGTCCCAAAGGACTGGAGAATAGTCAATGTTGCCCCATTGTTTAAGAAAGGTAACAAGGATAATCCAAGAAATTACAGGTCCTTGAGTTTCATGTCAGTAATTAATGCAAAGATTCTCAGGGACATGATCAATACACATTTAGAAGCAAATTTACTTATTTGCGATAAACAGCATGGTTTTGTGTGTTGGGTGGGGGGGGGGGGGGGGGGTTGGGGGTAACAGCTCACTAACTTGATTGAGTATTTTGAGGAGATGTTTAAGATGATTGAGGAGGGAAAAGCAGTTGATATTGGCTCCAAAGACTTCAGTAAAGCTTTTGCCAAGGTTGCTCACAGCAGACTTGCACAAAATGTGAAGTCACATGGTATCGGGGTGAGCTGGCAAGATGGATACAGAACTGGCTCAGTTGTAGGAAACAGAGCGCTGTGGTGATAGGATGCTTTTCAGAATGGAAGATTGTGACTAGAGGTGTTCCACAGAGATTGGTACTGGGACATCTGTCATTCATGATCTACATAAATGATTTGGAGGAAAACATAGCTGTCTAATTAGTAAGCTTGAGGACAATACAAAAATTAGTGGAGTTGCGGATAGTCAGAGGATATAGATCAGTTGGAGGTACGGGCAGAAAAATAGCAGATGAAGTTTAATCTGGTCAAATGTGAGATGTTGCATTTTGGAAGGTCAAGCACGGATGAAAATTACAGTGAATGACAGAACTCTTATGAGCACTGATGTGCAGACAGATCTGGGTGTGTAAATCCACAGATTACTGAAGGTGGCAGCACAAGTAGAGAAGGTAGTTAAAAAAAAAGTCCAAGACCTGCCTGCACTGAGTACAAAGATAGGCAAGTTATGCTGCAGCTTTATACAACTTTAGTCAGGCCACACTTGGAATATTGCATATAGTTCTGGTCACCACACTACCAGAAGGATGTGGATGCTTTGGATAGGGTACAGAAAAGGTTTACAACGAGGTTGCTGGTATGGGGGATTTTAGCTATGAAGAAAGGTTGGATTGACAGGGATTGTTTTAATTGGAACGTAGGAGTTTGAGGGGCAACCCAAAAGAAGTTTAAAAGATTGTGAATGGCATAGATAGAGTGAAAGTATGAGGCTTATACCCAGGATGGAGGGTTCAATTACTAGGGGGCACATGTTCAAGGTGGAACAGGGCAAGTTTAAAAGAAACGTGCAAGGTAAGTTTTTTTTTACACAAACGGTGGTGGTGTACACTGTCGGAGGTGGTGGTAAAAGCAGATAGAAAATAGCAGCACTCAAGAAACACCTGGATGAACATACGAAGAGGAAGGGAATACAGGGATATGGATCTTTTAAGTGAAAACAGTTTCAGTATGGAAGGCAAAATAAGTTAGAGCAGGCTTGGAGGGTCACAGGGCCTGTTCCTGTTCTGTATTGTTCTAAGTTGCTAGTTATTTCCCACATTCTATTATGTTCCATATTCTTCTCTACAGTAAACACTGATGCAAAATACGCGTTTAATATCTCCCCAATGTCCTGCGGTTGCACACATAGGTGGCCTTGCTGACCTTTAAGGGGTCCTATTCTCTCCCTAATTACCTATTTGTCCTTAATGTATTTATAAAATCCCTTTGGATTCTCCTTAACCCTATTTGCTAAAGCAATCTCATGTTCCCTTTTTGCCCTCCTGATTTCTCTCTTAAATATGCTCCTACTGACTTTGTACTTTTCTAAAGATTCACTCAATCTCTGCTGTCTACATCTGACATATGCTTCCTTCTTTTTCTTAACCAAAACCTCAATTTATCTGGTCATCCAGCATTCCCTACACCTACCAGTCTTGCCCTTCACCTGAACAGGAGCATACTGCATCTGGACTATCATTATCTCACTTTTGAATGCTTCCCATTTTCCAACCGCCCCTTTACCTGCAAACAATTGTTCCAATCAACTTTTGAAAGTTCGTGCCCAATACTATCAAAGTTGGCTTTCCTCCAATTTAGAAGTTTAACTTTTAGATCCGATCTATCCTTTACCATTCACTCTTTTAAAACTAATAGAATTATGGTCACTGGCCCCAAAGTGCTCCCCCACTGATACCTTAGTCACCTGCCCTGCCTTATTTCCCAAGAGTAGGTTATGTTTTGCATCTTCTCTTGTAGGTACCTCCCATACTGAATCAGAAATTTTTCTTGTACACACTTAAACTCCCATCCACCCAAGTTGTTAACACTATTGTAGGCCCAGTCTAGTCTGGAAAGTTAAAAGAAACCTGACGTGTGTCCTTTCTGGCCACCAACTTTCACTAACACTGACCTCACCTCACTGGTCCTGATAAAATACAACTGGTCCAATGACGCCATATCCCATCCGACGTGATCATGCTCGACTATACAACATCTGTCCAAGACCCAACATCTCACCCTATATCACCCCATACTCTTCACCATCCTGATATGACCTATCCTGAGCCCTCACCAATTTAACGACATCCAACTCCCTCACCCATCTGCCACCTTGTCCCCCTTACTTACATTACATACATACTTTTCCTCAGGAGCTGCAAAAGTGGTTTTGGGATCCATAAAAAATATTCCAAAAATACAATGTCAGAAAAATAGAGCATGTCTCGGCAGCACTGCTCTTGCACTGAGCTGATTTTGCCCATTTTCTCTAATAGCTGGCACAGGCTAACCTCAGAAATCTGGCAGGATAAATGACTGACAGATAACTAGGCAATCTTAAAGAGATTGCATTTACTCAGACTCGCTCAAACAGTAATTTGAAAATCTGCACTAATCTGTTTTAGCAATGATGATTGAGGTTGTAATATTAGATAATGGGAGAATTATCCCTGACTATCTTAAAATATCACAACAGGATCTTTTAGATCTGAAAGACAACACTTCAATCTCAACAGCATTCCCTCTGAATTGAAGTGTCAGAATCTATTCACACTTGGCATTGAACTTAGGAAAGCTATCATTAAAATGTTAAGTAGTAAACACCAAATCAATGTAATTTTCAAACATTAATCATCTTGTACTGTTATAAAGGATTAAAGACCATAAAACAACAATCTTAAATGTACAATTGTTAGAAAAATTAATCTTTATGTATGAAAATTAACAAGCGTGCCATCATTTGTTGTAGAGGCTATTTTAGGAATAAGCAAGCGGTCAATATTTATAGGATGAAAGTTACCATGGCAATCTTTTATCATTTTGCCATATGGCTTTTACTAAACAATATAATTGTTCATGGAGGAAAATTAAACAGATTTTGCATTTTTAATGTATTTATCACAAATGCTACACCTCAAGTCATACGCTGAAACATCTGTTTTCCAGATTGTGAAGCTGCTGACTAAAATAGATTAAGAAATTTTGTGCATCCTGACAACTGCATACTCACAATTCTGAGAACTTGGGTGAACATCACCTGCCTCTCTATTCATTTTGTGCTCCAGATTTCTGTGGAGCTAAGAAGCCAAACAAGGGAACGTAGCATTGAGAAAGAAATTTCAATGTTTTCTTTCCTCTGCAGTTTTTCTTGTACTTTTCCAAAACACAATTGGAAATTGCCTTGCTCAGTCAGTTTAACAACTTGAATTTTGGTAACAATATCTCTGAGTGTCAGGAAATCTCTGCTCATAAGATTCCATGGACTTCTTTGTGATATATCACTTCGAATGAAACATTCCTCACAATGTTCTGTTGATGTAACAATTCAAAACTTAAAACAGCTGATCAAAGTGAGCTTGTTTGATCTGTTACCTTATAAACCTATGTATTTGTTGTTTTATTTCCTACCAGCAGCTGGGGCAGACTCTTCACTGTCATGTTCATCATGCCACGACATGGTCCGATAGTAGCTTAGCATGACTTCCCACAGAGCTTTGCAGAGGTCAGACAGGCACGGGATGTAGCTGTCAGGAGTAATATGCTGTTGGAAACATAAGAATTGAGAAACATCTCACAGAATTAGTTGGGTATTATGTAGGCATAAGATTTCAATATGGCATCATATTTAGCTGCCGGGCATATATTTAGTGACAACTGCTTTCCTCCCCACCTTTCTGCTCAAGGTCATTGTTTTTCTTAATATGCCAATCTGCCGCAATAGAATAGGGAGGTTTTTACTCCAGCACTTACAACTGGACTGAAACATAATTCCTCAAGAATTAAGGGCATCATACTCAATATTTCTAATCATGTTACTCCCAGATATTCAGTACTAAGTGACAAATTATAAGCCTCACAACAAAGCTCTGCCCATAGCCCCAGATAGGATCAAATGCAACCAGGACATCTGGTGCTTATGTGTTACAATACTGACAAGCTGCAAGACCACATAAACTCAACTGGATAGAGAAGGATTTTTTAATAACTTCCAGTCTAAGACCGAATGAGGTACAGGAAATTAAAATAGTAGTGACATGCTTGGTTTGGAATTGAAGGAAGAAATAACTTGAGTGCAGAAAAGTTAAGGCAATATGAACAGATAAAGTGTGCTTCATAGGAATATTAGAAAAACAAAACAGACAGCAAACGAGAGAGTAAGGTAGGTGACCTAAAGCAAAGATCTAAGCTTTTTGGATACCTTAAAAGGAAGAGTGAGATGAAGGGACAAAGCTTTAAAAAGTTAATTTTATCATTTAGGATCTGGATTCACCTATTCCAATGCAAAAGGGAATGCACTCAAGACCATAGTTGACAGGAGCATAGATTTTGTAAGACTGTAAGAAGTTACCAAGATAAAGGAAGCAGGGCCAATGAAAGAATGTCTGCATAAGGATGGGGATTTTGAATATTGAGGTTTCAGTGTACTAGGAGCAAGGTAATACAATTAAAGACCCAAATAATGGTTGAGTGGTATTTTATGTGTGTGTGTTCAAACATAAGCCACAGTATTCCATATGTGCTCAAGTTTATTGAGGATGGAAGTTCATCCAAACGAACACTGGAATGGTCAAGTCTGGAAACAACCTGCGTGGATGGGTTGGGGAGACTGAGGGGCCGGGGTGCTGGAGAGCAGTCAGCGGCAGCTAACTGATGCAATGGTGGATGCTCCAGCTGGAGCACCTCTGCTCGCCAGTTCCTTTTCCTTTTTTATTTCTTTTTTCCCTCTTTGCTGCTTCTTAAACTATCCCACCTGGAGGGAACGGGGAATGGAGCAGAGCGAGCATTTGTCGAATCCCGAAAGTCTGCCACAGTCAGAGCCTGCAGAGAAAACAGAGCGAGTGGGGGCCAATTCCTGGAAGTGTGTTGTGGTTGGAGATCGCAGAGAAAGCGTGGGCCGAGTCCCAAAAGCAAGCTGCGGCCGGATCCCTCAGAGAGAACAGAGCGAGTATGGGCCGAGTCCTACAAACGAGTTGCAGCCAGAGCCCACAGAGAAAATAGAGTGAGCACAGGCCAGCCGGGTGGACTAGCTCTGGAAGCGAGTTCAGGACAGAGGCCAGCACACAGAGGCAGTGAGGTTTCGTGTTCTGAAGCACATTGGGCACAGACTCAAGGGAAAAGGACTATAACTTGAGTACTTTAAAAGATACTTTTTATCATCATTCTGGATTTGTTAAACTCTATTTCTACGCTAATCTTTAATGCAGTAACAACACAAAGTATCTGTACCTAAGATGGCACCAAGAGACGACATTATACACCTTTCACTGCACTCACTCAAGTGCACGTGGCAATAAAGGCGATTCTATTCTATTCTGTGATGAAGTGGGATACAGGTTGAAAGTTCAACTCAGCTTGGTAACAGATAGCAAATAGGGAAAGGAATGAAATCAGTGGCAAGTGAATATCTCACAAAGGATCACTGGACTTGAAACATTAACTTGTTTTTTTCTCTCCACAGGTGTTACCAGAACTCGCTGCATTTTTCAGGACTTTGTCTCTTATAGAAGGCACACATTGCAGAGGGAGTGAAGACAATGTCTTCGGTCTTCCCTAGATTAACTGCAGGAAATTGTGACTTATCCAAGCCTGGAATTTGGATGAGCAGTCAACAATGCTGAGGCAGTGGAGGGGGTGAGATTGTCAGAAGAGAGATACCCCTGAGGTTATTATCTACTGTCTAATATCTTGTTAAGTGAAGGCATTATGTAGGGATCATAATTGAATGCTAACTGCTGAACACGACTATGATGCTTCATATGAATCTCTCACATTTCTAGGGAAAACAAATTAATCTTTACTGAGACAGTAAAGTGCATTAACAGTTTTTGCAGTGAAAACAAATTCTCTTGCCATTATGTCAGGAGACAGAGTGACAGAGGTGGTTTGCTTTTCAGATTAAAGGTCTGTGCCCAGCGGTGTTCCACAGAAATCAGTTCTGGGTCCTCTTGTGTCTGTCATTTATCTAGGCCAAGTTTTCTCCTTCTCTAATAGGTACACCCACATACTTAATCAGAAAATGTTCTTGTACACACTTTTTAAATTCCTACCCAACTTCCAACTTTCTCTCCTCACAGCCTTGTTCTTTTCTCTTCCTATGTTGTTTGTTCCGAAGAGTCCAGGTATCTCCTGCTGGTCCCTCTCCCCTTTGAGAATATTCTGCATCTTCTCCAAGATATCCTTGATCCTGACACCAGGGAGATAACACATCATTCTGATGTCTTGCTGTCAGCGCCTCTGACTAGAGAGTCCCCTATCACAATCGATCACTTGGAACCTGACGCATCACTCCTTACATTAGAGCCAATCTCGGTACCAGAATACTGGTTGTCAGCGCTATATTCTCCTGAGAATCCATCACCCCCTATATTTTCCAAAACAGCATACTCATTTGAGATGGGGATAGCCACAGGAGACTCCTGCACTACCTGCCAACCATTCCTACCTTTCATCAAGGTAACCCATCTACCCGACTGTATCTATAGTTTTCTACTTCCTAAAATTGCCATCCATCACACTGCGCAACCCCTGTAAATTCCTTATTGCCTCTAACTGCTGCACCAATCGATCCATGTGATCCAACAGGATTCACAACCAAACACACTTCCTGTAGATGTAATCATTAAGAATATGGAAATTCTCCTTAATATCCCACATCCAACAGGAAGAGCACCTCACTCTACTAAAGGCCACCTTTGCACCTTAATTGATAAACCCAGAAAACAGTACATTCTTATTGCCCTGAAAGTGCTGCCCCAGGATAACTTAGTACCTACATTTTATATTTTTAGTTTAATAAAGAGACAGACCTCAATAAAACACAATCAAAAAATTCAACTCTACTCACTATTGTAGATTTACAAAAAAAGTTACACTGAAACAAAAAAAAATCACTTTGTTGTTCCAGTGCTGTGATCTCCCCACACAGTTTTCCCCACCTCCAATATTATACCTGCTTTCTCTCTCTTCCTCCTTTTTTAAAGTGCCATTGTTTTGATCTCTTTTTGTCCAAAGTGCCAATATAATGCTACAGCTTGTAAAACAGTAACTATTGCACCAAGAATGAGCAAATGACAATAAGTTTAAAAAAAGAGCAGCTTTATGGCCACCATTAATTCCCATACTCCATCTTGGATCAGGCAAAGCTATGGATGTTTTTGTCCAGCCAGCATTTTCCTTCACTGTCAAGGCAGAGTTTGGGGAGGTCTCTTGTAGTGCAAAGGTAGTAACCCTATCCCTGGACCAATAGGTCCGGGTTCAAATCCCACCTGCTTCAGAGGTATGTAATAACAGCTCTGAACAGGTTGATTAGAAAAATAATTTTGAAAAAAAACCATTAATTGGATGACCTTTTTAAATTTATCATCAATCTCAGACCTAATTAGCACTTGTCCAACACGGAGAACAAACTTATCTCTATTCAATAGTGCTGAGATTCTAAGGGACTCCACAACTTGATTCTCATCAAGCAATCCACATGGAAAATAGCTTAGCAAATGCTTCTTTTTTAGAATAAGACTGAATATTCATGTTATTTGGATTAGTTGAGAATTATTTAAATCTACAATAAAGATCCACATAAATTGCATAATTAGAATAAATAAGTCCATTTTGTAAAGAGAAATGAACTCTCATGATATGTAAATTCTGGCAAGACCAGTATGGTGAAGAAGTACCTTCTTTGTCTACTGCAGTTCATGTACTGAAGGCATACCCACAATGCTGCTGGAAAAAAATTCCGGCATTTTGACGGAGTCTTATTAGTGTATGACTTAGAAGTTGTGGTACTCCAGTAAGTCTTTGGCCTTGAAAATGGTCAAGATATCCTTTCCAGATACTAACTGTGACAAACTGGCCATTTTGTGCTAAGTATTTAAAAGGCTTCATCCTTTGATTAGGTTACACAAGATGAAGTAACCCACAGTCTCAGGTTGTAATTCAAAATATCGTTGGTGCAATTTAAGCTTAGCATTGACAAAGACCAAAGTTCACTCCTGTCAAATAATCAAGCCTTGCCTTACTGACAAGAGTGATTCAAAATGTATAAGTGACTTGGCATAAGAACATGATTGTCATGCATTTCTAGTTATGTCAGTGGAACTGGTTTTCAGAACAATTTGTAAAAAACATGTAAACTCCACAAAAACCCAAGTTGGACAAACAAAACATGTGCTTAAAATGCTGAGAGCTTTTGCACCAGTCACACCAGTTTCAGGTGAACCTTGTTGAAAAACTGTGCTTAAGAAAATGATATCACTTGGTCATTGGTCTTCAATAATGGATTGAATTGACTGACTGAAGGTGCAATAACTTGCAGCTTCAGATATTGTCACGTCAAGAGACCACATCTCCAGTTATCTCAAACTTCTACAATGTGCACAGTCCTCAAAATGCAATGTCTGATGCTGCATTTCAATACCCTCTGGGCAATGAGGGATGGGCAGGAAGTGCTGACCTAGCCAGTGATGCTCACGTGCCAATAATGAATATTTAAAAAATACAGAGGTCCTCCCGCGCTCTTCAACACCTGACTTGGTTTCTACTGAATCAACCCACATGCTAAAAGGTTACAGCCTTTTTTTTTCAAAAGAACATATTGCTTTGGAAACCAAACTGCATACTTGTCAACTAATTTTGGTCTTTGTAGAAATTCCAGTACCCTCCAAACATCCAGTAATCACTCAGCTGAGGTTTCAAGGAAACCCTGTATAATGGACAATAATCCAAAACCTTACTGGAGAAAGGTATTCACAGAGAAGGGAAACAGTAACATTAAGTATGAGGGTTAACATTTAACATTGCTGGCATTCTTAAAAAATATCTGCAGCATTTAAGTATTGCTCAATATCGCTTCTGAATTTGAAGCTACATTGGGAAAGGGAATAAGCTCCTTCTTTTGGGGCACTCATCAACAATGTAAATTAATTTCTTTCAAGCCTGTCACAAGTACTGCTATTTTTCCTTTCCTTGAATTTTCCTTTTTCAGACCACCCATCCTGGCCTCTCAAACTAAGATCACCTGTTTTGCATTTGGAACTATGCCTCTGAGGAAGCAGTAGATGCTGAATTCCAACTTCTCCCATAGCGAAAGTTTCCTTAACACAAAACATTATCCTATTCTGGGTTGTAAGCCACCTTGTGGAAAATGCTTTGAGTGATACCCTTTCAAAGATTGGCAGTTTGTAGTCATGGCTGTAAATCAACTGAATTCAAGTGCTTAAATTATCAAACACAGAATCAGTTAATGTTTTTATTACAATATGTTGTAGATGAACAACTTCACTTCTATATTTAATTATTAAAATGTACATTTAGAATAATTTACAAATGCGTTTTTTGTAAGGAAGCCAACTAAATTGTGCATATCAATCCTATCTTAAACTAACTCTTATTCTAGTGTTCTTTCACCCAACGCCAATTTCCAACACATTGAAGGATTCAAATCCACATAAGCAATGTAGCAATTCAGCCAACTTAGTAACTTACACAACACAATAATTCTTCAAATTCCACTAATATATTTATGAAGAGGTTGGCTTAGCTGTTCTACTAAGAATATTAAAGTATGTATTACTACATCTATTTCTAGATCATCCTAGATAATAGATAGATAATGCATCACTATGAAATGGAAAACACGTTCTCCATATTGAACAGTTCACAGTTGATATTGATGTCAATATCTTGTCCAACTATGTTTTGAACATGAATAGAATACCTATTTTATAGTGTGGAAAACTCAATACACATTAATCATTGAACCATACATGCAATTAGCATGTTAGTCAACTAGTGGAAAAGATGTGGTGACCATACCTAAGAAAACGGCATGTTAACAGTTTATTCTTTCCTCAGGTTAACCTTAGAAATTATATGTTAGTGATATACTTTTCTTCAATGTTATTGAGTGAAATGAAACAATAAATTTGAAGGAATAAATTGGATGAGCATAATTTGTGCAATTTGTTCAGTAATATAAAAACGCAAATCAAAAGGGCAAGTCCAAACATATCCCATTTTACAATGTAAACTTTGAGCCCAAAAAGCAAGCATCTCTTATGCTCCTAGCAAAGGGATTAAAGTTGAGTGACTAATGCTGCCGGTGACGCTTTCATCCCATGCACAGTCAAAATAACTCCTACACCAAATTTAATACTCTTTTTCTCTCCTTCCTTCCAAGTCAAAAATGTTTCTCATCCTTCTGTTTCAACGAAACTTTCTAACCACAATGTTTTCACCCCTAGTTTGTCCTTTCTTCATGAGCAATGCCACAGGGTGTCAAATTCATATAATTTATTCAGTAAAATTCAGTAAGTTTATTTAGACCTGAACTCAATGCCAAAACAGACAGACACTCTTGTTCATACAATCAAAATATCGTAACTACAATTTGTGCTAGTCAGACAAATTATTTGTATCGTTAGATTTAAGTGTAATAGAATTAAGCCCTTATAAGCCTTAATATAAATATGGTATGATGCCAAAAAACATGCTGTGAACCTGAAACATGATGAAAAAGGATTTTAAAGCAAACTCTTCAAACTGTTATTATTAACCCGGGTATGCATTGTTATTGGCAACTATTAGTAGCGGCATAATCAGACAGCACACAAAGTAACACACATATTTTAATCACCTGCCATTTAAAACCAGCTCTTTGCCAATACCAACTATCACCTACTTGACATTTCTTGGGAATGAATGAAAAATGAACACAACAGCATAACTGAATGTCTCTGGCATTTTTAGCATTGGCACTGAATGTAGACTTGAATGGGAAAGAGAACAATTGGTCCACATTTCAAACCTTCCTCAATTTATTTTCAAATGTACAATATTTTAATTGGGAATATTTTTATTGAAAGGTCAGTTCAATGAGTATATGAACTTAAGAAAAAATTGTGATTATTCTGAAGATGTGCTTATGCTGAGAAACTGACATGATCTAACTTAGCTGCTTAGCTACTCTATGTGATAGCCTACAACCTGATAAAATATGCATTTGAAACACTGCAAAACTTAATTTTATAAGGCCCAAAAGAAGGTCATGCAATTCACCCCCTCAGCACCAGAAAATAATTATCCAGCCTAATCTTATTTAAACCATAGCATTGGACATTACAATACTTCAAGTCCATATTTCAATAATATTTAAAAGACCACATGAAGTAGGTGCAGAAGTACGCTATTTGGCCTGTTGAGTCTGCTCTACCATTCTGAAATCAAGACTGATCTCAAAGTCCTCATTCCACTGTCCAACCTTTACTCCATAACCCTAGATTCCCTTACTGAATACAAATCTGTCTAGCTCAACCCTGAATATACCAAACAACTCAATCCACCAGCATTCTACAGTAAAGAATTTCACAAATTGTCTACTGTCAGGGAAAAACCCTAATCGCTCTCCTAACTGGGTGACCCCTTACTCTGAGATTATGCTCTCCAGTCCTCGATTCCCCACAAAATGTAATAACCTCTATGAAACTACCTGTCCACCCCTTAGAATCCTATATATTTCAATAGTCTTCTCTCATGCTGTGAAATGCCAATGAGTTCAAGAACAACCTAATCAATCTCTCCTCATAAGAAATTCCCTCCATACCTGACAAAGTCACGTCAACCTTCTCTGGAGCACCTCCAATGCGAGTATATTTTTCGCTTGAGAAGGGAAACAAAAGTGTATTGTATTCCACATGTGGTTTGGCTAGTGCCACGTATAGTTTTAACAAGACCTCCCTATTTTAGACTTCATTAAATCAAGGCCAACAGTGGATTTGCCTTCCCTATTACTCACTGAACTTGCAAATCCCTCACTGATATAACTTTCTGCAGTCTTTCTCGATTTAAATAATATTCAGTTCTTTTATTCTTGTTGCCAAAATGCATACCTCATAATTCCCACATTATATTCCGTTTGCCAGGCTTCACCCACTCACTTAACCTGTCTAAAGCTCTCTATACACTGTTCCTAACTATTTTTGTATCAACCACAGACTTAGCAATCTCATATTCATTTTCCTCATCCAAGTCATGAATATCAATTGCAAATTACTCTGTTCCAACACTTATCCCTGTGACACTCTACCAGTTACTTGTCGTCATTCTGGAACTGCCCTTTTCTGCCAATTCTGTCTTGTATTCATTCCCCAAACCTCTACCTACGCTAGTACACAAGTCCCAGCACCACGAGTTCTTAGCTAATGATGTGGCATGTAATTGAATGCCTTTTGGAAATCCAAGCATATTACATCCACTGGTTCTGCTTCACCAATCCTGCTTGTTATCATCTCAAAGAATGGGAATACATTTGTAGGCCTAAATTCCCCTTCGTTATGCCATGTTGACTCTGCTTGATAATATTCAATCCTTCTAAATGCTCTATTGCATCTTAAACAATAGAACCTAAAGTCACCTGAAAAACAAATGTTAAGCTCATTGGCTAATAGTTTTTTTTTGTCTCTCTGCTTTTCTCCAAATTAAGAGTGTTATATCAGCAGTTTTCAAATCCTCTGGGACTTTTCCAAGAAAATAAAGGATTCTTGGAAGATTAGTGCATCTATCTCTGTATCTACTTGCTTTAACATCCTTGAATCCAACTCATCAAGTGCAGGAAATGTTAGGATCGTTAGCCCCATTAGTTTCCTTCATAATAGCGATCACTGGGGAGGAAAAAAAACTGTTTTAGCCATCTATAGCCCCTTAAATTATTTAGTATTTTTGCAACATTATTGAAGTTCTGTACTGTTAACTACTGATCTAACTCACCTGTCAGTTCATGATTCAGCCTTATTATTTCTCAAGCCTCATTCTCTAAGGAGCCAATGTTCACTTTGGCCCTATTATTCCTTTTCATATAGTTAAAGCAAGTTTTACTGTCTGGTTTTATATTACTTGCTAGCTTCTCCCCTAAGGTTATTTTCTCCCTCTTTTCTTAATCTTATGTTGTATTTCAAAACTCTGCTAATCTTCTGGTTTACTACTAATCCCTGTCACTTCACATGGTTTTCCTTTCAACCTGATACTATCTTTAACTTCCTTGGTTAACCATGGTTGTGCTATCCCCTTTATGGATGCCTCACTGGGATATATCTTTGTCAACAGGGAAGAACTATTTTCCAAGAAAGCCATTATCCCTCAACCCTCATTGTTGCTAAACCCTTTCACAGTCTACTTCAGCCAACTCTGCCTTCATTCCTTTGTCATTACCCTGAAATCAATGGAGCACAGTTGACTCTGACCCAGGTGTCTCAAAATCAAACTGAATGTTAAATTATATCTTATTATGATCAATGACTCTTAGAGGATCTTTTACTCTGAGATCATCTATTAATCTTGTCTCAATATGCATTACAAGATCCAAAACAGTGCGACTTCTGGTTGGACCACAACATATTTCTCTCAGAAACAGTCCCGACAAAGCTCTATGAATTCTCCTCATGGTCACCTTTGGCAATTTGATTTTCCCAAGCTACATGATGATTAAAGTTAACGATTGTTAACATAGTGCCCTTTGTACATACCCTCATTATCTCAGGATTTATTCTGTCTGACAAAACAGCTATTAGGGGACCTGTAAACTACTTCAACGACTACATTTTTCCTTTTGTTATTTCTAACCTCCACCCATATGGATTCTACATCAGCCGATTTGGACTAAGAAAGCTCCTTCATCACTTTTCCCTTCCTGCCCATCTTTTTGGAAAGGCACTTTTTTAAAATTCATTTTTGGGATGTAAGCATTGGCTGGGCAGGTATTTATTTGTCTGTAGTTGCTCTTGAGAAGGTGGCGGTGAGCTGTTTTTGTGAACCACTGCAGTTCCATACAAGATCAGGAGACACATAATTCCACTAGGCTGGGAGGGAGCTCCAGGATTTGGACCCAGGAACATTGAAGTAGTGGCAATATATTTCCTAGTCAGACTGGAACCTGACTTGGAGAAGTTGGGTGAATTGCTGTTTACATGGTAAAATTAAGCAGGTTGCTTTGTCCTGGATGGTCTTGGGTGTTGGAGTTACACTCACCCTGGCAAGTGGGGAGTTTTCCAACTCACCCCTGGGTTGTGCTTTGTTGATTAAGGACAAGTTTTGGAGAGAGTCAGGAGGTGAGTTACTGCAGTATTCCTGGCCTCTAACATGCTCTTTTAGCCACAACGTACATAGCAAGTCCAGTTTAATTTTTGATTAATTGTAACCCCAGGATGTTGATGTAGCAGGGGGTAATTCAGTGATGGCAATGCCATAGAATAGCAAGGGACGATGGTCAGATACTGTTCTCTTTAATATGGTCATTGCCTGGCACTTGCCATTTATCAGTGCAAACTTGTATACTGTCCAGGGCTTGCTGTATTTGGTCACGGGTGCTTCAATTTCTTTTTCAATTGATACCACTTCATGGCTGACCTTGCTGCTAAAAGAAATTAGTTCTCCCTGACTGGGCCTTTCAATTTTATGCAATCTCCCTTAGCCACGCTATTTCCAATGAAAACAAACCTAACCTATCCAATCTCTCCTGATAGCTGGATTCTCCATTCCTGGCAATATCCTTGTAAATCTTCTCTCTAGACTCTATACTGCAATCACATCCTTCCTGTAGTGGAGTGGAGGAAAATTAGTATTACTTAATTCAATTTATCATCAACTTTCCTCCAAACTTGATTATGTATATTCATTACAGCAATTTTATCATGGCAAGTTGCTCTGTAACGATATTAAGAGATGAAATTATCAAAAAGCTATTAAAAATAATAATGAAATTTGTATTGGTCTAAATATCATTGATTTAAAGATACAATAAACATTAATTTTGCTGTACTAAGACTTGAAGTCACCTTCAAAAGTAGCATTAATAACTAAATATAAACAGAGAATTTGCTCTCCAAGCAAAGTCACATTACATAACAATAAAATTCATACCGTGCAAAGATCTTTATATTGCAGCTTCTGAAACTTGGTGTCAGAATTTCCTGCACACAATTCCACGTATCCAAGTACAACCTGGAAGACTGTGTTATGGATAGCCTGAGTGAAATGCATGTGTAGCTGGTCCATTGCAGTCTGCAGAACATTTTTAAAAAATGATTTTAAAATGCATATTATAATACCAATCAATAAACTGCTTCATCAGGAATCCACAATTTAGGAAGTTTTTAAAACTCTTTTCATCTCATTGAGAAAACTTTCCTTCAAGCACACAAATAGTGAACTGGGAGTTTTTGCATGAATTCTAAAGTAGTAGTTGAATCAATATTCTTTTCAATTAATATTTTAAATAAAGTCACTCACAACCATCCCAATAAAAAAAAACTAACTAAAGCAATACATTTCTCAATTTATAGAACCATATATCCTGGGTTGCTCTCATATGCTTGCTATCAGAGTGCTGCAGCTGTATTCTGAACAAATAACTTGTCTATCTTATTACTTATAGCAAACCTGGGATGGGGAGGGTCATAGGCTCATTGGCTGGATGGTTCGTTTGCAATGGAGAATGATGCCAACAGTGAGGATTCAATTTTTTTTACTGGCTAAGGTTACCATGAAAAACTCTCCTTCTCAACCTCTGTCACCAGAGGCAGGGTGACCCTCAGGTTAAACCACCAGCAGTCATCTCTCTCCCTAATGAAAGTGCAGCCCTATGGTCCCGTCAAACTATGGTGACTTTACTTTTAGTGCATTTGTCACTGTGGATTAGGATCCTTTGCACTTGTCATTATATAATATGACTTTGGAGTGTTCAAAGTATGAATGAGTGTTATTGAGGCTTGTCACACTCAGCTCATCACAACTACCGTGCAACCAAATGACAATGCTAAAACCTTTGAACATTTAGCTTCATATTTTATCACAAATGGAAGATGAAGAAACGCTGGAGAAATGTCTTGTGGTGACCTGTAAAGGCATCACCATCAGTTTCTCAGTCCTGATGGAATTCATGCTAGGTTATTGGAGTACAAGGTTACTCTAATGACTGCAAAGCTTCAAAAAGAATTAATTCACTTGCATTCACCGAAGTTAAAAGCGAGCATAAAATCAGCCACTGTGCAAAATCAGACATAAATCAGTATTAATTGACAGTTTTGTAAATAAGGTCAAAAAGGAGATTGATGAGAGGAATGGTAATGGTCATTGCTCTTTGTTAGTGCTTAGGTTGCATTTTAGAAAAAGTGCAAGGTCTTGAGGTAGTCTACATATCTTGCCTGAGAGCAGAATATTTGATTTCCAGGAAGCATCCCTCATGCTTGCATCCAGTCAAACTGCTTTTCTCCTTTCTTAAGGAAGCATCATTCTTGTTTAAATAGCAATCTATGTTATCCATTATTTTAAATAGTAAATTGTAATTTACTGGGGGGGGGGGGGAAAAGAGAACAGATTGGAAGATTGGAGGAATTTACTTGCCTTTCACACTGCTGGCTTTACCATCTTCTTCTAACCTTTCTTTCCTGTCATCCTGCTGGGTGTAACTACTCTCACCCGGTTCCATTCAGATCTGTTAAACAGCCAGAGAAGCACTGCAACATATTCTTTTGCAGCGACACTGCCTCCGGTATTACACAATCAAAGTCAAACAGCACAAACAGACCTTTCGGTCCAACCCATCCATGCTGACCAAGTAGCCCAAATGAAACTAGCTCTCTGCAGTTGACATCTTCCCCTCAAAACTTCGCCTATTCATATAGCTATCCAAATGTCTATTAAATGTTCTAACTGTACCTGCATCTACCTCTTCTCCTAGCAGTTCATTCTACATATGAACCACCATGTGTGTGAAACGTTTGCTCCTCAGGTCCCTTTTATGCCCCTGATTTTCAAACTCTCCCAACGTATGGAAAAGACCTTTGCTATTCACCTTATCTATGCCCCTCATGATTTTATAAACCTCTATAAGGTCACCCCTCAACCTCCGATGCACCGGTGAGAAAAGTCCCAGTCTCTCCTTAAAACTCAAACCCTCCAGTCCTGGCAACAGCCTGATAAATCTTTTCTGAACCCTCTCCAATGCAATAATACCCTTTCTTTAGCAGGATGACCAGAACTGTATACAGTACTGCAAAAATGTCCTTACCAACATCCTGTACATCTGCAATATGACATCCCAACTCCTATACTCAATGGTTTGAACAATAGGCAAATATCTAAATGCCTTCTTAACCACTCAATCTACAAACAACTCTACTTTCAAACAACTATGCACATGAATCCCCAAGTCTCTCTGCTCTACAACACTAACTTGGGCTTTACTGTTAACTGTAGATGCCCTTGTTTGTTTTACCAAAATGCAATGTCTCACATTTATCCAAATTAAACTCCATCTACCACTTCTCTGCCCACTGGCCCAATTGATCAAAAATCCTTTGTAAGTTTAGATAACCATCTTCACTATTGACTATACAAGTAAATTTCGGTATTGTCCACAAACTTACTAACCATGCCTAAATTCTCATCCAAATCATTTATAAGAATGAAAACAAAAGTGGGCCCAGCACCGATCTCTGTGGAACACCACTGGTCATAGGCCTCCAGTCTGAAAAAACACCGTTCACCACCACCCTATGTCTCCTACTGTCTAGCCAATTTTGTATCGAATTGGCAAGGTCACCATGAATCCCGCGTCATCTAATTTTACTAATTAGTTTACCATGCGGAAACTTATCCAAGGCTTTACTGAAGTTTATGTAGACAATGTCTACATGCTCTGCCCTCCATCTTTTTGGTCACGGCCTCAAAAAACTCAATCAAAATGCGAGGCACAATTTCCCACACACAAAGCCATGTTAACTATCCCTGATTAGTCCTTGCCTCTCCAAATGTACGTAAATCCTAGCTCTCAGAATCCCCTTGAACAACTGCTCACCACTGATGTCCAACTCACCGGTTTATAGTTCCTAGGTTTCTCCTTACTGCCTTTCTTTAATAAAGGGAAAACATTAGCCACCCTCCAGTCCTCCAGCACCTCACTCATGGGCCTAGATGATACAAATATTTCTGCAAGGGGCCCTGCAATTTCTTCCTTAATTTGCCCCAAAATCCTGAGATACACTTGATCAGATCCTGTAGATTTATCCACTTTTACGTTTTTTTTTTAAGAGGTACCACCTCTCCCGTAATGTGGACTGTTTTCAAGACATCAATATTTATTTCCCACAGTTCCCTAGCCTGCATTTTCTTCTCCACAGTAAAAAGTGATTCAAACTATTCATTTAGTATCTCTCCCATCTCCTGTGTTCCATACATAGCAGACCATGTTGATCTTTAAGGTCCCTGTTTTCCTTGCTCTTAATATACTTGTAGAATCTCTTTGGATTATCCTAAACCTTATCTGTCAAGGTTCACGTCCCCATTTTGACCCCCTGATTTCCCCTGTAAGAATGCCCCTGCAGCCCTATCCTCTTCAAGAGATTCATTTGATGCCAGTTAACTATATCTAATATGCGACTCCACCTTATTCTCAACCAGAGCCTCAATATCTTTATTTATCCATTGTTCCCTCCTCTTACCAGCCTTATCCTTCACTCTACCAGGAACATACTATCTTTAAACTCTCATTATCTCACTTTTGAAAGCCTCCCAACTTGCTAGTTGTCTGTTTACCTGTGAACAGTCTATTTCAATCAAATTTTGAAAGTTCCTGTCTTATAATGTCAAAATCTGCCTTACTCCAATTAAGAACTTTAATCTTTATGCAAGGCCTATCCTTTTCTATAACTACTTTAAAACTAACAGAATTATGATCACTGGTCCCAAAGTGCTCCACCACTAAGACTTTGGTCAGTTGTCCTGCCTTATTTCCCAAGAGAAGGCCAGGTTTTGCTCCTTTTCCAGTAGGTACAGGTACATATTGATCAAGAAAATTTCCTTAAAAACATGAACAAATTCCTCACCATCCCAGCCCTTAATACTATGGCTGTCCCAGTTTATGTTTGGAAAGTTAAAATTCCCTACAAATTACAACCCTATTATTCTTACATACATCTGAGATCTCTCTACATATTTGGTCCTCAATTTTCCACTGACTATTGGGGAGCCTATAGTTCAATCCAATCAAGGTGATCATGCCCTTATTTCGGCTTTCCACCCATATAGCCTTATTGGATGATCTCTCCGATGTATCCTAAACACTGCAGCAATATTTTCTTCAATCAAATCGTCACTCCCCCTCTTCTCTTGCCTCCCTTTGTATCCTTCTTATAGCTTCTAAACCTCAAAACATTGAACTGCTAGTCATGTCCCTCCCTCAGCCATGTTTCTCTAAGCGCTATGATATCCCAGTCCCATGTTCCCATTCATGCCCTGAGTTCATCTGCCTTACTTGTAGGACTCATTGCATTGAAATAAATGTAGTTTAATTCTTCACGGTTGCTCTGGCCTGCCTTTTGTAACTAACTTGCTCTTTTTAAATTCAGAACCATCCTCATCTGTCTATTTTCACTACTACTTAGGATGCCCACCCAGACTCCCTCCACATGCTCCCCCAACACCCCTCTCCATCCCCACCCCTGTAATCCCAAAATCCCCCCACCCCCTCTCCCCTTCCAGCGCTCAGCACCCCCTCACCTCTCCATCCATAACTCCACCTCCCCTTCACACAACCCCCTACCCCAATTTCCCCCCCCCCCCCCCACCCAATTCTGGCCTTCCATACTAAAACCGTCTTCACTTCCTATTCATGCATTCATTTAGGTAAATGTTGCTATTGTGTCTGCTTGAAATACAGGATATCACAGTCACCTTTGTTTTTGATATCTAGGCCCTTACTGACTTTCTCCATTGTGAGTACAGATGAAAAGTACACACTTAAAACATCAGCTTAATTTTACTATTCCACACAAAAATGTGTCCTTTGGCCATACATTTTTCCCGGTTATTCTTTTTACTGAAAACACACAGATAAAACACCTTTGGATTGTCTTTAATACCACCTACCAGTGTTTTTTCATGTGTCACATCTTTGCTCTCCTAATTTATTTTTTAAGCGATTCCCTGCAATTTCTATACACAAGGGCAATTGCTATTTTGGTATCTACCATAAGCTTCCTTTGGTTTCTTATCCAATCCTGCTCATTCTTTGATATCCAGGATTTCCCATCCTTGCTGGTCCTATTCATCACCTATAGGGGAACATGTTAGCCCTGCTCTCACGATGATCCTTTTGAACTACTCCCAATACTCTAATATGGATTTTCCTGAAGTAGTTGTTTCCAATTCACTTTAGCCTGATCCTGTCTTCTCTTATTAAAATTGGCGTTCCCCCAATTCAGAGCCTGTATTTTCAATCCTTTGCCCTTCTCCATATTTACTTGAAATATCACTGAATTATGGTTACTATCACAGAAATGTTCTCCCACCGACACATCTATTACTTGCCCAGCTTCATTCCTGACATTTGCATCCAACACCATCCATTCTCTTGTAAGACCTTTCTACAAGCCGATTTACAAAGCTGACCTGGACACATTTTAAGAATTCCGCCCTCTCTAAGCTTTTCACACGTTAGCTATCTCAGTTGATATTTCCGATTATTATTTGTTATTTTTATATTTCTAAGATTTGATGATACATCTGTCTTTTTATCTCTCCCTGACTGTTTAGAGGTGGATAGTACATCCTCTGCAAATTGACTGTCCCTTTTTGCTTTAAGTTCCACCCAAATGGCATCGTTTGAGGAATGCAAGATATCTTCAATACTTAATGTTGCAATTGACTCCTCGTTAAACATTGCAATACCACCTCCGCTTTTACAGCGTGGTGCCTAAAGATTGTAGACCCCGGAATATTGAGATACCAGTCCATTTCCCTCTGTCAACCATGTCTCTATGATATCACATCCCAAATGCATGAATCATCACCCTCAACTAATCTTCCATACTTACAAGAGTTACTGCATTAAAATAAATACCATCCAGCACTGCCCTGCTCCCATGTACTTTAACGTGGCCACATTAACACTTACTTCTCAACTGCTTTGGTTCTTCTATACATATCTGTGCATTACCCCCTACTGTAATTCCACACTGCACCTAATCCCCTGCCAAATTAATTTAATATCCACCACATAAGGATGTTGGTCCTATTCCAGTTCAGGTTCAACACATCGGACTTGTATAGGTCCCACCTTCCCCTGAAATGGACCCAGTGATCTGAAGCCCTCCCTCCTGATTCAAACTCTTCAAACATGCAATTATTCTGTTCACCTATTCCTATACTCACCAGCATTTTGGTACCAGGAGTAATCCAGAGCTTACAACCTTGAGGTCCTACATTTTAATCTGCTACCTAGCTCCCTAAAATCTTGGCTGCAGGATCTCATCACTCCTTCTACTCATGTCATCGACCCCACTGTGAACCACATCCTCTGATTGCTTGCGCTCTCCCCCTCCCCAGAATGCCCTGCAGCCAGTGATACATCCTAAAGTCATATCTGCAGGGGCAGGAAGAATCCTGGCTGCTTGTCCCAGACTCCAACACATCATTTTCCAACATAGAAAACTTGTTCTTGAGTGAAGTGCTGTCTAAAGGCTTCTTGAGTACCTGTCTGTCACCATTCCTCCGATTGAGGAATGCACTCCCTCTCTGACTGCAATTCCTTAAACTTTTAATATGCACATCTGAAGATATGCTTTGCACATCATTATACTTGATGTGATTCAGTTCTGACCTTTAGAATTTGCTCCCTATGCTTCTTTAGTTCTCAACAATCAGGGCTTCAGGTATCTGACATAATATTTCTTTAAATGGCTTGTAACATTCTTTGGCTTGAAGTATTATTTCATTTTTTTGTTCAGTGAGATGCTATACTACATTAAAGGAGGCATTTAAATACATGCTAAATTTGTTCACTGTTGAATACCCAACAAACTAGTATTCGTAGATAATTCTCACCTTTGAGAGTTGGGGATGCAGAAAATTTTGAAGGTGCAAATTTGTTTAATTTGATGAGAGGGTTTGAGTATGTTATATATGTCTAGAGTTGTGAAGTCTTTTGGTTGCATAACTAGTTTGCATATGATTACACACCTCTTTGGGAGAAAATGCAGATGGAACAACAGACCTTTACCTGGAACAATTACAGAAAGCAGGCGGCCAGCCCAACAGATTCAGGTAAAACACAAAATAGCCAATCCACTCAACTCAGCAGTTTGCAGTCATTTGAGTTGACCACTAACTTCAATGCTTTTTTTAAAAAAAATGAACAAAAGGATTGCCCAATTTTCAAAAACTGTATCATTTGCAACACCATGTTAAAATGTACAAAGCATCAGGAAGTTTCCAAACATTCAAGTCCACAAAATAAATAAATGTCATTAAGTGAATCAAATGATCGAGGATTTTTAAAAATATAAATACCATAAAATTAAAAATGTATTTACCTGGGTTTTTCCCAGCAATCTGTAAGCAAGTTGGACCTTGGTATAATGACTGACTTCAAAGTGCTTGCAGGTTTTTGACAGTGCAACATCTAATTGTTCCTAGATTTTAAAAACGATAATACTGAAGTTCAATGAAATAATAATCAGCCAAGTTGTAGATCAATGAGTATTTTCATTTTCAGTTATGAAATTCAAAAAATATTTGGACAAAAATTAAAATTTAGCTTTCAATTGACTGAAAAAAGTTTAAATTTTATTGAACTGAGCTTTCAGTTATATTGTCTAAAAAGGATTGGAAAGACAGAATAGATGTGACAATGCTACAAATATTTATCATCTACCAACAAGCATTTCTGCTGAATTCCAAATCACAATCAATGAACAATACCAGTTGAATTTCAGCTCAAGATTAGTTTCAAAGTTTATGTGATTCTTTGAAGCATTATTTTTAAATGCTCGTTTCAGAAAGTTAATAAAAATACCAATGAGCAAATGTACCAAGTATTCAGATGAAGTCACAAGTCGGGACCATCTTATAATCGTATCTCAAAGTGGTCAATGGTACACACTGGAACAACTAATTATTAAAGCAAATGTAATAGAAAATGATAGCTTCTGCTAAAACCTTATCAAACTCCTTCTACTGAGACACAGTGAAATCGGAGATTTAGTTCACACTTTTGAAGATGATCATTCAGGAACCTTTACTGGTGAAGTAAACAAAATAAGAAATTACTGTCAAATTTGAGCAATACCAGAATCAGCAGTGCTTCATTTTAAAAGTGGAATAGAGGAATGTTAGCTATAAAACCATTTGCCAACATAGTATTGAGTGATACCAAATTCCAAAAGTGATAAAATTAAGCTTGGATGAAGTCTGGTGTACAAAAATATTTTAAACATTTTAAATGATCAACATGAATTCATGAATACTTACAACATTTGGGAAATAGCTTGTTTTTCTACACAGTCATTTCATAAGCCTTAATTTAAAATATTTTATATAAAATCCCTACCTCTATTTGTTCCAATGTATCTTGTAATTTTGAATTCAGTTCACTAAAAAGAAATCAAAAATGTTAGCTCTTCTTCATGGCCTAATAAAATCACAAATGCCAAGGTCATCTCAATCTGAGGTTTAAATGGAATCACAAACACTATAAAGAAAGGTAATTAGCCATAGTCCATGGAGTCCATAGGCATCTCTTCCAATGGCAAGATGCAATTGGTTATGAAACTTGAGGGGCAGACCTCAGCATCAAATATGGAGCAGGGCAAGGAAATTAAAACTATCTGATTCAACCATTTCTTATGAATATTGCTTGCATATTTTTACTCTTTGCATAATCAATTTCTTTGAAATTCTCAATTGGATTTCTTGACAGCTTATAAACATGGCCTCTGGATATGTTCTTTTCCTAGAAGAGGAACATTTTCTTTGTATCCACTCTCAAAACCGCTCAATTTAAAGGTCTTTCGGAGGTCACCCCTTGACATTCTTTTTCCCCAAAAGAGGTCCCAACCTTTAAATTATTCCATGATATGTATACATATTCATTTCCACTGTCTGCCTTGTAAATCTTCTCTGGAATCTGTAAAGTGCTTTCATATCACTTTTATAGTGTGGTGATCAGAACGGCAAACAGAACTCTTAGGTGTGGTCTAACTAAGGTTCGATACAGATTCAGTGTAACATCCTACTACTTAATTTCATTCCTCTAGAAAGAAATCCTCAAGCCTGATTTGCACTTAACAACCATGCCAACCTGTAGTGCAACTTATGGATACTTTCTCTCTGAACCCCTGTTGGTCCTTTACTCCACCTACACTTTCACCTTTCAAGTAATAAGGGACGTTTCTATTTTTTGTACCAGAATTTGTCAATGGTGGACAAATAATTGGTAACTAAATCCATGTCCATGTTTAATTTGTTGCATTTCTTATAGATACGGACTATCCGCCTCAATTTGGTGTCACCTGCAAATTTAGAAATTGTGTTTTGATTACAAATTCCAAATTTATCATGTAAATTAATCACAGTAGTGGTCTTAGCACTCATGTTTGTGCAGTACAATCTCCTCCTCCAATCATTCCAAAAAACCACCCATTATTGCAATCCAATCCTTTCGGTCTTAAAGCCAGGGAATAACCTATTGTGATATTTGCATCCTGAAAACAAATTACCTGCGTTTATTCAGTAGTCTACTATCGGGAAACTTGACGAAGGACTTTTGAGAATCTACATAAATTATACCGAGTATATCAATACATTGCTGCATCTTCCAAAAATGGAATAAGATCAAATAAGCTATTCCTTTTAGAAACTGATCCTGACTGTTCATTATATTTTCAGTGAGGAAGTCATCTATTCTCTCCTTTTGTTATGGTTCCTTATTTCCCGATCACAAACATTCAGTTGACGAATGTAAAATTTATCAGGCCTGTTCAGCATGCCTCCAACATACTCCTTACTACAGAAATATTAGAAGTCAGTCTTCTGATTCTACACTGTTATCCAACAAACAAATACTGTTTGTAGTAACGCCTTTGCTATTTCTTCACTGCTTTCTTTGAACAGACGTGGATGCAATCCATTTGGATTGGAGATCTCATCCTCTCAAAGCTTGATTAGTGTTTTCAAGACATCACCTTTCTGAAAAAAAAAATTCTCATTATTTATGTCAGCATTCAATTACATATCTACCTGCTCCATTATCCCAGAAAATACTAAAGCATAAAAATTATTTAATAATTCTGCATTCTCAATTGTTACTCAAAGTTTATAGGATCTCTCTCTTAATGGCCCTATTCCAATCAGAGCTTTCGTTTTCTTTCATAAAGTGATGTGCCTATAAAATATTTTATGATGTTGTTTTAAGACCCTTGATAATGTCCTCTTTTGATTCCTCCTTTCTTTACTTCTCATCTAAAGTCTTGATATTGTCCCATTTATTTTCCCAAATTCCATGCTCAGCTCTTAAAAAATCAGCTTTTCCTTCACCAATATCTTGGTCTTTGTCATACTTATTTCCTTCTCTATTATCATCCTAAACCATATTATGAAGCCTGGATGTTCCCATGCTTTTACTTCCCTTGTATTCTCTGCTTCTTTGTCAATTACCGGATCCAATACCGCATCTTCCCTTGTTCAGTATTTTACATGTTAGATGAAAAAGGAGACCAAAGAGTAACACAATGCGGGAAACCTTTCACCTATAACTTCTGTTCAGGTAATGTCCAGATAGTTGAAATTCTACTTGTTTGTCTGGTTTACATTTAGATTGCTTCCAATTCTTGTGGTTTTTTCCCCTAAATGGATCTGTACCCATTAGCACTCCCTCATCCATGACACTGGAAGACTAATGTAAGCTCATCACAAACTTCTAAAATGTTTGACCTGGATTTCAGACTGAGCAATGAAACGGTCATGCCTGTTGTTGATCTCAAAGAAAAAAATATTTTCAGAACTATGTAGCACAAAACCAAGGAGCTCTCAAAGTAATGTGGTTGTCAAGATGGCCAAGTAACTAGTCACATGATTCTTATAGCTAACAAACATGAAGTAAAACATATTGTTTTTCATTTCTCCTAAAGTTTTACATTGAAATAAGTGATTGAGACATACACATGATTAAGGTGGAACCTGTATCATCATAGCCAAACATTCAAACAGAAAGTTCACATTTTACAAGTAATTAAAAGAAAAATCACAAATGCAATATTTTCAGGGAGTAATTATGAACTGGGAAGTTAAAAACCCAGTTAAACATCCTTCAACAAGGTGACACTTTTTTCAAAATAAGTTCTTAACAGCAAGACTGATAGTTGACTATAATCTAGTGAGTGTTCACCAGCAAGTGTTCAATCTGGATATCTCCATTTTAATGGTCATGTGCAGATGTTACTGTCAGTTCCAGAAAGGTAATAAAGGCAAATATCATTATTATTGCAAAATCTGGGTGACTATGTTAGAAAACATGAAGGCAGCAGAAAATTGTTGTAAATAAACCATTGAAATATGCTGGCCTGCAAAACATTTTACATCTATTCGATCCATGAGGCAAAACACATAGGTTAAGTCCCTTGAATATTTTCCAACAATCTAATCAATCTTTCCTGTAGTTATGCTAATTGTCAGTCATTCTTCTTCAATTCACTAAATAATTTATTACAAAATGATTTTGACAAAACCGGTTGCTGTAATAAGTATTAAAAAGCATGATGTTTCAACAAGCCTGAAAGCGAGGCTGTAAAAATAGATTCCCTCACCTACAATCTTTTAAAAGTCATAAGGTGATATTAATCCAGTGATTTTTAATTTATTTGCTCATGGCATACAGGCATCACTGTCATTCCTAATTGTCCTTGAGAAGTTTGTGGTGATCACTTTCTTCAGTCATTGCAGTCCCCATGGTATAAGTACACCCACTGTGCTGTTATGAAGAAAGTCCAGGACTTTGACCCAGCAACAGGAAAGGAACAGCAATATCCCTGTTAGGATAGTGTGTGGCATGAAGAGCAAGCTGTTCTCTTCCATCCACTGCCATTGGTACTTGGAGATGGGAAAGCCTGCAGGCTTGGCAGATGTTATCAAAGATGCCCGGTACAAATCTCTCACAAGAGTAAAACTCCTATTAGATTGAATCTTGTGAGTATTATGATTGATTAACATACGTTTAGAAGTTAAACAAATTCCCTCAGCATAAAGATTCAACATTACCAACTTGTTTAGCACATTTTTCATGTCATGGATAGTCTTAAGATAAAATGTGATACGTGCAGACTGCCATAAAAAAACCTGAATGTCCTCTAGATGAAAATTGCAATCAGTTTTATTTTGGGATGCTTCTTAAATTAGCAAATTAATTTGTTTCATACATTCAGGATCATTTCTACAAACGGGTGTCTTCGCTATCTTCAGTGTTAAATAATAATCAAGTCCTGGCTCAATTCTGAGCAGGATATTCACAAAACAACGTGACGCAGATGATGTTAAATCTTAAAAATACACAAACACCTTTGGCAAAAACCAATTTGATACCTTCATTTGTCTAAATATCAGTCAACTATGATCTATAGTCTGACTGTTGTTGAATTTCTCTTGCTTCTATTTATGTAACCCCTGACCCCATGTGATTTACTAATTAGTCTGACATATGTCATGCTACATTCAAAGATTTATACAAATGCACCCCCAGGTCCCTCTATCCCTATGCACTATCCTTCCATGGCTATTAGCAACAATATGTCCAAAATGAAAATTTGAATGCAAGGGAATAACAAACTCATAATTAGAGGAGAAAAAGCTAGTAATTTAAATTTTAAAACGAAGCTTTTTTCAAGTGGATTCAGAGAGATTTTCTTTGTTTTTGTTGACAAAGAGAAAAACCTGGCTAACATTAATAAGCTCACTTAATAAATGATAAAACATTTACACAATGACAGTCTATGTTCCCCATATCTTTGTTTTCTTTTGCGTGGACCTGTGAGATACGCAGACCCTCTGAGCAGCTGCACAGCTTGGAGGGAACATTTGATGACAATTTGCAAGGATTACAATGGTAAAATAATCCTGAGTATCCAGATGCCTGCCACTTCAACAAACCACTGTGCTCCCATGTCAACATTTCTGACTCAGGCCTGCAGCAGCATTCCAGCAAGACTCAATGCAAGCTGGACGAATAATAACTCATCGTCTGCCTGGGTACTGTACAATCTTCAGAACTCAGCATTGAGTTTAACAAGTTCAGAGCATGAACACATCCTTCCACGTCTATTACCAACCCTCACGTAGCCAGCCTCTCTTCTCCCCTGGCTTGCAATTCGTTCGTCTGCCTGGCTATCTTTTCTCCTTCCTCTCTCTACGCTGTCTTCATTCATCCGCCCGCTCACTCCCCTCATCACCACCAGCACAAATACCACCTCTTCCTAAAGACTTTTAGTTCTGAAGAGGGGGGGGGGGGGGGGGGTGTCACTGGACTCCGTGTTACCTGCTTTCTCTCCACAGATGTTGCCAGATCTGCTGAGTTTCACCAATAATTTCTGGTTTTGTTTATTTCAGATTTCCAGCATTTGCAGTTCTTAATTTTATTCAACAGTCTATCCCACCAATATAATAATATGAAATTATGTTATATTAATTTCATGATTGGCTTTCTTTGGGCATGGTTTTTATGGCATTTTGTACAACAGTTGTCACAGAGTAAAAGTCACAGTATAAAAGTAATACATATCTTTATATGTATTTAGAAACATTTTAAATACACAATAAATAGCCCCTTCTATAATCATGAGACTGGACTTATCAATAAACTTCCCAAAAATTCTCTCAGATCAACAATAACCAGACAATCAACACCCAGACAATATTCAAGGCCGTTCATGAGGTAGGAATTGTTATAATCTCTACAGTGATCACATCATCAAGAAAAAAAAACACTAAGAATTGCAAGCTACACCCATCCTACAAGATGAGTTAGTGACTTTTCATTTACCTGATTGGCTGACCTATTCTGGGTGTTACCTGCAATACAATCCTTTATCTTGACATTATTTACTTCGAGTCATCGAGATGTACAGCATGGAAACAGACCCTTCGGTCCAACCCGTCCATGCCGATCAAATATCCCAACTCAATCTAGTCCCACCTGTCAGCATCTGGCCCATATTCCTTCAAACCCTTCCTATTCATATACCCATCCAAATGCCTTTTATATGCCAATTGTACCAGTTTCTACCACTTCCGCTAGCAGCTCATTCCATACACATACCACCCTCTGCGTGAAAAAGTTGCCCCTTAGGTCACTTTTATATCTTTCTCCTCTCACTCTAAGCGTATGCCCTCTAATTCTGGACTCACCCAAAGAAAAGACTTTGTCTATTTACCCTATCCATGCCCCTCATAATTTTGTAAACCTCTAAAGTCACCCCTCAGCCTCCGACACTCCAGGGAAAACAGCCCCAACCTGATCAGCCTCTCCCTATAAGTCAAATCCTCCATCCCTGGCACCATCCTTGTAAATCTTTTCTGAATCCTTTCAAGTTTCACAACATTTTTCCAATAGGAAGTAGACCAGAATTGCACGGAATATTCCAACAGTGGCCTAACCAATGCCCTGTATAGCTGCAACATAATCTCCCAACTCAATATTCTGACCAATAAAAGAAAGCATACCATTTTCTCCACTATTCTATCCACCTGCGACTCCACTTTCAAGGAGCTATGAACCTGCACTCCAAGGTCTCTTTCTTCAGCAAGAGGTCCTGGGGATTTATCCACCTTAAGGCATTTCAAGACATCCAGCACTTTCTCCTCTATAAAATGGACATTTTTCAAGAGGTCACCTTCTACTTCTCTACATTCTATATCTTCCATGTCCTTTTCCACATTAAATACTAATGCGAAATACTCATTTGGTATCCCCCCCATTTTCTGTGGCTCCACACAAAGGTCGTCTTGCTGATCTTTGAGAGGCCCTATTCTCTCCCTCGTTACCCTTTTGTCCTTAATGTATTTGTAAAAACCTTTTGGATTCTTCTTAATTCTATTCGCCAAAGCTATCTCATGTCCCCTTTTTGCCCTCCTGATTTCCCTCTTAAGTATACTCCTACTGCCTTTATACTCTTCTAAGGATTCACTCGATCTATCCTGTCTACACCTGACATACGCTTCCTTCTTTTTCTTAACCAAACCCTCAATTTCTTTCGTCATCCAGCATTCCCTATACCTACCAGCCTTCCCTTTCACCCTGACAGGAATATACTTTCTCTGGATTTTTGTTATCTCAGTCCTGAAGGTTTCCCATTTTCCAGCCGTCCCTTTGCCAGAGAACCTATCCCTAATCAGCTTTTGAAAGTTCTTGTCTAATAGTATCTAAATTGGCCTTCCTCCAATTTAGAACTTCAACTTTTAGATCTGGTCCATCTTCTTCCATCACTATTTTAAATCTAATAGAATTATGGTCGCTGGCCCCAAACTGCTCCCCCACTGACACCTCAGTCACCTGCCCTGCCTTATTTCTCAAGAGTGGGTCAAGTTTTGCACCTTCTCAAGTAGGTACATCTACATACTGAATCAGAAACTTTTTTTGTACACACTTAACAAATTCCTCTCCATCTAAACCCTTAGCATTATAGCAGTCCCAGTCTACGTTTGGAAGGTTAAAATTCCCTACCATAACCACCCTATTATTCTTACAGATAGCTGAGGTCTCCTTACAAATTTGTTTCTCAATTTCCCTCTGACTATTAGGGAGTCTATAATACAATCCCAATAAAGGTGATCATCCCTTTCTTATTTCTCGGTTCCACCCAAATTACCTCCTGGGATGTATTTTCTGGAATATCCTCCCCCAGTACAGCTATAATGCTATCCCTTATCAAAAACGCCACTCTCCTTCCTCTCTTGCCTCCCTTTCTATCCTTCCTGTAGCATTTGTATCTTGGAACATTAAGCTGCCAGTCCTGTCCATCCCTGAGCCATGTTTCTGTAATTGCTCCAATATCCCAGTCCCATGTTCCTAACCATGACCGGAGTTCACCTGCCTTCCCAGTTAGCTCCCTTGCATTGAAACAAATGCAGTTTAATTTACTTGTCCTATCTTGTCCCTGTCTCAGCCATGCATTCATCTGCTCTATCCTCCTATTCCTGCCCTCACTAGCTCGTAGCACTGGGAGTAATCCAGATATTACTACTTTCGAAGACCTCCTTTTTAAATTCTTGCCTAACTCTCTGTAATCTCCCTTTAGAATCTCAACTTTTTCCCTTCCTATGTGGTTGGTTCCAATGTGGACAATTGACCTCTTGCTGGCCCCTCTCCCCCTTGAGAACAGTCTGCACGCTCTCGGAGACATCCTTGATCTTGGCACTAGGGAAGCAACACACCATTCTGATTTTTTGCTGCTGGCCACAGAAAAGGCTATCTGTATCTTGGACTTGATAGTCCCCTAACACAACTGATCTTTTGGAAGGCGACGTACCCCTTGTTACCTTAGAGCCTGCCTCAATTCCAGAAACTTGGCTGTTCGTGTTACATTCCCCTGTGAATTGATCACCCTCTACATTTTCCAAGACAACATACTTGTTTGAAATGGGGATAGCCACAGAAGACTCCTGCACTAACTGCCTACTTCTCAACTTTCCTGGAGTTATCCCATCTATGTGACTGTATCTGCGACTTTTCCCCCTTCCTATAATTGCCATCCATCACATACCGTTGCTGATATCCAGCGATACATAAATTCAAACAGCAAAGGAAGTAACTGTGAGGTTTTACTATGGTATCAGTTTCTTTCTCTCTCTCTTCTGCACTGATCTGACCAAGTGCTTCCTTTGTCTGTACCTCACCCTTTATAAAACTGCTGTTGTTCTGATTTTTTTTCCCCAAAGTTCAAAAACAATGCAACAGCATATGAAACAGTAATTGCTGCTCCTGGAATGCGAGGAAATCACCTCCAACACCAGCTCTTACAGCCAGAAAGTTTTCCCATCCTCCACCTTCCCTGGGAGGTATGGGCATGTGATTCCTACAGTACTGAACCCAACTGTCTTTATACCAAAACAAATTTGAAATAGCCCACATATTTTAAGAGTCAGCGCTTTTCCATTCAACATCTACGGACGATAATTGACATCCCTAATCACAGGGTGCAAACAAAAAGCCTCTGACCTGTAAAAAAGCAAACCAAGCTATATTGGTGTTCTCTGTAAGAAATGAGCTCAAGAAGCATAGCATTCCAACCGGAATTCTACCAACAAACACATTGACTTGCACCCGATTTACCATCCCAGAGAAAAAGAACAGGAAATGACATCGCCATAGTAAGTGACATCACCAACACAAAGAAACCCAAACATATAAATAGAAAGCAGGAATCATCAGCAATGCATCGTCCAGAGGCTCACTGAAGATGTTACCTGGTGTGTGACGAAACGTCAGAAAATTACCTTCCAGCTCAGCGAGCAAACCTACATCCAAACCCTCAACCTAAACTACAAATCTTCTCAAAAACGTGCTAAAAGTTAGTCTATTCAATAGCGATTGTGCAGCAACAGACCACATATTTTTAAAAGGAAAAAATAAATCACAATCTCCTTATGGATAGATGGTGAGAAGAGGGAGAGGGATTTGTTTTAAAATGCAACCTGTTCATAATATTTGATTACAAATCTAGACTCATTGTATCATAGCACCTTCTATCAAACAAACTTCTGCCCATTTCAAATGCAGTGCATTACAGCACGAGAGATTTATGGCACAAATGGAGACAGTTCAGCACATCATACTGATGTCAGCAAGCACTTTTGTGGAAATCTCATTCCTCTGTTCTATATATGTTGCCTAACAAACTTATTCTCTTGAAATGCCTATCCCATTTTCTTTTAAAATCACTGATTATCTCTGCTTTCAACCATCTTTGTAGGCAGCAAGCTCCAAATGTTTGCAACTTACCACATGAAAACGCTCTACCACATATACATTGTGCATCCGTCGCCCAAAATCTTAAACATACTCCTTAGTTTTTCTCCCACTGGCTAGTGGGAACAACATTTCTTGGCTCATCTTTATCTAAATCTGTCATAACCTTAAAAATCACACAACACCAGATTATAGCCCAACAGGTTTATTTGGAAGCACTAGCTTTCGGAGCATTGCTCCTTCATCAGATAGTGCTTTTAAATAAGCCTGTTGGACTATAACCTAGTGTTGTGTGATTTTTAAACTTTGTACACCTGAGGCCAACAGTGGCATCTCCAAATCATGTCATAATCTTGTGCAATTTAACCAAATCTCCCCACATACTCCTTTGCTGCAAGGTGAACAAACTTGTCCAGCTGTAATTAAAATTCTCCAATCTCTGGAAACATTCCAGTAAATTCTCTTCCACCCTTTGAGACTTTTGCACTGTTGGTGAGTAACAGTGGATAGAACACTCTCCTCATGGAGAGAGGAGCTTTATAACGATTCATGATAACACCCCTGCTTTTACGTTCTGCATCTATTAACAAAACCCACACAATTCGTTCAGGCATTCTAATTACGAATCTTTATTTCTTGTCGCATTCAAAGATTGATAAACATGCACCCCCAGGTTTAACCTTCCCCAACCCAGTACTCCAGAAACACTTTTCCCCAGGGTGAGTCCACTTTGAGGCTTGAAGATTGTTGCAACTCCTCAATCAGAATTGACGTATTGGACGAGAGACTGTGAAAACAAAAAGCGACAAAGGCCTGAAAGAGTAGGCATCTGTCTGAAAGAAAGCACTGCTGTCCTACCTTGGTCAAAGCTCATTGGACGCTATTAACACCACAGAACTGGCAAGCCCAAAATTACAACTTATTACCTCAATTGCCTAATAACAATCCTAGTCTGGGATTCCTGCCCACACACCCTGCTATTGTCTGTACTTCCTCTCACTTCTGCTAAAAAGCTATTACTTCATGCATTTCTTTATTAAATTCCATCCATTACCTTTCTGTCCATTCTGTTAGCCTATTACAGAGTCATAGAGACGTACACATTGGAAACAGATCCTTTTGTCCAACCCGTCCATGCCGACCAGATATCTCAACCCAATCTAGTCCCACTTGCCAGCACCCGGCCCATATCCCTCCAAACCCTTCCTATTCATATACTCATCCAAATGCCTTTTAGATGTTGCAATTGTACCAGCCTCCACCACTTCCTCTGGCAGCTCATTCCATACATATACCACCCTCTGCATGAAAACGTGGCCCCTTTGGTCTCTCTTATATCTTTCCCCTCTCACCCTAAACCTATGCCATCTAGCTTTGGACTCCCCGACCCCAAAGACTTTGTCCATTTACCCTAGCACTGAAGAGCAACCCACCCAGACCCATTTCCCGACCAACACACCTAACACTGTGGGCAATTTAGCATGGCCAATTCACCTGACCTGCACATCATTTGGATTGTGGGAGGAAACCGGAGCAAACTCCCCACAGACATGCAGGAGTCAAATCCAGGACCCTGGTGCTGTGAGGCAGCAGTGCTAACCACTGAGCCACCGTGCCGCCCATAAATATTTTTTGGCCCAACTAGTCCACACCAACCCTCCGAAGAGTAACCCATCCAGACCCATTTCCCTCTGACTAATGCACCTAACACTGTGGGCAATTTAGCATGGCCAATTCACTTGGCCTGCACACCTTTGGACTGTGGGAGGAAACTGAAGCACACGGGGAGAATGCCTGTGTGGAGTTTGCACAGTCACCCGAGGCTGGAATTGAACCTCGGACCCTGGTGATGTGAGGCAGCAGTGCTAACCACTGAGCCACCACACCGCACCCTACTACTCTTCAGTCTGAAATGCAGCCATTTAACACAATTCACTATTTTCAAACCTTAAGCCAACTTTATTCATGTTGATTCTGATACTTCAATTCCAAGAGTTACAATAATGTTAACCAGCTTTTTTGAGAAATAGTTTGCCACTTAAAATTCATACATATATTCAATATATTCTCTTCAACCTCTTTCTTGATCAGAAATGTAATTAGATTAATCAAGCACAACCTAACTTTCATGAATCCATGATGGCTCTTAACATTATTAATCAAATGTTTCCAAATGTCTGTCAATTTTCTCCTTGCTTATTATTTCTCAAACCTTTCCTCATACCAATGTCAAACTAACTGATCTGTAGTTGATAGAATTGTCTTTGCATTCTCTGTTGCATAACAACTTGCCATTCATGTTTTCTTCATCTCATTTGTCTTCTTTTTTTTCCTCTCTCTCCACAGTTATTTGGTAACAGAGTATTTGGGGTCTTGCACTTGAACACTCAATATACTGGCACCAACTGGCAAGTTACTTTCATAAAAGTAAAAGCCTTTCACAATATTAACAAATAGCTGTGGTTGAGGAGAAAACTAAAATGACCTAACTAGACCAAACGAAGGGAAACTGAGGCTCTGAAAAGCCTCTTAGGTATTCTGAAGTTTAGTTAAAGATGCAAACAGTTTCGCTAACACTGAATTTTCTCAACTTTTAAAAAATGAACCAAGACTGAAGAGTATCATGTTTTTATTAATAAGTTGTTTAACTTAAAATATTATCCATGGAATATAACTGAAAAAGATTAGAGAACAGGTATTCAATATTCAGTGACTCTATAGAGATTGTGCCGGAATGTTTCACTTTTTCCCAGTTTTCTACATTTTCACTGTTCTAGATGCTGCTGCTGGGACTTGGTTCCCCCATTACAGTCCATTTGCCAAATAAAGCTGTAACCACAAACCTTGCCAGTGATTGTGACTGATCCATTGATAAACATCAGCATAGTCAGCAAGTACACAAAGCAAAGTGAAACAGAAGTCAAGAAATCTGTTTTTAAGAGCAAACTCTGAAGCTGTTGCACCAGATACTAAAATTGTGTGAAGCCTGAATGACATATGAAAGCTTTTTCGATTTAAAAAAAGCATAGTAACTGCTGTGATATGATTCAAACGACAAGATAAAAAGACCAAGAGTCAGTTTGGAGATCTTGGTTAACATTTAGTATGCCTTGCTCTTATCCAGAATTACTGTCAAAGATATGAATCATATATCCATCTGTCACATAGACAGAGCCCATGAACAGATACTTTTCAAAGTGTCTTGCTATTTTCTGCACCCTATGCTTAAGGCTTTCAGGACATGCTTTGACCATGTAAACTCCAGTATTGCTTTCCTTTGAATAGTTGATGCTATTATTTGAAAATTAGGCCACGAGTTAACAAATGTATTTCACATAATTGTGCAGTTTAACTACACAAAGGTTTGAAAGCCATCCAATAGATTGTCTCAGGTGGTCAGGATGCAATTTCATGCATCAAAACATTTTCAGATTTACTTGTAGTTTACCACTTCATTCAGTAAAGTTCAAGGTCTAGTAAATAAAGATGAATGACAAATAGAAATCTCTTATTTGATTTATGTATTTAAAGATCAGTGTTACCTTATGCAGCTGTAGTGTTTGAATGTGCTAGCTGCTTTCTGACATTCCAAACAGAGTTGTATTGCTCCAGGATAATCTTCTTCCTTAAACAAACAATCATAAAGCATTCAGACCTCAACAAAACCATGAAACCAAATTTTCAGTTGTAAAAAATTCCCAAATTGTAAATAAAACTATGAGCGAATCTACATTAAAATGCTTAGTTTAACCTTGAATGATCAGTTAGTGACAAGGCATACATGTAAGGCCAGGCTTCAGGGCAGAAAGACAAAACATATGAATTATGTGACAATGAGGGCATAGAGCAGAACAGAAGACACTATCCTTTTAATATGATAAGCCAAGCCCTGGTGATTCAGGTGGATGAAGACCATCATCTGGCTCTAATCTAAGTGGAGCTTTGAAGTGTGAGGTTTTGCATTCGCAATAAAGCATAGGAATACAAAATAAACAGGAAGATATTAAGAGGGCACGGGGAGTAAAACGTCTTGGAATGGATCTCCACAGGCTCCTGAAGATGGCAGGCCGAGTCAATGAGATAATAAAGGAACATGGGCAAACCTTTCCCACATTGGGTGAGGTACTGAACAAAAATGCTGGGATATCATGCTGGAACTGTACAAAAAAGCAAGATCAGTATAGAATACCTATAATGTGGAAACAGGTCCTTCAGCCCAACAAGTGCACACTGACCCTCAGAAGAGTATCCCACCCAGATCCACTCCCCCATCACCACTAACAAATGCACACACCTTGAACACTACGGGCAATTTAGCATGGCCAATTCAGCTAACCTGCACATCTCTGGATAATGTTGCCAGAGCTTGAAAATTGCAGATCGGAGTAAAAATTGGATAGGCTAGTGCTGTTGTACTAAGAACAGAAGCAGCTGGGATACATAATTGAGGTGTACAAAATAACGTGGGGTCTTGGATAGTGAAGACCTACTTCCCGCAGTGGAGAGGTCAATTACTACCTGGTACAGATTTAATGTGCCTGGTAAAAGGATTGGAGGGCTCAACAGAAAAAGATTTTTCACGCAGAGAGTGGTGGAATTTCACTGTCCACTTCGACAGCTAAGGCAGAAAACTTTAGGTCATTTATAAGTAACTTGGATCTGCATCTCTATAACCTACAAGGCTGGGGCCCAGGTGCCAGAAAGTGGGATTAGAATGGGCAATTGATTTATTCAGCTGACACTGACATGATGCGCTGAATGGTCTCTTTCTGTGCTGTAATTATTCTATGGCTGTTGCTATGCTTCAGTCAACATCCTTCCTTAATTATGAATTAAGGTGACCAAATAGAGCTGAGCTGCCAATTGACTATGATCTAAGTGAACCATGAAACCATTTCTCAGAATATTGGTTAGTGCATTGAGTATAGGAGTTGGAGGTCATGTGGGGAACATTTGAGGACTCTGGGTCTATACTTGATGGACTTTAGAAGGATGAGGGGGAAGCTAATTGAAAACATACAGAATACTGAACGACCTTGACAGAGTAGATGTTGGGAAGGTGTTTCCATTGGTAGGAGAGACCAGGACCCAAGGGAACAGCCTTACAGTAAAGGGAAGACCTTTCAGAACAGAGATAAGGAGAAACTTCTTCAGCCAGACAGTGGCGAATCTATGGAATTCATTGCCACAGATGGCTGTGGAAGCCAGGTCATTGAACAGATTTAAGAATGAGATAGGTAGGTTCTGGAGTATGAAGGGAATCAAGGATTACAGGGAAAAAGCAGGAGAATGGGGTTGAGAAACTTATCAGCCATGATTGAATGGCAGATCATACTCAATGGGCTGAATGGCCTAATTTCTGCTCCTATGTCTACGGTCATGTTGCAGCTATACAGGACTTTGGTTAGGCACTTTTGCAATCCTGCATGCAATTCTGTCTCCCTGCTATAAGAAGGATGTTGTGAATCTTCAAAGGGTGCAGGAAAGATTTAAAAGGATATTGCCAGGATTGGAGGGTTTGAGCTATGGGCAGAGGCTGAATAGGCTGGGGTAATTTTCCCTGGAGCATCAACGGCTGAGGGATGACCTTATAGAGGCTTATAAAGTCATGACGGCCACAGATAGGATGAATAGACAAGGTCTTTTCCCTGGGGTGGGGTAGTCCATAAGGGCACAGGTTTAAGCTAAGAGGGGATCTAAGGGGCATAAAGGGTGGTGCGTGTATGGAAAGTACTGTCAGAGGAAATAGTAGAGGCTGGCACAATTATGACATTTAAAAGGCATCTGGATGGGTGTATGAATAAGAAAGATTGAGGGGGATGTGGGCCAAGTGCTGGCAAATGTGACCAGATTAACTTAGGATATCTGGTTGGCACAGACGAGTTGGACAGATAGAGATGTATAGCATGGAAACAGACCTATGATTCTAAATTAATGACTTACTCCTGCTCCTTTTGAAATAATACGATCACAATTGGATTAAGTGTTCATTAATATCTGGTGACATGCTGCATAACTTTCTGATGTGCACAAGTCAAAGCAGTCTACTCGATTGATGCTTCACTCACAAGATTAAGAGTTCATGCATTCAATCATGAGCACACTGTGGATACAGTGGGTGCCATCTACAAGACACATTCCACTGAATTACTAAGGCTTCTTCAATAGCACACAAACCCATGATTTCTACCATCTATTTGAACAAGAGCAGTAGGCGCATGGGGATACCCTCCATTTTTAGGATTCCCACAATCTGAATTGGAAAAAATATTGTTATTCCTTCATTGTCACTAGGTCAATATCTTGGAATAGTCAATGTGGAAATACCTTTACCACCTGGACTGCAGTAGTTTGTCAAGGTACATGAATTCTTAAGTGCAATGCTTTTTTTTTTGTTATAAAAATTAATTCATGGAATGTGGACATCATTGTTAGGCCAACATTTATTGTCCATCCCTAATGACAGCTAAGAGTCAGCCACATTGCTGTGGGTTTGGAGTCACACATAGGCCAGACCAGTTGAGGATTTCCTTCCCTACATCGTGTTGTTGAACCAGGTAGGATTTAATCACAATCAACAGTAGTTCCATGGTTGCCATTAGATGAGCATTTAATTCTAGATTTTAAAACATTAATTCAAACTTCAGCATCTAACAAAGTGGGATCTGAATCTATGTTCCTCACAGCTTTAGCCAGGGATTACTCATTCAGTGACATTACCATTACACCATTCCCACTTTGAAATGCATAAACACTTGATAACATTTCGGAGTATGGTGCTGGAAAAGCATAGCAGGTCAGACAGCATCCGAGGAGCAGGAGAATCGATGTTTCAGGCATAAGTTCTTCATCAGGAATGATGAAGGGCTTGATAACACTTGATAACATTCCTAAGGACAATTAGGATGGGTAATAAATGCTAGTCCAACAGCAACACACACATCCCCTGAATGAACAAAGGAAATCTCAACCGCATGGTAGGAAATATCAATGTCTATTTCCAGTTTCCATAAACTCTTTCTTTTCAATCATTATGGGTGTCATTTCAGCTCAAATATCCAGAAACACTCAACATTTCCATCAGTACACCATTGCATCATATTGCTTCTTAAATGATTACAAGATTTTCAAATCCATTTTGGGTTGAACAAACAACATGACAGAATGCTTCCTTTAAATGAGCCCTTAATCTGTCTTTTATACACTTGAACCAGTATGCTTTAATTTCTGTAGATTTCCTGAAATAATCATTCACTTCCTCAAGTTCTCCTCCCCTCCATCATATAGTACAGAGATCCTGGATAGAGGAGATAAAGAAGCAGAGATGGTACAAGGAAACCTGTTCTCATTATAGTTCCAATTTGGAATGCACTACCTGAAAAGGTGGAGGAAACAAGTTCAATACTAACATTCAAAAGTGTAACAGATAGATACTTGAAGAAAAAATACTTTACAACATTATAAGTAGAGAACACAAAGGTAGGATTTACTAGACAGCTCCAAAGAGCTGGAACATGGGCCAAACGGCCTCCAGCTGTGCTATGATTCAATGAATCAAGTCTAAACCAAAGAAAATTAATTTTGCCATCTGCACTTACTAGAAGAAAGCAAAGTACCAACTACTATCCATCGCAACATCTCAAATTAATATTAATTGGGCATGCAAAACATGGAGAAATTGAGGACTGCAGATGCAGGGGATCAGAGCTTAAAAATGTATTGCTGGAAAAGCGCAGCAGGTCAGGCAGCATCAAAGGTGAAAGAGAATCGACGTTTCGGGCATAAGCCCTTCTTCAGGAATGAGGAGGGTGTGCCAAGCAGGCTAAGATAAAAGGTAGGGAGGAGGGACTTGGGGGAGGGGTGTTGGGAATGCGATAGGTGGAAGGAGGTTAAGGGGAGGGTGATAGGCCGGAGAGGGGGTGGGGTCGGGGAGGTTGGGAAGGTCGGGATGATGATTACAGGTCAAGAAGGCGGTGCTGAGTCTGAGGGTTGGGACTGAAAAGGTGGGAGAGAGGGGAAATGAGGAAGCTGGAGAAATCTGTATTCATGCCTTGTGGTTGGAGGATTCCTAGGCGGAAGATAAGTCGCTCTTCCTCCAGGCGTCGTGTTGCCATGGTCTGGCGATGGAGGAGGCCAAGGACCTGCATGTCCTTGGCGGAGTGGGAGGGGGGGAAATTAAAGTGTTCAGCCTCATGGCCTTGGCCTCCTCCATCGCCAGACCATGGCAACACGACGCCTGGAGGAAGAGTGACTCATCTTCCTCCTAGGAACCCTCCAACCACAAGGGATGAATGCAGATTTCTCCAGCTTCCTCATTTCCCCTCCCCCCCACCTTTTCTCAGTCCCAACCCTCGACTCAGCACCGCCTTCTTGACCTGCAATCTTCTTCCCGACCTCTCTGCCCCCACCCCCTCTCCGGCCTCTCATCCTCACCTTAACCTCCTTCCATCTATCGCATTCCCAACACCCCTCCCCCAAGTCCCTCCTCCCTACCTTGTTTCTTAGCCTGTTTGGCACACCCTCCTCATTCCTGAAGGGCTTATGCCCAAAACGTTGATTCTCCTTCTCCTTTGATGCTGCCTGACCTGCTGCGTTTTTCCAGCAAAACATGGGTTAACCTGCAACTAGTAAAAATTTCAATGTGGAAACATTTTGTAAGAATTTTTAGCTAGGTAATTGCATGAACCTCTTTAAAATGAAACTGTTGCAGTTGTAATTGAGATGTTTCAGTTGTCCTTTGGTTTAGACTACATAGATTGGGAAAACACGCTGTTGTCTCTCTGGCAAAACTGAAGCCGCCCTGTTATAAAAATTTTTAATTCCCTAAACAACTTTTCAACTATAGCTGACATAATTCTGAATCCGCAGACCATGAACAAACCAAAATACAACTTAAATAAATAGTTGTATGAATATTTAGTGACTTTAAAAAATATTAAACAGCCAAACAAAAATGACTGCTATAGTCATATGAATGGACTTGGCACTGACCTTGACACAAGTTTCTCAGAAATCAAAGTCAGCCAGATGCTCAACACCACCTGCAGATCCTGCTTGAATGGGAATGCTAACTGTTGCTTTATAAGCTGCTACAGGGAGCATTATCTCTTAAAAAACCCAAGCCTATTAAATAGAGTTACAAGTCACCCCATCCTATAAAATGCTTTATGACTTTCCACTTAACAACTACGATGAGGCAGACCATTCTTTACCTGCTACACAAACCTTCTCTTGACATACATTGTTCTCATGAATAAATTGGTTTTTAGTGATGTTAAAGGTTCATTTCACTGAATGGTAGATTGCTCGGTTGTGAAATGATATGGCGTATACATTTCTTTGACCAGTAACTTAAAACCTGTTACAACAAATCAGTAGCTCTTTTCCATTTTTCTTTTCCACTGACCTTCAATCCAATTGATAAACTTAAACATTTTTAATCCTCTGGAGGCAAGAAAATATACTTGAGTTGAGTTAAGAGAGGAATGAAGAATGCAAAGCAGTATTCAGAGAAGTTCAAAGGACAAACTAAAAAGGAATAGCAATTTGATGCCATAAGAGTGCAGATGACCAAATACAAATGAAAGACAAAAAGGAATTTGTGCCTCTCCCTCAGGTAACGTGTAGGAATCCATGAACTTGTCAAACTACGCCAAACAATAAAACACGACAGATATCAAGATCACCACTATTCATTAGATTTATCAACAGAGAAATGCAATAACACTAAGACACAGATGTAAGAGAGACAATTCAAATTTTGATATCTTCATTAATTTTCCAAGCACAAAAAAAATCATAGGACAATTGTTAGGGGAATCATTTTGCAAAAGATCTCCATGATTCTTCCAAAGCAGTCAGCCACCCTGCCAGGTCCAGGTACCAGCCTCGACATTGACTGGACCGAACTTGTCCAAATATACAGAAAACGTGTTCTAGTTAGGAACAGGATTTGGCCATTCAGCCCTTCAAGCCTGTTTCATTTGTTACTAGCCATTATCAGTAAATTTTGTACAGAGTAATAAACTTAGCTTTGCTTTGTAATTTTGGCTAAGGCAACAAAATTGAAAACAGTTCAAACAGCTATGATGTGTGATAATCATGACAGTAAGTCAAAATGTTGTTTATTGGATCACCATTCATGAACATTGCAAACTTTAACATATTACATTAGTTTAACAGGATGCAACTTTCCAAACATGATATCGATCAAAAAAACTGTATAGAAAAATCATCTTAAGCAATTTACTTCACATTTAAAATTTATGACCTGAAAATACAGTGACCAGTGAATTTGCTTTTCTAGTCTTATGATAATTTAAATCATGGTTGCCTACCTCCAACATTTCACTTAACCGTACGTCCGTCCTTTGCTGTAGAGAACAAAATAAAAACTGTGTCAGAAATATTTCACACAAAATAAAACAAAAAAAGTTTAAGTATGTAAAAAATATATACCAGCGTTTTAATTGTGCGTAAAGACTTCAGTAGTCCAATCAACAGCTGTCTCTTTCTTTGATTCGCAAGCAACCCCAGGCTAGCTTGTGTAAAGCCTTCCTTGGCAATATTTAGCTGCCTGACAAAATAAAACATCACCAAGTCTGTTTCAAACAATTACTTATGGTAATGAAATGCAATCAAAATGTTATTTATCTTCATGATACAATGTTTATTTTCTTATTAAAAATACAACCTAAATTACATCTTTAACATGCCAAAATATCCCATGATGCTTTACAGAGTCGTAAGTTAAAGGAACCCTGGGCCAGAAGTAGAAGAATTCAGACCAAAAACAACTGATCAGAAGTTTTAAGACCAAGTATGAAAAAGAGAGCAAAGGCAAAAGGGAGGCAACTTTAGTGAGAAAATTCCACAGAAATTTCATAGGTTGAAAAAGCTACTATTACAGCAGAGACGGGGGGTGCATTCTTAAACCAAAAGAATTGAATGACAAATGCACAGCACACTCTAAACCAGGAAAGCCACTTCAAAAATCAGATGGTCAGCATCCATACAACAGAATTAACAGTTTCATTAAAACAGTAAATAATCAGCTTTTATTACAGATAAATGAAATTTCTTGTTCTTTGTAATTCTGCAACTTCCTTTTGATTCGTGCAGTCAATAAACTATCTTTAATATCAAGGTATTTTCTCCAAATAAAACAGCACAGCATTAGGCTATTCAGACCAACTGATCGGTATTCTCAATGAGGTCTTCATGTCCTTACACACTACACTTGTTTGCTCCCAGCGCATCCTCTATCCTCTTCACCCTTTGCTAAAATCAATTTACCTAATCTACCATAACTACATTGCAAGTTCCATCCTCTGGGTCAAGGTGATTCTCCTGAGTTCCCTTTTGGACTTATGAGTGACTCTTATGTTTATGGTATTTAGGTTTGAATCCCCATTCAATCATCTATGTCTACCTTCATAACATAGAATCTTATTGGTTTCTAGTTTCCAAAATGAAACCCAACCCATTCTATCTTTCCTGATTTATTTTAATATCTCTGTACTATTATATCACTGTACGTTCTTATATCTTCATCAGTGCCACTGTATGCTTGTTTCAAACATAATGACCAGAAGTGTGCACAAAACCACAAGTGTAGCCACATCTAAAATTCCATGCAAATCAGACATAACTTCTCAACTTCTTCAGTTCTAATCCTCAAGAAATTTTATTGCTTCTTTCTTACATTTTTGTGGCCTTGTTTACCTGATTTACACTAATAATGATCCACGCCTCCACATCTTGAAACATAAATGTGATTTGGATTTTAATTTTCCAATATGTATGCTTTGTTCTTTCAACCAAAATTCACTTTCTTACACTTGTAAGAAGTACTGAATATCAAACAACATTTGGACATGTAGTTTTAATATATCGACTGTTTTATTCAAAATGCTCTTAGCCCATCTCAATATGATGATGAGCATTGAGTTATCAGATGATGACTTGTGTTGAGCAGCCATCTTAGGAAATACTTCTGGCATCTCATCAGCTCCCTGATTTTGACAACTTCAGATTTTCTTTTATCCATCCATATGCCAAGAATAAATTCTATGTCGTTGTGCAAAAATATTCTCATCTTTCTTTGTTCTGAAGTTTATTTTCCAATACATACAAAAAAGTTACATCCCTGCTGAATACTTACCCCACTGTAAATAGACTTTGAACGCAAAATGATTACAGTTAAAAAGTAATTAAAGTGATCAGTGAATATTTGCACCATGTTCGTGCAAATTGAAAAATGCCAAGCAAGCATTAACTGAAAATCCAATTGATTAATATTTTCCACAAGTTCTTTTACAGACTTAATATTTTAGCAGAACTTCAGTGCAGATTATGCAAACATGGAAGAAAAACCCTGGGAACACTCAACAGTTTAGGCAGCTCCTGTGAAGGGAAAGAGTTCCAATTTGAGATTGTTGATGCTTTTTCGAGAGCACAAACTTTATTATTCCTACTTGAAATGTTTTTTGTAGACTTTTGTTTTTGAAAAAAACAATTCAATCAGAATTGCAAGTAGGGAGCAATTCTAACATAGAATGCTGCATTCCTGAAATACAAATTAGTTCTTTAAAAACAAATTAGCATTCATATTTACCTCTGCGATGAAGGAATGGCATGGATGACTCTTTGCCCTGAAATACCATTTGGTTTCACATATACTTGGGAATTACATTTGCTACTTGTTACAAAGGCATAAATTATTAATTTATTTTGTAAATGGGTAGGAGCTCAAGAACCATAAGATTCACAACAAATTTACTAGATTGATATCTGGAAAAAGTTGGTTGCGTATAAGGAAAGGTTGGAAAGACTGGCTTATCTCTATTTGACTTTATAACAGTGAGGGGTGACTTGACTAAAGTATAGAAGATCCGGAACACACTCGAGAGTTTGGATGTGGAAAAGAGGTTTTCTCCTGTGAACATGCCCAGAATCAAGGGACAATGCTAAAAGATTAGAGGTCACCTTTGTAGGGCAGAAACCAACGTGTATTTTTTTCCTAGTCACTGCTTACTAAGCCATTAAATATTGATTAGCTCCACTGATGGAACAGCTGGTTTATGATACTGAGTGAATACAACAATATGGGTTTAATCCCTGTACCAGACATGAGCAAATCATAAAAGCCTCAACAATGATCAAGTTAAAATCATCACGAGTCACCTCCCTTCCAGTCTACTGACAGCAGCCTGTGGGACTATGGCCACTTTCACGGTGTAAGCCAAGAAGGAACAACTTTGAGGAACGACAGGGTACAAGTCTTGAGTACGAGGTAACAGTTCAGCATGGTTTTGTCAAGGGGAGGTCAGGTCTGATCAAGTTCATTTAATTTTCCAGAAAAGTGGCCTGCTGTTTAGATGAGGGCAATGTGTTCAATGTAGTCATCTTGGATGTCAACAAGGCTTTTGGTAAGGTCCCGAATGGGAGACTGCAAAGTAAGGGCTCATGGGATCCAAGGAAATTTGGCATATTTTATCCACATTTGGCTGAGTGGCAGGGAGAAAAGGGAGATAGTTGCTGACTGCTTTCTGCCTGGCAGTCTATAACCAGTGTGGTGCCAGGGTCGGTGTTAGAGCCCATGCTACTTGTGGTTTTCAAGAATGATTCAGACTTGAAAGTTGGAGGGTTGATCAGTAATTTTGCAAATGATTCAAAAATTGGTGGGATGATAAATAATCAGGAGGATAGCCTTTGATTACAGGAGGGTAGAAATGGGCTGACTGGTTGTAAAAGGAATTCAATCCAGAAATACATGAAATGAACACTTGGGTAGGCCGAACAAGGCACGGGAATACATGACAAACTGCAGGACCCTGAAAAGTCTATCAGTATTCCAATCTTGAGTCAGACTAGTTCTATTTCCAAAGTGGGAAATTATAACATGTCACATGGACGGACTGACTGCCTGCAGATTGTGTGCTTTTTGAACAAAATAGAATGAATGTGCAACTGCAAACTCACACCTCACACCTTTAATGCATTGTCTGAGCTGAGATGTCACTTTTTTTTAATAAAACCTTACATTATTTCGGGGAAGTGACTTGAAAGTTCTGGGATTTACTTATTATTGAATTGAAACCTGCAACCAATTCTAAGTGATTAAAGACTTCACAGCAATCTCGGTTTGTTCAATGCATCACAACAGTTGTATGACACTTTGATCTTTTGCTACAAATTCTGTGTCTTATGATCCTCCCCACGAGCTACCTGATGAAGAAGCAGCGCTCTGAAAGCTCTCTCATTCCAAATAGACCTGTTGGACTATAACCTGGTGTTGTATGATTTTTAACTTTGTCCACCCCAACCCAACACCGGCACGTCCACATCATGAACTGGCCAAGGCATAGTTTCTAAGAGCAGGGAGATTATGATGGGACATAACGGTTAGGCCATAGGTAGAGTATTGTGTGCAGTTCTGAAATCAATGTTAGAACAGGAATGTGATTGCACTGGAGAAGGTACAGAAAAGATTTAACAGGATGTTGCTTTAGCTGGAAAGTTGCAAAATTACCAGTTTAATACCTGGACTAGAGAGTTTTAGGAGAAAGTGAGGACTGCAGATGCTGGAGATCAGAGCTGAAAAGTGTGTTGCTGGAAAAGTGCAGCAGGTCAGGCAGCATCCAAGGAGCAGGAGAATCGATGTTTTGGGCATAAGCCCTTCTTCAGGAATGAGGAGGGTGTGCCAAGCAGGCTAAGATAAAGGGTAGGGAGGAGAGACTTGGGGGAGGGGAGTTGGGAATGCTATAGGTGGAAGGAGGTTAAGGTGAGGGTGATAGGCCGGAGAGGGGGTGGGGGCGGAGAGGTCGGGAAGAAGATTGCAGGTCAAGAAGGCAGTGCGGAGTCGGAGGGTTGGGACTGAGATAAGATTGGGGGGGGAAAATGAGGAAGCTGGAGAAATCTGAGTTCATCCCTTGCGGTTGGACAATTCCTAGGCGGAAGATGAGGCGCTCTTCCTCCAGGCACCGTGTTGCCATGGTCTGGCGATGGAGGAGGCCAACGACCTGCATGTCCTTGGCGGAGTGGGAGGGGGAGTTCAAGTGTTCAGCCACGGGGTAGTTGGTGCGGGTGTCCCAGAGGTGTTCTCTGAAATGTTCCACAATGTATAGGAGGCCACATTGGGTGGAGTAAATGACGTATGTGGAGGTGCAGGTGAATTTGTGACGGATATGGAAGGATCCCTTGGGTCCTTGGAGGGAAGTAAGGGGGGAGGTGTGGGCGCAAGTTTTGCATTTCTTGTGATTGTAGAGGAAGGTGCCAGGAGTGGAGGTTGGGTTGGTGGGGGGTGTGGAGCTGACGAGGTAGTCGCGGAGGGAGTGGTCTTTCCGGAACACTGATAGGGGAGGGGAGGGAAATATATCCTTGGTGGTGGGGTCTGTTTGGAGGTGGCGGAAATGACGAAGGATGATGCGATGTATCTGGAGGTTGGTGGGGTGGTAGCTGAGGACCAGTGGGGTTCTAGAGGGTTTTAGGAACATCGACCATTCAGTCTCTCAAGATTGTTCTATCATTCAATGAGAAGATCATGACTGATTTATGGTCTAACTCTATATCTGTCTTTGGTTCATATCCCTTAACATCGCGACTTACAAAACTTTGTCTCAGCTGTAAAATTAGCACCTAATCCAGTATATCTGCTCTTTGTGGAAGACATTTCCAAACATCTACCACCCTTTGTGTGTAGAAATGCTTCCTAACATCGCTCCTAATCCTATGTCCACTGAGCTCTAATTTCCCAGCCACTCTAATCCTAACCAGCAGAAATAGTTAGTCTTTATTATCCGGTCTTTTCCTAGCAAAATCTTCAAGTTTTCACTCAGATCACCCCTTAACCTTCTAAATTCTAGAGAAAACAGGCCTAATTTGTGTAATTCCTCCTTATAACTTAACCCTTGAAGTCCATGTATCATCCTTGTAAAGCTACATTGTACTCCCTGCAAGGTCATTATATCCTTCCTAAGGTGTGGTGCTCAGACCTGCTCACAGTTCTTCAAGAAGAGTCCAACCAGGGTTTTGTATAACTGCAGCATAACTTATGCATCCTCAAACTCCAGTCCTCTAGATAGAAAGACCAGCATTCCTTGAGCTTTCTTGATTATTTTCTGCACCAGTTCATGGCATTTTCAAGATCTATATACCTGAGCTCCCCAAGTCTCTTTGGACATCCACTGTATTTAAATCATCTAAAAAGTATACTTATTTATCCTTTCTCGGTCCAAAATGTATAACTTCTCACTTGTTTACAATGAATTCTATCTGCTACAGTTTTGCCCATTCACTTAGTCTATCAACATCCTTTTGTAATTTAATGCTACTATCTACATTGTCTACAATGCCACCTAAAATTGTGTCATTAGAAAATTTGGATAGATGACTTTCTATGCCATCATCCAAGTCATTTATCAACAACACAGACCCTAATACAGATTCTTGTGGTCACTACTCATCATATCCTACCAAGTTGAGTCTCTATCCATTACTCCTACACAACAACTTTCTCAGCCATCTCAATAATTTGGTGTCAGTTCTATGGGCTTCTACCTTAATTAACTGACTTTTTACCAAATACCTTCTGGAAGTTCATATAAACAACATCCATAGGTGTTTCCCAGCCCACTACCTCAGTCACCTCATCTAACAAATCCAATGAGGTTTGTCAAGCATGACCCACCTGACAGAAATCTACACTGGCTCTGTCAATTACTGAAATTTCTTTTAGCTATGAAGACAGATTGGAGTCGTTTTCTGTGGAACAGAGGAAACTGAGAGGGGACATGATTGGGATGTATACAGTTGAGGGGCATAGATGGAAAGAAACATTTCCCATTTATGGAGGGATTAACAACCAGTAGGCATAGATTAAAGATGAGGGGTTGAAGGTTTAGAGGTGGTGTCAGAAAAAAATCTTTCCATCCAGAGATTGGTGAGAAACGGAAATTCATTGTCTGTAGGGGTGGCAGAAAAACCCTCATAATATTTAAGTAGTATTTAGATGCAAGATTTACAAGGATGTTGCCAGGGATAAAGGGTTTGAGTTGTAGGGAAAGGTTGAATAGCCTGAAAGCTGTTAGCCCTGGAGCATTGGAGGTTTATAAAATCATGAGGGGCAACAACATGGTAAACAGATAAATTTCCTGGGGTGGGGGCGTTCAGAAGTAGAGGACATAGGCGGAGGGTAAGAGGGGAAAAATTTAAAAGGGACTGAAGGGGCAACTTTTTCACGCAGAGGGTGGTACGTGTATGGAATGAGCTGCCAGATGAATGGTGGAGGCTAGTACAATTGCAACATTTAAGAGGCATTTGGATGAGTATATGAATAGGAAGGGTTTGGAGGGATACGGGCCAGGTGTTGACAGGTGGGACTAGATTGGGTTGGGATAACTGGTCAGCATGGACGGGTTGGACCGAAGGGTCTGTTTCCATGCTGTACATCTCTATGACTCCAAGGAGTTAGGATTTGGAATGACCTGACTGGATGTGTGATGGAAGCTAGCCCAGCATACGCACTCAAAAGGGTAGGGCTAATTGTTTGGATAGAAATAATACACATTGGAATGGCAGGAGATTGGCACGAGGTAATGATGCTTATTTAAACATTCATGAACCCCACAATGGACTAAACAGACTCCTTCTCTGCCATAACACTTCAATGATACATCTATTGGGTTCCCTCTACCTGTTCTATTAGACATATTGTCAAATAGTTTTACAGAGGAACAATCCTATATTAACATGTTCTAATTGTGCAAAGCTTTTCTAACAGCATTGTAAAGATTTACTTAACAATAAGTTCCCAATGACTGAAATCAGGCTCACTAACCCATTGTTCCCTTCTTTCTATCTCCCTCCTTTCCTGAATGGTGATGTAATAGTTACTAATTTCCAATCCGCTGTGACAATTTGAAAATGTGGAAAATTGTTGCCAATGCCTTCACCGTCTCAGGCTTACCTTTAGAACTCCAGTTTTAATTATACACACTGGGGATTTGTCAAATTTTAATTCCATAAATTTCTCCAATAATTGTTTCGTCATTAACTGCTGATATTAATTATCTTCAGTTCCTCACTGTTCTTATCTCATCAGTTACCCTCCATTTCTGCGAAGTTGTGCAGTCTACTGTGACATTGAACAAAAATTCTGGGCCTACTGTCATTTCTTCATTCTCCAAAATGCAATCTCTTGTTTCTGCCTTAAAAGCTCGCAGATAATTGTAAAAATTCTTGCAATGTATTTTACTTTCCTATCTCTCTCTCTCTCACAGAATTTATTTTTCTTATTAATAAACTTAATCATGGCTTTTCACTAGTTTGTGAAGCATTCTCAATCCTCAAACTGATGAGTATTCCTTGTAACAATATAAACCTGGTCTTACCTTCCTAATTTTTTAATGGAATGTATTTTCTTGAAAATTTTGAATAGGCTCTTGAAATGTTTTTGATTTTTTATTTAAATGCCATACCTTTTATTCTATTTAGCCATGCAATCTGGTCCAGAACGATCACCCATGCGTGTTGGCTTTTTCAAAGTTGAACATTCTTGTTTGGGACTTGAGTATGTCACTTTTAAACAAAATGTTATCTAACTGTATTATCATCACTATTTCACAGTGAATTTTTGCTAACAGATTGCTAATTAACTCCATCTCACTGCATAATATGTTACTCAAAATAGCATTTTCCCTAGTTGGTTCCACTGTATATTGCTCCTGGAAATGATCACAAATCCATTCTACAAACTCATCTGCCAGACTGCACATGTCGGTTTGTCCAGTCTATGAAGATTTAAGACCCCAGAGATTACACTGCCTCCCATCAGGGCCTACGACCCTGGCTATTCCTAGTCCCCATCCACAAAAATTGTACTTCCTGATATTGAAGCCAAGACCCTTGATCTACAAGGCCCTTATAGCTTCTATTTCTCCTTTGCCATCTGTCTTTTTAAAAGATCAATCTTAATTGTCATTTTAGATTGCATCAAATTGAGGAAAACTTTTCCAAAATACAAAAGCACTTTATTTTCATACCTGAAATCACTCCTATTCTCTTGTAGACAATATACCTGTCCTCATACCTTTCAAAGGCAAAAGATTTGTTGACGTGATTATAAAAATCCTACAAAACAATTTATAATTTCTATTTCTATCTCTGTAACAGACACTAAACTTTTACAGTACAGCTGACAAGAGGATCACATACTGAGAAAAAGCAGAGGTGCACTACCATTGCATGATGTACTAGGGAAAATTAGCATGTTATATTACTTCAAAAGAGGGACACTTCAACAATTTAATGTAAATTCTGCAATAATAACCACTCTATACCAAAAAGAGCTGAAGATCACACTTGGCTTTTACTGCTCTCATAAATTTTCCAATGAAGCTGACTTGCACAGCTTTGAGGGAGCTAGCTCATGGAGCATTTGATCTTCTACTTGCAACCATTTAACTGCAACACCAGAAATACACCTACTAACAGATTATCACAGATGAAAAGCAGCAGGAATGGAAATAAACCTTCAATATAATAGAGTCATAGAGATGTACAGCATGGAAACAGACCCTTCGGTCCAACCCGTCCATGCTGACCAGATATCCCAACCCAATCTAGTCCCACCTGCCAGAACCCGACCCATATCCCTCCAAACCCTGCCTATTCATATACCCATCCAAATGCCTCTTAAATGCTGCAATTGTACCAGCCTGCTAAAGCCAGTTCAGCCTCTCTCGATAGCTCAAATCCTCCAACCCTGACAACATCCTTGTAAATCTTTTCTGAACCCTTTCAAGTTTCACAACATCTTTCCGATAGGAAGGAGACCAGAATTGCACACAATATTCCAACAGTGACCTAACCCATGTCCAGTATAGCCGCAACATGACCTCCCAACTCCTGTACTCAATTCTCTGACCAATAAAGGAAAGCATACCAGGTTTATATTGTTACAAGGAACAGTCATCAGTTTGAGGATCAAGAATGCTTCACTACCCTATATACCTGCAACTCGACTTTCAAGGAGCTATGAACCTGCACTCCAAGGTCTCTTTGTTCAGCAACACTCCTTAGGACTTTACCATTAAGTGTATAAATCCTGCTAAGATTTGCTTTCCCAAAATGCAGCACCTCGCATTTATCTGAATTAAACTCTATCTGCCACTTCTCAGCCCATTGGTCCATCTGGTCAAGATCCTGTTGTAATCTGAGGTAATCCTCTTCGCTGTCCACAACACCTCCAATTTGTTAGAACAAGTATTTTGCTGAGAGTCACTTGTGTGAACTTTTCCCCTGTACCCTCCCACTAGATAAATCTGTGCCCTGCAAGTTGGTAAAACTGCAAACAGATAGTTATGTGGGAAAATCAACAGAGCAGGTGGGACAGTGGTGAATGACAAGTTCATTCCACATTTAAAAATTGAGAGAAAACACAATGAAGGGAGGAAATAAGGTGAACTAGAGTTAAATCCAGTAAGGAAGGAAGAAGGGTGGCATGTTGGCTCAGTGGTTAGCACTACTGCCTCACAGCGCTTGGGACCCAGGTTTGATTCCCACCTCAAGTGACTGTCTATGTGGAGTTTGCACATTCTCCCAGTCTCTGTGTGGGTTTCCTCCGGGTTCACCAGTTTCCTCCCACAGTCCAAAGATATGCAGGTCAAGTGAATTGGCCATGCTAAATTGCCCGTAGTGTTAGGTGCATTAGTCAGGGGTAAATCCTAGGATAGGGAAATGGGTCTGGGTGGGTAACTCTTCGAAGGGTCGGAGTAGACTTTTTGGGCTGAAGGGCCTTTTCCCATACTGTAGGGAATCTAATCAAATCAAAAAGGTGAAGGAAGGCTTGATTGAGAATAAAGAAAAAGGAAGCTTATTAAAAATATTAAATTTCACATATATTTAACAACTAAAAATAAACAATACTAGATGAGCAGAAATTTCCTCCAATTAAATATTGGGAAGACTAAAGTCACTGCGCTTCTATATTGTTATGGATCGAAGTTCAGTCCAAAGACCAGGCAGCCACTTTACAAAGCACTTACATTCTGTCCACAAAAAAGACCCTGAGCTCCCTGTAGCTTGTCACTTTAACACACTACCATGTTCCCTGGACAAGATCTCTGTCTCTGGGCTGCTGCAGTGCTCCAGCAAAGCTCAGCCTGAGGTGGATAAACAGCACACATTTTCCACTTGGGGACCCTGAAGAGCCTTCAGGACTCTATATTAAGTTCATTATTTTAGGGCCTGGACACCCTCACCCATGTCCTCACTCAGACACACCAGGCCTTGTTGTCACATGGGCTGCTACCATAACCAACCTATTGTCAGCTAATGGTAGCCATCAGCATCAATTCATTCTCTCAGGGTGATCTTCACCCATTCCTTTGACTGCCCAATTGACAAAATCTGTGATGAAAAGAGCTGCTCCATTTCATCTGCACTTGCTATTCCTCCAGTTACAGTCAGTCCCTGCATCACACTGACAGATAGAGTTGATATTGTTTTCCAAACTCCCTTGGCAGCTCCAAATATTGAAGCACATGACCAATTTTAAAAACCTTTTCAATCCTTCCGTGGCCTCTTCAGTCCTTACATCTTATTTGCTACAGCCCACAACCCTCTGACATGTCTGTGCTGATCCTGTCCTGGCCTCTTGAGTAGCCTTAATTTCAGCTGGTCCAGAACCTTTAAGGTCCCACACCTCTCCACCCTGCTTTCCTCCTTTAAGCTATTTCTTTGAGTTATAGAATACAAAAGTAAGCAATATACCAGACTTTTACTTTTAAAATTGGTCAAGCCTCAACTGGAGAACTGCACTCACTCAATTCTGGGCATCATGCATAACTAAGACTGCTTGAACGGTATGTAAAATAAATTTACTGAAATTACTACCAAGGCTGAAGAACTTCAGGTCTGTGGAGGGACGAAAGTAGTTAGAGTTGTCTCCTTAGAGCATGGGAAGTTTAAGAGAAGCTTTTGTAGAGAAATCCAAAATTGAAAATGGTTAAGTCCATTAGGAGAATTCTACTCCGTTCAGAAGGCTCAATAATTAGAGGATACAGATTTATGGCCAATGGTAAAAGAACCAGAGACTACGCAATTTTTTTTTTAAAAAACAGTTAAAATCGTAGTCACCCTGCCTGAAAAGAAAGTGAAGGGCACAAATCCAACACATGAGAAAATTGGATAAGCATGTTAAAGAAAAACATTTACAGGGTTATGGAATTAACTGGATCTCTCTAGCCAACAATGCAACAATAAACCTAATGACCTCCATGCTGTGTTCACACTGTTTATGATCCTGCATAAATCAGGTTGTATATTTACAAAGTTTAAAAGCCCATTTCTTGAGTTGTTCTTCATAATTAACCAATCTGAAAACTGATTATCACTGTGCTTTCCTTTTTATCATATCCAAAAGGTCTCAGGTACCTTTCTCACTTCTCAGTGAGCAGAAGAGGTGGATACGGCATTCAGGTGTGGGCAAAACACCACAAACTTTGATCACAACTTCCCTTCAACTCTCTTTCTTGTTTGGTTGATTGTTACTGTGCTATTTTCAGCCATTTTATACCTGAGGTCTGCTTAAACTATCAAATCTATTTTCTCAATAAAAGCAACATACTGTAAATGCTGCAAATCTGAAATGTAAACAGAAAATGCTGTAGAAACTCAGCAGGTCTGACAACATTGGACAGAGAAAAAAAAAAAGAGTTAAAATTTAGAATCTAATGACACTTCATCCTCAGCTGAGAGACTTCAGCCTTGGCTCAGCAATTTCTAATAGTGCCATTCATTTTATGAGCCTTTTGTAATAAAATGCTTCTGCCAATGCACTCTATGTTCTGACTCATGAAAGGTGCCCTTAGACAATACAATGTTGAATTAATCTAGTAACCACAGAGTTGGTCAGTGCTCAGTTTGTGAATGCATCACAGATTTGTTGCAATTCAGAGAAAAGCCATTCAGCCCATTGCACCTGCACTAACTCTCCAAAGGAACACTTTATTCTGTGTCATTCTCCTCCCTTCTCCCCATAACCCTTCACGTGCTTCCTTTTCCAATAATCTAATTCCCTTTTAAATGTTTCAGTTAAACCTGCCATGACTACACTCTCAGGCAATACGTTCCAGATATTAATCATTCGCTGCACAAAAACAGATTTCTACTCACGCCACTTATGCTTCTTTTACCAACTACCTTAAAATTGTGTCCTCCTGGTCTCAATGCTTTTACGAATGGGAACGTTTTCTCCCTTTCTCCTCAGACCAGACACCTCATGATTTTAAATACCTCTATCAAATATATGACAAATTCACTACAAGGCAAAACGCAGTTTCAAAAATGTTTGATTGCTATGGAACCCTTAGTAAAGGCAGTTTTGGGAAAACTAAGTCACTTACCTTCTTGCGTTTGTACATATGACAGCAGCCAGTTGAAGATTGGCCTGCAATGATGTAACTCTTTCAAGTTCCTGCAAGAAACACATTTTTAAAAAGACCAAGATTTAGCTGTTTTTTCCAAGCAGGTTTCTTGCCTTTTCTGTGAAAGCTCTGTTCTTAAAAAAAGTTATACATATGGGTATGCTAACACAAGTACAATAAATTCAGTTATAATATTCTCCTTGAATTTTGTATCCAAGAAATAAAGTCCTAACACCTCTTCACAGTGTCTCTTCAGAAATGTTACCTGTTTTATCTTTTGAAAGCACAACTTACACTTAGCCTCAATTCTTAAAATAATTAAATATTTCCATAATGTCAATGCAACCAAGCTCTACTATAACATTTCTGCTAAATAGCATAGTATTCATACAAATATACCCATATCAAGCGTCCTAAGACAGCAATATTGAAGCACATATTTTGAAATGCTCTCCAGCATTTGGACTAATGTTTTCACTGTTAAAATAAGGTCTCATATGAATTATAGTCCAAGGAATTGATTGGAACATGTGCAATAAAACATAACTGCCACATCTAGGGGTTTTACTGCAGTAGTGGAAATAGGATTCATACTGTCTGATTTTGAAATAGAACCTTCAGCTGTTCTTTTTTGCATCAAGACTATTTGAGAAGATAATTCCTTTATGAACCTAACCTTAAAATTTACACTCATCACAATTAACGATAATAGCAGTATTTGATGGCCTGAAATGATCTCATTAATTTAATTCTCAAACCACTAATTGGTACACTTGTCAAAGTGTTGAAAGCCTATAAATGTAAACAAATTCTTTCATTGACAAAGTTTTTGAATTCCCTCTTGATTTTAACGGGTGAAAATAAACATTTCTTTTGACAAATCCTGGATTACAAGAGGACATGAGTGTCAACTGTTTAAAATCCATTAAAGTCTATTCTAGAAAAGACAGGATTGTGTGGTCAGATGACCCATGAACTCCAGGGTTGTTCCAGAAACAAACATGTTTTTATAAGCAGTGATAAAATCTCAAATCGTGGAAGCCAAGTTTAAACCTAGCCAGATTCTGCAATTCCCAAAATGCCGAACTGGAACACATGGTATTCATGCAGCAAGGCCTTGAACAATCAACTTTCCATCAAAACCCACTCAGGCCTGAAACATGGTTATTGACCTGAAGACAGCTTATACTCAAAACGTTGACTTCTCCATCTACTGATGCTGGCTGGCTTGCTGTGCTCTTCCAGGCCTGGAACTGCCTGGCCAGGTGCTAATGGCATCATTGATTCAGAATTAATCGTTGTTTACAGCTCTAGTGAAGCTGCTTTGTTACAAAACTGCTACCCAGACTTGGTTGCATCAACTCAGTAAGAGGCCAGAGGCACAGCATGACAAGGGCAGCACTTAACAGTTAAAGATTCAAAGCTATGTTTTGCTGCTTCCAAATATAGAGTGTTCATGTCACTGGATCTTCCTGCACATGTCCGATTCTTTGGCATTGGACACAGGTTATAGAATCTTAGAGAAGGATGGAAGTTTGGGGGGGGGAGAGAGAAAGAAGAGGGAGAGAGAGCTGGTGCCTTAGCTCCGCCTGCTTCTGTACTTTCTTAAATGATGTCTCCAGAGAGCCCAGCATCTCCAGCTCCTGGTGCCTCATGGGGAGCATCATCAGACTGACCAGGGCCAGAGACACCACCACAGTGAGACAATCTAAACACCAAAACCAACTCTCAAAGCTTGGGGAAGCCCAAATCAATGACTGCAAATCCCTAGCCTGCCCCAGCCTTGCTGGACAGGTATTGCCAGCCCTTTCAGATAAAAAATTCAAATAGAGTGGTAGGTACCTTTGGATAGAGGGCAGCAAATCCTTGAAAGTAAGTGTCAGAAGAAAATAGCTAGTGTAGATTTGAGACTGTTTACTTAGAGATTAAAGCGTGTTTACTGAAGACTCCTGTGAAAAAAATTAATGGAACTCTATTCAAGTACAACAATAGAGCTTATTCATTTTTTTCCCTTGATAAAATGTTCAATAAAGTTGTGTTGGACCTTTCCAAACCTTGTTGCCTTTGCCTATCTCACTGTGTCATGTGCTCGAATTAAAAACAGTTACTGCAAAACGGTCAAAGTTAGTCAGGGCACATTTACCCAACTTTCACTTTACAGCCATTTGCACTTTGAATTAATTAGCTAGTAATGATCTTTATAAACATCGGGAAATTTTAACAAGAAATTTTGGTGATTGACTTAAGTGACTCCACATGTTTTTTTGACTGAAAAATTAAGACTCTTAGAACAACAAATTCAAATCACTGATTAAACATTACGCGTATGCAAATAACATAGTACACTACAGAAAACAACTTTCCATCATGAGTTAAAAAGGCAAGCTGCATTCATGTACCATATAGTACTCTTTACAGAATGGTTTTATTCATATGAACCAGTACAAAGTTCTAGCCACCAATAGGCTAACTTCTCACTGCTTCACTGAGTCCTAACAACCAACATCTACATACGATAGCTCCCCTCAATCTTCTATGAATCTCTGACCTGTACTGGGCGGCATGGTGGCACAATGGTTAGCATTGCTGCCTCAAAGTACCACGGACCCACGTTCAATTCAGCCTCGGACTAATCCCGATGCGGAGTTTGCATTTTCTCCCAGCATCTGTACCGGTTTCTTCTAGGTGCTCTGGTTTCCTCCCACAGGCCAAAGATGGGCTGATGAGGTGGATTGGCCTTGCTGAATTCCCTCAGTGTTCAGGGATGTGCAGGCTAGGTAGGTTAAGATTACTTAGATTTAGATTACTTACAGTGTGGAAACAGGCCCTTCGGCCCAACAAGTCCATACCGACCCGCCAAAGCGCACCCACGCATACCCATTCCCCTACATTTACTCCTACATCTAACACTACAGGCAATTTAGCTTGGCCAATTCACCTAACCTGCACATTTTTGGACTGTGGGAGGAAACCAGAGCACCCGGAGGAAACCCACGCAGACCCGGGGAGAATGTGCAAACTCCACACAGTCAGTCGCCTGAGGCGGGAATTGAACCCCGGTCTCTGGTGCTGTGAGGTAGCAGTGCTAACCACTGTGCCACCGTACCACCCACAAACTGCGGTAAATACAGGGTAGAGTGGGATGCTCTTCAGAGGGTCAATACAGACCCGATAGGCCAAATGGCCTTTATTTACACTGTAGAGATTCTATGTATTTCCAACATCCAATTACTCCTTCCCCCTGACCACCCCAGGACAAATTTTCCCATGCCTGAACTTTGATTGCACTCATGAAGTTGGATGTACTGTACAGGAATAGCAAATCTCAAGGAGAACAAGAATTTATACTGTTATGAGAAAAGGGTACTGAATGACTGAGGGAGAAGATAGAGTGATATTGAGAGGACTCAGCATCCCTTTCCCACATAAAATAAATTGTTGCTCCCTTTGAAATGCTTCTAATTCTTTCCTGATGACTATTAGACAAAAAAAAAGCTTCAAATGCATGTCTCTTGTTAAATCAGTAGCTTGAAATAGAAAACATGAGTATTTTCCAAAGTTATTGAATCACCACAGGTTCCATCTCAAGCAGAGGATGAGCTCACATTAGCATCCTGCCCAGTGGTGGTCAGACAGCAACCTTCTCTGTTGCTCTAATTTTCCTACCTTTCTCTCCAGAATAGACTCACTTAGTCCAAGGTCTCAGTCAAGTCAGGCAGCAGAGAGGCCAACTACCTCTTCCATGGACTGGTGCTTTAATAAAATAAGCAAATTTCATTCAATAAAACTTGTTCTGGGTTCCTGTCCTCATGGTAACCACATCACTTTGACTTACTGCTGGGCAGAATTAGTAAGGTTTCTTCCTCTGCTTAACTACTTTGTTTGCCTTGAACTGAAGGAGAGGCTAAAACATCCCATGTTATTTTAGCTGCTACAAATGAAAGGTTTTATTTTTATTTATTTTCCACTGCAGAATAAATCTATTTACTCCAAGAAATTAAATCCTACAATGTAGTATTCTTATTAAGCTGAAGTGCAGTAAGGATTGACAAGAACAGAATTATCAGTGCAATAAATTTGAGCACTTTAATTAAAACTATACGCTTTATTTACTGATTGGATACTTTTTTGAAAAGATCATTCAGGCAATGTGGTCTTCATTAGCTGAACTATTGATAACCGCAGGTTGTCATTAAAAAGGTGGAGCTGTCTTCTTAAATCTCTGCAGTCTATTTCATACAGGTATTCCCACTGTGTTGAGAGAGAGGAAGTTCCAGGATTTTAATCCAGCAAAAAAGTGGAGGAATGGCAATATAATTCCAAAGTAGGATTACACGTGGCTTGGAAGAAAACTCGTAAGTGGAGCTGTTCGCACATAATTGCTCCCCTTGTTCGTTCAAGTGGTGGTGATCATTGGTTTAGAAAGTGCTAACTCAGGAACTGTAAATTTTTGCAGTACCTCAAAGATGGCACACACTGATGTAAAGAATGTCACTCTCATCTCACCTCTGAAGTTTAACTCGTATCCATATTTAGACAAAGGCTGTAATAAAGTCAGAAACTAAGTGGCCCTGGCAGAACATAAACTGAGCAGTGAGCAAATTATTGCCAAGCAATTGCTGCTTGACTGTACTATTGATTATATCTTTCATTACTTTACTGAAGATCAAGAGTAAACAGACGGGGTACTAATTGCCTGGATTGGATTTGCCCTGTTTTGTGTGTCCAGGACATTTCTGGGCAACTTTCCATATTGTTGTGCACATCCCAGTGTTCTAACTGTACTAGAACAACTGTGAGATGAGTGCCAAATTTTGGAGCATATGTTTTCAAGAAATTCATGAAATATTGTCAGAACGCAGGCTTCGCAGATTCCAGTTTCTGCCATTTGTGATATGGAGTGAAGTGTATTAGCTGAAGATTGGCAGATGCAATGCTGAACCTCTGTAGGAAGCCAAGAAGAATCATCCACTCACTATTGCTGGTTGAAGACTGATGCAAGTCTTCAACCTCATCTTGAACAATAATATGCTGCCTCCCACACCATTATGCGTGGTGGTTCCTGTGCAATCTCCTCTTCCAGTGAAGTGCTTAAAGTCTATTACCACTGGCCGGACTGCACATCTCAGATCTGAAAATCTCATGGTGTAGGGGTAAACAGATTAACATAAGTAGAAAATTGGCTTGCTGGCAATAAACGGTATTTATAAATCAGTCTTTGTCTGATTGGAAAGACGCGACAAATGGAGTGCCGCAGGGGTCTGCACTGGGGCCTCACCTTTTCACAATTTACATAAATGACTTGGTCCAGGAGAGCAAAGGCATACATGTTAAATTTGCAGATAACTCCAAGAATTGTTTGCTTTGACAGGATGAATAACAAAGCAGTGTATTACTTAAATGAGTATTGATTGCAAAATTCTGAGATGCAGAGGGATTTAGATGTTCCAGTGCAGGAGTCAGTGTGAAGATAGGGCAGGGAAGGTGGTGGGATGCTGTCCTATATTTTGAGAGCAATAACCTCCTAACGCTGCCTGGCTTGCGGCATTCTTCCAGCCTCCTCCTTGTTTACTTTAGATATGCAGGGTCTTGTTGAGGCAACATGTCAAAGTTAGTTTGCATTTTTGGTCTCCATTTTTAAAGGAAGGCTATCAATGCATTGGAGCTGAAAAATGTGTTGCTGGAAAAGCACAGCAGGTCAGGCAGCATCTAAGGAGCAGGAGAATCAATGTTTCGGGCATAAAGCCCTTCTTCAGGAAGGAGGGCTTATGCCCAAAACGTCGATTCTCCTGCTCCTTGGATGCTGCCTGACCTGTTGCGCTTTTCCAGCAACACATTTTTCAGCTCTGATCTCCAGCATCTGCAGTCCTCACTTTCTCCTATCAATGCATTGGAGGCTGTTCAGACAAGGGTCACCACATTGATACCTCGAATAAATGGGTTGTCTTATGAGGATAAGGTGGACAGATTGGACTCGACTCTACTTGAGCTTTGGAGATTCAGTGGTGACTTGACTGAACTGTATAATGCCCTGAACAGTTTTCTTAAGGTGAACTTCAAAAGGATGTTCTCTTTTGGGGTCAGTCTAGGGGGACGTTGTTTTAAAACTAGCAATCACCCTTTCAGGGCAGTGATGAGAATTTTTTTTTCCGTTGCTTGTAAAATCACTTAGCCCTGTATATGATTTGCTGTATGGCAAGCAAGTAGCCCCTTGTCTTGCAGTTTCATCAGCTTGACACCTCCTTTCTTTTTAGTTAACCCGAACCTCTATAGACCTGTTCATGTGTCACATTTTAGAGATAAATGTTAGACAGTTAGTTGACTGCTCTGTGAAACAGCTCTCTCAATTTTGGATCCAGCCCCTCAGATATTAGCAAGGACTTGGTTTACTGTTGTCATTTCCAATATCTGGACCCATGCCAAGTTCCCTGTCTGGTTACTCCCTCTTTGGGGGCTTTTTTTGTCATGAGATACAATTAACTGGCTTACTCGGCCATTTCAGAGGGCAATTAACAGTCAACCGTACTGCTGAGAGTTTGGAGTCACAAAGGTCAGAACAGTAAAGAACAACAGATTTCCTTCCCTAAAAGGACATTAGTGGGGGAATAAGGGCTGAGTAATAAATCTGGTCTTGGTAAAATCCTACCAACAAGCAAAGTCATGATTTTATTGAATGTTGAAGCAGGCTAGAGGAGCCAAGTGGCCTACTGCTGCTCTCAATACATATGTTCATGTGGGTGGAGTAGAACTACGTGTCATTAATACATATGGAAACCTAAAACTTACATGCAAATAATGTCACCAAGAGCCTGCGCTTACCACACAGCTGAACAACAACCTGGGTTGCCAGTGAACATTGGCAAAATAACCACTTGTGGGGAAAATGACAAACAATAAGGACCTTTTTTGACAATCATTTGGGGAGTATCAGGGAATGAACAACCATAGTACCACATCTCAAAGAGTCAGTGTCTTCAGAAGAGGAACAAAGAATGGGCAGGAAGAAAAAAAAATTTGAAAAAAGCAAGAGTTAGAAAATAGATTTCCACCTGAAAATGTCCTGGTGACCTCTCTTAAGGGCATCAGAAACAAAAACAGAAATTGCTGGAAAAGTTCAGCAGGTCTGGCAGTATCTATGGAGAGAAATCAGAGTTAACACTTCAAGTCCAGTGACCCTTCTTCAGAACTGCAGGCCATCTTATAAGGGCATGACTCATATTCAGGTATGGTTCTGGGTTTTCACAACTCTCCCAAACAACCATTTCACATAAGTCAGCGTTAATATCCTCCAAAGTTGACTAAGAGAAAACTCACTTTCAATCAACACATGTGCAACTTTATCACAGTAGGATGAGAAGATAACATTCAAGAACTGGAACAGTGAAAACCCAGCTGTTCTCTGGAGTTCACTATTGTGCTGAGATCACCAAGTTGTTTATAAATCCAGTCTAATCTTTGATGAAAGGTTATTGTTTTGAAATGTTTACTTTGCTTTCCCAATTCACATTTGCTACTTGACCTGTTGAGAATTTTATTTTAAATTATAAAAAAGTTAGGTTTTGCAATGATAAGATTACCATTAAATTTGTATTCCAGATTTCATTCATTTCTTGATCCATTCCCAAAATTTTCCAACAAGGCTCAATAACCAGCTGTTATATGTTGTTAAGTTCAGTCCAAAAATACTAGTCATTCTCTTTTTAAGAATGTGTATCTTTATACTTCCAATGCATCTGGTTGAGCAATAAACTACGTTTCCCCATATTCCATTTATTAAATTGGAATGTAAGTGAATTGATGCAATACTGTACCTGTAATAAATTTTCTATTTCAGCACATAATATATCTTCAATTCTGAAATCCTCCATAAAATTGTGCCAGATCCAGAGGAAATAGTCTCAATACTTTACTGTTCAAATTACATGAGTGGAACAAGTTTTTTTTCCACCTCAAACAAGATTTAGGTTAATTAAAAGTGATTATTTACCAGTTATCTGTGGTCCCTTACCTTCACGTATGCAGCTTGTTTTTCAAGGATTAAATCTGCTACTTTCTTTGATACCTTTGAAGAAATACAAACGTTCAGTTTAATAAGAGTTCTCATGCCTATAGAGACGTCATAATGACTAATTAATGAATACAATTCCTACTGCATAACTTATTCACTTTTAATTTTGATGAAAATATTTACTAAAATGTAAACCTCCATGCTCCAATGCAATTTGAGTCCACTACACATAAATATCCAATTATTGGACCTAACTGTAACAAACTTGGAAGGTTTTGAAATAGAAAATCCAGTCCAAAACCTACTTAATAGATTTTATTAGGGAAATGAAACTGAAAGCTACAATATTGTGAGACCTAATTTCTGCTCATGCTGGTTGGAGACACAGCTTTAATTAGAAAGAAGTGTCAACAGACCTGTTGGTCTATGCACGAAACTGTACTACTTACATTAAAAAGATGATAAAGGGAAGATTCAGGCAAGATTTTTTTTTGCAACTGTATCTTACTGATATTTCACATGGAAATAAATTCATACCACTCCAGTTTTCATGCAAACCATGTGTATAAATACCGGGGAAGTTCCAGATACAAACGCTAACCCAAAACAGGTCAAACAGGACAAAAGTAGAAATTTCTGGAAAAAACTCAGCAAATCTGGCAGCATATGTGAAGAAAAATCAGAGTTAACATTTCAGGTTAAGAGGCCCTTTCGCAGAATCCTCTGTCAGTGTTTGGAGGAAGGGTCACCTGACCCGAAACATTAACTCTGATTTCTCTTCACATATGTTGCCAGACCTGCTGTTTTTCCAACAATTTCTATTTTTGTCTTTTATTTATAGCATCCATTGATCTTTCGGGTTTTATTTAAATCATGCAGGATGTTTATGAAATTAAGTATTCACCACCTTGGAAATGCAGTTGGTTTATTCTAACATTTAAAAATGCATGACATGTTATAAGGATGCTTTCCAGACTTCACCTATGAATTAGGGTTATCCATTTGCTGAGCACCTGCTTTCTCTCCACACACATGATGCTGACTCCCCTGACCTTGGAACTTGTTCTTGTCCTTTCATTCTAACCTGCATAGTGCCAACTCAGTTCAACACAAGATTCAGGAATATTGCAGAATGTTCCAGAGAACAGGAACCCTCTTATCTGAAGAAATCTTACAGATAACTCCAGACCATAATTTATAGCCTCGACTTTCTCTACAGCACTGGTGGAATGTGGTAGAACGTCTAGAATTATATCTGAAAGAAACATCTGGAATTACCGATGACCATAAAACCATTGCCAATTGCCAGAAAAACCCATCCAGTTCATTGATGTTCTTCGAAGAACAAAAACTGCCTTTCTATCCTGGTCTGGCATACATGGGACTCTAGACCCACTGTATTGTGGTTAACTCTCAACTGCTCTCTGAAATGTCCAAGCCATTCAGCCATATCAAATGCTACAAAAGTTCAAAGAAATGAAACCAGACAGACCACCTGGCATCAAATTAGGACCGCAAAAAACAGAGGGAGGAGGAGGGCGCGAGAGGAGTTTTTGTGCCCAGCCACAAACTGTTCAGCTACATCAGAACCAATCACTGATATCGATGGGCAAAAAGCTCTTGTCATTGATAACGGGCCATTAGTCCACAGACCAACCAAAGCTTCATTTGTACACAACCTTTTAGCTCTAGCTCATCCAGAAACTACACTTCAAATACATCCTGGTTAACAAGCAACTGCGTAAATAATGCTTGCAATGAGTATTAAGGTCCCTGTTTTCAAAACATGCAGCAATCTTCAGCATTTAAACAGTTCTTTTCTCATTTCTGTCAAAAAAAGACTTTTTTTTAAACAAAATTTACACCATCTTTTGAAAAAGACATCAAAACCTGTCTTTTCTCCTCAGACAGGCTGGCCAACATGCTGTGTCTATCCGCCATTTTGATTGTTTTTCAACACACATCCATGTTGGTGAAATATTGTCTGAGTTGAAGTATTGCACAGAACACAGAACAAGTTTTAACAGTCTTCCACTGGTCAGTGAACAACTTTTGTTTATATACCTAATTCTTAAATTGTGCAAGTAAAATACTTTAAAATTTAGCTTACGACTTTGAAAACAAGGTGGTCACCAATAAACCATATAGCTTCATTGGAGAGAAAGAGACAGAGTTAACATTTTGAGTTTGGTACGACTCTTCTTTAGAAATGTAGAGTTATATCTGACTCTAAATGTTAACTCTGTTTCTCGCTCCACTGATGCTGCCAGATTTGTTGAGTTTCTCTTACATTCTCAGCATTTCTTCTAGATTTCCAGCAACCCCCAAATTTTGCCTTTATACGTGTAATTTCTATATCTGTCTACCAAAGTCTCAGCACTAAGTTCCTATAAATAAAGAAATTCAAATCAGAAAGTAATAAAGACCTCTCTGGCTCAATAATATGCAGCACATGAAAATTAGTCATGCCAACAAGGAATGCTAAACACTAGACTGATTCAATTGAGTTAAGTATAGCCAAGCAGGAATAGTTTTAAACAGCAACCACAGGGCTTCCAGACTTTCATTTTGATAGAACACAACACCAGAGAGAAGACACATCACAAATCAAGATGATGCTTAGTTCATGTAAATTACCTACCCATCCTAATAGAACATAGAACAGTACAGCACAGAACAGGCCCTTTGGCCCTCAATGTTGCGCCGACCTGTGAACTAATCTAAGCCCATCTCCCTCCACTGTCCCATCATCATCCATGTGCTTCTCCAAGGATTGTTTAAATCTCCCTAATGTGGTTGAGTTAACTACATTGTCAGGTAGGACATTCCACACCCTTACCACTCTGAGTAAAAAAGCTGCCTCTGACATCTGTCTTAAATCTATCACCCCTCAATTTGTAGTTATGCCTCCTCATACAAGCTGACGTCATCATCCTTGGAAAAAGACTTTCACTGTCTACCCTATCTAATCCTATCATCTTGTATGTCTCTGTTAAATCCCCTTTTAGCCGCCTTCTTTCCAATGAGAATAGACCCAAGTCTCCTGGCCTTCCCTCATAAGACCATCCCTCCAGACCAGACAATATTCTGGTAAATCTCCTCTGCACCTGTTCCAATGCTTCCACATCCTTCCTATAGTGGGGCGATCAGACCCGCACACAAAATTCCAAGTGAGGCCGCACTAGCATTTTGATTTCTATTATTAATTAGTAACAAAAAAAGTACTTACAGCAGCTTGCTGTTGTTTCAGTTTATCTCTATATTCTTCAAGGTCTTGTAGATTGAGAACAGAGGGAAGTTTCTGCAGACCATCAAGAAATTAACAAAATCAATTACCCAAAGTTAATATATTAATTAACAAGCATTGAAGTTTAGGAAAAGAAAAGCACGTCAAAATCTATCACTGACAAATGTTTGTCACAATAAGCTTCCCGTGCTATAGGTCATCAAAAAGAATGACTAATTTTAAGAAGATTCAGTATAATATTTACAGAATTATTTTCTTTGTTGCTGTTCTGTTTGTAACATTGAACTACATCCTGGAAGACTTAAATAATACCTGAAATATCAGGAAACAGATAAAAACAGGGGCGTGCATGCATGGGTTATTTGAAGTGGAATGAAAATAAATAGCATGGTTACTAAGGTAAGTAGCATCCTGGGTTTTGTCAGCGAAGGGATGGAGAGCAGGAAAAGGGAGATTACACTGAAGCCGCATGGAACCCTGGTTCAGCTGGAGGTCTGGGTGCCGCACTTTTGAAGGGATGTACATACATCGAAGGGGATCATGGAGATTTGCAAGAGTGGTTCCAGGTATGACAAATGGTAATGTTAAAAAATTAAATTGTACTATCTCTCTGAACATTAATGCAATGTTATTGGGTTAAACTGTATTGTCTTTCTCCAGCTGAACATTCTGGAAGAGGTTGGGGACGACATTTGTGCAGGAATGTGGATGATTCTCAATTCATTTGGCCAGTCATTTACTACTACTGCCCTGCTATTATCAAATTGAACACTCTTTTAGTCCCTTCCATTCAGAAATGCTTTCATAGCCATGCCCTGAAGCTAGGACATATCACATCTACATTGTCTTGGGGAATCACTGAGTCAGGAAATCATTTGCAAAACGATTCCCCAGAATTAGGGCATTTACATTTACATTATCTCAGAGGGAGACCTCATCCAACCATTGTACCTGGGTAACATGGGGAGTGGCCAAAGTACCTGGAAGCATTACCAACTGACCTGAATAAAGGGAATGTATTTCCTTTGTCTCCACTTTGCACGCCTGCGAGGAGGGTCAAAGGAGGGATCACCTGACTTGTACTGGCTTTAATAAACTTTACCTGTTTGCAGAAGTTAGTGTGTGTGAATTGCATCTCGTGTGAGAAACCTCAGGAAAAGAACCTAACAAAACTTCTGTCATTATGATCAACTCAAAAAGTTGGGAACATGTTCCCCTGTAAAAGGGTTGGCTGATAGTGCACCTATTTCAACACAGCAACATACATGACACACTCTGGTTTGTTTCTCAAGGCAATGCCACAATGAGAGTCAACCCATCTAAAATTGAAATAAAGCTTAGCATTTCATTGTCAGTCATTATCTAACTGGTGCATTCTCCATGGCAATACCACCTTCAACCAGGGTCCTTGTGAACCTGCCAGTATTCTCCTCTCACAACATATTAACACTTTTTTCCTTCACACTGATATTTATTGCAAATTAAGAGTACAAAATGAAAAGCTTCAGCAAAATGTCTTTTTTCAACAATACTCAAATTTATTTTTCCTTCTCTCAGATCTGCTGCTTGGAATGTGCTTTTGAAATAAAGCTTGTATATAGTGCACACTCTAGGTCTATCATCTTTCTGAACTGGTAAACTGGCTAGCAACCCTATGCATGAAATCATACACAACTGAATTAAACAGAAGATGCAAATATTTATATTGAAGAATTTTGTGGAAAAATTGCAAAGATTGGAACAATTTGTACATTTAAACAAGGTTTCATCAAGGAGTGAGGTCAACAGTTTAATGTTAATGTATACTTTAAGTCACTTTCTGTTTACAGAAAAACGAGACTTTGCAGAATATAGCCATCCAAAGCTTTCAAGATGGCAAGATGTGGTTTATTGTTTCCAGTACTGGAAAGGCTGATTTTGAAAAGACCATGTAAATCCAATGCTAACATTTGCCAAGTAATCTTCTCTGGACTTATAGTGTTTTTCAGATCCAGAAACCAATATCAAAGACATTCCAGATGTTGCAAGTAAATATCCTGAAATCTCTCATCAGTAGAAGTTATTGAAAACCTGATAAAGTTTCTAAACCTTTTCAGTGTTTCTGACTATCTAATGAAACCAGTAAAGTTGGACAGTGACTATGTTCTCAAGATTCGATGCAGGTCTGTGTAGAACTACACTTCTGATTACAGTCAGCAGCTGTCTACAATTTGATTTCATTGCCAGGAAATCTAATGGATGAGAGAAGCCATCACTTTATATCTTTACTTTCCAGATTCTCAGACAACTGGGGTCATTGCCTTCCCTTGCACTTATTTTAAAAATGCATTTTCACTACAGAGACGTGCCTTTTTATGTTGTGAAGATGAGGAGGTTATAATTTAAATACCAAATCAAAGTTTAGATTTTAACCAGCGTTTGCCACTTGCTTTAAGAATAAAGGCTTGTTTATAATAAACAGATTGTGTTTACTAAAGAAGCCTAAACATCATTTTTATTTGGAATAATAGTTAAAAAAAATTAGCCATTTTGGTTTCTGAATCAACACATTTTTATCCAAATGGCACAATCTGTGGAGCAATGGGATTTGCCCAATCCTCCCACCACAGTCATAACACTGACTGGTGGTGGTGTCTTCTGATGGCTTTATTTATTTCACACGGAACACAAGTGGGTTTCCTCAATGTGAAAAATCACAACACCAGGTTATCGTCCAACCTGGTGTTTGGAAGCACTAGCTTTCAAAGCACTGCCCCTTCATCAGGTGGTTGACTACCACCTGATGAAGGAGCTGCACTCCAAAAGCTTGTGCTTCCAAATAAACCTGTTGGACTATAACCTGGTGTTGGGTGATTTTTAACTTTGTATACCCAGTACAACACCGGCATCTTCAAATCATTTCTCGATGTGGTCACATGACCACTACAGTCATTTAAGCTCCATATTTCTTTCTTTAAAGTATTTTAGTTCATGAAAAGTCTCAGATATAACAATCAGATGATGGAAGTTAAAATTCCATAATCTGCATTCAAAGTAAGTGCACGGCCTGAAAGTGTAGTGGAGGTCAGTTCAATTGCTGTATTCAAATGTTTAGTTAGATTGGTATTTGAAAAGGAACTATGTGCAGGTTATGGAGAGAAGGCAGGATAATGACATTATTGACAAGCTCATTTGGAGAGCTGGTGTAGACACAATGGGTTGAATAGCCTCCCTCTGTACTGTCATAAATCTGAGATTCAGAAGCATTTAAAATAGTCTCAACTCACTCATCACAGTCTTACCCAGACTAAGTAAAAGATGTACAGAAAATCGAATAAGATTTTGCATTGACAGCAACCAGTGTAACTATCAATCTAGTGCTCACAAAAACAATACATTGGTTAAAAAGCAACTTAAATTAGTACAACATTAATAGCACGGAGGCACCCCATCAAAGATAACTGATTACAATCGAAGAGTGAATCTCAATTGCCATGTGCTCATCAATGCTTGGGGTTAATTTTCATCGATTTTCACTTCCATGAAGAGCAATAAAGCAGGGTATAAAATGAGTACTGTAGTCAGTCCCATAAATTTCCAGTTATGTGGGCTTGGTTATAATTAGATTAGATTACTTACACTTCGGCCCAATAAGTCCACACCGATCCTCCAAAGCGCAACCCACCCAGACCCATTCCCCTACACTTACCCCTTCACCTAACACTACGGGCAATTTAGCATGGCCAATTCACCTAACCTGCACATTTTTGGATTGTGGGAGGAAACCGGAGCACCCGGAGGAAACCCATGCAGACACGGGGAGAATGTGCAAACTCCACACAGTCAGTTGCCTGAGGCGAGAATTGAACCCAGGTCTCTGGCGCTGTGAGGCAGCAGTGCTAACCACTGTGCCACCCACCTTGTGTCACATTCAGACAACTCAAAAGCTACTAGTGCATCTTCAGCATTTTTCACAAAACAAAGAGGAAGAAAACATGTTACAGTTACCTCCAGCTCATAGTTCACAACATCAAAAGAGTCATTGTTGAAATAAATTTCTTCAATGCTGTCAATTATTTCTTGCTCCGCTTGAGGGTCACTGGGAATTTCTCTTAATTCTCTTAGTTCTTCCTGAATTAAACAAAGTAAGAACACATTGTACAAGGCAATACATACAGTACCAAGAACTACTTGAATCGTCCATTGAAAACCAAGCAAATAAGATTAAATTCTGCTGCTTGTAAAGAGGAGGATAATTGAATTTCTTTGTGCTAACTAAATTTGAATTTCACTGTAATAGTGGTTTAGAAATGTTCCCATAATAAAATTAGTAGGGATGGCTACAATGCCTTGCTAATCAGCTTTTGTAGAATAAAATCAGTAGGTTAAAAACAGCAGGTAATTTTATAGTTGCAGATCAAGCATTAACATATGAAAAGTGAATACAGCATTCATTCAACCATAACACAAGTATCATCGTTATGCCAATTGTGATCCAAATAAATAGTTACGAATGCATTTCTTGTAGTTGCAAAGTCTTTGACCTAATTGAATTCAATGTTTCTTATGCACATCTCCTGTTCCACAATAAAGTATTAATTCTTAAAACTATTTCTATTCAAGTCGAAAATGTAAATATTTGGCTAATATGATAATAAGTGATAATTCATTTAGGGATACAATTGTTTCTCAAAAGGAAAACAATGAGATAATGATTCAATGATTTTGTCAAGTAAAATGCAATCCTTTTAAAAATATTAGCATCATTCAAAGTAATTCAAAGTGAGACAAACTCCAAGGTTTCAAGCATTCCCTCCCTAGCATACTGCTGGCAACTATCCAAGCCATGGAAAATAAGATGGACAACCTTAAAGCTTGATTAACCTGGCAAAGAGAAATGAGGGACTGCTATATCAGAGATAAAGCTCACCCCTGACTGTGGGGTACAACCTGTGGTCTCCTCAATTCATTGAATGGACTGCTTACATTTTTGGGGAAGGCAAGGGGCAGTGGAGTCTGCCTCATAAATCAAAAATGCCCATTGCTCAGACATTATGACCCTGGTGAGTCGCTGCTCCCCAGACCTGGAATATTTAACAGTGAAATGCAGTCCATACTACCTGCCACATGAGTTCACCTCCACTATCTTGACTGTAGTCAATAGCTCGCCCCATGCAAAAGTGAAGTACTTGAATAAGCATACAATGCGACAAGCACATACAGCAAAGCCTTATCCATCGTAGCCAGTGACTTAAGATTTATAGAGATGTACAGCACAGAAACAGACCCTTCAATCCAAATCGTACATGTCGACCAGATATCCCAACCCAATCTAGTCCCACCTGCCAGCACCCGGCCCATATCCCTCCAAACCCTTCCTATTCATATACCCATCCAAATGCCCTTTAAATGTTGCAATTGTACCAGCCTCCATCACTTCCTCTGGCAGCTCATTCCATACACATAACACCCTGTGCGTGAAAGAGTTGCCTCTGGTCTCTTTTATATCTTTTCCCCCTCACCCTAAACCTATGCCCACTAGTTCTGGACTCCCTGACCCCAGGGAAAAAACTTTGCCTATTTACCCTATCCATGCCCCTCATAATTTTGTAAACCTCTATAAAGGTCACCCCTCAGCCTCCGACACTCCTGGGGAAACAGACCCAGTCTGTTCAGCCTCTCCCTGTAGCTCAGATCCTCCAACCCTGGCAACATCCTTGTAAATCTTTTCTGAACCCTTTCAAGTTTCACAACATCTTTCCGATAGGAAGGAGACCAGAATTGCACGCAATATTCCAACAGTGGCCGAACCAATGTCCTGTACAGCTGCAACATGACCTCCCAACTCCTGTACTCAATACTCTGACCAATAAAGGAAAGCACACCAAACGCCTTCTTCACTTCCCTATATACATGCGGCTCCACTTTCAAGGAGCTATGAACCTGCACTCCAAGGTCTCTTTGTTCAGCAACACTCCCTAGGACCTTATCACTAAGTGTGATTTCAAAGCTCCTTGGATGCTGCCTAAACTGCTGTGCTCTTCCAGCACCACTACTTCAGAATCTGGTTTCCAGCGTCTGTAGTCATTGTTTTTACCTTACCATTAAGTGTATAAGTCCTGCTAAGATTTGCTTTCCCAAAATGCAGCACCTCGCATTTATCTGAATTAAATTCCATCTGCCACGGTCCAGATCCTGTTGTAATCAGAGGTAACCCTCTTCGCTGTCCACTACACCTCCAATTTTGGTGTCATCTGTAAACTTACTAACTGTACCTCTTATGCTCACATCCAAATCATTTATGTAAATGACAAGAAGTAGAGGACCCAACACTGATCCTTGTGGCACTCCACTGGTCACAGGCCTACAGTCTGAAAAACAACCCTCCACCACCACCCTCTGTCTTCTACCGTTGAGCCAGTTCTGTGTCCAAATGGCTAGTTCTTCCTGTATTCCATGAGATCTACCTTGCTAATCAGTCTCCCATGGGGAACCTTGTTGAACGCCTTACTGAAGTCCATATAGATCACATCTACTGTTCTGCCCTCATCAAACTTCTTTGTTACTTTTTCAAAAAAACTCAATCAAGTTTGAGAGACATGATTTCCCATGCACAAAACCATGTTGACTATCCCGAATCAGTCCTTGCCTTTCCAAATACATAGAACATAACAGCACAGTACGAGCCCTTCAGCCCTTGATGTTGCGCCACCCTGTCATACTAATCCGAAGCCCATCTAACCTACACTATTCCATGTACATCCATATGCCTGTCCAATGACGACTTAAATGCACTTAAACTTGGCGAATCTACTACCATTGCAGGCAAAGCATTCTATACCCCGAGTAAAGAAACTACCTCTGACATCTGTCTTATACCTATCTTCCCTCACTTTAAAGCTGTGTCCCCTCGTGTTTGCCATCCTAATACTTGGAAAAAGGCTCTCTCTCTCCACCCTATTTAACCCTCTGATTATCTTGTATGTCTCTATTAAGTCACCTCTCAACCTTCTTCTCTCTAACAAGAACAACCTCAAGGCCCTCAGCCTTTTCTCGTAAAACATTCCTTCCATACCAGTCAACATCCTAGTAAATCTCCTCTGCACCCTTTCCAAAGCTTCCACATCCTTCTTATAATGCGGTGACCAGGACTGTACACAATACTCCAAGTGTGGCCATACCAGAGCTTTGTACAGCTGCAGCATAACTTCCTGGTTCCGGAACTCAATCCCTCTATTAATAAAGGCCAGAACACTATATGCCTTCTTAACAACCCTGTCATTCCGGGTGAAATGTACATCCTGTCCCTCAGGATTCCCTCCAACAACGTGCCCACCACCAAGGTCAGGCTCACCGGACTACAGTTCCTTGACTTGTCTTTACCACCCTTCTTAAACAGTGGCACCACGTTTGCCAACCTCCAGTCTTCCGGCACCTCACCTGTGACTATCGATGATAAGATATCTCAGCAAGCGGCCCAACAATTACTTCTCTAGCTTCCCACAGAGTTCTCGGGTACACTTGATCAGGTGACCAGATATCCTAAATTAATCTAGTCCCATTTGCCAACACTTGGCCCATATCCCTCTAAACCCTTCCAATTTATATACCAATCCAGATTCCTTCTAAATGTTGTAATTGTACCAGCCTCCACCACTTCCTCTGGCAGCTCATTCCAAACACGCACCACCCACTGCATGAAAAAGGTGCCCCTTCGGTCCCTATTATATCTTTCCCCTCTTACCTTAAACCTATGCCCTCTACTTCTGATCTCCCCACATTCCAGGGAAAAGACCTTGTCTATTCACCCTATCCACGCCCCTCATGATTTTATAAATCTCTACAAGGTCACCCTTCAGCCCTGTACAACTGCAACATGACCTCCCAACTCTTGCACTCAACGCTCTGACCAAAAAAGCAAAGCATACTTCCTTTTTCACTATCTTATCTACCTGTGACTCTACTTTCAAGGAACTATGAACCTGTACTCCAAAGATCTCTTTGTTCAGCAACACTGTCTTGGACAGTGTACAAGTCCTATTCTGATTTGCTTTTCCAAAATGCAGCACCTCACATTTATCCAAATTAAACTCCATCTGCCCATTGGCCCATCTGATCAATGTCCCATGTACTCAGAGGTAATCATCTTCGCTGTCCACTACACCTTTAATTTTGATGTCATCTGTAAAACTTATCAACTATACCTCCTACGTTCACACCAAAATTATTTATATAAATGATGAAAAGTAGTGGACCGAGCACTGATCCTTGTGACACACCACTGGTCACAGGCCTCCAGTCTGAAAAACAATTCTCCACCACCACTCTCTGTCTTCTCCCTTCGTGCCAGTTCTGTATCCAAAAGGCTAGATCTCTCTACATTACATGGGATGTAATCTTGCCAACCACCTACCATTGGGAACCTTTCCAAATGCCTTACTGAAGTCCATATAGATCACATCCCCCACTCTGCCCTCATCAATCCTCTTTGTTACTACTTCAAAAAAATTCAATCAAGTTCATGAGACACAACTTTCCACGCACAAAGCCATGCTGACTATCCCTAAGCAGTCCTTGACTTTCCAAATAAATGTAAATCCTGTCCCTCAGGATTCCCTCCAACAACTTGCCCACCATCGATGTCAGGATCACCGGTCTATAGTTCCCTGGCTTTTGCTTACCACCTTCCTTAAATAGTGGCACCACGTTAGCCAACCTCCAATCTTCCAGCACCTCACCTGTGACAATCGATGATACAAATATCTCAATAAGGGTCCTGGCAATCACTTCCCTAGCTTCCCACAGATTTCAATCAGGCCAACCTCAAAAACCTGCTACTGAAATACCACCAACACATCTCCTGTCTGAGTAGTGGTCTGAACATCCTTGATCATTGCTACACAAACAAACATGCCTAATACTCTACCCCCAATCTGCATTTTGAAAAATCAGGCCACAATGCTGCGCTCCTCCTCCTGGCTTATAAGCAGAAACTGAGGCGCGAGGACTCAGTACAGAAGGTCATGCAGTATTGGTCTGAGGAAATAGAAAAGCTTCTATGGGACTGCTTAATGTCAGAGGACTGGTCCATATTCAAGAACTCAGTGGCCAACCTAAATGAGAATGCCACAACCATTACAGATTTCATGAAAAAAAAGCGTGTAGACGAGTGTGCGCTGAAAAAGTTAACCCAAACATACCCCAACTGGAAACCATGGATGAACCGGGAAATCCACTCCCAACTGATGTCCAGGTCTGAGGCAATCAAGTTGGACCTATACAGGGAATCCAGGTACAACCTTCAAAAGACCAACAGGGATGTCACGAGGTAATACCAAACAAGCTTGAAACCAGATTAACCCCACATGCCATTTGTGGCAAGGCTTACAAGATATAACGAGTTATAAAGTGAAGTCAAACGGAATCGCAGGCATAAGTACATCCTGCCTGATGAGCACTATGTATTCTACACTCAGTTTGAACAGAAGGGTAGTGAAATGATGCCACCTATCCCAATGGCCTCGGATGCACCTGTACCGTCAGTCACCACCAGTCATTAGATCAGTCTTCTTGAGAGTGAACTCACGGAAAGCAACTGGCTAGACAGAGTCCCCAGCCGTGCACTCAGATTCTGTGTGGACCGGCTAGTGGGAGTGTTCACAAACATTGTTAACTTCTCCTTATTAGGATCTGAAGTCCCCACAGGCTTCAAAAAAACAAGCATCATCCTGATGCCAAAGACAAATCATGCTGCACGCCTCAATGATTACCAACCAGGGCTCTGACATGCACAATCGCGAAATGCTTCAACAGGTTGGTCATGGCTCACATCAACTCCAGCCTACCAAACTGCCTTGATCCTCTGCAACTTGTCTATTTGCACCTTGTTTTTACCTATTTGCACAACAGGTCCACAGCTGATGCCATTTCCCTGGAATAACTTGATAGCAAGGATACCTATGTCAGGCTCCTACTTATTGACTACAGTTCTGCCTTCAACACCATAATTCTAAACAAACATATCCCCAAACTCCAGGATCTAGGTGTCTGCTCCCACCGCTGCAACTGACTTCTTGATTTCCTGACCAACAGACCACATTCAGTAAGGACGTGACAACATCTACTCCATGATAAACCTCAAAAATGGTGTCCCACAAGCACACCAACCCCATTTACAAGTTTGCTGGCACCACCACCACTGTAGGTCAGATCTTAAACAGCGACAAGATGGGGTACAGGAAAGAGATAGAGTGCTTCGCGAAATAGGGTAAAGTCAACAATCTCCCCATCAATGTTGGCAAAATCATGGAGTTGGTTACTGACTTCACAGTGCTGTCAGTATCAATAGTGCTGAGGTGCAGATGGTCGAGAGCATCAAGTTCCTGGGTGTGACGATCATCAATCTGTCCTGGTCCACCCACGTTGTCATTACAGTCAAGAAAGCACCACACTTCTCTACTTCCTCAGGAGGCTAAGGAAATTCAGCATGTCTATAAAGACTCTTCCAAATTTTTATAGCTGCACTATTAAATCCTATCTGGATGCATCACAGCATGGGATAGCAACTGCTCTTCCCAAGACCACAAGAAACTACAGAGAGCTGTAAACACAGCCCAATCCATCATACAAACCAGTCTCCCATACACTGGCTCCATCTAAACTTCCCACTGCGTTGGGAATGCAGCCAACATAATCAGACACCTCCCACCCCCGTTACACACTCTTCCATCGGACAGAAGATATATATGTTTGAATACACATTCAAACAGATTCAAGAGCAGCTTCTTCCTCACTGTTCTGAGACTTTTGGATGACCACTTTAAAGTTGATCTCTCTCTGCATCTTCGTGGCAGCTAGAAAATTGCATCCTGCACTCTATTCTGTTACCACGATACACTGTATAGTAAGATCTGCCTGACAGGTACATAAGACAACACTTTCACCGTACCTCAGTACATGTGACAGTAATAAATCAAATCAAATTTGGATAAAACAGGTTAGAGAATAGAGCCTGTATTCATCCAACATCTATAACTGATTATCTCTACAGACATCATTGTGAACTGCAAATCAAATCGGAAAGATGACTGTTTCTTTTCCACAAGCAGAAATCTTAAGAGGCAGGACAAGCAGACGACACAGCCTCTTCAGCCTGCTCAGCTACCGAAAATGAATTGGTTGATCATCAACTTAACTGCCACTTTCCCACATTAATAAACTTAATACACCTTTCATACTCAATTTAGATGACTAGACAGAACTTCTTGTCAATACAGATTGTATAGTGACAAAACGTCTGAAAACAAACCTTCAAGCTCAGTGAGCTAACTTACATACAGTTTGCCAACATGGAAGTATATCATTTATTCATGTTTCTCAGTTCCTGCCATTAGTCATTCACCATCCATGCTAAACTTCTTTTCCCATCTCCCGAAACACTTCAGTTAAATATTAACCTGTGGTGGCCACCTTATCAAATACCTTTTGGAAATTCAATTATATTACATCGATTGGTTCTCCTTCAGGTACTCTGAGCTGCATGTTCATAAAATTCCTAATAATTTTTTTAACATTATTTCCCTTTAATAAAATCTTTAGACTCTGATCAAACTGCAATTTTCAAAATGCAATGTTAAGTCTTTCTCAAAAACAGCTTTCAACACTCGGCCTGATGAATGATGACAGCTTACCTGGCAACAGTTCTGAGTTTTTATTTTCTCTCCCATCTTTTTCGAATTGCAGTGTTACATTTGTTTTTGTTTAATTCTCTGGCACTTTTCCAGTATCTGGGGAATTTTGCAAAATCATAACCAGCACGTCTATCATCGCTGAAGTACCACTTGTCAACTATGAGAATGAAGACCATCAGATCGGATGAATTTGTCATAATTCAAACCTGTGAGCATTTCCAATATCCTTTCTCTGCTGATAACTTCTCCCTGACCCCTTGGCTGACACCTATTGCTATTATGGAATTTGCACCTGCTATTGTGAAGTTCGGGACAAAATAATTGTTCAATGTCTCTACCATTTCATCATTCCCAATGATGACTTAGTCTGTCTCTGCTCTCAAGAAAATCAATGTTTCCTTTAACAACTCTCATTTTTATACACTTGTAAAAGCTCTTAAAATCGGTGTTTATATTCCTGGCAAATTACTCTCTCATTCTAAAGTTTCTAATTTCAACCATTATTTTAAAAACATAGTTTTGTGCTGGTTTCTAAAACACTTCCAATCTTCAAGGTTACCTTTGCACTTTCCAACATTCTTTTTCTAACATACATTTTACCATCTTTAGTAAGCGTGAGATGGATCTTGCGAAGCTTTGTACTTATAGTAGAATGCATTTTTGCTGGCCACTTTGAATTGTGTTCTTGCTGCTTATTTGTCATACTTTTAATCCATTTACCCTATCAAGCCCATACTTCTATGTTATCAATTTTAACATTCTTGTTTGGGACTGAAATAACTCCTTCCAAACATAATGAAATTCATTTCCATTTTGAGCACTATTTCCTGGTACAAGTAATTCTGGGATAACGTGTTTCAGCAGCATGATTTGGCTATAACATCGCTGAAGAATTAGGGAACGGTATTTTGGAGAATGCTTACCTCCGTTAGCAATATGCCAGCAAGGATTGGTTCGCAGGCTGCGTTGTGCATGCGCTGATGTCCGTGCCATTCTGCGTATGCTCAACGTCAGTGCTAGTCTTCATGCCATTCTGTGCATGTGCCAATGTCAGCTGCCAACAGAGCAGCTTTCTGCGAGAGGTATTGAACAGAGAGTAGCTTTCTTACATTTTTTTTAAATGTAGCCGTGTTAAATATACTTTTGCTTCATTAATAAACACGATTTCTGGCTGTGCTATACTTTGCATTAGACTATTGGGTGATCTTTGAGCAATCATGACTGATATTGTTTGCTGGTCTGCCCCAACCCCACTTTTCTCACAATCCCCATTATTTACATTAAGCAAGGTTTCGCTGGAATACAACTACATTGTCATAGGATAACTACCTGTTGGTCTTCTCCTGTGGTATTATTAAATCAGCCTACCTCAGTGCATGTGCTCACGTCTAAAATACCATTTTTCTTAGCTCCACAAATTACTGTTTCTAAAAAAGTCACAAAACCATTTTCCAAACTCATTTTGCAGAGCTATTTTGCCACTTTGATTAGTCCAGTCTCAGAAGATTAAATTCACTCACAATTACCACATGGCCTTTGCTTATTTATCACAATTTTCTGTCCAACAGGATTACTACCACAAGGGGGCCTACAAACTACTCTTGTCAGCACCTTCCAACCCTTGTTCTTCCTAATCACCCCACATAGCCAAGATCCTTTCTCATCACTGCCTTTACGACATCATTTCTTTCAGAAGTACTCTTCTCGTTTACCTGTCTCTTTTCCAATGTGGAACACTTGGGTAACTTGGACTACCCAGTAGCCCGGTCTCTATGATTGTGATTATATCTAAACCATGTGCTGCTTTTTTTGTGCTACTACTTCATCTGCATGGATGTATGCTTTTTTGTTCAAATATAGTCTTTAGTTTTATGTATTTATTCATTTGTTTTGGCCTTATTCATTGATGATATTATCGCTAGCTTCCCTGCTTGCCTTTGTCCAAATTGCTGCACTGCTCCATTCCCTCAACTTCTCTTTCTAAAATACCTAAACTTCCCTTCGAATGGACAGCTCTCAATGCTGCCACCCATTACTTCCGGTCACTAGCTCCAATATTGGCTACAAATTGCAGCACTCTGAACTAGTAGCTAAAATCTCTGAAGAACAATGAATGAGTAGTTACCAGATTCAATCTCCAATTCTTCATAGTCTTGGCATTCTTGAATTCACTGATGAACAACAAATATGATGTTGCCTACACCACATTAGTCTTATGCATTATTTTCATAGGATTACCATTCAGACACAGAAAAATGTACTTCATAGGTCTTAACATCACACAAGGTTCTTCATACGCTAAATATCATCCATCTGCAATTCTGAATGTAGAGCAATGCAGTGTCAAACTACTATATAAAAATGCTGAATCCTTAAACTTTACCAATCTCTTGGTCAAAATCACACTGTGACAAGAGATCATAAACAATGAGCAGTTTAATCTTTGGATGAATCAAAGTAAAATAAGTTCTGGACAAGTTACTGTCTCTTAGCTGCTTTCATGCTTTTTATAATGGTTGTTTTTGGCCTACATTGCTTAAGAATGAATATATTGAGAGCTCTCATCTGCACTCAGGGTATGAACAAGGGAGAAAGCGGTATAGAGGTCGTCAAAGAATGGAAAAGCATTCTCTTTCCAAATATCTGGGCCATTAACTAACTCTGTGTGCATTTAAAAATATATGCATTGAATTGAAATACTTTCAATTGTCTTATCGCTGCCTGTTACAAAACACTAATGCTTACATGTAGATCTGAGTGTGTTTCATCTACTTCAATTTGGAACCAGAAAAAAGGACAAAGATATTGCAACAGACTCGCTGAGATGCTTCTCAATTACCAAGATAGCTGTACAACTTTTTTTTGGTTTTATTGTCAACAGAGCAGTCAAATATTTGGAGGAATACACTGTGACTTAAAACACATTTTGAAAAAAAACATTTTCTTCTCCAAAATTCTCTATGGAAGGTGGTCAGAAGATACCAAGATTTGACATTGAATTGAAGGAAGGTTGGAAGTGGTTAGTCCAGTGTTCACTTCTATTCCGAGTAGACAACTTATCTTTCTAATTCCATAATGTGCCTGACTCGACTCCAACTTTGCAAAGTGCCTGTTGCCGAAGTCACCAGTACCTTTACTGCTTCTGTGGTGAACCCTTCTGTTAATTAAACCAAAAACTCAAAAAAAACTCATCATGCCTCGTAATCTGTTAAAATAAGAGTAATAGAAAGCTCCCAAATTCCACTATTTTAAGAAAATAATATCAATTTATTCTTTAACTCTAAAAGTCCCAAAATGCAGCACCTCGCATCTATCAGAATTAAACTCCATCTGCCACTCCTCAGCCCATTGGTCCATCTGGTCAAGATCCTGTTGTAAATTGAGGTAACCTTCTTCGATGTCCACTACATCTCCAATTTTGGCGTCATCTGCAAACTTACCAACAATATATCTTATGCTCACATCCAAATCATTTATGTAATTATGAACGTTCGTGGACCCAGCACCAATCCTGGTGGCATTCCACAGATCACAGGCCTCCAGTCTGAAAAACAACCCTCCACCACCAACCTCCGGTCTTCTACCTTTGAGCCAGTTCTGTATCCAAATGGCTAGTTCTCCCTGTATTCTGTGAGATCTAACCTTGCTAATCAGTCTCCCATGGGGAACCTTGTTGAACACCTTACTGAAGTCTATATAGATCACATCTAACAATCTGCCCTCATCAATCCTCTTTGTTACTTCTTAAAAAAACTCAACCAAGTTTGAGAAACATAATTCCTACGCATGAACCATGTTGACCATCCCTAATCAGTCCTTGCCTTTCCAAATGCACGTACATCCCATCCCTCAGGATTCCCTCCAACAAGTTGCCCACCACGGAGGTCAGGCTCACTGGTCTATAGTTCCCTGGCTTGTCCTTACCACTCTTCTTAAATAGTGGCACCATGTCAGCCAACCTCCAATGTTCCAGCACCTCACCTGTGACTATTGATGATACAAATATCTCAGCAAGGTACCCAGCAATCACTTCTCTAGCTTCCCACAGAGTTCTAGGGTACACCTGATCAGGTCCTGAGGATTTATCCACCTTTACCCATTTCAAGACATCCAGCACTTCCTCCTCTGTAATATGGACATTTTTCAAGATGACACCATCTATTTCTCTATATTCTATATATTCTTTTCTACAGTAAATACTAACGTAAAATACTTGGCTAGTATCTTCCCCCATTTTCTGCAGCTCCACACAAGGCCGCCTTGCTGATCTTTGAGGGGCCCTATTCTCTCCCTTGTTACCCTTTTGTCCTCAATGTATTTGTAAAAACCCTTTGGATTCTCCTTAATTCTATTTGCCAAAGCTATCTCATGCCCCCTTTTTGCCCTCCTGATTTCCCTCTTAAGGATACTCCTAATGCCTTTATACTCTAAGGATTCACGCGATATATATTGTCTAAATCTGACATATACTTCCTTCTTTTTCTTAACCAAACCCTCAATTTCTCTAGTCATCCCAGAATTCCCTATACCTACCAGACTTTCCTTTCACCCTATCAGGAATATACTGTCTCTGGATTCACGTTATCTCATTTCTGAAGGCTTCCCATTTTCCAGCCTTTTACCTGCGAACATCTGTCCCCAGTCAGCTTTTAAAAGTTTTTGCCTCATACCATCAAAATTGACCTTTCTCCAATTTAGAACTTTAAATTTTAGATCTAGTCTATCCTTTTCCATCACTATTTTAAATCCAATAGAATTATGGTCGTTGGTCCCAAAGTGCTGCCCCATTGACACGTCAGTCACCTGCCCTGCCTTATTTCCCAAGTGTAGATCACGTTTTGCACCTTCTCTAGTAGGTACATCCACATACTGAATCAGAAACTGTTCTTGTACACACTTAACAAATGCCTCTCCATCTAAACCCTTAACACTATGGCAGGTCCAGGCTATGTTTGGAAAGTTAAAATCCCCTACCATAACCACTATTATTCTTACATAATAGAAGTAAATTATTGCGGATGCTGGAATCTGAAACCAAAAGAGAAAATGCCAGAAAATCTCAGCAGGTCTGGCAGCATCTGTAAGGAGAGAAAAGAGCTGACATTTCGAGTCTAACTTCTCTCTTCTTACAGATGCTGCCAGACCTGCTGGGATTTTCTCTATTATTCTTACAGATAGCTGAGATCTCCTTACAAATTTGTTTCTCAATTTCCTGCTGACTATTAGGGGATCTGTAATACAAACTCAATGAGGTGATCCCTTTCTTATTTCTCAGTTCCACCCAAATAACTTCCCTGGATGTATTCCCAGGAATATCCTCCATAAGTACAGCTGTAATACTATCCCTTATCAAAAATGCCACTCCCTTCCTCTCTTGCCCTGGCTCCTTCCTGTAGCATTTGTTTCCTGGACTGCCAGTCTTGTCCATTCCTGAGCCACGTTTCTGTAATTACTCTGATATCCCAGTCCTATGTTCCTAACCATGCTCTGAGTTCATGTGCCCCTGTTAGGCCCCTTGCATTGAAATAAATGCAGTTTAATGTTTTAGTTCTACCTTGTTCTCTGTTTTGCCCCTGACTTTGACTTGCTCCTTTCCTCAACTGTATCAGTCTCTGATAGATCTCTTTCCTCAGTATCTCTCTAGGTCCCACTTCTTCTCCCTCCCAACTCCCCCCACACAAACCTTACTAGTTTAAATCCTTCCAAGCAGCTCGATCAAATCTCCCTGCCTGCAGAGTAGTCCCTTTCCAATTCAGGTGCAATCCATTCTTCTTGTACAGGTCACTTCTACCCCAGAAGAGATTCCAATGATCCAAAAATGTGAAACCACTTCCGTGTATCAGCTCTTCAGCCATGCATTCATCTGCTCTGTCCTCCTATTCCTACCCTCACTAGCTCGTAGCACTGGGAGTAATCCAAATAATACTAACTTCGAGGGCCTCTGTTCTAAATTCTCCCTTCAGAATCTCATCCTTTTCCTTCCTATGTTGTTAGATCCAGTGTGTACAATGACCTCCTGCTGATCTCTCTCCCCTTTGAGGACATTCTGCACCCTCTCCGATATATCCTTGATCCAGGCACCAGGGAGGCAATGCACCGTTCTGATTTTTCGCTGCTGGCCACACAAACATCTGTCTGTGCCTCTGGCTAGAGAGTCCCCTATCACAATCGATTGCTTGGAACCACATGTACCCCTCATTACATTAGAGCCTGTCTCGTTAACTGAAATTTGGCTGTTCATGCCTGAGAGAGTTTATTGTCCCCTGCATTTTCCAAAACAGCACACTTGTTTGAAATGGGGATAGCCACAGAAGATTCCGGCACTACCTGCCTACCCCTCCCTCCTCTTCTGGAGTTAACCCATCAACCTCACTGTATCTGTGGCTTTTCTCCCATCTGAGAACTCCCATTCATCACATTCCCTAGCTCCTGCAATGCCTCTAAGGGCTGCTCCAATCGATCCATGCAATATGATTGGATTTGCAATCAAAGACACTTCTTGCAGACATTATCATCAATGACATAGAAACTCTCCCTAAATTTCAACATCCGACAGGAAGAGAATTTTCAGTAGAGTATGACTCCACTGAGAGCCATCTTTGTTTCTTTACAACCTGCAGACCCAGAAGTTAATACCAGCTTTTTGCCCTAAAATGCAATGCTAGGTGTAGGGAATCCTGGATGACTACAGAAATTGAGGTTTTGGTTAAGAAAAAGAAAGAAGCATATGTAAGGTGCATACAGGTGAGATCGAATGCATCCTTAAAAGAGTATAAAGGCAGTAGTATGCTTAAGAGGAAACTCAGGAGGGCAAAACAGCTTTGGCAAACAGGGGTAAGGAAAATCCAAAGGGTTTTTACAAATACTCTGAGGACAAAGGGTAACAAGTGAAAGAATAGTGTCCCTCAAAGATCAGCAAGGCAGCCTTTCAGTGGAACCGCAGGAGATGGGGGAGGCACTAATTAAGTATCTCGCATCAGTGTTTACTGTGGAGAAGGACATGAAAGATACAGAATGTGGAGAAAAAGATGGTGACATCTTGAAAAATGTCCATATTAAAGAGGTGGTGGTGCTGGACGTCTTGAAATACATAAAAGTGGATACATCCCCAGGATCTGATCAGGTATACCTGAGAACTCTGTGGGAAGCTAGAGAAGTGATTGCTGGACCCCTTGCAGAGAGATTTGCATCATCGATAGTCACAGGTGAGGTGCTGGAAGACTGGAGGTTGTCTAACGTGGTGCCACTATTTAAGAAAGGTGGTAAGGAAAAGCCAGGGAACTATAGACCGGTGAGCCTGACATCTGTACTGGGCAAGTTGTTGGAGGGAATCCTGAGGGACTGAATTTACACGTAATTGGAAAGGCAAGGACTGATTCCGGATAGTCAACATGGCTTTGCGCATGGAAAATAATGTCTCATGAATTTGATTGAATTTTTTGAATAAGTAACAAAGAGGATTGATGAGGGCAGAGCGGTGGAGGTGATCTTTCTAGACTTCAGTAAGGCATTCGGAAAGGTTCCTCATGGGATACTGGTTAGCAAGGTTAGATCTCATGGAGTATAGGGAGAACTAGACATTATAATACAGAACTGGCTCGAAGGGAGAAGACAGTGTTGTGGTGGTGGGTTGCTTTTCAGACTAGAGGCCTGTGACCAGTGGAGTGCCACAAGGATTGGTGCTCGGACCATTACTTTTCATCATTTATATAAATGAGTTGCATGCTATCATAGGAGGTCCAATTAGTAAGTTTGCAGATGACACCAAAATTGGAGGTATAGTGGACAGCAAAGATTAGCTCAGAGTACAACAGGATATTGATCAGATGAGCCACCAACTTAGATAAATGTGAGGTGCTGCATTTTGGGAAAGCAAGTCAGAACAGGGCTTCTCCACTTAATGGTAAGATCCAAGGCAGTGTTGCTAAACAAAGAGAGTACAGGTTCATAGTTCCTTAAAAGTAGAGTCGCAGGTAGATCGGATAGTGAAGAAGGCGGTTAGTACGCTATCCTTTATTGGTCGGATCATTTGAGTACAGGAGTTGGACGTCACGTTGCGGCTGTAAAAGACATTGGTTAGGCCACTTTTGGATTACTGTGCACAATTCTGGTCTCCTTCCAATTGGAGAGATGTTGCGAAACTTGAAAGGGTTCAGAAGACATTTGCAAGGATGTTGCCAGGGTTGGAGGATTTGAGCTATCAGGAGAGGCTGAATAGGCTGGGGCCGTTTTTCCCGGAGCATCAGAGGCTAAGGGGTGACCTTCTCGAGGTTCATAAAATCATGAGGGGAATGGATAGGATAAATAGACAAGATCTTTTCCCTGGGATGGGGGGGATCCAGAATTAGAGGGCATATGTTTAAGGGGAGAGGGGAAAGATATAAAAAGAGGCCTTAAGGGCAATTTTTTCATGCAGATGGTGATACATGTATGGAATGAACTGCCAAAGGAAATGATGGAGACTGGTACAATTACAGCATTTAAAAGACATCTAGACGGGCATATGAATAGGAAGGAATTAGAGAGAGATATGGGCCATGTGGTGGCAAATGGGGCTAGATTAGGTTAGGATAACTAGTCAGCATGAACGAGTTGGATTGAAGGGTCTGCTTCCATGCTGTACATGTCCATGACTCTGAGATTGCTAGCTAGTCATCACAACTGTTTGTCAGCTCTTACTTTCTCTTCAAGGTACAGTACACACCTTCAACTTCATAATACTTGCCAATTCTACGGTTTGTGTGTTCACGTGGTCCACTTTCTTCCATGCCTTGCCATTTACTTCTCTTCATCCATTTGCTTCATCAGACCCATTTCCCCCATGTTTACTGAGCCATATTACTTTTTAAGTCTGCCACCAATTTGATTTTACATAGTTATCTTGATTTTCAAATCGCTCCAAAGCCTACCTGCTCCCTTGGTGCAACTTTTTCCAGCCTCAAAGCATCTGAAATATCACTGGCTGGCCTTTTTCACATGCCCACTTTTAAATATTCTACAACTGCTAGTCATATCTTCAGCTGACTGAATCCTTTATTCGGAGTTCCTTCTTTGCCTCTCTTCCCCTTTACAATGTTCCTTAAAAATCTCATTAACCAGGTTGCAGCCACTTATCATAATATCCCCTCATGTGACTCCAAATTTTTCCATTGATAGTGCTCCTGTGAAGCACCTTGGATGGTTCACTTTATTTGGTGCAATATGATGCAAGTTATTACTTTTGTATCTGGTTATGTCTGTGAATAGATACTCCAACTTAAAAAAAAATCACTAAATTCTGACAGCAAGTTACTGATTCCTACACCAAGTACCACAATTTATGACAATACTGTCAGTGATAATCACAGTGTCAAACACCTCCACTATTTAAGGTGTCAATCACAATCGCAAAGCAACCTAAGTAATGAAAGCAAAGGGTGTTCTATTTTTATCAAAGTAAGGACAACATCTCGTAAAAGATTTACTTGCATTGATTTATTAGTTCCGTACCTGAAAGTGAAAGGAGGCAATATTTTCATTTCAGTTTGACTTGAAACTGATCTCAAAATCTAATTAAGGAATTAAGAAAACCTGATACGCATGTATGCTACAGCAAAGAACAACAAATTAGATTTTAAGAAAGACTGAACCTTGGAACCCATTTTTGGTTTTAAAAAAGGATTCATAAACATTGAGTTGCTTTATTTAAAACACAGAGACTTAGTTTAGAATATTGTGGAATTTGTCATAGCTGTCAAAATGTGAGCTGAACTTTCAGTTCAGGTTGTTGGTTGCCAAGTGGATCTGAAGCCTTCACAGTGCACTAAAAGCTCTTAATGAAATAACTTATATTTTTCAGTTTTGTATTTACAGAGTATTTATAGTGCATTAACCAGGCAAGAAAAAGTCTGGAAAAAGAATTTTGCAACTGGAATAACATTGAATAAACACAGCATAGGAAAAGTCTGCTTGTGTCCTTATCACATGCTCTCACTGTGAATTGTACTCAGGAAACAAATCAGACCAGAAACTCAACTGGATTCACCACATAAATACAGTGGCTACAAAAGCAGGTCCGAAGCTCGGAATACTGCAATGAGTAACTCACCCCCAGACTCCGCAAAGCTAATCCATCATCAGGGCACAAGTCAGGAGTGTGATGGAGTGCTTTTCACTTGCCTGGATGGGTGCAGCCTCACAACACACAAGCAGCTTGACATCATCTGGTACAAAGCAGCCCACTTGATTGGCACCACATCTGCCACTGATGCTTAGCACACACTGCTGCTACTGTTTGCAAGATGCACCGCAGAATATCACCCAAGATCATCAGATAGATCCTTCCAAACCCACAATCACTTACATCTAGAAGGATAAGGACAGTACCACCTGCACGTTCCTGTCTGAGCCACTTATCATTGTGACTTGGAAATATACTGCCATTCCTTCACTGTCGCTGGGTGAAAATCCTGGAATTTCCTCCCTAATTGCATTGTGAGTCAACCCACAACAGATGGACTGCAGCGGTTCAAGAAGGCAGCTCACCATCACTTTCTCAAGGGGAACAAGGGAAGGGCAATGAATGCTGGCCAGCCAGCAATGCCACATTCCATAAATGAACTTAAAAAGTACAACACAAACAATACAGAGTGATGGAAATACTCAGAGTGCCAGACACCATCTGTGAAAAGAAACAGTAATTTGCCAGGACAGTTACCTTTCATCTGCTGAAAGTCAGTAAACTGAAACATCAACTGATTTTAAATTTTAAACATAGATAACGCCAAGTGACAAACAAGCACTCATCCAAATTTGAACGGATGAGAGACCGAGAGTTATAATTTCGACATTCTAATACTATTTCTGCAGAAAGCGAAGCTTTGTCAAAGCTTTTCATCTTGAACTCAACAGAACAATTCACAAGAAAAACCCATGGAGAGGAAAACAACAATAACCATGCTGTACAAAAGGACAGTGTTGTTTGGTAGAAACATTACCATGATGAACGAACCAGTTATTTTCCATGGGAACCTGATGAAGGAGGAGCGCTCCAAAAGCTAGTGCTTCCAAATAAACCTGTTGGACTATACCCTGGCATGTGATTTTTAAACTTTGTACACCCCAGTCCAACTCCGGCACCTCCAAATCCAGTTAATTTCAACTGACAGTTAACTGTCAAGCATTATTTAAACTTTAAAACACAGCATTTTAACTCTGGTCATTGCATTGTCCGATGATTTGAACCAGAGAATAGCTGTTACGTATTTTGTTGAAGTGAAATCGGTACAAATTTTGTGTGCATGTTATTTATGACTGTAACAATATAGGGAACATGTTATTTCCAGTACAAGTGTGCCACACAGCAAGCCCTGGCTATTTGTTCACTTTTTTTCTGAAAGATGCTCCCCTCAAACCAAAAAGTTCAGGTGAAAAAGAATGTGCAAGAACATATGACAGCTGAAAAAATGTCATTTAGTGGCTATTTTTGCTAATTAAGCTGCGCAGATCTGTGTATTTCTCTACAGGACATAACCTGAAAAGCAGCTAAGTCTCACAGTGACATCTACATACAGGAATCAGAAGCACAATACCCATCCAGCAATTTTTAATAAACACTGTCCACTGAAAAGAAAGGACACCTTTTCAGAGTGGGAAGAAAATTTATTTTGAAATTATCTACAAATTTCTCCCAATCTAGCCTCGACTTAAACAGTGAATATGCTACACAGAAAATTGAAATAAATATTCTAAACACTGAGCTAAGCATCAACGTACTACATGCCATTTGTGGGAATACAGTCAACCAATTTGTTCAGCGCTGTGCAGGTTAAAATCAACAGAATAGAATCTACATTGAAATGATTGAAGTCTTGAAGTTGCAAGCTAATCAGGTTTTGATTGCTGATATTACACTGCCATCTAGAGTTGAACCAACATTAGCACAATAAGGAGTGTACAACAGAACAACATTTCCCAGCTCTTGCAGTGAACCACACCATAAATTAAATAATCCCAGGCAAGAAAATGCCCAACAATGCTAAAAGTTATTTGATAAACAACCCATGTACTTTGCACAAGCAGATTTTGTATACGCCTCCCAGCATCTAGGTCCCAGGTTCGATTCCAGCCTTGGGTGACTGTGTCGAGTTTGTACATTCTCCCAGGGTCTGTATGGGTTTCCTCCGGGTGCTCTGGCTTCCTCCCACAATCCAAAGTTGTGCAGGTCAGGTGAATTGGCCATGCTAAATTGCCCGTAGTGTTAGGTGCATTAGTCGGAGGGAAATGGGACTGGGTGGGTTACTCTTTGGAGGGTCGGTGTAGGCCGAAGGGCCTGTTTCCACACTGTAGGGAATCTAATCTAATCATCAACCAATTGCATTAGCAGGACTTGACATCAAGTTTAGCTTTGGATTGGCTCGCATAATTTGAGGTAACGTTAGGCCCCAGAAGACAAATCTCCAATCACTTTTTCATTGAGGAATGAAAGTAAATGGATTAAAGATTCACCCTTGACTAAAATGCATCGTAACCACATAAGGTTTGTAACCTCAAACCAATAGCCTTTCAACAGGCAGGAAGGGAAATGAAGGGTGGTGGTGCAGAGGGTGAACCACAGGAGAGGGCCAAATCGTTGATATCAAACACCACAGAAATTCAACAGCATGAGGAGAATAATATTTCACACTCAGCTGCAACAGCTTAATTAAATTTAATCTGTATCAGTCCACCTGATACAGGGGAGAAAACTGCATCCAACCAATTTGAACATTAAATACTGGGAGAAATCTCAAACGTTATTCAAGGAACAGTATACACAGGAACAAGCCCTTTGACCCAGCGAGGTTGTGCTGCCTTTCTAAACTAAAATCTTTTGCCTTTACATGGTTCATTTCCCTCTACTCACTGCCTATTCATATATCTGTCAAGATATTTCTATATCCACCTCCACCATCTCCTCTAGCAGCTCAGTTGCCACCTCTGTATAAAAAATTTGTCTCTCCCATCTCCTTTGAACTTTTCCCTTTTACCTTAAATCTATGTCCCCTAGTAATTAACCTTTCTATCCTGAGAAAAATACTCTGACTATCCATTCTACTAATGCCTCTCTCAATTTTGTATACTTCTGTGAGGTCACCCCTCATCCTTCAATGTTCAATTGAAAACAAACACAATTTGTCCAAACTCTCCTCAGAAACCAGGCAACATCCTGATGAATCTTTTCTGTACACTCTCTAAAGCTTCCAAATCCTTCTGGTAGTATAATGACCAGACTGTACACAATATTCAAAACACGGCCCACCTAAAGTTCTATACAGGTGTGATGTGACATTTTTATATTCTATGCCTTAACCAATGACAGCAAGCATGCCATCTGCCATTGTGACCACCATATCCACTTTCAGGGAACTGTGAACCCAAACACCTAGATCCTTCTCTATGTTGCTGCTTCTAAGGGTTCTGCCACTTACTGCATACTTCTCCCCTGTATAAGATCTTACAGACTGCTTTCTTGCACATTTGATCAGATTAAACTCCAACTGCCATTTCTCCCAAGTCTACAGCCCATCAATATCTTGCTAATCCACCTCACTATTCATGCTTTGTGCCGTCTGCAAACTTAATCAGACCACCTATATTCTCCTCCAAATAATTTATATATATTATAAGCTACAGGAATACGATTGGTCACAGTGATCTCCAGTCAGAAAACATCACTACCACTGCTCTCTGTCTTGTATGACTAAGCCAGATTTATATCCATCTTACCAGCTCACCGTGAATCCCATGTGGCTTCACTCTTGTATCAGCCTGCCATGACAGGCCTAGTTAAAGGCCTTGCTAATCCATGCAGACAACATCTACCAGCCTGACCTCATCAATCGTCTTTGTCACTTCTTCAAAAAACCCAATCAAGTTGGTGAGACATAACCTTCCCCACACAAAGCCATGCTGCCTCTCACTAATAAATCCATATTTTTCCAAATGTAAGTAAATTGTCTTCTTAAGAATCTTGTCCATTAATTTCACTGCCACTAACATAAGGCCCACTGGCCTAGAAATTCCTGTTTTCCTAAACATTACGTATGCCACTTTTTTTTTTCAACTGAGCTCTCAATTTCTTTTGTCATCCTGAAACTTACCACCCTTATCCTTCAATTTCACAGGAACATGCTGGTCCCAAACTCTAATCAATTGGCCTTCAAAAGATTCCCACATGCCACGTGTACTTACCATCATTCAGCTGCCCCAATCTACATTCCCCAGTTCCTACCTACCTTTTGGAAGTTTGCCTTCCCCCAGTTTAGCACTTTCACCCAAGAACTACTCTTATCCTTATCCATGAGTCACTTAAATGTTACATAATTATGGTCACTGCTCCCAAAATGCTCCCCCACTGAAACTTCAATCACCTGGCTGGGCTCAATCTCCAGTACTAGGACTAACATGGTGCTTTCCATAGTTGGATTACTCTCATATTGTTTCAAAAAACTGTCCTGAACACACCTAGTAAATTTTCCCTATTTAGGCCCCTGCATCTATTACCAGTCATGTTGGGGAAGTTAAAATCACTGACTACAGTACCCTGTAGTACAATCCCATCAAAGTGACCGCACCTTTCCTATTCTGGAGTTCTACCCATATGGCTTTGCTGGATAAGCCCCCCAAGGTGTCCTCTCCCAGTATAGCTGTGATATTTTCTATATCAGCAACGTAACTCCCCCACCTCTTATGCATCCTGCTCTATCTCACCTGAAACATCTAAATCCCAGAACATTAAACTGCCAGTCTTGCTACCCTCTCAAACAAGTTTCTCTAATAGCTACATCACCATTGTCATTTGTATTAATTCAGACTCAAAGTTCATCTGACTTAACTATCCTACACCTCACATTAAAACAAAAACACCTCAGACCATTAGTCTTGCGATGTTCAGTAACCTCTCCCCGTCTATTCTTCCTCTTAATCTTACTGACCTTGTCCTCTGACTCATCCTTGGCCTTTTAAGTTGGTGACCTTCTGCTCTGGTTCCTGACCCCCTGCCACACTAGTTTAAACCCTCCCAAGTAGCGCTAGTAAACCTTGCTGCCACAATACATGATGCCCCTACGGTTTAGGTGCAACCTTGTCCTTCCTGTACAGTCCGACTTCAACAAAAGTGGTTTCCTGTTTACCCTCAAATATCGTCAATTACACTTATATTCTAATGATAGGCAAGTCTTGAGTAGACCAACAGTAACTACTTTTGAAAAGATAGAGAGAGGGGAAATGAAGATCAGCAAAAGAAGATCACTTCATTTAGATTTAATTGTCAAACAATAAATGGTCCCTTATTAACTTTCTAAAGGGAACAGGAGATGTTAAACTGACTCAATACTAAAGCCAGAGTGAACATACTGAATTGAAGCATTTACCTCTTAATGAAAACACTCAGCAAAATAATTTAGCCAGAAGATGTACAATTTGATAAAACTAATTTGTGACAATGTGAAGTTTATTTTGTTAATGAACAAGGTTAAGTCATCTGTCTACAAAATTACAATTTAAGAAATCTTCAATACCATAAGTTACTTACAAACGTAATACGTTATTCACATATGAACTGGTTTCTCACAACACCCTTAATACAGATTCACACAGGAATTTCACAGATTACCACAATTTCAATTATAAATAGATGTTTTGAATATTGACATCATAGCTGCTCAATAACTTGGCAAATAAGAACTGGACATATTTAAAATAACTTACATTTCTCCTATATACTAAAGACAGTGTGCTTTTAATATGGCCCCTCCCCCTTTCAGGTGGCTGTTCACCCTTGGATTCTCTCAGCATTTGTTTTTGCTTGAATAGAAAATTACATTCACTTCTTTGTCAATACGTTGAACTTTGCACACTTCATCATCTCAAAGCACCAATATATATACATTAAATTGCTCAGTGATAAAACACTTTGTATTACAAATCTCTTGGTCAATTTTTGAAGGAATGATTCTGAAAACTTTACAACATATTAGGAACCTAAATTAAATACCAAAAAAAGTTTTTTTTTTCTACTCCCTTATTCAATAACAAGTTGATCTTCTGCAAGCATAAAAGGAGAAGAGAATCTTTGGTGAAGGTGTTTAATATCATGAAAGGTTGAGATAAAGCAAATTAAACTATTTTTTCCTAATGTCCGAAAGGCCAATAATCACGATGCACAGATTTAAGGCAGAAATGCTGATGAATAATTATAAGTTATTTCAAAAGGTTTGGATTTGGAACATAAATACCTGTTAAGCTGTGAGATACACATTAAATAAATTTTCAAAAAAATAAACGGATAAATATCTGAAGAAATTAAACTCTTATGAACATGGGAGATTAGCCAGGAAATGGATTAACTGAATTCTTTAAAGAAAAAAAGAGTTGGTACAAACTGAATGGGACAACGGCCAATTTATCTGCGATATTACTCATTATGTGACTTTACTCATTTGTGAGCACCTTTACAATAATACAATAAATTCTCTTTATTAGAATTCACACACTGTAAGTAATCTAATCTAATCTAATCTAATCTAGATTTACTGAGGCTATCAATCTGATATACAAAATAATCCTTTTTTGTGGGTGGGTTGGGAAAAAGAAGGAGTGGTGGTGAAATTTTGCTACAATTCCTGTGAAGTAGTGAATCAGCTTAGGGAGTTTATTGTTCCAAAGTATAAGACTTCAGCTTGCAGGTGAAGAAATGGTAATTTTAAAAAGAGTTGGCTGCACACTTATAAAACATAATTAGACATACTGAATAGATACAAAAAAAAACTATTGGGTGACATGATAAACTTTGACACAATACCTTGCTGGGTATTCGAAAGTTTTCAACTGGAGATTTAACCTCTGTTACACTTTCCTGGGGGCTTTTCAGACCCTGTAATTAAAAGAAAAATAGTTTTACAATGGAAGAATTCCATGGCAATTATAAATAGAAGATGATATAAACCCCTGGACATGCCAACCTTTACTTTGCAGCTTCATGTGAAACTATTAGGACCATTAAAGTCAAAATGTACCAGTTTCAAGGCTAAGTTTCAAGAGTATGTTAAGCCAGCAGCAAGGTGAAGAGTGTTAGTTGGAGCACGGTTGGCACAGAGACACAGCAGAACTGCTGCCAACCAAAACCCAACTAATCAGCACCTGCTTTACAAGCTGTACTCTTTCTCAGGTTGGGTTCTTGTGTGCTGGCTCTGATGAATTCACAATGAAGAGCTTCAATTTCACATCTCTTTTTGGCAATGTATCATTCTGCTCTTATAAACAGTATTTGTAATCCCAGAACTTAATTCTAATATAGAAATAATGCAATAATTCCAAGTTGTCAATTATGGCTAACTTCCTAAACTACATATTACATTTGTATTTCAGAAATACAACATGAATCCTGGGCTTTAAATGTATTTGCATTCAGTGTTTGAAATACTCAAGAATGTTGCCCAATTGTTTTGCCATTGCATTGTTTAAACTGGATTCAAAACAGAACTTGGTAAAAGTGTCCCAATATTTAATTCCTGAAATTTTGAAAGAAGAATTGTTCTAATATTAATTAGAAAAAAAGTACCATGCAACTAAGTAATGCAATAGGTTAGATTCTGGTTCTTCATCTCTGGGACCAAAGTTAAAATTCAACTCAAATTGACAGCCTGCAAGTCTCCTCTACTCATTTCAAACTTCATGGGTCTGGAGGCCTCTAAGAGACTGCCTTTTGATCTGCGGCAAAACAACTCAGCATGAGTAGAACCTTTCACAGAATGGTCAGTACATGGAATGGAAAACAACATTCGAATGTGCGGTTATTGATACTGGGACTAAGGAATGCAAATGGTAGATTTGTTTCTGGCTGTGTTAAACCTAATCGGTGATGCTTGGTGCTTAAAATTATTAGACTTCCAATCACTAAACTAGACTGAGTTAGCGAGAATCTGCCCCTCTTTTTAAACTATGTTTTTTATATTTACTCAGGATGTCTGCTAAACATAATAATAAGACATTAGAGCAGAAGTAGGTGATTCAGTCCATCAAATCTGTTCTGCCATTCAATGAGATCATGGTTGATCTCATAATCTTTAACTCCACTTTCCTGTTTTTCTTTAAAACCCTTGATTAGATTTTTAATTAATAAGTCATTGATCCAAATGTGTGTAATAACATCTCTGAACAGACTGATTTGGGAAAAACCAAAATAAAAATCTGTATATCTCAGTCTTGAATATATTTAATGACCCAATTTCAACAACTCCATGGTTAGGAATTCCACAGGTTCACTACTATGAGAGAAGAACTTCCTCCTCATCTCTGTGACCTCTTATTCTGAGACATGAAGAATTAAATCAAACAAGGCTGTAATCTAATGGGAATAAAATCCCAATTTGTTCAGTGATCTCCTTCAAGGGAGGAATTGGTCACCCTTATTTCATTGATGTGTGATGTCTCCAATCCCACACTATATTGTTTACACTCTGAATTAAACCAAACAAGCTGTGCAGTTGCAAAAAAAAAAGGTTCTAGTTGGTGATCTTCAACTACCTTTTCAGGGAAATAAACATTGCCTTGCCATTCCTGCCTGCATTCAGAGAACATTTTTTCTGATAACACACTGATGTACACAGTTCATGACAGTGTATTCATCAATTGTCAGCACAACGTACCAATTCTTTAAACACTTTAGTAAACAAATTTGTGTATAAACGATTTACATCACACACATTCTCAAACACTGGGCATATTTTTCACAAGGTAACATTGCATGAATAGTGTAAACAGAAATAGTGAAAACTCGCAAAGGCACATTAAAAACCCTGAAAATAGAAAACGTAGAGTTATTTCAGGACAAGTTCATTTCAGGTTTTAAAAATATTGCACACAAATTCACAGTTCCTCACTGGGACAAAAGTACATCTTCTACAAAGAAAACACTTAGTTATAGCATCTGCAAAGTAATAGGACCTAAAATACATTTATCAACATCACTTTAAATGGCAGGATGTTTTTGAAACACTTCAATATATATGTATACACAAACTAGATTAGATTAGATTACTTACAGAGTGGAAACAGGCCCCTTAGCCCAACAAGTCCACACCGACCCGCCGAAGCGCAACCCACCCATACCCCTACATTTACCCCTTACCTAATACTACGGGCAATTTAGCATGGCCAATTCACCTGACCTGCACATCTTTGGACTGTGGGAGGAAACCGGAGCAGTTGTTCAACATTTTGAATTGCTAACTGAAGTTTCATTGTACAACAGAAAAGTTGTGCTCCAAAACATTTTCCCCTTTCCGACCACACTAATCTGCATTAGGACGAGGTAAATTGGTTTTACAAAAGTCAACACCATCACCTCCACTTGGAAATGCATGGCTGTTCTTTCCCATTCACAGGAACAAAATCCTTGACTTCTCTCCCTAAGGACATTGACTGAATCTACAGATGTGGACTGCAGCAGTTCAAGAACGCAGCTCGCCAGCCAGAGATGGCCAGGTCCCATGAATGAATAATTCTTTTTTAAAGTTCACAAGCTCATCTGGTGTCTGCAACACAGACTAAGTCGCCTGATGCAAGCTCTTGGACACAGAAAAAGGCAGAGCCCTCCTGCCCCAAAACACATTTACAGGCCAACCCTTGCATGGTCAGGAAGGAGATCACATCCAGATTGTTTGGGGATGTTGGAGGAAACATAGGAATTCAGTACAAAGGAGGAGGTACTTTTGGCTTGTTTTTGCTTTGGCTCATAGTTCACAAAGTGATTTTTTTTGCACCATCAAGCGAAGCCCCAGGTCAGGGGCCCAACACAAAGAGTGATACGATAGATAAATTCATTGGTTGGTGATAGCTACTAATGTCACTATCTACCATAGGTTACTTTCAGATCAACAGAAAATAAGAAAAGTGTTTACAGGTTACAAAGTAAATGACCAGATTGAAATGCTTAAAGAGAACAGTGGATGAATAAAGATATTGAGGAGGTGCCAGTGTTGGACTGGGTTGGACAAAGTTAAAAATCACAAATCATAGCTATCTGATGAAGGAACAGCGCTCCGAAAGTTAGTACTTCCAAATAAACCTGTCGGACTACAACCTGGTGTTGTGTGATTTTTAAAGATTTTGAGGTTCTAGTCAAGAATAAAAGAGAATCTTACTTTAGATATAGACGACTTGGTTCAATTGAATCTCAATCAATTGAAAGAGTGTAGGGGCATTCTTCAGAGAGAAATCAGGAAGGGAAAGAGGGGATTTTGCATTGGCTGATAAGGTTAATTCAAAGAGATTCTACAAAAACGTTAAGAGAAAGAGGTTAACTAGAGAGAGGGTAGGGCCCTTAAAGATCAAGGAGGTCGTGCATATGTTGAACCCCAGGAGATAGGAGAGATACTAAATGAATATATCGCGTCAGGTTTTACTGCGGAGAAAGAAATGGAGAGAAATAAACTTTGATTTTTAAAAGCAGTTTGCATTACAAAAGAGGAAGTTTGGGAGGTCTTAAGCGAATATAAAGGTGGATAAATTTCCAGTATCAGATCAAACGTAGCCCAGAACATTGTGGGAAGAGAGGAAATTATGAGACCCCTTGCAGAAATATTTGCATCATCTATAACTATGGGCGAGGTGCCTGATGACTTGAGAGTAACTAACGTTGTACCTTTAAGAAAGTTTCTAAGGAGAACTATAGACCAATGAATCTTACATCGGTTGCGGGTAAATTGTTGGAAGTGATTATTAAAAGATAGAGGGTACAGACATTTTGAGATGCAAAAAAATGATTAATGGTAGTAAGCATGGTTCTGTGCAAGGAAAATTGTATCTCACAAACTTCAATGAGTTTTTTGAGCAAGTTCCTACAAAGAACAGTAGACACTGTTTATTTGGAATTTAGTAAAGCCCTGAATGAGGTTTCACATGGTAGACTAATCAGAAAAGTTAGATCACGTGGGATCCATGGTGAGCTTGCCAATTGGATACATAATTGGCTTAATGGCAGGAGACAGAGTAATGGTGGATGATTGCTTTTCACTCAGGAGGCCTGTGGCCAGCAGTGTTCCATAGGGATCGGGTCTGGGTCCTCTTTTGTTTGCTGTTTATATAAACAATTTGGATGAGAATACAGAAGGTACGGTAGGTAAGTTTGCGGACTACACCCAAATTGGTGGCATAGTAGACAGTGAAAAAAGGGCTTCTAAGAAAATAAAGGGATCTTGATCAAATAGGTCAATGGGCTGAAAAATGGTAGATGAAGTTCAATCTGGTTAAATGTGAGGTATTACATAAAACAAGGGTAGGGCTTATACAATTAAGATAGGGCCTTGGGTAGTGTTGTAGAACAGAGGGTCCTCAGGGTGCAGGTACATAATTCTTTGACGAGTGCCTCACATATCGACATGGCGGTTAAAAAGACGTTTGGCATGCTTGCCTTCATTGCTCAGTTCTTAGAGCGTAAAAGTTCGGAAATCATGTTGAGGTTGTACAGGGCATTGGTGAGGCCTCTTCTAGAATATTGTGTCTAGCTCTGATCACCCAGTTAGATGAATGATATAATCAAGCTAGAAAGGGTTCCTAACAGATTTACCAGGATGTTGCCAAGTATGGAAGGTTTCAATTATGAAGGCAGGCAGGATAGGCTGGGACTTTTTTCACTGGAGTGGAGGAGGTTGAGAGGAGATCTGATAGAAATTTATAAAATAATAAGAGGTACAGATAGAGTTAATGGTAGTTGTCTTTTCCCTAGAATGTGGGATTTCAAAACTAGGGGGCACATGTTTAAGATGAGCGGAGAGAGATTTTAAAAAAGAAAAAGAGATAACTTCTTTCGACAGAGGTTGGTTCGCATGTGGAATGAACTTCCTGAGAAAGTGGTGGATGTGGGTACAATTACAACATTTAAAATACATTTGGATTGACACAGGAAAGGTTCAGAGGGATATGGGCCAGAAGTAGACAGGTGGTTCTAGTTTAGTTTGGGATTATGTTCGACATGGACAGATTGCACCAAAGGGTCTGTTTCCATGCTGTATGATTCTATCGAATGAAGTAAGTAGTTAGAGAGGATGTAGGAGCTGGTGGAGTCTAGTGGGGCTCTTTGCGACTACATCTGTAGCAAACATTGGTTTCTTGAGGAACTCTGGCTCAAAGTCAATGAGCTGGAGGTTTAAATTTGAGCACTATAATTGTATCGGTTTCCCAGACCCTGAGACACAAGTCTCAGTCTGTATCAGTGTCCCAGAGCGGGGGAGGGGAATCAGCTTGTATCTGTATCCCAGAGCAGGGAAGTGGGAACAGTTTCTTGGATATTAAGTTTCAGGAGGCTTTCACATCCCTTAGGTTAACTACCTCAGGACAGTGGTCAGAGGCAGGATGGGGTAACTATAAGTGTAGCAGATTAGATTAGATTAGATTACTTTACAGTGTGGAAACAGGCCCTTCGGCCCAACAAGTCCACACCGCCCCGCCGAAGCGCAACCCACCCATACCCCTAAATTTACCCCTTGCCTAACACTACGAGCAATTTAGCACGGCCAATTCACCTGACCTGCACATCTTTGAACTGTGGGAGGAAACCGGAGCACCCGGAGGAAACCGACACAGACATGGGGAGAACGTGCAAACTCCACACAGTCAGTTGCCTGAGGCGGGAATTGAACCCAGGTCTCTGGCGCTGAGAGGCAGCAGATAGAGGGATCCATGAGGTAGCGCTGAATGAGCCTCAGCCCTTGATTTGTCTAACAGGTTTTGAGATCTTCCTCCCTGTATGGATGAGAATGGGGCTGTTGAAACGATGAGAAAACCGTGATATAGAGAGCCATACAAGGAGGAGGAGAAAAGAGAAGTATAGTTGCATAGTCAGGGAAAAAGACACTTTCTGTGGCCGGAATTGAGAGTACCAAAGGCTGCATTGCCTGCCAGATCCCGGCATTTAGGATATCTCATCTAGGCTGCTGAGAAAGTGTGCGTGTGTGCGTGTGCGTGTATATATATATATATATATATATGTTGGGGGGGGGAAAGAGTATCCAGTTGTTTAGGACCACATAGGTACTAATGTACAAAGAGGGAAGAGTTTCTGCTGAGGGAGTATGGCTGCTAGTGGTAAAGTTAAAAAGCAGAATCCAAAAAGTTATTATCTCTGGATTACTACATCAGCCACAAGCAAATTGACACAGGATCAGCAAGTTTAAAAAAGTAAATGTGTGACTCAAAGATTGGTGTGGGAGAAATGGGTTCAAATTTTTCAATTTGAGGGAAGGAGGGAACTATTCAAATGGGATGGGTTTTACTTAAATCATGCTGGGACCAGAATTCTGGCAAGTCCCACTAGGCATTGGATAGGGCTTTAAAGTAAAGAGTGGGGGTTTAGATTCAGTTGCATGGAAAATCAGGGAAAAAGTTAAGGATTGGGGGAGAGTTTAGCAGAAGTTGCTAAAGCTCCCAGAACAAGTAATAGGACAGAGTATAGAAAAAGGTCAAAAACCTAACCTCAGACACAGCAAATAAGGGGACAACAATGAGAGGGGTAGTCAATGCAGGACTGAGTGCACGCGATATATGGAACAAGGAAAACAAAGTATATCAAACAGAACAGAATAGTGGAAGTAAATGTTAGCCTTTTAGAGGTAATGATGGAAACCTCAGAAATGGCAGAGGCACTACACCAATAATTTGTTTGTTTTCACAGTGGAAGAAAATAATTTCTTTTGTAAAACTCCAGTTACAATAAAGGAACTTGGTGAAATTAATATAAGGAGGGAGGAGGTATTAAGTAAACTGAAGGCCTGAAAGGCCGGCAAGTCCCCGGGTACCCAATGACCTGCACCCTCGGATATTAAAGGAGGTGGCAGCAGATATAGTGGATGCATTAGGTATGGTTTTTCAAAATTCCCTGAATTCAGGAAAGGTACCAGTTGATTGGAAACGTGCTAATGTGACACCCTTATTCAAAAAAAGGAGACAAGCAAAATGTGGGAAACTATAGATCGGTTTGTTTGACCTCTGCAGTAGTAAAGTTGCTGGAGTCAATCTTAGAAGAGACAATGAACACTAGGAAAACAAAACTCAATTCACCGGCGTCAGCACAATTTCATGAAAGCATGTCATGACAAACTTGCTGGAGTTTTTTGAGGATGCAACAGCAAGATGGATTAAGAGAATCTGGTGGATGTGGTACATCCAGACTTCTGGAAGGCATTTGACAAGATGCCACATAAAAGACTGATCCAGAAGGTAAGATCCCAGGGTGTTATGGGTAGAGTATTAGCTGACGAATAGAAAACAGAGGGTCCTAAGTATAAATGGGTCCTTCTCTGGATGGAAAACTGTAACAAATGGGGTGCTATGAGTTGTCAGATCTGTAACAAATGGGGTGCTGAGAGTTGTCAGATCTCAACTATTTACAATCTGAATACATGATTTGCAAGCAAAGACAGAGTGTAAGACAGCAATGTTCACAGATGCTACCTAAATAGATAGGAAAGCAGGCAGTGAAGAAGTGTTCAAGAGTTTACAGATGGATATTGATAGGCTACGGGAACAGGCCAGAATCTGGCAGATGGAGTTTAATGTGGCTAAGTATAAGATTGTCCATTTTGGCCGGAAAAACAAAGGGTACGTTATTATTTAAATGGGAAGCAGATTTAAACGTCTGTCAGTGCAGAGATCTGAGCATATTTGTGCATGAATCACAAAGTGGATATGTGGGTGCAGCATACAATAAGAAAGGCAAAACAGAATCCTGACACTTATTGCAAAAGGATTGGATTATAAAAGTAATGAAGTGTTATTATGATTATATAAGGCATTGATGAGATCATATCTGGAATATTATGTCTCGTTCTGGTTTCCTTACTTGAGGAAGGATGTGGTGGCACTGGAAGCAGTTCAGAGGAGGTTTAGAAGGTTGATTCCAAGGATGAAAGGGCTGTCATACATGAAGCAGTTGAATGGCTTGAGCCTTGTACTTGCTGGAGTTCAGAATAATGACAGGGGATCTGATTGAGGGATATAGGATGCTAAAAGGGATTGTTAAGGTGGATGTGAAACAGATGTATCCCTTTGTAGGATAGTCTCAATAAGAGCACATAGATATAGAATGACAGGAGGTAGGTTCGAAACTAAGATGAGGAGAAACCACTTCTCTGAGGGTTGTCAATCTATAGAACTCACTATGCTCTAGACTGTAGTGGAGGTAGAATCGATCAACAGCATCAAAAAAGAAACAGAAATGTTTCTGATTTAAAGTGGAATAAAGGGCTATGGGGAGCGGGCAGGATAATGGAGTTGACATCAGGGTAAGATCAGCCATGATTATGAGAAATTGCAGAGCAGGCTGGAAAAGCTGAGTTGCCTGCTCCTCGCTCCTACGTGAATGAGGTGGTCACACAGATTGAAACAGGCAAGTACAACGTTGCAGGTATCATAAAGATGTGACCCTAAACGGTTGAAGGCTGAGAACTAAATGTCGAAGGATACACATTCTATTAAAATGATTGGCAAATGGGCAAAAGGGGCAGTTGCCCTAGACCACAGGTACAGGCTCAGCACCCTCCACAGATCACATATACAGTTTATCTGGATTACTGTTTATCTATAAATCTATACAGGCAGATATCCTGCCCAGGCCTTGCGGCACCAGTACAAACTGTGCATCCAACTGCCACAGGGACAGGTGGAACCCCGCTATGGCCCAACGGCATGGCCACAGGCAGATTCCCCCCACTGCCACAGTGCAAAGCTACAGGCGGAGCCATCCCCACTGCCACAGGAGGGCACAGCTACAGGTGGAGGCCCCACACACTGCCCCCCCGGACACAGGTACAGGCAGACACCACACCATGACACAAGTATAGGCAGACCTTCCCAATGTTCTGAGACCAGCAAAGCACCCAAGCTCACTACCCGTGGACATGGGTACAGGCAGAGCCCTCGCCACACTGCCCAGGGACACAGGTACAGGCAGAGCCTCCACCCACTGCCCAGGGACACGGGTACAGGCAGAACGGCTGCCCTACTGCCCAGGGATATGGGTACAGGTGGAGCCTCCCCCCCCCGCACTGCCCAGGGACACTGGTACAAGCAGAGCACAGCCACTGCACAGGAACACGGGTACAGGCAGAGCCTCCCCACATTGCCCAGGGACAAGGGTACAGGCGGAACCCCTGCCCTATTGCCCAGAGGCACGGGTACAGGCAGAGCCTACCCCCGCTGCCCTGGGACACGGGTACAGGCGGAGCACCCCGAGGTTCATGTCCCTTTAAACCGCTGTCCCCAGGTGCTCCTTTTTCCTCAGGCCCTGTAATAACCCCTCACTGTAATATCGGTAGAGAAAATCAGGAACATTGCACTGTTACCTGGCGGGACATCAATGATTTTATTTTCTGCATGTCTCTCTCTGTATCCCGGCTCCGGGCCCAACCTCAAAAGCCCGGCCCTGGCCTCTTCCGAGCAGCTCCTGCCATCTCCAGGTCATGTGATCTCTGTCTCACACTGCACCCTGGGAGCTAGAGTCCGGAAACGGCCGCGCAGTCTCAGTGTTGCCGCCAGCAGAACTACAATTCCCAGAATTCATAGGGTGTGTTCACCCTTACCCTGATGGCATTGGGTCTTGTATTCATTGGCGAAATATTCTGAATGTTTGACACTTTCTCAGTTTCGACGAATTGAAATTTAATGTTAGTCTCCAAATTGTTACTGTAGATAAGTTTCTTAGTGTTCCTCGCCAGCAATGAGAGAAACAGACATTATAGCACCACATGAACCACAGCTCTAAATTTCTCACTGATGGGCTGTCAGTTCCTCAACGTTGGTTGGATTTCAGTCCCTTGCTCCTAATCAATATCCAAATTTTGCACTGTGCGATTTGAGTTCAAAAAAGACTAGTTGAGGAAAAATCAAGGTCAAAGCCTGTCTTTAGGCTTACACTTTAAAGTGACATGATTATTATCCATTAATATTAAATATTTAAAACTGTGATGTTTAATCATATATCCAATTAATCAGATCTTCTATCTACCATCAAATATTAATCTACCTTCTTAGTGTGTTCACATTATTCAAAAAGGGAAGGGCACAACAAAAGTCACTCTAAGCCTGTTAAGCTTAACATCCCGTCCTGGGAAAATACTAAAATATTGAAAAGGTACACTAGCAAGACATTTGGAAATACATATAACCAAACAGAGTCAACATGGCTTTATGAAGAGAAATCACATCCAACAATTTTAGTAGAACTCTTTGAAGAGGTTTTGAGCCTGTAAGTTTCATAGAGTCTCCCTTCAAATTATTCTCATCCATTTTTCCACCACTTGGCATTGATTTTGAATTAACTGCACAAAGGCCAGTATCCTGTCACCCAGTCACCCTTTATTTACATGAGCTCTGACCAGCCAACCCAGAATCAGTCCTTTAAATGAAAGGGCTTATTCAATCTCCTGTTTATTTATTTTTTCTTCTTACTTACTTTAATTTCATTTTCTCAATCGAAATAAGTCAATAACAGATTCAGCTTCAATTTTTTTTTAAATGCCTCCAATTTATATTATGGTGTTGTGCTGACAGGGACTGTGAATAAAAATATACGTTATCATAGATTCTTCACCAGCCTCTAAAAAGGACTTTTAAATGACTGTTAATTTCCTGTTTATATCAGTCAGCCCAGGCTCCCTGATTGACCCAGGTTAACAAGCCCAATCAAGGATCTCATAGTCAATGAGATCCTCTTGACCCTCGCTCCAATCACTACAGGTTTATTGTCACATGTATTCACATGAGTGCAGTGACAATTTTACAAAATTGTCAATTGCAGCGCCATGTTATGTACAAGGGTACCTAGGTACAGGATCTTAGGAATAAATTAGAAAAAATAAAGAAATGAAAACTTCCAGCATTACATCATCCAGACTGCGGGATCTCGTCCCTTCAGATCACGTCGGGCCTCACCTCCAGTTTATGCCGAACTCAACCTGAGGCTGGCTGTTCTCACCACCACTTCGGACTTCCTGTTCCGACTGCTCTCTCAGGTTGCCTGTTCTTGGTAGTCATCTTGAACTGCCTGTCCTCACCGCTGCATCGTGCTGCTTATTCTTGCCGCTGCCACAGATACTGGGTGGCGTGGGGGTGTCCTCAGTCTCCACCTCTCTGGGCTCATTATCCTCTGCAGTGATCTCCTCTGCAGATGTGCACAAACTCACTCTCTACAGAAGGTAAATAGATTAAAGTAAAAAAGAAAACAATAAAACAATGAAAGAAGAGGAAATAAAAGTAAAAGTGGATGAAGCAGATTATATCCAGGCAGGAACCCACACGCTGTGCTGCTACTCCGCCACCATCTTACACGGCCTATAACCTTTGCTATGTATGTAATAGGGGGGTGCTGCCCTTAAAGGGAGCTGGTCAGGTGACCTGGAGGGGCAGAAAATGGTATGGTACTGGCAGTGGAAATGGGATCATTATCAATAAAATATTCCTGTTCAGATTTAGTATTTGTCTACCTGGTATTTTATTCCTGATTCTAAAAAAAGGAAGCACCAATATAACAACTGACGATGAGAGTGGGGTCTGGCCCACAATTTTTTTTGTTGTTTGCCCTGAGTAGACATCACATTGCAAAAAGCATAAGAGGGAAACATTGACGGAATTAAGTGCAAAATGACTTGGGTCACGGTTGGTGCCAAGAAAGAAGGTACTCACCAGGAATCAAACTGAGAGCAGCAGTTGTGGAGGGATTTGAGCTGACAGCTAAAAAAGAGATTCTGGATTAGTGGTGCTGGAAGAGCACAGCAGTTCAGGCAGCATCCAAGGAGCAGTACTGCTGTGCTCTTCCAGCACCACTAATCCAGAATCTGATTTCGACATCTGCAGTCATTGTTTTTAACTAGCTAAAAAGGAGAGTACACACTTTGGAGCTATGGAGTCACCATGACTGCAAGGAGACTTGGGCTTAGGGTGGCATCAGGGAGGAATAATATGCTGGCACAGCTGGCAAGGAAGTGGCCAATATGGGAGTGTTCACTGAAGAGACTCAGGCTGCAAACTATGAGATTAATTTCCACTGGCAGGAGAACAAAATGATGGGTCAATTTGGAGTGATAGAACCATTTGCTGAAGAGTCAAAGAATTGGATTTATACACAGAACACTTTAATTCATTTTTAAAGGCATACAGGGAGTCAGCCAGGACTGCAGAAAAAGCAGAAGGCCCAGAGTCAGCAGGGTTTTGGTTAAACATACTGTCAGTACAGGGTGAAGCTGATCACTTCTAGGTCCTTCCTAAAGTAGAAGAAAACAGGAAAGTCAGTAAAGATTGAAGTGGATACAGATAGAGAGAAGTCGAAGGCACTACCATTGACGCCTGGTGAGATGACTCGACAGGCATAAGCAGCACCACTGGTGGACTATATATTGACGAAAGTAGAGTTAAGGGACCGCTGCACAGAAATGCCATTTTACACAATAAAAGGCAAATGTTCTGCATTATTTGGCTGATCCTGGTTACAAAAATTAAGTTTGAAGCGGGGCATGGTTACTCAGCTGGCAGACTTAAAAATGAGTTTGCATGAGATCCTGAATAAGTACAAAGATGTCTTCGAAGGACCCCTGAGGGAAACAACAGGAGTTCAGAGTAAATTTCAGCTTAACCCAGAGGCTCATCCTAGGACTGTGAAAGCATATCTGGTAAAAGAAAATGGCATCCCGCCCAAAGTGAAGATGGAACTGAAATGGATGGTGAATCTGGGAGCATTGGAATGAATAACCATCAGTGAATGGGTCACCAGTGAATGGGACTTTCACTATTGGAGAGTCATAACTGAAGGAGTGCTGCACTGTCGGAAAGTCAGTACTGAGTGAGTGCTGCAGTGTCAGAGAATCAGTACTGAGGGAGTGCTGCGCTGTCAGAGAGTCAGTACTGAGGGAGTGCTGCAGTGTCAGAGTTAGTACTGAGGGAGTGCTGCACTGTCGGAAAGTTAGTACTGAGGAAGAGCTGCACTGTCAGAGAGTCAGTAGTGAGGGATTGCTGCAGTGTCAGAGAGTCAGTACTGAGGAAGAGCTGCACTGCCAGAGAGTCAGTACTGAGGAAGAGCTGCACTGCCAGAGAGTCAGTACTGAGGGAGTGCTGCAATGTCAGAGTTAGTACTGAGGGAGTGCTGCACTTTTGGAGAGTCAGTACTAAGGGAATGCTGCAGTGCCAGAGAGTCAGTACTGAGACAGTGCTGTGCTGTTAGAGAGTCAGTACTGAGGAAGAGCTGCACTATCGGAGAGTCAGTACTGAGGGAATGAAGCAGTGTCAGAAAGGCAGTACTGTGGGAGTGCTGCATTGTCGGAGAGTCAGTACTGTGGGAGTGCTGCACTGTTGGAGAGTCAGTACTGAGGGAGTGCTGCATTGTCGGAGGTTCAGTACTGAGGGAGTGCCAGTCTTCAAAGCAGATGGTGGAGTGAGGATTTCGGTTGACTTTAAGGTCACACTGAACACATTTCTGAGCACAGATCAATATCCACTTCCACCCATTGAAGACCTATTCTGTAGACTGGCAGTGGAAAAAAATTTTCAAATCTGGATCTGCCACAGGCCTACCTCCACACGAGTGCCACCACTGACGTGAGTGACACAGAGCGGACTGTTCTACTGCAAGCAATTTCCTTTTGGCAGCATGTCAGCACCAGCTCTATTCCAAAGGGCCATGGATCAAATATTAAGTGGATTACCAGGAGACAAGTGTTATCCATACGATATTTTGATGCTGGATCCTCCGTAGAGGAGCATTTGAAAAATTTAGAAGGAACTCTAAAGAGGTTGCAGATATGTGACCTGCAAGTAAAAAGATAGAAATGTGAGTTTTTTTTAAAGGCTTCATAGAGTACTTGAGCCATGTAAATGAGGGAAAGGGATGACACAAGGCACCCATGAAGTTGGAGGCTATCATGAAGGCCTCTGGACTACAGAATGTGCCTCAAATAATATCATTCTTTGGGATTTGTAAACTACCATGGCAAGTTTGTATCTGACCTGTTAATCATGCTAAAACCGCTGCATCAGTTGCTGGGAAAATGGTCTTGGTGGAACTGGACCTGTCAATGCAGGGAGGCTTACCATCAGGTGAAGAAAGCCTTAATAGGGTCAAACGTTTTAACGCATTTTGACCAAAATTTGCAACTACGTTTGCCATGTGGTGCCTCACCTTATGGGGTTGGTGCTCTACTCTCACACTCCTCAGTGAAAGGAAAGGCTCATCGTGTTTGCACTGAGGTCACGAATGAAGATGGAGGAGAATTATCCTCAAGTCAAAAAAGGATTGAGCATCATGTTCAGACGTTCACCAATTTCCTTTACAGCAGACACTTCGTGCAACTGACTGACGGAAACATCTAACCTCCATTTTTTGTCCTTATATAGGAATACTGTCAATGGTGGCAGTACACCTTCAGAGATGGGCACTGGCTCTGTCAGCCTATTTATATGAGAGCTGAAAATGTGTTGCTGGAAAAGCGCAGCTGGTCAGGCAGCATCCAAGGAGCAGGAGAATTGATGTTTCAGGCATGAGCCCTTTTTCAGGAATGAGGAAAGTGTGCCAAGCAGGCTAAGATAAAAGGTAGGGAGGAGGGACTTGGGGGAGGGACGTTGGAAATGCGATAGGTGGAAGGAGGTCAAGGTGAGGGTGATAGGCCGGAGTGGGGGTGGGGCGGAGAGGTCAGGAAGACGATTGCAGGTTAGGAAGGCGATGTTGAGTTCGAGGGTTGCGACTGAGACAAGGTGGGGGAAGGGGAAATGAGGAAACTGGAGAAATCTGAGTTCATCCCTTGTGGTTGGAGGGTTCCTAGGTGGAAGATGAGGCGCTCTTCCTCCAGCCGTTGTGTTGCTATGGTCTGGCAATGGAGGAGTCCAAGGACCTGCATGTCCTTGGTGGAGTGGGAGGGGGAGTTGAAGTGTTGAGCCACGGGGTGGTTGGGTTGGTTGGTCCGGGTGTCCCAGAGGTGTTCTCTGAAACCTTCTGCAAGTAGGTGGCCTGTCTCCCCAATATAGAGGAGGCCACATCGGGTGCAGCGGATGCAGTAAATGATGTGTGTGGAGGTGCAGGTGAATTTGTGGCGAATATGGAAGGATCCCTTGGGGCCATGGAAACCACCCAGAATTATAGCCTTACCTGTCCAGGAGGTGAATTGGACAGCATTGGACAGATATCTAACATAGGGAATGAGAGTTTTTATTCCTCACCCAGTAAAAGGAAAGGTGCCAGAACCAGTGCATCAATGGCACCCTGACATAATACGTGAAGTCCACATGTTTGGTGTTCGAATGTAGACTTCCAGATTGAGGAGAAAATGAGATCTTGTAAATCCTGTGCATTAGTAAGGAAGGCCCCCCCACTATCACCCTCTCGTCCATGGGAATAGCCTCAAATAGTATGGCACTGCATTCATGTCAATTTTGTGGCACCAGTCAAGGGACGAATGCAACTAGAGTTTGTGGATGCCCACTCCAAATGGGCTGAAATGGCAGTTATGGAGTGGCAGAAGCAATAATAGACCAACTGGATAAAATATTTACCAGGTTTGAGAACCCTGAACAAATTGTAAGTGGCAAGGGTCCACAGTTTGTGGTGCAAGAATTGGAAGAGTGTCCAGAAAATTTCAGTGTCAGTCATGTGAGGTCGGTTCTGCATCACCTGGTGACAAACAGCCTGGTGGAGAGATTTGTTCAAACCTTGGGGCAGGCGTTAGAGGCCTCACTGGGGAGGGTTCACTCGGACGGTGAATTAACAAGTTCCTCAGCATGTACAGGAACATGCCACACGTAACACAACAGTGCTCGCCAGTGTCCCTAATGTTCAACTGCCAGCTGAGAACCATGTTTGACTTACTGCAGCTGGAAGAGACCAGAGAGGTGGTAGAGCAAAATCACAAAGGACAGAAAGTCAGAGGGCAGTATCCATAGTTGACATGAGCCTGTTGCCACCTTCATGTTTCTTATCAGCATTTCTTTATTTTCCATTTTCTTTCATATGTTCATTATACTTCTGCTATTGCATTTGTGGATTTACCTCATGCCCCATTTGGTGACATGCTTCACAATCGAACTATCCTTTGGGCAAAGAAGTTTCTGCTGAATTCCCCCTTTTGGAGATTTGTTACAGACAGACAGGAACCCAGTCATTTGCAAGAGATTACAAATTCTAGAGGATACTTTGGAAATATTTTAGTGTCAAGTAAGATGACCATTGTTAGCTCATGTCATATGTTCTTTATTTTGCTTTATTAGGTAAATATAAATGAAATAGACGGAATTGGCTGAGCCTGGATGAAAATATAAAAGTATATTTTACCGGAAGATATAGACTGTTAGACTGTAGGGAAATAGATGGTGATTTCTTACAAAATGTCCAGATTACAGAGGAGGAAGTGCTGGATGTCTTGAAACGATTAAAGGTGGATAAATCCCCAGGACCTGATCAGGTGTACCCGAGAACTCTGTGGGAAGCTAGAGAAGTGATTGCTGAGCCTCTTGCTGAGATATTTGTATCATCGATAGTCACAGGTGAGGTGCCGGAAGACTGGAGGTTGGCAAAAGTGGTGCCACTGTTTAAGAAGGGTGGTAAAGACAAGCCAGGGAACTATAGACTGATGAGCCTGACCTCAGTGGTGGGCAAGTTGTTGGAGGGAATCCTGAGGGACAGGATGTACAAGTATTTGGAAAGGCAAGGACTGACTAAGGATAGTCAACATGGCTTTGTACATGTGTAATCATGTCTCACAAACTTGATTGAGTTTTTTGAAGAAGTAACAAAGAAGATTGATGAGGGCAGAGCAGTAGATGTGATCCATATGGACTCCAGTAAGGCGTTCGACAAGGTTGCCCATGGAAGACTGATTAGCAAGGTTAGATCTCATGGAATACAGGGAGAACTAGCCATTTGGATACAGAACTGGCTCAAAGGTAGAAGACAGAGGGTGATTGTGGAGGGTTGTTTTTCAGACTGGAGGCCTGTGACCAGTGGAGTGCCACAAGGATCGGTGCTAGGCCCTCTACTTTTTGTCATTTACATAAATGATTTGGATGCGAGCATAAGAGGTACAGTTAGTAAGTTTGCAGATGACACCAAAATTGGAGGTGTAGTAGACAGCAAAGAGGGTTACCTCAGATTACAACAGGATCTGGACCAGATGGGCCAATGGGCTGAGAAGTGGCAGATGGAGTTTAATTCAGATAAATGCGAGGTGCTGCATTTTGGGAAAGCAAATCTTACAAGGATTTATACACTTAGTGATAAGGTCCTAGGAAGTGTTGCTGAACAAAGAGACCTTGGAGTGCAGGTTCATAGCTTCTTGAAAGTGGATTCACAGGTATATAGGGTAGTGAAGAAGGCGTTTGGTATGCTTTCCTTTATTGGTCAGAGAATTGAGTACAGGAGTTGGGAGGTCATGTTGCGGCTGTACAGGACATTGGTTAGGCCACTGTTGGAATATTGTGTGCAATTCTGGTCTCCTTCCTATCGGAAAGATGTTGTGAAACTTGAAAGGGTTCAGAAAAGATGCGGAAGATGAGGCGTTCTCGGAACACTTCAACCCCAGGGCATCAATGTGGACTTTTTTCAACAGCTTCCTCATTTCCCCTTCCCCCACCTCATCCTAGTTTCAAACTTCCAGCTCAGCACTGTCTCCTTGACATGTCTGGACTTGTCCGACCTGCCTATTTCCTTTTCCACCTATCCACTCCACCCTCTCCTCCCTGACCTATCACTTTCATCCCCTCCCCATTCACCCATTGTACTCTGTGCTACTCTCTCCCCACCCCCACCCTCCTCTAGCTTATCGCTCCACGCTTCAGGCTCACTGCCTTTATCCCTAATGAAGGGCTTTTGCCTGAAACATCGATTTCGCTGTTCGTTGGATGCTGCCTGAACTGCTGTGCTCTTCCAGCACCACTAACCCAGTATTTGCTTTCCAGCATCTGCAGTTATTGTTTTTACCCCACTATTCAATTGCAGACTGTCTGTGCACTTTACACATGTGCTTTTGGAGTATCCCATAATCTTAGAAACAGCTATGAGGAGGTTCATTATCCTGTCACAGGCTCACCAGGTTCATAACTGCCCCTCAATCGACTTTTAGCAAGTGAACTTAGTTGTGTCTGTGGTCCACAAGTGTCATTTTTAATAAAAACAAATATTGAAAGACATCAGAGTGCAGTACATACTGATCGACATAAATTGAAGATATTTACTACATAATTATTTAATACAAATAAAACCTGGTGATACCTGTATTTAAACCATTGACACTTGTTCTTTGCAGTCTGTGCATGTCAGGATTTTAAACGTACCAGTCTAAATTGGTCCAATTACCACACATATCAACATGTTCTTAATTTGTCACACAATTTGAAGCTGCTAGTATACAGAGAAGAAAATTTGAATACGAATTTAAATATCTCCTAGCAATGAGTGGTAGATTATCTTGAAATAATTCCCTAATTTTATATTCAAAGTAGTCATGTCTTGCTGAAAGATCTGTTCTGTGAAAAATGTAGCATCTGGAGATCACCATCCCTTTAAGTTTTACGCTTAAGTAACACAGGTCTCGAAATTGCCAATGCAAACTGTGCAGAAAGTGTGCTTTCTGAATGAGTTGGCCAAGACCAGACTAACCCTGAGCCTCGAGACCCGGTTAAATCAAACTGGTAAGCAATACCAACACACCAGGTAGTGGAGAGTTGTGGGCTGCTGCCGCCATTGAATGTCAGCCTTGAGAAAAAGATGATCAGAATGAGAAGAGTAGTCAGGAGAAGAAGGAAGAGGAACGACCATCACTAGCAGGAAGGCTAGTGATGGGAGATAAGGAAATAGCTGAAGAACTTAATAAATACTTTGTGTCAGTCTTCACAGTGGACGTCATGTGTAGTAACCCAACAATTAAGGAGAGTCAAGAGGCAGAATTGAGTATGGTATCCAGAACAAAAGAGAAAGTGCTAGAAAAGCTAAAAGCTCTAAAAGTTGATAAATATCCTGGCCTGGATGGGCTACATCCTAGAGTTCTCAGGGAAGTGGCTGAAGAAATAGCGGAGGCGTTGGTTGTAATCTTTCAAAAATCACGAGAGTATGGGAAAGTCCCAGATGATTGGAAAATCGCCGTTGTAACCCTCTTGTTCAAGAAAGGATCAAGACAAAAGATGGAAAATTATAGGCTGATTAGCCTAACCTCGGTTTGTAGATTAGATTCCCTATAGCGTGAAAACAGGCCCTTCGGCCCAACAAGTCCACACCGACCCTCCGAAGAGTAACCCACCCAGACCCATTTCCCTCTGACTAATGCACTTAACACTATGGACAATTTAGCATGGCCAATTCACCTGACCTGCACATCTTTGGGCTGTGGGAGGAAACCAGAGGACCCAGAGAAAATCCACGCAGAAATGGGCAGAATGTGCAAACTCCACACAAACAGTCACCCGAGGCTGGAATCAAACCTGGGACCCAGGTGCTGTGAGGCAGCAGTGCTAACCACTGAGTCACTGTGCCGCCCCTAACTGGTTTTGCCAGTTGTAGGTAAAATTCTAGAATCCATCATTAAGGATGAGATTTCTAAATTCTTGGAAGTACAGGGTCAGATTAGAACAAGTCAGCATGGATTTAGTTAGGGGAGGTTTTGCCTGACAAATCTGTTAGAATTCTTTGAAAAGATAACAAGTAGGTTAGGCCAGGGAAACCCAGTGGATGAAATCTACCTAGACTTCCAAAAGGCCTTTGATAAGGTGCCTCACGGGAGGCTGCTGAATAAGGTGAGAGCCCATGGTATTCGAGGTGAGCTACTGGCATAGATTGAGGATTAGCTGTCTGACAGAAGGCAGAGAGTTGGGATAATTGGTTCTTTTTCGGAACGGCAGCTAGTGACAAGTGGTTTTCCACAGGGTTCAGTGTTGGGGCCGCGGCTGTTCACTTTATACATTAATGATCGGGATGAAGGGACTGGAGATACTCTGGCGAAGTTCACTGATGATACGAAGTTAGGCCAACAGGCAGATAGTTCTAAGGAGGTGGGGAGGCTGCAGAAAGATTTAGCAGTTTGGGAGAGTGGTCCAAGAAATGGCTGATGAAATTCAATGTGAGCAAATGTGAGATCTTGCACTTTGGAAAAAAGAACACAGGCATGGACTATTTTCTAAACAGTGAGAAAATTCATAAAGCCAAAGTACAAAGAGATCTGGGAATGCTAGTCCAGGATTCTCTAAAGGTTGACTTGCAGGTTGAGTCCGTGGTTAAGAAAGCAAATGTAATGTTATCATTTATCTCAGGACGGTTGGAATGTAAAAGCAGTGATGTGCTACTGAGACTTTATAAATCTCTAGTTAGGCCCAATTTAGAATTCTGTGTCCAGATTTGGGCCTCACTCCTCGGGAAGGACATACTGGCCCTGGAGTGTATCCAGCAGAGATTCACACAGATGATCCCTGGAATGGTAGGCCTATCATACGATGAACGGCTCAGGATCCTAGGATTGTATTCATCAGAGTTTAGAAAGTTGAGGGGAGATCTAATAGAAACTTATAAGATAATGCAAGGTTTAGAAAAGGTGGACGCTGGGAATTTGTTTCCGTCAGGCAGGGAGACTAGGACCCGTATGCACAGCCTTAGAATTAGAGGGGGTCAATTTAGAACAGCAATGAGGAGACATTTCTTCAGCCAGAGAGTGGTGGGCTTGTGGAATTCATTGACACAGAGCGCAGTGGAGGCCGGGACGGTAAATGTCTTCAAAGCAGTGATTGATAAATTCTTAATCTCGCAAGGAATTAAGGGATATGGGGAGAGTGCAGGTCAGTGGCATTGAAATGCCCACCAGCCATGATTGAATGGTGGAGTGGACTCAATGGGCCAAATGGCCTTACTTCCACTCCTATGTCTTATGGTCTTATGGACCAGTTAGGAGATGCTAATGGGGGAGTGTCGAGGTCGCGATTGGAACAGGGTTCAGAAAGTAATCAAGAGGAGCCAAGTGGTGGCTGGTTGTGACCCACTGTTTCAATGTCAAGTTGGGTGGAGAACTCCTGTACCATAGGCAATTAGTAATAATCCATGAGGGACCACTGGCATTCCTCTTCATTCAAGACAATTAGTTATATACCATGCTGGGCTCCACCCCACATCAAGCATGAGGCACAACAAAGACATGGCCCTCCATGATCAACCACAGCTCGGACAGGAATTGTAGCCATGCTGTTAATGATGTTGTTCCATGGTGCATTCTATCCATCAAGCTTAATTGATGTCCACATTCCTGTACCTTTAAGCTCCACTTGTTATCATTTGCTCATAGGAGTGGGATTGCGGGATAGGCTAATATCAATTGCTCATTGCTAGTTGCTCTGGGAAAAGTGGTAGAGAACTTTTTCTTGAACTGCTGTACGCCTTGAGGTACAGAGACACCCACAGAGCTGTTACAAAAGGGGTTCTAGTCCCAGCAACAGTGAAGAAATAATACTAAATACCCAAGCAAGCTGATGTGCGATTTGGAAGGGAACTCGCAGGCTAGGAACATCAATACCCACGTCAGCTGCCCTCACCTCTCAAGGTGGTAGAATTGACAGATTCGGAAGGTGGCATGAAAGGATCCTTACTGATTTGTTGCAGGGTACATTGTATATGCATAGCTGCCACTGTGAATAAATAGCAAGGGAATACATATTGAAGGTGGTGAATGGAGTCCCAATCAAGCAGTCATGGACGATTTCAACTTCTTGAGTGTTGCTGGAAATGCTCCATTTTGCCAGAGCAGCGAGGACAGAAGCAGTGGTGAAGTGAGGGCTGCCGGGAAGGGTGAGTTTTCCCGCACCAAGAGGGACTTACCTCGTGAGTCGGGCCTTCATTTTGCCAGAGCGGCGAGGAGAGAATGAGTGGTGAAACGAGGGCTGCCGGGAAGGTCTATTTGGGAATTTAGAATTGTGGGAATGGCGGTGAGGGCAGTTGAATGTTCCTCCTGCAGAATGTGGGAGGTAAGGGTCACCACTCGTGATCCTGCTGACTACATCTGCGGGAAGTGCACCCAACTCCAGCTCCTCAAAAACCGCGTTAGGGAGCTGGAGCTAGAGCTGGATGAACTTCGGATCATTCAGGAGGCAGATGGGATTATTGAGAGGAGTTACAGGGAGGTAGTCACTCCTCAGGTACAAGAAAAAGGCAGATGAGTTACAGTCAGGGGACGGAAAGGGAACCGGCAGGCAGTGCAGGGGTCCCCTGTGGCCATTCCCCTCAACAATAAGTATACCGTTTTGGATACTGTTGGGGGGGACGACTTACCAGGGGAAAGCAGTGGGGCACAGGGCTCTGGCACAGAGTCTGTCCCTGCTGCTCAGAAGGGAAGGGGGAAGAGGAGCAGAGCAGTAGTCATTGGGGACTCCATAGTTAGGGGGACAGATAGGATGTTCTGTGGGAATGATAGAGACTCACGGTTGGTGTGTTGCCTCCCAGGTGCCAGGGTTCATGATGTCTCTGATCTTGTTTTTGGGATCCTTAAGGGGGAGGGGGAGCAGCCCCAAGTCGTGGTCCACATAGGCACCAACGAAATAGGTTGGAAGAGTGACGGGGTTTTAAGGCAGAAATTCAGGGAGCTAGGATGGAAGCTTAGAGCTAGGACGAACAGAGTTGTTGTCTCTGGTTTGTTGCCCATGCCACGTGCTAGTGAGGCGAGGAATAGGGAGAGAGAGGAGTTGAACACGTGGCTACAGGGATGGTGCAGGAGGGAGGGTTTTGGATTCTTGGATAATTGGGGCTCTTTCTGGGGTAGGTGGGACCTCTACAAGCAGGATGGTCTTCATCTGAACCAGAGGGGTACCAATATCCTGGGGGGGTTATTCGCTAAGGCTATTGGGGTGGGTTTAAACTATTCCAGCAGGGGGATGGGAACCAAAATTGTAGTTCGCGTATAGAAAAGGTTGAGAGTAGGAAGGTCCAAAATCAAGTTTCAGGACGCAAGATGGCACCGGCAAGCAAGAAGTTGGTTTGAAGTGTGTCTACTTCAACGCCAGGAGCATCCGGAATAAGGTGGATGAACTTGCAGCATGGGTTGGTACCTGGGACTTTGATGTTGTGGCCATTTTGGAGACATGGATAGAGCAGGGACAAGAATGGTTGTTGCAGATTCCAGGATTTAGATGTTTCAGTAAGAACAGAGAAGATGGTAAAAGAGGGGGAGGTGTAGCATTGTTGGTCAAGGACAGTATTACAGTTGCAGAAAGGATGTTAGGAGACTCGTCAACTGAGGTAGTATGGGCTGAGGCTAGAAACAGGAATGGAGAAGTCACCCTGTTGGGAGTTTTCTATAGGCGTCCGAATAGTTCCAGAGATGTAGAGGAAAGGATAGCAAAGATGATTCTCGAAAGGAGTGAGAGAGACAGGGTAGTTGTCATGGGGGACTTTAACTTTTCAAATATTGACTGGGAACACTATAGTATGAGTACTATAAATGGGTCAGTTTTTGTCCAGTGTGTGCAGGAGGGCTTCCTGACACAATATGTAGACAGGCCAACAAGGGGCGAAGCCATACTAGATTTGGTACTGGGTAACGAGCCCGGCCAGGTGTTAGACTTGGAAATTGGTGATAGCAATCACAATTCTGTTATGTTTACTTTAGTGATAGGAAGGGATAGGTGTATACCACTGGGCAAGAGTTACAGCTGGAGGAAAAGCAACTACGATGCGATTAGGCAAGATTTAGGAAGCACAGGATGGGGAAGGAAACTGCAGGAGATGGGCACATTAGAAATGTGGAGCTTATTCAAGGAAAAGCTCCTATGTACCTGTCAGGCAGGGAGGAAGCTGTAAAGCGCGGGAGCCGTGGTTTACGAAGGAAGTGGAATCTCTGGTCAAGAGGAAGAAGAAGGCTTATGTTAGGATGAGATGTGAAGGCTCAATTAGGGCGCTTGATGGTTACAAGGTAGCCAGGAAAGACCTAAAGAGAGAGCTCAGAAGAGTCAGGAGGAGACATGAGAAGTTGTTGGCGGATAGGAGCAGGGTAAACCCTAAGGCTTTCTATAGGTATTTAAGGAATAAAAGAATGATGAGAGTAAGGTTAGGGCCAATCAAGGATAGTAGTGGGAAGTTGTGTGTGGAGTCAGAGGAGATAGGGGAAGCACTAAATGAACATTTTTTCGACAGTATTCAGTCTAGAAAACGACAATGTTGTCGAGGAGAATACTGGGATACAGGCTACTAGACTAGGTGGGATTGAGGTTGACAAGGAAGAGGTATTAGAAATCCTGCAGAGTGTGAAAATAGATAAGTCCCCTGGGCCGGATGGGATTTATCCTAGGATCCTTTGGGAAACCAGGGAGGAGATTGCCGAACCTTTGACAATGATCTTTAAATCGGCATTGTCTACAGGAATAGGGCCAGAAGACTGGCGGATAGCAAATGTGGTTCCCCTGTTCAAGACGGGGAATAGAGACAACCCTGGTAATTATAGTCCAGTGAGCCTTACTTCAGTTATTAGTAAAGTGTTGGAAAAGATTATAAGAGATAGGATTTATAATCATCTAGGAAAGAATAATTTGATTAGCGATAGTCAGCACGGTTTTGTGAAGGGTAGGTCGTGCCTCACAAACCTTATTGAGTTCTTTGAGAAGGTGACCAAACAGGTCGATGAGAGTAAACCGGTTGATGTGGTGTATATGGATTTCAGCAAGGCGTTCGATAAGGTTCCCCACAGTAGGCTATTGTACAAAATGCGGAGGAATGGGATTGTGGGAGATATAGCAGTTTGGATCAGTAATTGGCTTGCTGAAAGAAGACAGAGGGTGGTGGTTGATGGGAAATATTCATCCTAAATACTAGTGGTGTTCCACAAGGGTCTGTGTTGGGTCCACTGCTGTTCGTCATTTTCATAAATGACCTGGAGGAGGCCGTAGAAGGATGGGTTAGTAAATTCGCAGACGACACTAAGGTCGGTGGAGTTGTGGATAGTGACGAAGGATGTTGTAGGTTACAAACAGACATAGATAAGCTGCAGAGCTGGGCTGAGAGGTGGCAAATGGAGTTTGATGCGGACAAGTGTGAGGTGATTCACTTTGGTCGGAATAACCGGAATGCAAAGTACTGGGCTAATGGTAAGATTCTTGGTAGTGTAGAAGAGCAGAGAGATCTCGGTGTCCAGGTAGACAGATCCTTGAAAGTTGCCACCCAAGTTGACAGGGTTATTAAGAAGGCATACAGTGTTTTAGCTTTTATTAATAGAGAACCATGAGATTATGTCACAGCTGTACAAAACTCTGGTGCGGCCGCACTTGAAGTATTGTGTACAGTTCTGGTCACCGCATTATAAGAAGGATGTGGAAGCTTTGGAAAGGGTGCAGAGGAGATTTACTAGGATGTTGCCTGGTATGGAGGGGAGGTCTTACAAGGAAAGGCTGAGGGACTTGAGGCTGTTTTCATTGGAGAGAAGAAGGTTGAGAGGTGACTTAATAGAGACATATAAGATAATCAGAGGGTTAAATAGGGTGGAGAGAGAGAGCCTTTTTCCAATTATGGTGACAGTGAGCACGAGGGGGCATAGCTTTAAATTGAGGGGTGATAGATATAGGACAGATGTCAGAGGTAGTTTCTTTACTCAGAGAGTAGTAAGGGTATGGAATGCTTTGCCTGCAACGGTAGTAGATTCACCAACTTTAAGTACATTTAAGTCGTCATTGGACAAACATATGGATGTACATGGAATAGTGTAGGTTAGATGGGCTTCAGATTGGTATGACAACATCAAGGGCCGAAGGGCCTGTACTGTGCTGTAATGTTCTATGTTCTATGTACTTATTCAGGTGGGTGAAATGTGCTTTGGAGATGGTGGACGTGTTCTGAAGAATCAGGAGGGAGTTACTTGCTGCAGAATTTCTAGCCTCTGACCAGTGGAGGATTCAAATGAAGTATTAAACAACGGTGGACTCAGCTTAGACGTCTAAAACCTCAGGACTTATAAACTGTGGAGGCTTTATCCTTTTTCCCTAGCTGTACCAGATAACTCTTCTGTTTGAAACATTTTACTCATGCGTGTGTTTTCACTTAGAAATCCATGATGGGTCTTCCTGATCTACCAACATTTTTAAATGCAACTAATAATTGTATACAAAATAATTATTTCTCGAGGTTTCCATTCCACTGAAGTTAAAATAACTGGTCTATTAGATTAGTTCTAAACATAGTTACTAGGCATACACAAAAGGACGTATATTGTTCAGAGTCATCAGATAACATGGAACTAGAGTCTGAGTGTGTCAGGCTCCAGATAAGGTAATCTCTATAGTCATCGTTGATAAATATTAGTGTTCAATAAAGCCTATCGCTGTTTACTCACATGTATGGATCTCATATTATTATAACTTGGTCCTATGCGTGCATCTAACATGAACATGTGAAAAACATAAGGTACAAATAATTCCACATTCTAAACAGGAATTATTTTTGCAATATTTTGTCTTACAATAACTAACCCAGCAATTTCATTTCAAATGGTAGGTTTACATCTGTCATAAGATGATGCCATAGTTTACAGAATTATTTTTAAAATTTAATTTTCTATACAAAATGTATTAATATATCCAGTTTCTACTGCAGAGCCTTTTCTTCCAAGTAACTTATGCTTTTGAAGTTTATTTTATATTTTACAGCATATTATACTTGCAAAATTCTAATTTCTTGATACAACAGCTGAATGGTTCACAAACAAAAGGTTCATTGCAGTGAAAGTTGTCCCAAATCTTGTTGGAATAACAGTGAAGCTCTTAGTCCTCACCACCATTACTTTTGTCACGAGGCTCTCTCCCTCAAATTTAAAAATATTTTTAAAAACTTTTAACTGCTTAGAACTGCATCAAATTCGACTGAGAAAGATCCACTATTTCTCTTAGAAATGTACTCTACAGCCATTGTTTCAAGTGAAGTTATGAGAGGTTCTGAGGTTCTGAAATTATTGAGAGGAAGCTGCCGTTTACTAATATCCTGTTGTCAAAAATAAAGACCCAGCTCCCACAGAAGCAATTCCAGAGAAGAAACATCAGGGACCTGAGAAATTCAAAATTGAATACAACATTCAATATTGTTGGCTCTATCCAAGAAACCGGCTGACCAACTTTAACCTTAAATTAATATTTCACTTCTCAAAGTCAACCAAATAATCCTAAACTGTATATTGACTACTGCTTAAGAAAGATGTGTTTGTCAAAGCAATATGTCTCTTAGCAGCAAATCAATTTCTGTACTACCCAATGACTGAGCTGCAAGTTCTCTTTTCTTCTTTGTAGCAGTTGCCATCCTCTTTAAGTCAATGTGAGTGTATACGTGCAAGTGCAAGTGGCTGAACACAGGCCTCAGTGTCACATTTTTCATTATTTATCTTAGATTTGACTTGTAATAAGCTAGTTGTGTATTTAACTCAAGAAAACCTCATTGATTAACAGTTAAAAAAACGTATCTACATTATAACCGGAGAGATATAGCCTCATACTAAAAATAACTTTAACTTTTCATCTCAACAAATAAGAAGACTGGAAGGACGAGAATCAGTTTGCACTTTATGCTCTGGTTCAAACACCACTCTGAAACTAAAACAACTTCTGGCGTTTATTAAATTCAGATATCAGGAAGTTGCTGTTCGCGATCATCCATTCCTTCACATTTACATAAAGGGCAAAAGACAGGCAAAAGTGGACATTGGGCAGCTGGAGCGATAGTACTGGGGAACAAGGAAATGGCTGAGGGACTGAATAATTACTTTGCATCAGTCTTCATGGTGGAAGACAGGAGTAATGTCCCAAAACTTCAAGACAGTTTGGGGTCAGAGCTGAGTATGGTGGCCATCACCAAGGAGAAGGTGCTGGAAAACCTGAATGGCCTAAAGGTGGATAGATCACCTGAACCAGACAGAAACACCTCAGTGTTCTAAGGGAAGGAGCTGAGGAGGTAGTGGAGGCATTAGTGGCGATCTTTCAGGAATCGCTATAATCAAGGAGGGTCCCAGAGGACTGGAAAATCACTAACTTGACACTCCTGTTTAAAAAGGGAGTAAGGCAAAAGACAGAAAATTACAAACTGACTAGCCTAACCTCAGTCATGTGAAGGATGAGATTTCTGAATGCTTGGAAGTGTATGGCAAAATAGGGCAAAGTCAACATAGTTTCATCAAGGGGAGGTCATGCCTGACAAATCTGCTAGAATTCTTTGAGGAAGCAATGAGCAGGTTAGACCAAGAAGAGCCAATGAGTGTTATCTACCTGGACTTCAAGAAGGCCTTTGACAAGGTGCCACACAGGTGGCTACTGAGTCAGATAAGGGCAGATGGTGTCAATGGCCAGGTGCTAGCATGGATAGATGATAGCATGGCAGAAAGCAGAGAGTGGGAATAAAAGGCTCTTTCTCAGGATGGCAGCCTGTGACAAGGTGTGTTCCGCAAGGCTCAATGTTGGGACCACAACCTTTCACTTTATATGTTAACGATGTAGATGAAGGAACTGAGGGCATTCTGGCTAAATTTGCAGATGATACAAAGATAGGTGGAAGGGCAGGTAGCATTTAGGAGGTGGGGAGGCTGCAGAAAGATTTGGTCAAGTTAGGAGAGTGGGCAAAGAAATGACAGATGGAGTACAATGTGGGAAAGTGTAAGGTAGGAAGAAAAGAAGCATTGACTATTTTCTAAATGGGGAGAAAATTCATAAGTCTGAACTGCAAAGGGACTTGGGAGTTCTAGTCCAGGATTAGAACATAGAACAGTACAGCACAGAACAGGCCCTTCAGCCCACGATGTTGTGCCAACCATTGATCCTCATGTATGCACCCTCAAATTTCTGTGACCATATGCATATCCAGTAGTCTCTTAAATGTCCCCAATGACCTTGCTTCCACAACTGCTGCTGGCAACACATTCCATGCTCTCACAACTCTCTGCGTAAAGAACTCTCAAGAGCATTCCATACTCTCACAACTCTCTTACAGGTTGAGTCAGTGGTTAGGAAGGCAAATGCAATGTTGGCATTTATTTTGAGAAATTTAGCATAAAAGCAGGGATGTACTTCTGAGGCTCTATAAGGCTCTGGCCAGACCCCATTTGGTGTATTGTACCCAGTTTTGGGCTCCATATCTCAGGAAGGATATATTGTTGCTGGAGCATGTTCAGTGGAGGTCCATGAGAATGGTTGCAGGAATGAAAAGCTTAACATGTGAGGAATGTTTGTGAACTCTGGGTCTATACTTGATGGAGTTTAGAAGAATGAAGGGGGTTCTAATTGAAACTTACAGAATACTGAAAACAGGGCCTGCTCAGAGGAGGTGTTGGGAAGATACTTCAATTGGTATGAGAAACTCAGAAGTACGGCTCAACTTCTTCAGCCAGAAAGCGGTGAACTTATGGAATTCATTGCCACAGAAGTGTAAGGTTAAAATTGTGCAGAATAAGGGAACAGGTGTTGCTTCTGCAAAAGCTTACATTATAAAATTAGGCTGTGCATGCCAATACTAAACAGTGAGAAGTGAAAACAGGTAGAATTATCTATGACTAATAACGCAGAGCAACCGTGTAGCAGAATGTACCAGGCATGGGAAAACAGAAGAAGCGAAAACAGGTAGAATTATCTATGACTAATAGGGCAGAGTGACCGTGTAGCGGATGTACCAGTAACAGGAGAATAGTGTGCCAGTCTCAGGAGGGATGTGGCCAACGGATGGAATTTAGCTTGGCAGGATGTTCGCATGAAGACAGCAAACTATGCCAGGATAGTCACATATAAGGAATGAGATAAATAAGAGTCAGGGGCGACAGGCTTAGAGTAATGGGAGAAGTAAACAGAGGAGGAGAGAAGCTAGACAAAAGTGGAGTGAAGCTAGAGATTGTGATAGGCTACGCGCTACAGCAAAAGTAACCAGTGGGGTGAAAGGGGAAGACGAGAAACGCAGCTGAACAGCATAAATCAGAATGTAATCCTCAGATCGGGGTGTTTACCTGTTAGGCATCCATTCTTGCAAGTACGTATCAATAAAATTCACTGCTTCAGAATTTGACTCGGACTGAAATTTATTAATATATGAGTTTTGTTTCTCACAGAAGGCTGTGGAAGCCAGATCATTGAGTATGTTTAAAACTGAAATAGATAGGTTCTTGAGAATCAAGAAGATTAAGGGTTACAAGGAGAAAGCGGGAGAATGAGGTTAAGGAACATATCAGTTATGATTGAATGGTGGCATAGACTCGATAGGCTGAATGGCCTAATTTCTGTTCTTATGTCTTACGGTCTTATGGATGCCCAATTGAACTCTCAGTTGTCAGCAATCAAACAGAAGTGAGCATATCAAAGAAATCTTCTCTCTTATATCGTAACATCACCATTAAAACTTCCCTCAAAGGATACACCTCATTAATAAGACATATGATTCTTCACAGCATTATGAATCAGAACATTTTTCTAATATTCTGTGAAAAATTCCAGGTATTTTAGCAAAATATTCAAAAAGTTTGTTGACAATATTTCAGATTCAATGTGTATGTCTGAATTTTTTTCTCAATTTCTGTAAAATTGAATGCACAGTTTAGCTCCTGCTTCTTGTCTGAGAGTTAACTTCAATGAGATTGGCTGTCAATCCTGCTCAGTGTTCTGTTGATATTGAAAACCTACTGGACACAAGGTAACTTGATGTCAGGTTCAAACTAATATTGAGGAAGTGGAAATACATACCAGAGAAATTGCTAGATCTTTGTGTGCAGTGTTTTTCAGGAAGAAGAGTCAACCATTTCTTTGCTGCTTATTGAAAATTAATGACCCATACTTTTCTAACTGTTCTTTGTCCCCCCAGCAGACACTACTTCTAGCTATGTTGGAAACCCTCAGTACGATTCCATTTTAATTTCTCCCTTCTTTTCTTTAGTAAGTACCCAGTATTGATTCAGTAGATAGTTCTGAGATTAGCCACTGAGATGAAGAATGGACTGTCGGTACAAGCTCAAACTTCACCATTCTACATCATTGTAAAAGGGTTCCATTTGTGGTGCAATTGGGACTCGAGATCAGCTGATGTGGTTTGAATTCCAAGTACATGAACAAATAATATTTGTTCTTTATCTGCTTTCATTTCTTCTTCTTACAGCTCCATCTACTGGTGCTATCCTGTATGGCTCTTTCAATGAAACAATATACCTGTATATAAATTGCAGACACAAAGTGCTGCAATGCTGCACTATTCGCACAGGGAGATCAACACTGCAGGGTATTTATTATGACAGCGAGAAAAATTGACAATCGAACAAAATGACTATATTACTCTTTAATTTAGAATCACTTTTAATGCCAAAATATTGTCTCTAAACTTATTTATATGATCCAAAATAGACTGATTCATTCATTAAGAGACTTCCTGGCAAACCATTCAAAGGAGTTTACATTTACAGTGATCTTGTGACACCAGCGATGTAAGATTAATCTAACCACTGGATTAATTTATGATAACCTCAAAGCACACGACTGCAAAACATGCAATGTCATGTCCATCATCTCTCAAATCTGTCTGCTTGATTCAAGTTTGTGAGGACTGGTGCTTGGCTAATCTGAGACAACTCTGCCAATTTGGCATTAGACCCCAAAGGTTACCAAGCGGGATGTTGCCAGGTTGACAGGGCTGGGTTTGTCATTCTTATTTCTAGTGACTGACCTGATGTGAGCTGCTGTATCTAATTTCATCCCTTTTGACATAATTCCTTCAGTATTATGGGTCAAAACCCTGGAACACCTTCACTCATAACATTGTGGGTGTAACTGCACTAAAATAAACTGTAATGGTTCATGAAGTCAACACATCACCACCTTCTCAAGGACAACTAGAGATAAGCAATGAATATTTCCCCAGCCAGAGGTGTCCATATCCCATGAATGAATACTTCTATTTAAAAAGATACAATGTCAGCTGCTACCTCTTTCCATCTGTTCTAGCCAACCTGCTCCACAATACAGAGGAACCTCGATTATCCGAACAAGATTGCAAGGTCCCGATGCTTGGCTAAACTGTGTTATCCAGCATTCAATTATCCCAACATTCAATTATCTGAACAAAATACTTCCCGCCCATGTTGTTTGGATAATCGAGGTTCCACTGTATATAAAAAATACAAATCCATTTTTCAGGATACTGCACTTTTTTAGTTACCAAACATTAAGATTCAAATCAAAGGTACACGCAAATAATGTAAATTGCTTAGCTTCTTTGAAATTTTTACACTATTTACAAGAACAAATAAAAACTGGAGAATCATTCAGCCCACTAATATTCATCCAGAAAAGGATGAAATTACAGTTCCCTGCTCATTACCATTTAACTGCAAGGTCTTTGTCTCCACTAAGCTTCTTGGAAACAGTTTAGTGATTATTTCTGTGAAAATATTCGACCTGACATTTGTCATATATTGATATTTTAGAATTTTGAACAAGTCCCCCTTATCCTTCTACTGCAGTTTACCTTCAATGATACTCCACAATCATTGTTTTCAGTTCTCTTGAATATCTGCATAGCATACCTTTTTTTGTGCTTCTTCAATTTGCAAGAGTATACTGTTCCCTCATAGCTCACTCTTTTGAAGCTGAGGAAGGCTTTCAAGCTTTTTAAAAGACCATTTCAGCAGGTTTAATGTTGCTCTGAATTCTTGGTGGTCAAATGGGACTCAGTACTAAAAATGTTGATCTGGATTTTCTAATGATCAGACAGATAGTCATTATTCCAGCATAGATGGAAGTTGTTCCCATTGTAGCAGACTTCAAAGCAGCCAACCTGATTCCCTCTCATCCGCTACCAATTGGCTTCGTATCCATGGCACTATGCCCCTACCTATCTGGCACCCTATCCTCCCAGCACTCTAATATCACACTTGCCTTTTGTATTTACTGACTGTGACAACAGCCACCAAAGTGGCTGTGAAGGGGGGGGGGCGGGGGGGACATGGTTTGCAATCCTTCGAAAGTTCTGCACTAAAATAAGTGTTAGAATGAAGGTATAGCTCTGCATTTCTGAAAGAGCCTGATTGGAACTTCCTCTCAGGGACACAGAGCTCCCTTCCTTCATAAAATTAAGGTCTAGAGTGGCAATCCATGTGAAACTGCCACTCCTTGGAATCTGCAGCTAGTTGTCTGACCACAGCATAGAGAGACAGCTTCACTACTAATATACAGCTTCATTACTAATATCCTCAGACTTGGAACAGCTTCCTCCCAATTTCCAGAATTAACTCCTTCCAAAGTGTCGTCTTCTGTTGGAAACAACAGGTTGTAGAGTCATCACCATATTGATTTAACGGTAAAGTTTTAGCAATTCTACTCACAATGTTGATTGCTGTTCCAGTCACTCGGAAAGTCAATTATATAGCCCATGAACATCTCAGAATCTTTACAATGTCACATTTAAGTAGCTCTGTACCATTCATGAAATATTCAACATTGCCTGTTTTTTTCTTCAATATGCAGTATATTACACTTCAATACATCTGCACTAAATCTCATCAACAGTTCTTTTAAGTGACAGATTTTACTGAACTCCCTCCTTCTGTGCAATTCTCTGCTTTGCTTTTCTCCTTTAAAGCCACTCCTTAAAATCTAACGTTTTACAAAGCTGTTGGCCATCTGACTTAATTGCTAGCTTTGTGCTATATTCTGTTTTCTAATGCTCCTGTGAAAGGGCCTTGGGTCATTTTATTGTCTAAAAGTCACAGCACAAACATAAGTTGCTATTGTTGTTTTCTAGGTCTCAGTTTGACTTCTGTGGCTTTTATTTCTTTTCTCTCCATTCATCTCATTTTTACTTCCTTTGAATTGAGTTTCTGAATCTAAGTTGTCATTTAAGTAAAGAACAGTCATATACCTACTGCAAAGCTCTTGGACATTTTATTCAGTGCTCAACTCTGCTTCCCACCCAATCATGAAATCAACCCTTCTCTACAGAAATGTTCCCTATTTCCTCAGTCAGAAATATATTTGCTCATTTAATCTATTCTTGGGCCAATGTATCCAGTTTGTTACTTTGTTGGTCAATGGAAGTTCAATCTTTTTTATTTCTAATAAAATGATCACAACCACCACTAGGGATATTTGATTTTTTTCATCATGTATTTTCAGATAAGAACAGATTTTCAAAAGGGCAATGATGATATAGTATAAGTACTATTCACATAGAAATTACATGCTAATCATTAGGTCCTGCCAATTCAGTCTAACCCATTTTCAGATGTACTATTTTCAGATGTCCAATAAGGCACTTTTTATTTTTCACAAAACATTTTAAAAATAATCTTACCTAAATCCTATGGGCTAAATACTCTAAAACTGAGACATTGTCACAAAGTCCTTCTTGGAAATACCATGGTTGATCAAATGCACCCCCTCATATCTTTGCAAGTGTCAAGGACTGACTTAATGATATGGACTTTGATGTGATAACTACTCCCAAAGGGTTTATCCAACATTTCTTCAGCAACTATTATAAATAGTTGGCCATGCAAAAGCCTGAAATATTTGAATATTTATAGCTGCTATTGTAACATTTTGGCAAGAATCATACAATGTTACACATATTCAGCTGTATCTGGATTCTTAAACGGTAGAAGAATTTCACAAAAAGAAAACAGTTACATTTTGCAAGTTTCTGAAATATCAAAAGCCAGTTTTAGTTAAGAGACCTTCACTCCTTTGAATTTAAAATTGTTGTTCATTCACACACCCATTTTTACATGACTTCTCTTATTCAGACAAATGTGCATGTCACGGGAAACAGTACAAAAAATAGAGACAATTTAATTAAGTGGTTTACAATTCAATGTCTGGTAGTCTGGAAGAAAATATTATTATTCTACCGACAGTTTCAGCTAGGCAAAAGGGAAGACTTCCATCCCATCAGGATTGGGAAGGACTAAGATTTATCCTTTTTAAAAGTCCTTTATCTATTAATATGTTCTGCATATCATTATATAATTAAAGTCTCATAGAAAATGTAAACCAATGCTTACACAGGATGTTAGAGACAATTTATGAGTAAAAACAATTATTGCATAATGCTTAAAATGAATTATAGTCATTAAACATATTCTTGATTTCATATTACATTTTCTGCAGAAACATTAGCACGTGACATTGATTGAAGTATGTAGATAAAGATTTGCAAACTGCATCACTAGTTGTTTTTTGTTTCTTGGGAGAAAATGCTTCTCTTTGATTGGCCAAATTACTGGAATGTAAAATGTTCCATTTTTTGATGTCTGACCTTGTCTGTCATTAATGTTTGTTGCAAAACAAACGGACATTGCATGACTGTCTCAATCTTCTTGCATCTGACAAAATGCAGCATCCAACTGGTAAAAAAGAGAAAATCCAAGTTTACTGTACTTTGAAATCCATGTGTTCACAACAGTTTGCCTGCCTTATTTACTGTACACACACAATACATTAGCTTCTGCATGTGAATACTTGGGAAATATAAATCTTATATTAGAAATATACTTTGCCATGTCTGATTTCAGTCATTTTTTGGATCCCAAGATAGATTGAATTGTAAACATACTTAGCTTTGTAAAAGAGGAATAGTTACTCTACTGTGCATCATTCAAATGAATAGGTTTCGTTCCTTTTATTACAGTTGAACATTGACAAAACTATTGCAGGCCCTGTCCTGTGAGCCCCAATAAATATAGGCAAGGATAAACCATGCTTTATTTAAAAGAGCAGAAAAGGTCAATTTTTAGGATCTAGATTCAACCACTTGTAATGAATCTGTAATGAACTGTCTCATGGAGACTGTGATTTTGTAATATTGTTTGAGATTGATTAAGTAAAACGTGTGGGTGGATTTTGTCACTGGAGGTGAAAATTAGAAGGTGGGAATGATTCTGCATTCTGATCCCGCATTCAGGAACTGCTTCCATAACCAGGTTGCTGCAAGTTGGGATTTGCCCTTTAGAAAAACCCAGTCCATGCCAGAGGTTAGTCTACCATCTCAATCAGCAGATCCAATGCAGGAACTAAGGGAAGATGGCCCCTGAGCAGGCTGTCAAAAGGCCTGCCCAAGTTCCCAACATTTTCAAGTATTGAACTGATCTCTTATAAGTGGTGTCACGGGTCTATGTTCAGTGCTGGCATTTAAAATGCAGAAATTAACCCCCTGCCCCTTCTGAGAGATGGCCCAATCAAAATTGATGCCTGCCCAATCAAAATAGATGTCTGCCCAATTAAATGGCCAATTAGTCATTTATAACTGCTGGTAAGCCTATTTCTATTTTTGAAATTAAGAGAAAAACAGGAAATACTGGCAATACTCTGCAGTTCTGGCATAATCTATGAATGAAAATCAGATTTAGCTGGCTGGATTTTTTGGCCTCCGCTTGTGTGTTTTCACTTGGGCCTTGGTCATGGCAAGAATGCAAAATTAGTTGAAAGTCTAGTTCAGCTTCTCCTCACTTGCCCCTAACCTGTTCCCCATAACATAGAGGTTGAGTAAGACACCCAGTAGATTGCCTGCTTGAGGAATATTAAGGCCCTTGACTGAGAAATTGAGTGCCGATTAAAGGCCTCAGTCCACCTCCACTCTCATATAACCATGGGCAGTCGCAAGTTGACCAGAAAACAAAGCCCATTCTTAAAAACAATTGTTTTGAAATGGTGATAAAGAAAATGGTGTATCGATCCAGAGGGGCCCTGTGCACATAAGGGAGACCATTCTCAAGATGTTCTCGTCCCTTTGTTTCCTTCTACATGGCCTCCAAAACACAATCTGATCCCCTACAAATCTCTCCCTTCCTGAGATTTTCCAAGCCCTTCCCAGCTTAAAAACCAGAACTTATCTCATTCTGGTCCTCACTGCTTTCCTTCCTATAGATGCCCACAGCCCTGTCTGTGTTCATTACGAGCTCTAGCCATCAGCTCTCGAGAGTGGGTCTTCAGTCCTTTGACACCAGCCTGTTTATGTTGCCCTCTGGATGTTATTGCTGCGAGGCTGGCTTCTTAAATGATGGGGCTGACCCTCCTTCCAGTGGAGATGAGCAGCATACCCCCTGGAAACTAGACCCACCCGGTCTGGAAATGTTTTGATGTTCTCTCTCCATGGATGTTGCCTACTGTCAAATATTTCCAATATTGTCTTATTTTATTTCAAATTTCCAATATGTGCAGTAATTTTTGCAAAATGCCTTTGAATTTCTATTTTTGACCTGGTTCTGTTAGTGTTGGTAACTGCAGTTGACCACAAAAAGTTCTCTGACAATGACCATGTTTTTTCAGGCTGCGTTCATTGCTGAAGATCCCAGAAGAGGAAGATCGGATAGCTAGCATCTGCTGGGAGAAAATAGCAAAGGAGGGAATGTCACAGACGATCTCTGTAAAACCACAAACTAACTCCTGTTAGTCAAGCAGCTGTACACATGGTGGCTTCTTGTCACCAGAGAGGGTTTTCACCAGAGCTGTGTCACTTATTAAGTCACCAACTGCAATCTTGAATAGGTCACATACATTGATGTCTGTGACTTTGAAGGTGACTGCAGCTTTGGACTTCTAAATGTCAGGACTATTCTAGCTTGAGCAGGTGACATTAGTAACATCAGTTAATTTGTGATTCACCTCTGTATCCAGCAAGAGCAGCCTTTGCTCAGGAAAAACAACTTATCTCCTTCTAAATGGTGGTCACAAAGCAGGGAAACAGGGCTGTCTTTTGCCAGGGTAGGATGAACAATTATAGAGCATAATAATACAAACAATCTTGCTTCTCCAAATCAAGATATTGGACTACCACAGGAAATATCCATTACTGGTGATACAATGAGCATGCTGGTCATACTGGACCTCCATTTTGAAGTATACAAGATGAATGGGACTAATATGTTGTATTTGCCAGTTTTATTGCTTTTCATATCTGGGTATAAGTGGACAAGAGTGCTTTCATTGTAGTTGGTATGCAAGATTTAGCATTACACCATGCCGCACTATGCCAGATTTCCTACATTTATCATGATGCTCTTAACCTTAGCCAGTTTTTAATCCACCCTCACCCATCTCTTGTACTCAGTATATGCGTTATCAAACTGGTTTCTTTGGAGAAGGAATATACCTACATAGCTCATACCACCTGTAAGGAAATTGATTTTAACTCCAGCCAGTTTTTGCCATCTATTCGCCCACAACTGAAGCTAAGATGTAGCCGCAAAAAAAGTTTTCAGGCATCAGAAATAACACTCACATCTCAACAATCCAGCTGAATAGGTCATTCAATCTCTGCTGAACATTTTTGGAAATAAGGATGTTCAACATAATATAAGTAGCAAATTTCTACCTGTTGTGATCGATCAAGCATCAGGATGTTTTTGGTGAATGACAAATTACTTCATAAACAGTAGTGTGAGCATTTGGCTCTCGAATAATGTCATACACTGTTTTCAATTTTTCTGGCCGAACCTAGAATATATTAAATAAGCAAAACACATTTATCTCATGTTGTATTAAAATTCCCACATACTATAGAAAAATGTAACAGTAAACCACATGTGATTTAGATTAGTTAGAGTACAATCTAAAAAGACAACTTCCGTGTTTTAAAAATAGCAGGTCTGGCAACATCTGTTGAAAAACAAGCAGAGTTAATGTATCTAGTTGAAAATAACTCTTATCCAGATTTGAAGGAAGATAGATATGTGATAGGTGTTGTACTGTTAAAGTGGGTTGGGGAGGAAAAATAAAAGGCACATTATCACAGCAGGCAAAAATGTTGTTCTGCCTACCACAACTGAAGAAATGTGGAATGTGGTATATAAATTTCAGTACTGGTGTAATGCCAAGTTTGTAAACTGTCTGTTTATAGGGTAGTAGCAATACAGTGTCCATAATGTTTGGCATGTGTATTATGTCAAACCAAAAGCAACAGCATTATGCTGACTGTATCAGTAAACATTCTAATTTATTGTTTGTCTGTCAAAGGAAGTAGCCACATTAATGAAATAATGTAAAATATTACATAAATCAGCATGATGGGAGAGTATAATCTATTTAAACTGTTTTTGACAACCGAGATGATGGGTTTTTGGTAGTATAATAGGCAACCCTTTGATACCGCAGTATCAACAATGAATGTTCTCAAGGCAAGGCAAGGCTAAACCTCTCTCCCCGATATCTGTGATGTAAATGTTTTTGTCAAACTCAGAGGAATAGTTCTATCAGCAGCAGTGTGACATTTTCAATCACAAATTGATGCGCACATAAGCCCAGATGAAGCAGTATCTTCAACTGAAGCAAGATTGGAAACAAAAAGGTATTTGAACCAAAAAACTCAGGTGTAATTTAGTCACCATTTATAAGTTATATATTCAGCCCATATGAGTAAATTTTAATGCTATCCTGGGGAGATTATGATTACAGTGTGACAAGTGTAGACAAACAGGGCTGATTTTTATGTCGTAGCTGCCACCCCACCGACTGAAAAGTCAGGGCCAAGCCTGTCTCCGCTGGCCTACAAAGCAATAAACAGATCTTCTCATAGTCTGTTAGTTAATTACGTGAGACCATGGCTTCCGATCCCTTCTGAGACTAAGACCCACCTCCGAGCGCTGCTGACCAATCAGATGGCTGACATTTCTCCAAACCCAACCTGAAGTGGGGGAGTAGCTCGGGGGAGTGCAGTGGTCAGGAGTCCAGAGGTCTCCAGAGGCCTTTCCACTGGGGATCCTTTACTGGATAAATCATCCTAAATAGGAGGGATGCCCTTTCGCTGAGCCTGCAGGTCGGATGCCAATGTTTACCTCGTCACCACACAGCATCTTCATTTGTGAGTACTGGTACAATACCAGTGCTGGCAGGAAGAAGCCCTTAACTAACCATTAATTGGTTGCCCAATGATCTCAGTTGACCTTCAAGTCCAGGTTACCCATTAACTATTCCATCTGTCCTACAGTCCCACCCAATATTACACTTCCCAGCCATCCCTTTCCACCCAGACTTCCAACAGAGAGATGGGGAGGTGCAGGAGATAATAAAATTTCAGACCCTTTTCAATTACAACGAGGGATAGGCAATAAATGCAGTCCTAGTCAGCAACACCCACATCCCACAAAATGAATTGATAAAAATAAATAAATAAATAATATAATATAAACATTTATTTTATATAGTTAGATATCTATTCTTAAAAGGGACTTTGAAGGTTATAATAATTTAGCTTTGTGCTAATTCCAAAGTTGATATTTATCCCTACAGTGTTTCCAAACGGAAAAAGATGTATGATGGATTCAATCGAGTTATCAATACTAAAAAATGGGTAGATACTAAACAATTTACTAAGGAAGTTACTTTTGCGGTGCAATGCTAATATGTTAATATACTGGCAAAATGTGAAGAAATATGAGGGGAGATACAGGATAAATCAACCTAACACTCCTGCTATGTAGTGGCATTGCTAGATGTTAAACTAACAGGTCACTTTCCCAATTTCCTACCCTCAAGACATTCTTTTATATTCTACCCATGTCTGGTGTAAAACAAAGAGAAAAATACATTTTTGTGCTCTGGGGGCAATTCTTTCTAAATATTATAGTGGTAAGACCAAAGACCTAGGATTTCCTGTAAAACATCAGAACCCTTTTCAATAACAAACATGACAGGAACCTTCCCGATAATTAGGTTGAAACGGTCTCTTCACACCTGACAGCAGGTGGACTGCAACGGTTCAAGAAAGCAGCTTACCATCACCTTTTCAAGGGCGATTGGGAAGGGCAATAAATGCTGGCCCAGCTAGCAATGCCCACATCCCATAAAATGCAGTCAGAATGCTGGTTTACTCATACCATTACCATCCCAAGCTATGTTTGGGTATGCTGGAACTGACAATGAACAATGTTCGACTGGAACTTTCCAGGAAGCAGGTGGGTTCCATATTGTGGACAAATCAAGACAATGAAATAAAATTAATGTTCAAGTGGCAAGAAAACAGAAGGAATGCTTCATCACACTGGTGGTTTGGCCTTTCACAGTGATGACGAGAGAGCTGTTAATGAAAATTTAATAGCAATCTTGAGGCACCTCTCCCTGATGATTCCACCTTGGTGGTGTGATTACCAAAGTGTCATTGCTGTCTTCCACTTGGCCTTTCAGCATTTGGGTCCACTCATCGTCTTCATTTGGAAGGCAAGTGTTTATTAATTGGACAGTCTTACAAGTCATTGTCAGATGATTATTCCTGCCATGTGGCAGGACTCACATTTCTTCCCAATTACAAAGCTTTCATAGATTTTTAGGGCAAAATTCTCAGCCTCAAGAATTCAGAGATGGATGTAGGGTGTCTTTGCCAGGCGTGTTGTGGGGTGTTCCATCTTGCAGATGTGCCCTGTACCTTTAAGGAACATGTTAATGATGTCATCACCATATTGTGACATGTGACCACGCAGTATAAAACTTGCGGTTTCCACCTTACTGAGTCCTGTCCTCTAGCAGTGTGACATGTTGACAGATGTGTGTTACAGTACATCTGAATTGCTTGACTTTTGCTGAGGTAAACAAATGCCTGTGACTGCAATGACATATATAGAAAAGTGTGGCGGGGAAAGCACAGCAGGTCAGGCAGCATTCAAAGAGCAGGAGAGTCGATGTTTTGGGCATAAGCCCTCTATCAATGACATATATTGGGTGTTGTTTGTTGCATTCTTCAGCACAATGTAACCCATATTTAATCATCATGTAAAACATAAGTACAGGTATCATAGCATAATCGTCGCCAATCCTAAGTAGATTGTGCTGTAGAATCACAGTGTGGAAGCAGACAATTCATCCCATCAAGTCCACACTGACCCTCTGAATAGCATCTCACCCCAACCCACAACCCTACCCTATCCCTGTAATCCTGTATTTCCCATGGCTAATCAACCTAGCTTGAATATTCCTGGATACTGTGGGCAATTTAGCATTGCCAACTCACCTAACCTGCACATCATTGTACTAAAGAAAAGTCCAATTTTTGGACTATTGGAAAAAACAGAAGCACCTGAAAGAAACATATGCTAGCACAGGGAGAATATGCAAACTCCACACAAACAGTCAGCTGAGGGTAGAATTGAAGCAGGATCCTGAACACTGTGCAGCAGCAGTGCTAACCACTGAGCCAAGATGCCACCTCACAGCATGCCTTGGTGACATCACATCAAACTGAGATCAGAGTATAGGGATCTCAAGCTCAAATTGAAAATTGTGTTTCAAGTCTCTATCGCTTTCCAGGTTAACACTATTTTCATGTCATCACCACTGCAGGGACAATCCCTCATTTGGGCATTTAAACTGAATGCTAATGATTGTGAAATCAAAATTCCTCTCTATTATTTTGTTTACACACACACATGCACACACGCCAAAGGAATAAAAGCCACAGATTTGTTTGTGGAGAGTGGATACTTAACATTTACAGCCATTGCAGTGGAAGTTACCACTGCCACTGCTACTGATTGTTAAACAGGTACTTTTTTGAGATTCTTGGTTTTTTAGGTTGATTCAAGTTATTTTGTCCTGATTTGTTTTTAAACTGGTTTGTAGTTAGTGAAGTTCTTTATTTGCAATACATGGGTGACTAGGGGATAGTTCTTTGACCATGACCTTCAAAAACACTGAGGGGAGGTCGAGGCAGCCATGGCTGACAAAGGAAGTCAGAGACAGTATAAAAGCAAAATAAATAGCATACACTATGGTGAAGATTAATGGGAAACCAGAGGATTGGGAGGCCTTTAAAAACCATCAGATGACAACTAAAAAAGCAATAACAGGGAAGATGAAATGTGAAGGCAAGCTAGTGAGTAATATAAAATAAGATAGAAAGTTGTTTTTGATGTCTAAAAGATAAGAGAGAGGCAAGAGTAGACGTTGGACCATGAGAAATGAAGTAGTACTGGGAACAAAGAAATGGCAGGAGAACTGGTTTCAAAGGTGCATGCACTCACAGAAATGAAGTCAACGGGGTAAAACCATATGTTCTTTCCAGGACAATATTTCGCAAATGATGTATATAACTTGTATAATCAAACCATAAGTACCTCTTAATATCAAGTCTACCCTGATACCTTAACTCAGTACAGGAAGCCATTCAGCCCATCGTGCCTGCACTAGTTCGACTACTCAGTGCCAATCTCCTGTCCTTTCTCAGAGTTCTGCAAACCATTTCCATCCAAATAATCATCTGATATCCTCTTAAATGCCTCAATTGAACCTGCCTCCATCCGATTTGCAGGCAGTGCATTCCAAACCCTAACTACTTGCTATGTGAAAAGGTTTTTCTCACATTACTCTTGCTTCTTTTGCACATCACTTTAAAATAATGCCTTTTGTTCACTTTTTCTTTGATGGGCGGGAACAGCTTCTCCCTGTCTACCATGGTTTTGAAAATCTCCATTAAATCTTGTCTCAGCCTTCTTGTCTCTGAGGACACAGTACCAACTTCTTCAATCTATCCTTATAACTGAAGTTTCTCATTCCTGGAACCACTCTTGTAAATGGTTTCTGCACTCTCTCCATTGCATTCACATCTTCCCTAAGATGTGGTACCCACAACTGTAAACGATACTCCAGCTAAGGTCTTACAGAAGTTCAGTCATTTCTCTGTTCGTGTATCCTATGCCCATTTTAATAAATAAAAGGGATAAAATTGGTGGTAAAGTGGACAGTGAGGAAGGTTATCTAAGATATCAAAGATCTTGATCAATTGGGTCAATGAGCTAAGGAGTGGCAGATGGAGTTTAATTTGGATAAATGTGCAGTATTGCATTTCAGTAATGCAAACAAGGATGGGACTTATGTAATTAATAGATGGACCCTGGGTGTTGTTGTAGAATAAAGACTGAGGGGTTCACATACATAATTCTTTGACATGCATGTCACTGGTAGTCAGGGTGGTTGAGAAGGTATTCAGCATGCTCGCCTTCATTGCTCAGACATTTTACTACAGGAGCAAATTACTGCAGATGCTGGAATCTGTACTGAAAGCAACAAATGTTGGAGATCACAGTCGGTCAAGCAGCATCATGGAGATAGAGTAAGCTAACGTTTCGAGTCTAGATGACTCTTCATCCGAGCTGACATGAAGTGACAAGTTAGTTTGTTTTCTCTCCATGGATACTGCCTGACGCGCTGTAGTCTCCAGCACTTTTAGTTTTCATTTGAGTACAAGAGTTGGGATATCATGTTGACATCATACAGGATGTTGGGGAGGCCTCTTCTGGAGTACTGTATGCAGTTTTGGTTGCCCTGCCATAGGAAAGATATTATTAAACTGGAGAGGGTAGGAAAAGATCCACCAGGATGGTGCTGGGAATGGAAAGTTTGAGATATAAAAATAGATTGGGACTCTTTTCATTGGAGTGTAGTAGGTTGATGGGTGATCTTATTGACGTTTATAAAATCATGAGGGGCACAGATAAAGTGAATGATATGGGTCTTTTCCCTAGGGTGGTGGAGTTCATATTTTTAAGCTGAGAGGAGAAATATTTAACAATCACATGAAGGGCAATTTTTTAAACAGAGTGTGGTTCATGTGCAGAATGAACTGCCACAAGTGGTGAATGCAGGTAAAAACATTCAGATAAGTTCATAAATAGGAAAGGTTCGGTGGGATGTGGGTCAAATGCAGGCAGGTGGACTTGTTTAGCTTGGGAATATGTTTGACGTGGACTGTTTGGACCGAAGAATCTGTTTCCAAAGTGTATGACTCAATGATTCTATGATTCTATGCTTTATTAACTGCTCTTTCCACCCAACCTGCCACTTTCAATGATCTGTGCTGAACTCGATCAGTTCCTCTGGTTCCTAATATCTTATTTCTACAAGGTTCTGCTTGAGTGATAAGAGCTGTGAGGTGTCTACAGTCAAACAATAATAACGTTTCTCAAAAGCGCAATATCTACTTTTACAGTTGGATTGTTCAGCAAAATGAAAGCAGTTCAATTTTAAAATGTGCATGTAACAGGTTTCGTTAAGTGTTAAACAAATGTTAAACTTGTAAAACCTGTTTTGCTGATCAGGCCAACACACGCACCTGTTGAAACTGTGCTGGCTCTGGCACAGCAACAAATTCATATATTCCATAATCATCCACAGGAGGCTCTCGTTCCTCTGAAAACAAAACAGAAATGATTGATTGAAGTGGGAAAGTCAGAACTATTGAACAATATCCCAAACTTGCAAGCCTGGGCCATGCATGCATGACAGTGTTTTTTTTTGCAAATAGTAATGTTTCAAAAGTATAGCATCATGGTTTGAAAGCATAAAAATCAATCATCTGTAAAACAATATCAAACTCTTAGCCACACCTTCTCTTTGTATTTGTCATGGATAGTCAATTTGATTCGGCAGTTGGCTGCAAAATTTGGATCTGTAGCACAGTTGGAGCCAACCTGATGGAAGTCCGAAACCCTTCAAGTAAGACACAAAGCTCACTATCATTTTTGGTTTTGCCAAATTGCACATAAGAGTCATACAGCATAAAAACAGAACCTTCAGCCCACCATGTCTTTGCCAACCAAAGAACACCAAACTATTCTAATCCCATTTACCTGTTCTTGGTCCATAGCTGACTGTTCCCAAAGTGTATGCCCCTCCACCAACCTCTCAGGCAGTACATTCCATATTTCTGTTACTGTCTGAGTGAAAATTGATTTCCTCAAATCCCCTTTAAACCATTTACTCCTCACTTTAAACTTATGCCCATTGGTCTTAGACACATTTACCATGGGAAAATATTTTCACAATTTACCTTCTCTATGCCTTTCATAATTTTGTACATTTCAATCAGATTCCCCCCTCAGCTTCCTCTGATGCTGGGAACACATTCCAGCTAATTTGATCTCCCCTCATACTTGAGATTTTCTATCCCAGGTAACATCCTGACAAATCCCCTCTGAATGCTCCTCAGTGTAATCACATCCTTCCAATAGTGTGGCGACTAGAAATGCAAATAGTATTCCATCTGTGGCGGAGGCAATATTTAATAAAATTACATGTGTTTACTGTGGAGAAGGACATGGAAATATAGAATGTGGGGAAATACTTGGTGACATCTTGAAATATGTCCATATTACAGAGGAGGTGGTGCTGGATGTCTTGAAATGCAGCAAAGTGGGTAAATCCCCAGTACCTGATCAGAATCCAAACAGTGTGGAAACAGGCCATTTCGCCCAACAAGTCCACACCGGCCCACCTAAGAGCAACCCACCCGCTAAACTATATTTACTCCTGACTAATGCACCTAACACAATGGGCAATTTAGATGGCTAATTCACCTGACCTGCACATCTTCGGACTGTGGGAGGAAACCAGGGCACCGGGAGGAAACCCACGCAGACACGGGGAGAATATGCAAACTCCACACAGACAGTTGCCCGAGGCATGAATTGAACCCGGGTCACTGGTGCTGTGAGGCAGTAGTGCTAACTACTGAGCCAACATGTCACCCCCAAGAACTCTGTGGGAAGCTAGGGAAGTGATTGCTGTGTCCCTTGCTGAGATATTTGTGTCATTGATAGTCACAGGTGAGGTGCCGGAAGACTGGAGGTTCGCTAACGTAGTGCCAAGTTGTTGGAGGGAATCCTGAGGGACAGGATATACATGTATTTGGAAAGGCAAAGAATGTTTAGGGATAGTCAGCATGGCTTTGTGTATGGGAATTCATATTCATATATTCATATGAGGGCAGAGCGGCGAACGTGATCTATATGGCCTTCAGTAAGGCGTTCGACAAGATTCCTCTTGGGAGACTGGTTAACAAGGTTCGATCTCATGGAATACAGGAAGAACTAGCCATTGGGATACAGAACTGGCTCGAAGATATAAGACAGAGGGTGGTGGTGGAGGCCTGTGACCAGTGGAGTGCCACAAGAATCGGTGCTGGGTCCACTATGTTTTGTCATTTATATAAATGATTTGGATGTGAATATAGGAGGTATAGTTAGTAAGTTTACAAATGACACCAAAATTGGAGGTGTAGTGGGAAGTGAAGAAAGTTACCTCAGAATACAATGGGATGTTGATCAAATGGATCAATGGGCTGAGGAGTGGCAGATGGAGTTTCTTTAGATAAATGCAAGGTGCTGCATTTTGGAAAAGCAAATCTTAGCATGACTTATATACTTAATGGTAAGGTCCTAGGGAGTATTTTGAAACAAAGAGACCTTGGAGTGCAGGTTCATAGTTCCTTGAAATTAGAGTTGCAGGTAGATAGGATAGTGAAAAGTGCATTTGGTATACTTTCCTTTATTGGTCAGAGTAATGAGTACAGGGGTTGGGAGGTCATATTGTAGCTGTACAGGACATTGGTTAGGCCACTTTTGGAATATTGTGTGCAATTCTGGTCTCCTTCCTATTGGAAAGATGTTGTGAAACTTGAAAGGGTTCAGAAAAGATTTATAAGGATGTTGCCAGGGTTGGAGGATTTGAACTATAGGGAGAGGCTGAACAGGTGGGGCTGTTTCCCTGGAGCTTCGGAGGGGTGACCTTATCGAGGTTTATAAAATCATGAGGGGCATGTTTAAGATAAATAGAGAATTTTCTTTTCCCTGGGATGGGGGAGTCTAGAACTAGAGGGCATAGGTTTACGGTGAGAGGGGAAAGATATAAAAGGGATGCAAGGGGCAACCTTTTTATGCAGAGGGTGGTGCATGTATGGAATGAATTGCCAGAGGAAGTGGTGGAGGCTGGTACAATTACAGCATTTTAAAGGATCTGGATGGGTATATGAATAGGAATGGTTTAGAGGGATATGGGCCAAGTCCTCGCAAATGGGACTCGATTATATTAGGATATCTTGTCAGTATGGATGAGTTGGACTGAAAAGTCTGCTTCCATGCTGTACATCTCTATGACTCTAAGTCTTCTCTGTTCCTATACTCTATGCCCTGCCTAATGAAGACAAGTATCCTGCATGCCTTCTTCACCACCCAGTCTACCTGTTCTAACAATTTAGGGATCTATAGACTAATACACCATGGTCCCTTTGTTCCTCAGTACTTCTGAGGGACCTACCAATCATTTTGTCTATCCTTCCTTTATTAGACCTCCCAAAATGTATTATCTTACTCTTATCAGTATTAAAATCTATCACCAATTTACCATTCGATCAATATCAAACTCTCACCTGAAACCATCTTATTCACTATCTACGATCTCACCAATTTTCATGCCATCTGCAAATTTACTCATGCCACCTCTTACATTCACATCCATATTGTTAACGTACATAACAAACAGCAAGGGTTCCAGCACCAATGCTTGTGGCACACTGCTGCTCACTGGCTTTCAATAACCAAAAAAACTCTCCACCATTCCCGTTTGCCTCCTGATTGAAGCTAAGTTTGGATCCAATTTGCAAACTTGCCTTGGATATCATGGGCTCTTACCTTTTGGACCAGCCTTCCATGTGAGACCTTTTCAAAGGCCTTAACTGAAGGCCATGTAAACCACATCACCGCATCATCCTTAACAATATTTAAGTCACCTTTTCAAAAAAACTCAAATAAGTCAATCAGATAGGATGTCCCTCGAACAATGTCACACATTTTGCCAAGATTGACATAGTTTTGGTGTGGATATATTGTATGTGTGCCAGAATAATCCCAATTCTCAGGGTATTATGGCATGTAGCAAAGTGATTGAACAGGCTAAATTCTATAAGAGTCCAGTAGTGGTACAGGAGTTTTCTGGTTGGAAGTAAATACAATAAAAAATGAATATCAAGGTTTAGGCATGCAGCAAAGAAATCTGTTTTGTTGAGCGCTCCCATTTTACACCTGCACCTGAACCACTACCACAGATTCAATAAAGTTTATTTTCGGCAAGGAGGGAAAAAAAAATAAAGATGGGGAGTGGAAACAAGAGCGTGTAGTCAGAAGGGAGTAAGAAAATGGGAGAAGAGCAGAAAGGTAGAAGAATGTACAAGTGCATTGATGGGAAAGGAAGAGTGAATTAGAAGCACTAATAAATTCTTATCAATCAGAATGAGAGGCTCATGTATGAAACAAATGACCATCACAGAAGGTCAAGTGCAGTTTGGACGAAGCAGTCAATAGGAAATGCAATGTGAGGAGAAGTCATCATTATAACAGTGTAGCAGAGGGAGTCAATTCTTAAAACGATAAACAGAGTAAATGCAAAATGATGTTTCCCCTATCTATGATATCTAGAACCAGGGGACACAGTCTCAGGATAAAAGGCAAGCCATTTAGGGCTCTCATGAGGAGGACTTCCTTAACTCAGAGGATGGTAAAGCTTTGGAATTCTCTTGTCTGGAGGGCTGGGGAAGCTCAGTCATGAAGTAAGTTCAAAACAAGTATCAATAAATTTCTAGTCACTAATGGCATCAAGACATAAGGGAATAATGTGGGGATATGGTGTCGAGGTGATTAGCCATGATCTGGAATGACAGTGCAAGTGCACAGAGCTGAATGACTTCATCCTGCTCTTGTGTTCCAATGCTCTCAAATCCTGGAGTGGGACTTAAATCCATAACGTTCCAACTCAGAGACAAAAATGTGACCACAGATCCAAGCGATTCTTGAATCTTGTTACTGCATAATGGGCAGAAAGGAGCGAAGTAGGAATTTTGCTCTGGCATCTGTCAAAGGATGAAAATTTTAAAAGGTAGCTCCTGTAGAAACAGCAAGATTATTTGCAGCTAGAAATCTTAAACAGGCTTTTAACATGTCTGTCTAACAGGATCACAGCATTCACATCATAAGTCACAGTTACCCGACAATGAAAATTGAACATAGGATCAGGCAGCAGAACTGTTAAAGGAAGGATTCTGAATTAAAGGGCTCAGTTTCCTATGAAAGCCATCTTTAAGTGGTGCAAAGAACAGAAAGCAAACTGACATCATTTCAAAGTGAAGGGAAGCAGCTGCCTGTTGAAACAACACTTTACAAAACTTAGAATAAACTAGCCTGCATGGCAGAATAAATTGTGTTAATTTTCTACTCTCCCAACAGGCTCCCTCTTGTGTCCACTCCCTCTGTGACCTCCCAATTTTCCTTTAGTCTGTCTATCACTCCCACGTAAAAAGAAAGCTGCCTCTGTAGAGGCCTCTCAATCCGGCTCCCCCAACAGCCTTCCTCCTGCTGTTCACCCCGATCATCCCTGCTCCTAAAGCAAGCCCAACTTCACTCTGCTCCCAGGACAAACCTCACCTTCCACAGTAGGTGGTCCTTCCTCATTCAGCTCCTCAAGCAGGCCTCACCTCCCAATTACCCCACAGTAGGCCTTGTCCAGACCCCATTCCGGAAGCACATGCCCCATGCCTCCCCAATTCTGTGCCTCTAACTCTCCCCCTTTGTCCTTCTCCAGCTGGGGCCCAAGCCTCTACCTCATCCCTCCAGCATTTATTTGAATATCAATCCATAGATGAACACCTTGCAACTTCACTTACTCCTTGAAATAACTCCAAAAGACCAATATCCCGTCATCAAATTACCCTTTATTTATACATGGAGAGTCCTTAACACTGATCCAGCTCCCTCAGAGCCAGTTCTCAAAGTGAAGGGAACCTCTGACACTCCTGTTCTTTTTTTTCCCTGACACTCGTGTTTTTTTTCCCCCAGCACCCATGTTGTGTGTGTGTGTGTGTGCAGGTGTGAGACACAGTGAAAGACATAAAGTGCAAAGGTCTTTATTCAAGTTTCCACCACCAGGAAGAAAGGAAACACCCAAGTGGCCAGTGACAAGCACTGCAATGCTGTGTGATCAAACAGTAAAGGGGAGGGCAGGGATTAAATCAAAACAGAGTTGGAGGGGGAAATAATGCACTCCACTCCTTGTGGCGCACACCTCTCCCTGAACACCTCCAGGGTGTTGGTGGACACTACGTACTCCTTCTCCAGAGATACCCGGGCTCTGACACTCCTGTTTGTTTTTTTTTCCTGTTTATTCTTTTCTTACCCCCACACTACCGCCTAACTGCGGTAGTGCTTATTTTTCCCCAGCACCCATGGTGTGTGTGTGCAGGTATGATACACAGTGAGAGACACAAGGTGCACGAATCTTTATTCAATTTCCACCACCAGGAAGAAAGGAAAATACCCGAGTGGCCAGTGACAAGCACTGCCCTTCACATCAAAGGGCAATGTGGTGTGATCAAACAGTGAAGGGGAGGACAGAGGGTTAAATCAAAATAGAGTTGGAGAGGGAAATAATGCACTCCACTCCCTGCGGCACCTATATCTCCCTGAACAACTCCAGGATGTTGGTGGACACCACGTGCTCCTTCTCCAGAGACACCTGGGCTCTGACACTCCTGTTTATATCTGTCAGCCAGGGCTCCCTGATTGGCCCAGATTAACAGCCCCAATCAGAACTCATATTCTATGAAGTCCACTTGGCTGACCTTGTTACAATCACCACACTCTTGTTTCTCCAGGCATCTCACATCCCCACCCGAAGGTATGGATGTTAGCAACAACCTGGTGTAAAAGCCTGGACCTCTGAGGCACTGGATTTCACAAATATTGACAGTCAAATCTTGACCTGCATGCTTTGAATTGGGGGCCCCAACCTCATTGCAGCAGGATCTTTATCTCTGTCCATTCTGCCTTGATGAGCATGGCTGAGGAAAAGGCAGGTACTACTGCTGTAAGAGTTGTTTCTACTGAAACTGCTATTAGTGATGGGCAATAAAAGCTGGCTTAGTCAACAATGCATATAAATCGGCTTCCTGAGGAACCAGTGACATCATTTGAAGCTTTTGTCTGAAGTGGAAGTAATGAGCATGATTAGGGGAAGTGTGGGCACCACTGGTCCATGTTTTAATTTCAGAATCACCTAATTGTTATGGTGCAAAAGGAGGCCATTTAGCCCACAGTGTCAATGCCAATTCTATGACATAATGCCAATCTCCTGCCTATTCCCTATATCCCTGTACACCATTTCCATCTCGCTATCATAAAGTACTTCCCATCATCATCTGCCAAAGAAAAGGCATGTTTGAAATTGTGCCTAGCCTTTAATTTGGAGATTAATTAAGCCCAATTTAGAATTATGGAGCAGTTTTTCATACAATGACATGTTGCAATCAGTAAACAAAAAGCAATAAACTCTTGATCTGTAACTAAATATCAAAGATTAAGATGTTAAATAGGTGTAGGCCTAGTCAAATATTTAATCGAAGATTAGCAACTCATGCTTGACTTACATGGTCTGTGAGAAAGGACAAGATGTTACAAGCATCTTAAATTTTTTTTAAAAATGTCTGTTCTTTATGACGGTACTGACTCACACTAGGAGTATGCAGAGGCTGGGAATAAAAAATAAAGTTAATTCAAAGGGGAAAAAGGACCACCAGCTGCTGTGTTGAGCAAACTATACTGGGAACCAAAAATCCTGAATTTACTTACGTCTAATTTACATACAGTATTGGGTGCAGCAGACTGTACTGTATTGGTGGCTGTGAACTGTGACCATGAACTCGCTTGACTGGCTTACCTACTAGTTCAACTGTGACATTAAATTATTATGATCATGATGTGGTTATGTTTTTGTGAAGTGGGTGAAGAGAGTCTAGCAGAACGTTGAAACTGGAACCAGCTGGAAGAATTGCTATTTTCATGAATGCAGTTTATTTATTAAAACAGAAATAATATCCAAGGACTTTTAAGGTGCAAACAAATAATTTTGTGTCCATTTAGAAGCACTAGGCTGGGTTTAGTAGGAGCAGCAGGAATCTCACAAAACCCATTCTGGTAATGGTTTGCAGGACTTGGAGTGTATCTTGTCAGCAACAGGCTACCACCCTTAATGGTGATGGTCACAAGCCACTCAAGAGCTGCTGACCAACTAAAGGGCTGGAAACACAGAGGTGCCACTGGGAGTTGTGGCTACTGCTGGGGTTGCATGACGATGGTGAGGGACATCACAGTCAGTCATGCAGGACATGGTGATGGGAGGGCAGGTTGCATGCCGAGGGTCTATAAAATCTTCCTTACTGTCCTGGTTTAACACCATCACCTTGATAAATTGTTTATGATCCCTCTACCTTTATTAGTTTGTACAGTTTTGGATTACTCATTAGTTAGATGCTTGGCATGCGACTCTTAAAGCTATCATGCTTTATCAGTCATTTGGTTTGTTTCCAGCACCACCTTATTTTTAATGTTATGTAATTATGTAATTTAATTGGATTATAGGTCATCCCTTCATCTGTTATTCAGCTATTGACATTTTACTCACACAATCTGACATTTTTAATCACCTGCAGAGACTTATTATTTTACACTCCAATCACATCATTTGTATGACCTTTTACTCTCTCTGCCCTTGATCTCTCTGCCTATAAATTCTGTGTCTGTGTGATTCTCCCTCACTTCACCTGATGAAGGGGCTATGCTCCAAAAGCTTGTGATTACAAATAAACCTACTGGTCACATTCTAGGCATTGAAGCAGATGCTGTGCACCCACCCTACTTTTAACTCATCTGAGATGGAACAAGTAAAAAGATTACAATGTACCCAATACAAAAGGCCAGAATTCCAAGACTGACAAAAGGTTAAGGATAAAGTTGATGAGAAAGTAGTCATTAGAAGAAAATACAATATTTTTTGCAGCAGTAGCTCTGCATAAACGTAGCAGACTTTCTCCTAATCTAACCTATTCATCTTAATTAATTTCTTGAGGTCAGCTTCATTCACTTTATAGGAAAGATTCTACCTCTGCTGATAGTCTGCTATAAGGAAAGGGGAGAATGGCTGCTATAGGCCTTAGGCACTTGCATTAACAGAGTAGGATGGCTGGCTGTAGAATAGCAGGAGAAAAAACACTTTATGAAGTAAATATGTACAATGCTTTGAAGTGAAGGAAGGAAATAAACCATTCTATATTTAATTGGGCTCCTTAAATAACAGACTTAAAATATAAATAGATTCACTGACCCCTTAGTAATGAAATAATATGATGGAAAATGTAACCTCTGAGAGCAGTCTATCATTAAAGGTAAAGGTAAAAATCACCATAGTCATACCACACAATGGGGTGGCTCTCTCATTCAAAAGAGACAACTGGTGATGGCTTAACTTGAGGGTCAACATAGGTTGAGGTGAATCCTTCATGATAACCTCGGCCATTGTCGGAATTGAAACCCCACTGTTGGCCTTATTCTATATCACAAACCACCTGGCTAACCAACTGACCATTTAGCTGATATACCCAACCTTATTAGAGCAGACTCATTTAATATCTTCCTTTGATTTTGGTGTAAAATCCCACATTTTGTGACAATCACCATGAAACAGACAGCATAAAGCCTAGATAACTTCCTTTCCCAAGTGTCTCTCATTTGTTCCTGCTCTCCTTAATCCATGAATCCATAATAATATAACCTATTCTACCCATGCCTATGTTTCATTGCTTTAATGATATTCTTGCCTTTGACACATGGCGATCCACGGTACTCCGCACTCACTCTTCCATAGCTCATTTTTATACCTGTATTCTCATTTGGAGGAACAAACTCAGAATAATTTGGAACAAATATCTGAGACCATCTCTGAAAACCAGCAAGACAGATTTAACCCAGTATATTCAGTAATTTGTACACGTTTCCACAGGTTCTTAGTCTGTTTCCAGCAAGATCACCTCATGATCGGGGTCAGGGATGAGGACAGTGGGAGAGAGAGCACACAATTGGTGATTGTTCATCTGAACCATAATAATGCCATAGTGGGTTTAATATCCACATCAACTGTGAATCTTCATGCAGGATTGCTTTCTTCCCTTCATATACCCATCCATGCATGTTGTGGAGTGGTGTCCTCCAAGCTAATAAACACTTATCTCTCATTGTCTGTGAACCCGTATGATGAGTCAAATATTTGGCAATGATTTTAACAACATTTATCAAACCCTTCATACAACTACAAATTGAAAAACAAATCTTTTTAATTTGTCTCCTTTAGTCATAGCAGTATTTTCAAAATGTGTCTACAATAGACGCCTCTTACAAAGTTGTTCCATTCCAAAGAACTGAAGAGAATGACATCTGATGCATTGTTCAGTTCAATTATAAATTCAACAGTTTAGCAGAGAAATAATTTATTTGTAAAGCAGTATTTTAAAAAAAACAGAAATGTTTTACCGCAGCGAACAGTTTGAGAATTATTAAAATCAATTTCATAACACAAACTTATTTTTGTCTATTATGTTCCTGTCAGTTCTTTGCTAAAATGAATCTCACTGACCTGTTCTCACATCCTTGGAGGTTTCTGACTTCCAATCTACTCTTCCCTTAAAATATTTAAGTCTCTATCTCAATGATTCATATGACAAAGCATCCTGCACTGTTCTTTGCGTAAATTTGTTTTTCTACCCTCTTCCCTCACTCTTTTAATAACAATTCAAATTGGTTTCCATTCATCACATCTGAATGAAAACAAACTAAAAAGCCTAAAAAATAAATGTTTCTCCCAATATGATCAGAATTGGTCAGAATTTGGAAACTATGATCAAATTTCTCCTGTGTTTCTTTGCTTCATTGAATTCAGTCCCCTGAAAACAGAGACAATTCCATTATTGTTGTAATATTGTCCTTTACGATATTTTGTACTGTTTGTTTTGTGCTGAGATAGTAAAGTCAAAGTCTATCACAGAGATTATTTGTAGTGACCAGAATGGTAATATAGTCAGTTGTACGTTTAATTATAGATATTTGGCAGTTCGATTTGCATGTACAAAAGTTCTTAGTTGAGTTCATTCACATAATTATATTTAATTCTTAAATATTGCATTGAATATTACCTGATACTTGGTGTGCTTGTGTATAATATGCTGGTGACCTACAATATATTAAGAAAACAAGCTGAATGCGGTGAATTATGACTGGATTGATCACATAGTTTTACCACTTATTTATACTCATGTGGCTCATCAACTTTGACTCTTGCAGAATCTCCCAATTTCATCATATACTTTTCACACCAAACCTACTTCTCTATTTCCTTAAAAAAAACTCTTTCTGTAAACAGTGAGCACATATATTAATAGAAAAGCCAATTTGGTTGAATTAAAACTGTTAACTGGAAGAGCTATATAAAAGGGCCAAGAACTGTTAATGTATATCTATATATTTATTAGTTATGCTTAGTCCTCATTTGTTCCTGTGTTTGAGGGAGGTGGCAGATAGTAAGAGCAGTACGCTATCAGCAAGCCGATGGAAACTTATCCATTTAACACTGAACAATGCTCATTCCCCTTTCAGCACCCCACCCTCTGTAAGGCTGATCATGCTTAAATCTCTGGCAATACTGAGACTTCTGACATTGGCCAGACAGCAGCCACAAATTCAAGAAGGAGAAGGGTGAGATGGATAGGAATTGCTGTGGGGTCATGAGCATTTTTGGGGTTGCTGTGGGTTGCTGTGGACAAGTATTGTTGGAGCAGAGGGACAGCTGTGTCAAGGACATCAGACGGATGTGCAGTCAAATATTTGGCAATGATTTTAACAACATTTATCAAACCCTTCATACAACTACAAATTGTGGGAATGGAGGTGGTTATTGTTAGGGTGAGTAATGAGGCTCCAGGAGAGCATGGATAGTGTAAGGGGTGCAGAAGAAGTTGAGGGAGGGAATGAGAGAAGCGTTGATCAGTTCCCAGGTGCTGAGGAGGTGTAGCTGGGAATGAGTAGTGTTGAGGATGTAGCAATGAATGAACATTATCAGGGTTAAGTGAGAGGTGAGGGATAAACAGTGTTTCAGGAGGAAGAGGAAACAATGAGCAGGGTCAAGTCGCAGGAGTGGGTGAGCAGGGTCAGGGAAGAGATTGATCAGTATCAATGTTGTGGAAGGTGCTGGCAGTTTTGGGGACAGGATGGAGGGAATAAGCATTAGGTGCCAGAACGTATTTGCAGTCTTGTAGGAGGAGGAGAGGGTAAGCAATGTTAGGGTTGGAAGGGATTTTTTAAACGCTTTTTCTATTTTCCCTCTGCCGTTCATCACTGTCTGACACTTTTAGGAATATAAGAATATAAGAAAAGGAGTAATCCATTCAGCCCCTCAAACGTGTTCTGCCATTCATTGTGATTTGTGGCCCAACTCTGTGTATCTACCCTTGCCCCATATCCCTCAATACCTTTGGTGAACAAAAAATTATCTTTTCTCAGATTTAAATTATCTTTCTCAGGGCAGAACGGTGGATTAATGGTTAGCACTTCAGCCTCACAGCACCAGGTACTCAGGTTCGATTCCAACCTTGGGTGATTGTCTGTGTGGAGTTTGCACATTCTCCCCGTGTCTATGAGTGATCCAGTTTCCTCCCACATTCCAAAGATGTGTAGGTTAGGTAAGTTGCCCATAGTGTTCAGGGATATGTAGATTAGGGGTAAATATAGAGAAATGGGTTTGGGTGGGACACTCTTTGGAGGGTCGCTGTGGACTTGTAGGACCGAAGGGCCTGTTTTCATGTTGCAGGGATTCTAAATTCAATAACTGATCTAGCATCAACTGTCATTTTTGGAAGAGGGTCCCAAACAGCTACCACTCTTTGTATGATTAAGTGTTTGAAGAGTTGGGTAAATATCTGTGTAGGTACAGAGCCCAAGAATTCAAAACGCAGCTCAGTTTTGAACATGATCTCATTGTGTCTCAGGTAGTGCAAGTCATAATTTTAAACTTCCAAGGTCAATTCTGCATATGTGTCTGGGTCAGGAACTCTGCAGGTTCCCGATGTGCACAAGCAACAAACATTTGAACACGTTCTGCTGTTGTCACCTGAAGGTTCTGCCCAATTTACAACTTCAATTCAGTATTTTCATTTTTAAGACATCTGGTCCAGTAAAAACTTAAAATGATTTTTTTAAAAATAACAAGCTCAGGAAAATCAACAATTTATCAAAGTTAAAAGGACAGCTTTAAAAAAACTTGTCAGATTGTCTTACCTGTGATACAGCTCTTCTTTAACAACTGTTAGAAAAGAAGCACAAATTCAGACATAGTTAGTCAAATTATGCAATATATACTGTGAAAACTACACAATCACATGGGAAAGAAAGCCACACCGAACTAGAATTCCAGTGAAGGGAACAAACCATAATGGAGCTGTATGAGGACCAGCACTCCTGACAATGATAACAATCAGCTCTGACACTGAAACATCACATCATTATTACACTCCAGTATTTACATTGATGCATTGCACAGTTAATAAAAAAAAGTGGAAGTCAATAATGATAACAAACTTCCCAAAAACCAGACATAGTTTCATAGTAACAGAAACAGGAGTAGGCCATTTGGCCTGTCGAGCCTGCTCTGCCATTCATGGCTGATCTATCCATCATTTCAGCTTCTCATAATTGTATTATCCCCATAACCCTTCATTCCCCCACCATACAAAAACCCATTCAACTGTGTTTTGAATATATTTAATGAAGCTTCCTTGGGTAGAGAATTCCATAGATTCACTACTCTCTGGGAAAAGCAGTTCCTCCTCATCTCTGTCCTAAATCTACTCCCCCTAATCTTGAGACCATGTTTCCTGGTCCCAGTCTCACCCAACAGCGGAAACAACTTGCTTGCCTCTATCTTACCTATCCATTCATAATCTTATATGTTTAGATAAGATCCCCTCTCAACATTCTAAATTCTAGCGAGAACAGTCCCAGGTGGCTCAACCTCCTTATCTCCGGAATCAACCTGGTGAACCTCCTTTGCACTGCCTCCAAAGCCAGTATATCCTTTCTCAAGTAAGGAGGCCCGAATTGCGCACAGTACTCCGGGTGCGGCCTCACCAACACCTTGTACAATTGCAGCATAATCTGCCTGCTCCTAAATTCAATCCCTCTCACAATAAAAGCCAATATTCTGCTTGACTTCCTGATCACCTGTTGCACCTGCAAATTAACTTTCAGAAATTCATGTACGAGCACTCCTAAGTCCCTCTGCACAACAGCATGCTGCAATCTTTCACCATTTAAATAATACTCTGAACTATTATTTTTAACTTCCAAAGTGGATAACATCACATTTACCAATGTTGTCTCGATCTGCCAGACCCTTGTCCACTCACTTAACCCATCTAAATCTATCTGTAGACCCTCCATATCCTCTGCATAATTTGCCTTTCCACTCAATTTAGTGGCATCGGCAAACTTGCAAATGTTACACTTGGTCTCCTCTTCCAAATCATTTACATATGTCATGAACAGTTGTGAGCCCAGCATCGACCCGTGTGGCACCTCGCTCACTACTGATCTCCAACCAGAAACACCCATTTATCCTAACTCTCTGCTTTCTATTGATTAACCAGTCCTCTATCCATGTTAGTATATTCCCCACAACGCCATGCATTCTTCTCTTACAGATGAGTCTTTCATGCAGCACCTTATCAAACGCATTCTGGCAATCCAAGTATTCAACATCCATCAGTTCCCCTCTAACTAACATGCTTGTTACATCCGCAAATAACTCTAGTAAGTTTGTCAAATATGACCTTCCCTTCCTGAATCCATGCTGCGTCTGCCTGATGGAACCCTTTCCATCCAGATGTCTCACTATTTCTTCTTTAACGATAGCCTCCAGCATTTTCCCAATTACAGATGCTAAGCTAACTGGCCTACATTTACCTGCCTTTTGCCTGTACCCTTTTTTTAAACCACGGCATGTCATTTGCTGTCTTCCAGTCTGACGGGACCTGCCCAAGGAGAAGCAAGCTGATTTGAATGCCCTGATTACAAAGGTGACCTTAGCATCACTCCGGTGGATCAAGACTTCGAGCATTCCAGCCTAACAAGGATCTCCTGAACAAAGACAGGCACACGGTCCTCGGTTTAACCTGCTGGAGGCACTGGACTGACTGGCAGAAGGGAGATGGAATGGCAAGGCAGCTTTGGAACGTCCTGGGATGAAGAACCTTGCTGGAGACTTGGTTTGGAGCCTTCCTTGCTTTGCTGAGCACCTCCTTCCTATTGCTTCCTGGCGATACTTCGTTGAGGGGAAGGAACACCTGGAGAAGGTTCAGATGCCTCTTTTCCCTCGTGTCCAGTCATTTCGGCACTGTACATGTTGCTAAAGCAATGGAATGCAGGCACGAGCCACTGTGTACTCTGTGGCACCACACCTTCCATGGAATTTGATATCCTATGGAGAAATTCTTTCAATGGAGAAAATCACAGCTACAGCCAATGACCTCATTCAGAATGTGGAAAGATCCCTTCAGCCTTTGCTTTGGTCTGTTCATCATCTCTAGCAACTCTGCTTGATGTTCCAGTGGCAGGATGTATCTTGTACATCTGCAGTACGTGCTGATCATAAGAATGTCACACTACGGTGAAAACCAAGTGCCATTTACCTTTGCAGCATGCAGGGGATTGTTCATCCACTTCCTACACACAAAGTTTCCTCTGTTTTAGCCCCACGGCCATTGACATGGGCTGTCACCTCCATTGAGATTGATTTGGTCTGACAGGAAATCTTCCTGTTGCCATACCTGGGCAAAACCTGTTCCTTGGTGCTACCTGACCTGCTGTGCTTTTCCATCACCACACTCTTGACCACTAAACCATTGGGCCACTCTCTGGCTGCAGTCCAACATTCCACAGGGTAGCAAGCTGCATAACTGACAAAAGGTAAGGAAATCGAATAAGTGAAAATGTGGTATATACAGTTTTAGAATCAATATGGCAGATGTCCAGCAAAGTACCTGGCTTGCAGCAAATGTTTAAGTGTCCTTTGAGGATGGTGCCTGGACCTTCAAACCCATGAGATAAAAGCAGGGGTGTTGACTTCCTGCCCATCCTTTCCACAAGATTTGCCATATTCTACAGACATGTCTATCCAATTAGCTGACAACCCCATCATTGCATGAATAATATGCAAGTGTCACTCACTTTGGGTCCCATTACTGGATATTTACTCTGGAACTGAAGAGTCAACTGATTGACTAGAAAGGGGATGGAGTCAGGGCTTGGACATTGAGTTGTTGAGGTGGCAACCACAATAAATTCAACCTGTCTCCCGTTTTGCCAGAAATAATGGTGATTCATTGAAACTGAATATTAGAGAACAGTCTGACAGCTACTGTGTTTGATAGATTACATTTTGGAACTTTTTAGTCATTTAAAGTGAATAGCCTGGTTGAATTAGGCAGCCCCGTCGTGATACTGATACTGATTGTGGGAAACAAAAAGATAATTTTGCCATCTGGGAATATAACATCAACTTATTTATGTAGGCAGAAAAAGACAGCAAGTTGGCTAATTGTACAAACATATAAGTATGAGGAATAAGAGTAGGGCATTTGGCCCTTTGAGCCTGCTCTGCGATTCAATAAGATCATGGCTGATCTAATTTTAATCTCTCAACTTTACATTCCTGCATGCCCCCAATAAGTTTTCGTCTCCTTGTTAATCAATAATCTATCTACCTCTGCCTTAAAAACAGGAAAGATTCTGCATCTACCATCTTTTGAGGAAGGAGATTCCAAAGACTCACATCCCTCTGAGTGAAAAATAAAATTCCTTATCTCTGCCTTAAGTGAACAACCTTTACTTTTAAAGAATGACCCCCTGGTTCTAGATTCTCTCACAAGCGAAAACATTCTTTCAATATCTACCACATCATGTCTTCTCAAGATATTATAAGTTTCTATCACATCAGCTCTGACTCTTTTACACTCCAGAGGATAGAGGCCTAGCCCCTACATAGCCTTTTCTCATAAAGCAATCCACTCATTCCAGTTATTTGTCAAGTAAACCTTATCTGAATTGCTTCTAACAATTAACATCCTTTTCTAAGTATGATGACCAGTGCTGTACACAGTACTCCAGATGCAATCTCATCAATACCCAGGCTAACTGAAGCAGATCCTCCTCACTCTTGCATTCAATTCTCCTTACAATAAGCAAGGATAGTCCATTAGTTTTCCTGATTACTTTTGTACCTGTATCGTAACCTTCAGTGATTCAAGAACCAGGACACCCAGATCTCTCTGCATCTCAGAGCTTTGCAACTTCTCACCATTAAGATAATTTTTAAAAATTTTTTTGTCAAAATGGACAATTTCATACTTTCCCACATTAGACTTCATTTGACAGATCTTAGCCCATTCACAGCCTATTTGCATCTCTTTATAACCTCCTTCTGTCCTCTTCACAACTTACTTTCCTATCTATCTTTGTGCCATCAGAAAATTTTGCTACCATACCTTCAACCCCTATATCTGTATCATTTATATAAGTTGTGAAGAGTTGAGGTCTTGATGACTGTGTCACAGAGTCATAGAGAGTCATAGAGTCCTATAGCAAGGAGACAGCTCCTTCGGCCCAAACTGATCCATGCTGACCAAAATGTCCATCAGCGCTCACCCCATTTCTCTGAACTTGGCCCGTACCCTTCTAAACTTTTCCTATCCATGTGTTTGTTCAAATGTCTTTTAAATGTTGTTAATGTATCCATCTCAACCACTTCCGCTGACAGCTCATTTCATATACGTACTACCCTCTGTGTAAAAAAGTTGCCCCTCAGGTTCCCTTTTATTCTTTCCCCTCTAACCTTAAACTGATGCCCTCTAGTCCTCAATTCCCCAACCCTGGGAAAAAGACTGAGTGCATTCACCCTATCCATGCCTCTCATGACCTCATACACTTCTATAAGATCTCTGTACTCTAAGAAAAGAAGTCCTAACTTGTCCAATCCCTCGCTATAACTCGGACCATTCAGTCCTAGCAACATCCTTGTAAATCTCTTTTGCATTCTTTCCGTCATCAAAACTGAACACAATATTCCAAGTGCAGCCTCACAATCATCCTGTATAACTGCAACATAACTTCCTAACCTCTATATTCAATGCTCTGACTGTGAAGGCCAGTGTGCCAAAAGCCTTCTTCACTGCACTGTCTACCTGTGACTCCACTTTCAGAGAACTGTGCTTCTGAACTCCAAAGTCCTTCTACTCCACTTCACTCCCTAAGGCCCTACTATTCACAATGAAATTCCTACCTTGACTTGACTTTCCAAAATGTAAGACCTTACAGTTATCTATATTAAACTCCATTTGCCATTTCTCAGCCCTCTTCCCCAGCTGACCAAGATCCTGCTGCACTTTTTGATAATCTTCCTCACTGTCCACAATACTGCCTATTTTAGTGTCATCTGCAGACTTACTAGTCATGCCTTGTACATTCTCATCCATATCATTGATATAGATAACAAACAGCAATAAGCCCAGCACTAACTTCTAGGCACTCCACTAGTCAAAGGCCTCCAGTCCAACAAACATCCTTCCACTATTACCCTCTGCATCCTATCATCAAGCCAATTGTGTATCCAATTTGCCAGCCTCCCTAGATTGCATGTGATCTAACCTTCCAGGCCCTGCATGTAGAACCTTATCAAAGGCCTTACTGAAATTCACATAGACCTCGTCTACCGCCCTGCCCTCATCAACCTTCCTGGTCACTTCATCAAAGAGCTCGAAGAAACCTGTGAGGCATGATCTCCCATGCACAAAGCTGTAATGACTATTCCTAATCAATCTTTCCTAATGCATGTATATCTTATTGCTCAGAATCTTGTTAAGTAATGTACCCACCACAGATATTAAGCTGACTGGTCTATAGTTCCCAGGTTTTTCCTTGCAGCCCTTCTTGAATAAGGAGACATTTGTTACCCTCCAGTCTTCAGGGACCTCACCCATGTCTAACGATGATGCAAAAATATCAGCCAGGGCCCCTTCAATTTCTTCTCTAGCCTCTTGCAGTGGATATATCTGGTCTGATCAGGTGATTTATCCACCTTCATACATTCTAATACATCCAACAACTGTGATATGGACTGTCTCCAAGATATCACTAAAACTTCCCCAAGTTCCCAAGTCATCATGTCTGTGCCACTACACTCATGACATCCTGCCAGACTGAAAAAGACGTATTTGTTGTTACTCTATGCTTCCTGTTAGCCAGCAAATCTTCTATCTATGCCAATATGTTAACTCCTACATCATGAGCTTTTATTTTCTACAATTACTTTTGATATGGCAATTTATCAAATTCTGTTGAATGCTGCTGCTCAGGTTCAGAAAGAACTGAAGGGATAAACATTGAAGGAATAAACAATGGCACACCTAGGCATCTGAAGTGCAAAGGTACTGCTGAAGCAAGTAGCCAGCCTTTACAAATTCACTTCTGGTCAACCTCAGCCACTGAAGTCATTGCTCTTCAGTCATTATCAAAATCTTCATATAGCCTGGAAAATGTAGTGTCTTGCGATGAATCTAAATATGAAATTTCAGCCAACACCTTATCTCTTTGCTCCTGTTTATTGCCTCCAATTCAATGATGGGGCAGTTGAGAACTCAGAGTATTCCCCAAAGCAAAGAACTTTCTGGCAGCACGCCTCAATGAAGTTGTAACTTCCTTTGGAATCCTGACAGCCAAGGATCTCACACAGCTGCAATACCCACTTCCTCCAGGTAATGCATGAAAACTGGAATTTGCTGTGCCTCTTCCTCAACAGATAATTATGTAGAAAACAATCCTTAACAACAGGAATATGTAGCATTTAATTAGCAACAATTAGTCAGTGTTCAACTCAGATTATTATAATAGCAATTTCACTTTATCATAGCAAGCACAGATTACAGTTCTTTGATGTTCGTAATGCTTGGCAATGCTAATTAAAGTCTTTCACAAGCAAAAACTTTCAGAAATGCTGGTAACATCTAGATAGAACTGGACAAACACAAAATACTGCAGATGCTGGAAATGTGAAATAAGAATAGCAATTGCCAAAAATACTCAGCCAATCAGGCAACATCTGTGGAGACAGAAACAAAGTTAACATTTCAGGTCAGGTTCTGTACAAGTCAGAGTAAGACTTTCAACTGAGCATTGGGCTAGCTTTTATCTGGAGGTAATACTGAGATGTTACGGTCATCAGGCCGGTAATTGCCTGAGGTTGGGCTTTCACCCTCCATGACAGATGATGCCCCATTTCCAAGCAAAAGCAGCCAATCAGGCCAGCAGCTCTCCAGTCTCAACACTGCCTCCAAGAGGGGTGGCAAGTACAGAGCCAGCAGTCAGTCTCACCTAAACGACAAGGGGCAAGCAGCATTGGAAAGAAGAAGGTGGCCTCTCCAGGACCAGGCAATCAGTCCTCAACAAGACAAGGGGAGAGTGCATTGATTGGGCTGTGTGTTCAAGTGGACCAGCTCATTCATTTTGGGGTCCCTCTGTTAGACACTGAGAAGAAAGTTCCTTCACTAATCTCTTTACCTGCAGAACTCTCCCTCCACCACTCCTGCAGCCAGGCTGCCAGGATACACATAGAGGCAATATCACATGGTGTCAGCACAACTTGCTGATGGTAAAATAAAGCTTACAGGCCACTTAAGGTTCTCAAGTAGTGCAAGAATCGATGATTACCTAACAAACACACCGCCACACCTAGGTATCTGAAGTGTGACGGTACTGCTCAAGCAAGTAGCCATCCTTTACAAATGCACTTCTGGTCAACCTCAGCCTCTGAAGTCATTGCTCCTCAGTCATTACCAAAATCTTCATTTAGCCTGGAAAACGCAGAGTGTTGCAGTGAATCCAAATAGGTAATATCAGCCGACACCTTATCTCTTTGCTCCTGCTTATTGTCTTCCATTAAATGGTGAAGCCAGTTGAGCACTCAGAGTATTCCCCAAAGCAAAGAACTTTCTGGCAGCACAACCTCAATAAAGGTGTAACTTCCTTTGGGATCCTTACAGCCAAGAACCTCATACAGCTGCAATACCCACAGAGGTGGCCCTGGTTCCCATACCATCCCCACCATTGGTGGAAAGATATTCAGCTATTATATCTGTTACTTCTCCAAAAACATTACATGAACTGCTGAGTATTTCCGACATTTTCTGTTGCCATCCTTTATATTGGGAATGGTCTTGCATTTACTTGAAGTCTTCTATCAGAATAATGCTGAAAATGTGTTGCTGGAAAAGCGCAGCAGGTCAGGCAGCATCCAATGAGTAGGAGAATTGACATAGTGGGCATGAGCCCTTCTTCAGGAATGAGGAAAGTGTGTCCAGCAGGCTAAGATAAAAGGTAGGGAGGAGGGACTTGGAGGAGGGGTGTTGGATATGCGATACGTGGAAGGAGGTCAAGGTGAGGGTGATAGGCCGGAGTGGGGGTGGGGACGGAGAGGTCAGGAAGAAGATTGCAGGTTAAGAAGGCAGTGCTGAGTTCGAGAGATTTGACTGAGACAGGGTGGGGGGAGGGGAAATGAGGAAACTAGAGAAATCTGAGTTCATCCCTTGTGGTTGGAGGGTTCCTAGGCAGAAGATGAGGCGCTCTTCCTCCAACCGTCATGTTGCTATGGTCTGGCAATGGAGGAGTCCAAGGACCTGCATGTCCTTGGTGGAGTGGGAGGGGGAGTTGAAGTGTTGAGCCACGGGGTGGTTGGGTTGGTTGGTCCGGGTGTCCCAGAGGTGTTCTCTCAAACGTTCCGCAAGTAGGTGGCCTGTCTCCCCTAAATAGAGGAGGCCACATCGGGTGCAGCAGATGCAATAAATGATGTGTGTGGAGGTGCAGGTGAATTTGTGGCGAATATGGAAGGATCTCTTGGGGCCTTGGAGGGAAGTAAGGGGGGAGGTGTGGGCGCAAGTTTTACATTTCTTGCGGTTGCAGGGGAAGGTGCCGGGAGTGGAGGTTGGGTTGGTGGGGGGTGTGGACCTGACGAGGGAGTGATGGAGGGAGTGGTCTTTTCGGAACGCTGATAGGGGAGGGGAGGGAAATATATCCCTGGTGGTGGGGTCCGTTTGGAGGTGGCGGAAATGACAACGGATGATACGATGTATATGGGGGTTGGTGGGGTGGTAGGTGAGGACCAGTGGGGTTCTGTCCTGGTAGCGATTGGAGGGGCGGGGCTCAAGGGCAGAGGAGCGGGTAGTGGAGGAGATGTGGTGGAGAACATCGTCGTTCACGTCTGGGGGGACATTGCGGTCGTTGATGAAGGAGGCCATCTGGGTTGTACGGTATTGGAACTGGTCCTCCTGGGAGCAGATGCGGCGGAGACGAAGGAATTGGGAATATGGGATGGCATTTTTACAGGGGGCAGGGTGAGATGAGGCGTAGTCTAGGTAGCTGTGGGAGTCGGTCAGTTTATAGTAAATGTCCGTGTTGATTCGGTCGCCCGAGATAGAAATGGAAAGGTCTAGGAAAGGGAGGGAGGAGTCTGAGATGGTCCAGGTGAATTTGAGGTCGGGGTGGAAGGTGTTGGTAAAGTGGATGAACTGTTCAACCTCCTCATGGCAGCACGAGGTAGCGCCGATACAATCATCGATGTAGCGGAGGAAAAGGTTGGGGGGTGGTGCCAGTGTAGCTGCGGAAGATGGACTGTTCCACATATCCTACGAAGAGGCAGGCATAGCTGCGGCCCATGCGGTTGCCCATGGCTACTCCTTTGGTTTGGAGGAAGTGGGAGTATTGGAAAGAGAAGTTGTTGAGGGTGAGGACCAGTTCAGTCAGTCGAAGGAGGGTGTCAGTGGAAGGGTACTGGTTGGTTCGACGGGAAAGGAAGAAGCGGAGGGCTTTGAGTCCTTTGTGATGGGGGATGGAGGTGTACAGGTGCTCAAGTAAGGAGAATGTACACAGTCGTTAAGATTGTCATCATCTTCAGGCTTGATTAAACTCAGTATTCATTGTTGCTTATAGTGCAAGTAGTATTTTCTTGGATTAGAGTTTTAAGTACCTGCTGCTTCATAGACTTGAGCACAAAATCTATGATTGGAAGTCTCATCTTTTTGGATGTTGACCGAAGACACAGTTTAGATGGATGTTTGGATGTTTCTGTGTCTAACAGTCTACTAATAACCGGCATCACAATGCAGATTAACTGACTATTTATCTTATTTGCTTTTTGGAGACTTTGTTATGTGTAAATTGGATGCTATCTCTGTATACAAAACTGCGACTACAACTTGGAGACAACCTGACAGCAGGATTGGTGCTTTACAATATCAAAACACACCAGGGTAGAAATTAGATGTCTTTTTACAAATGATTTCAGTAAGGCTAATTTCAGAAACCAATATCCTCTTCACAAAAGGTTGACATTTGAAAGATGCCAAATAAAGTAGGTAGTTGGCTTGCCAGTTCAGGTTATAACTCAGTCCTAAAGCAATTTCATTCACATGCTTCATTTTCTGGAAAAGTCCTCTGCATTACAATCTCTCTTGTTTCATGCTTCATTGACTACAGTTTAACTAAAAAACTTAATCACTCAAATTCTATTCCAGGCTGCACACCATCCCAATACACTGATCTGCTCAATCTTCTTTCAATTACAATGTAATTAAACCCTCACAACCTTCTGATGTCCCCTATCTACGATAGGTCTGAACCTACATGTCATCTTCGACTTTTCCAAATCTAGTTTCCCAACGTCGTTTTCCTTGCTACACTGTTGGTTTCATATCAGTTCAACAATATCTGGTTAATTCTATCCCAAACTTCCTCTGCCATCATCAAAATTCTCTCAAAACTACCTCTTTGACTGGGCCTTCGGTCCTGTTCTTCAACAATTTCACCAGCGCTGCTGAGAGTTAATCTCTGGAAAGAACTCCATCTCAGTGTTCATGTTACCACAGTTAACATAGTAACAGAATATTCACCTTGATGGCAGCTAAAGTGCAATGTTAGAAGAACACTTTAGAAGATGCTTAGTGGCAAATGCTCCATAAAATTCTACTGAGTTAACTCTAGATGACATTATTGTTGAGGCAACTACATCACTGAGTCAATGTCAGAAGCCTACATGAGAGTAGTAGACTCTCAGTTCAAATCAGTTCAAACAACTTTAACTCAAGTTGCAGCACAGCAACCTCCTTGTTAGAAGCAAGATCTATTCAAAAGGAGTATAAATGATTAGCTGTCCAATTAGTGTGATTTTGCACAACATACCCATTAGTTTAATATAAAATGTGAGGTTCCTGAATTGACCTGAACCTAATGGTTGAAAAACAGCAGCATTTTACTAACCGTGTAATTTAATTGTGCTGTAATAGCAGTTCCTAACCAATGTGCAAACAGGACTGCCAGGAATGTTGGGACTTTTCAAATCTCTCCTTCACTGAATCATCACTCAATTTTGACATTCTGATTTTGAAGAAGAGGCACGAAATGCAAGGATGATGTGCAAACTCTATCTGTTTTCTACTTTTGGTACAGACATTTTAAGTTAATTTGAAATAAATTATATTGCAATCCACAGTTAGCACCATCACTGATTTGGTGTATTTTGTCCAGTTGCAACTATTTCACTCCCAGCACTGCAAAATGAAAAGAAACAGTTGCCCCAGCTATAAAGTAAACCAGTACAGTGCATTTCAGTTAGTTACAGCTCAGAAATAGTTCTGTAAAGGTTTCTGCAATTACTGTAATTGCACAGCAAGCATATAAGTACAAGCCACAATGGGGAAGGTAAAATTCAAAATAGGTTGGCAAGCTATTGACTTCATTGCAGAATTCTAATAATTAAACACTTCAATTCACAAACCAACAATTCATTGAGCCAAAAAAATAGTTAAACTCTTCACTGATTTAGGAAATGAAAATTTGAGAAAATGTAACTCTCAGCTTTGTCCAAATACAACCAGAAAGACCCTAAAAAGATCTCCAGATTCATAGAGGAGTCATTCAACATAAGTGTCAACTTCAAAACTCACAGACTTGTGTTTATATCCTACAGGCAGCAATCAAGTCAAACAATTTATCAGTTGTTAGCAGGTGATGGTGCAGAGGTACATAGATCGAGTTCCAAAAAAAATGTGGTTGAACGATTCATAGAATTGGTAATAGCTTCGTTACCAATCAAATCATTCCAAAGAACACTCTTCAACAAAGCGAAAAGACACATAATTGATGTAATATTGGAATAAGGATTGCAGGACAGAAACACCTCCAAGCTCTGGACTCAGCAATAATAATTGCAATGGTGATCAAAGTCAATTCGAGTTGATCAAAAACCATCCGAGTCATGCGTGAGGTGCTATTTCTCCCATGCAGTGAAGCAATACCTAACTATCCACAATATACAAGTAATATGCCTTTGCTTTGGACAAAGATATGCACAATATCTCATCATCAGAAACAGCTCAAAATGTAGCAGCAAGCTCAATAATTCATGACAATTGTTGAGACGAAGTCCAACATAAAGAATGTGACCAAGGTTACACCCATGAAGTGCAACCTTTTAGACAAAGTTCAAGAAATAACTGGAACAAAGTAGCTCCCCACCCCTCCAACCGTAACAAGTACAGACGCCCCTGGTGCTCACCTTCCACCCTACAAACCTTCGCATCAACCAAATCATCCACCGACATTTCCGCCACCTCCAAAAAGACCCCACCACCAGGGATATATTTCCCTCCCCACCCCTTTCCGCCTTCCGCAAAGACCGTTCCCTCCGTGACTACCTGGTCAGGTCCACACCCCCCTACGACCCACCCTCCCATTCTGGCACTTTCCCCTGCCACCGCAGGAACTGTAAAACCTGTGCCCACACCTCCTCCCTCACCTCTATCCAAGGCCCTAAAGGAGCCTTCCACATCCATCAAAGTTTCACCTGCACATCCACCAATATCATTTATTGTATCCGTTGCTCCCGATGTGGTCTCCTCTACATTGGGGAGACTGGGCGCCTCCTTTAGGGAACATCTCCGAGACACCCGTACCAATCAACCAAACCGCCCTGTGGCCCAACATTTCAACTCCCCCTCCCACTCTGCCGAGGACATGGAGGTCCTGGGCCTCCTTCACCGCCGCTCCCTCACCACCAGACGCCTGGAGGAAGAACGCCTCATCTTCCGCCTCGGAACACTTCAACCCCAGGGCACCAATGTGGACTTCAACAGCTTCCTCATTTCCCCTTCCCCCACCTCATCCTAGTTTCAAACTTCCAGCTCAGTTACTGTCTCCTTGACTTGTCCGACCTGCCTATCTTCTTTTCTACCTATCCACTCCACCCTCTCCTCCTTGACCTATCACCTTCATCCCCTCCCCCACTCACCCATTGTACTCTATGCTACTCTCTCCCCACCCCCACCCTCCTCTAGCTTATCTCTCCATGCTTCAGGCTCACTGCCTTTATTCCTGATGAAGGGCTTTTGCCCGAAACGTTGATTTCGCTGCTCGTTGGATGCTGCCTGAACTGCTGTGCTCTTCCAGCACCACTAATCCAGTATTTGATTTTCAGCATCTGCAGTCATTGTTTTTACCTTCCAGTCCTAACCAAACCATACATGTGGTTGGTCTCATGTACAACAGTGAAGAAGAGCTGAAACAGTTAGGAAGATCAAACTTAAGTATTTCAGAAAAAAATGAATAGTGTAAACTGAGCCAAATCATCAGAGATACAAGTACTAATTCTACCCGATTACAAATCCTGGTAGCGATGTATGCAGGTAAATGGCAGTGTGGAGAAGCCTACACATAATAAGATCATTGATTATAATAGATCCAATATTCCATGTATTGGCATTGTTAACCACAAATGTCAAAATGGTTCTTCTGGATGGTCATCAGAAATTTTGTACAGTTTCAAAACAATCAGTCCAGCTATCATTAGTTTGCCGACGTGCATGGATCTTTGCGTGCTAGTGACTCAGTAAGCAGCAAAAACATCCATTGTGAAACCAAGGGTCACAGACAACAGAACTGAATCCATCCATAACTTCATAGGTCTATATCCAGATTAGTTTGATCTCACTGGAAATTTACAGTGATGGATGATGATCATCTTAAAGATGATATTGAGTCAAGTATGAACCCTCATCACAATACAGTATCCATATACATGACAAACTCAAAATAGAACTAGCTGGCCTTCAATGATTTTTTAGTTTTTCTGTTTTTGTTGTACATAGTTTTTATAAGTTTTAAAGATCTGTTGGATGTAGTTATTTTAGTCTGCATAATTTTTGGGTTTTATGGATTCTGGTGCATTAAAGCTCAGCGATCTGTAGTTTGGGTTCGTCCTGTCTGGAGTCTAAATAGTGCTGTGGAAGGTTATGGTTAAGGATGTGTTGAAGTGGTGCACCTGGAATATTAAAAGGAGTCACACACCTGTCAAAAGGAAGAAGGTACTTTCCAGCCTTAAAAGGGAGAGGATGGATGTTGCCTTATTACAAGAAACACACTTGGATGATGCAGAGCATTTGAAGCTGCAACAGAATGGGTATGACCGGGTTTATTTTTAATCTTTCAATGAAAGGGGTAGAGGGGTGGCCAATTTAGTACACAAATTGCCCAAAGGCGTGCTGATATCTTTTTTTGCAAGCGAAACAATTAAGGGATTTGTGTGCTGAATTGGGGTTGGTAGATGTCCAAACACCTTCACCTTACTGGCTGGGACTTCACGCTATTTTCGAACCCACATAAATGCCACACCAGGATGGATCTTTTTCTGATCCCCGCAGCACATCTGGACTGGGTGGTGTCATGTACAATTAGCAATATCACTATTTTCCATCACACCCCAGTGTATTTAATGGTTAAGAGTAAGGATACAGTGGTAGGCTTGTGGCACTGGTGACCGAACCCCTTCATCCTTAAGGATAGCAAGTTTATTGAATCCTTTTCTACTGAGTTCAGGGCCTTCTTAGATATTAATTCAGATCTGGCCAGTAGCTCATCCATTCTTTGGGAAACAGCTAAAAACCTATGCTAGGGGGTTGATACCTCCCATTTAGTCAATAAGAAGCGAGAGATGGGTGAGCAGCAACGCTTGCTTGAGATACATCTGAAAGTAGCTGAAAAGACATAATTTGACAATTTGCCCTTGCTGGTTAAACTGCAGAGGATCATGGCCCTCTGGTCTACACTGAACTCCATGCTTACACGGACAGCCAAGAGGGAGCTGACATTTGCAAGTCAAAGGCTATTTGAGCATTATGCTGGGCAATTACCAAGGGTACCTTGCTAGGAAAAGGAGTGGCCCCCAAGCCATTACCTCGATAAGAGAGAACCCTGGAAATTTGACCTACGATTTAAATGGATTAATGCAGCATTCTGGAAATTTTACTCTGAATTATACCATTCTGAAAGCTGTGAGAGTGGGCGGTTACGATGGAGTCCTTTTTTAAGAACTTGGGCCTTCTGGCAGTGACCTCTGAACAAGAGTTTCTCCTCAGAGCCCCAGTGTCAGAGCAGGAGGTGCAGGAGGCTGTGAGGCAGCTCCAGAATGGGAAGGCACCGGGTCCTCAAGGGCTCCTCAGTGAGTTATATAAAGAATTTATAAGTATATTGTCAGGGCCGACGATTAGTACGTTTAATGACTCACATAGTTGTGCCTCCTCCCACCATCTCTAAGAAAGGTGAACATCTTTCTCATTCTTAAAAAAGGAGAGGCCCTGGAGGATTGTGCTTCCTCTAGGCCCATTTCACTCCTGAATTTTGACTTCAAAATTCTATTCAAGACTCTGGCATTAAGGCTAAAAACTCTACTGCCCTCCATTATTAAGGAGGACCAGATGGGGTTCATAAAAGGTCACAGATCGAAGGATAATATCAGGAGATTACTTAACATGATCCAAGTATGTCAACAGCAATCGATACAGGGATTGGTGATCTATTTCGATGCAGAAAAGGCATTTGATGGGGTTGAGTGGCCATATCTTTTTCACACTTTGAAGCGGTTTGACCTGGGAGAGGCTTTCATCAGGTGGGTGGAGGTTTTGTATACTGATCCTATTGCCGCAGTCCTCACCAATAGTGTACGGTCAAGCAATTTTAATATTTGTAGGGGCAGTCAACAGGGCTGTTCCTTGTCACCATTGCTTTTCATATTGGTGATCGAACCGCTGGCAGAGGCAATATGCAGGGATCCCAATATAACCATTCCAGAAGTGGGGACAAAGTCATATAAGATCGCACTGTATGCAGATGACGTCCCTGTCTTCTTATCAAACCCAACAGTTTCAGTGCCCCATCTGCTAAAATGCATCAACTTATTTGGTGGCTTCTCGGGTTATAAGATCAATTTTGCAGGTCAGAGGCCATGCCCATGGGTGGTCTCCTGAGATTGCCTAATCCTGAAGGCTGATCTCAATTCCCCGTTAGGTGGTCACAGGAGGGCTTTCTCTACTTCGGCATATTTATTACTCCCATTTTTTGATTGGCTATTAAAACCAATTTTGCCATTTATTCGATAGAATCAAGCAGGACCTTCATAGATGGGAGGTACTTCGGATCTCTTGGTTCGGTGGGATAGCTCTCATTAAAATGAACATTCTGCCCCGCCTGTTGTAAATTACGCGAATGCTTTCTCTGCTTTTTACTAAGCAAATATTTAGCAGACTGAACGGATGGTTTAGTTCTTTTGTTTGGTATCACAAGTGGCCCCTAATTAAATTGACTTAAATTGCAGTTACCTTTACAGGTTATCAAAAACTATCAGTTAAGCTCATTGCTATCTTACATGAATGATTGTGCCCAGGTGGACCCTTACTCACTTTGGTTGGACATCGAAGCATCTCAGGTGAGATGCCCTCTTGTTAGCCTGCTGTTCTTAAAAAAATGAGAACAGTTAAGGAATATTGCCATAGCCCAATAGTCATCATGGAGGGCAATGCACCAGGGTGAGGGCAATATTGCCAAAACATCATTTTGACACCCATATTTGGTACACCGGGCTTTCAGCCAGAGATGATAGACTCTGGGTTTAATCTATAGGCAGCTAGGGGCATGTCTTGTCTGGGTGACTCATTCCAAGGGGACATACTGATGTCTTTTGACCAGTTGGCTTGGAAATATGAATTGCCCAGTAGGGACCTTTTTTGTTTCTTTCAAATTAAAAACTTCATACAAAAAGAGATCACCCTTCTAACTGATCCTTATAGGTCTGACATGGAGAAGAGGGTGTTGAGTGCTGAGGGTACATTATCTGTTAGCAACCCTTATCATCTATTGGGAGAGGTCCCTTGGATAATGGCTTTGTAGGATATGGGAGAGGGAGCTGGACGTTGAGATCTCTTCTAAAATATGGGAGGAGACCTGGAAAAATGCAAGAAGGATCTCAATTTGCAACAGGACTCACGCCTTGCAATTGAAGATTCTCCACAGGGTCCATCTGATCCCAGACCGCCTTGCTAACTTTAAAGCGGGAGCATCTCCAATGTGTCCTAAATGTAAAGTGAGCATGGGCACGCTTACTCATTATCTTTGGTCCTGCCACAGACTGCGGGCATACTGGAGCGCTGTGGTAGATGAAATAGAGAAGGACCTGGGGACGGAGGTGGAGATGGACCCAGTATCTCTTCTTCTTGGCTTTGTTAACTCTCTTTCATTAGATACACACAAACAAAAAGGCTTTTCGCTATCCTCACTTTTTGTGCTGGATAAACCATTCTGTTAGAGTGGGTGTCGGACAATCCCCCAGGACTGGTGGGCTGGTGTAAGCTAGTCATGGAGCATATCCCCTTGGACTTTATGACGAGTATGGCGCACCATAAAACTGAGAATTTCTATCAGAAGTGACAGCCCTTTTTGGACTACCTAGGTACAGATCTGTCTGCCATACTAATAAGAGCCCTTATGTAGCCATGGCAATTCTAAGTAATGGGTTTGGTATCCAGAGAGAGCAACTACAAACATATGAATATGTATAAACTTATGCACTTGATGATCGAGGGCTATTGCTTTGTTTTGCTGAGCTGTGTTAGGGTTGTTATTATTATTGTTAAGATTTTCCTTTTTTAGCTTAGTTATTAGTATTTATTTATGTAATTAACGGTTTTGTTTTTTAATATTGTTTTGAATTGTTTGGTTTTGTATTTGCTTTCCTCTCAGGATCCTTCTGCTAGGATGGCCACCAACATATCTTTAAATCTTGAAAGGTGCTTTCTTATCTTGGAAATTAATACTCCAGGAAATATAACCCATGTAAACCTACCATCCTGGGAGCAGATGTATCTCAGAAAGAACTTGATGTATGCCTGTTGCTGGAAAAAAATGTCAATTGCATTTGGATCCAAAGTCTTCACAGGCAAACGATTTCAACATCAAAAAGAAAACTCTGGCACTGATATTTGGAATACAACAATTCCATGCATACCTTCCTGGCAAACACTGTGTAGTTCAGGTTGATCACGACCATTGGAAATGACTTGTAGGTTGTGCTTACAAGTGCACCAGCATAGCTCCTATGTCTTTCTATCAAAATTCAAAGTTATGCGTTTAAAATGTAGTACAAAACTGAGATCACAGATGATAACCTCGTGCTCTGTTGGATCTACAGGCAGATGTCAGTCGATATGAGGTCAAGGACAATCTTCACATTGATCATAACCAAAAGAATAAATTCAACATTCTACATCTTATGTCAATCAGCTCCAAGAGATGGAACACACTATCATTAGTGTGTGATCTGAATGTATACAACTCTCCTTCAAAACACTGAAGGACTTTGATGGAGCACACTTTGATGGACTGAAAGGCTTGGAGCATTGACAGGCTTGCCAGGAGCTGACTGTCACTGCCAAGAACCAGGGAAGAGTTCATCTCTACTTGGCAAAGCTTTACACAGAACATGGAGATCAGGCTTTCCAGTAAATTGGAAGTGAAGGCTCAATCTTTGACAGTACTTGCTGATTCAGCCATGATTCAGCATCTGACAGCAGATGTCACAGCTTCAATTTCAGCATATGTAATAGCCAGCCAATTTCCCAGTGCTGCAGTTGGACGTTGAGATTCAAGTCATGATATTTCTACTCAATGTCATGCAAGCTCAGCATAACGTCCTGTGGATTCAGCCAGCTGTCATCTGGATGTGATAACAATTCTCAAAATGCCAAGTGGCATCTCCAACAACACCAGCAATCATGGCACTGGTAGAAACATGAATGCTACTATGCTGAGAGAGAACAACAGATGACTGGAACTGCTTAGGAGCCATTCCATGGAATGGCAGGGACTCTCATAAACATGCTATTCTTCCTCAGCATGATAACATTCATCCTCCTACCAATGCCACTCTTGCCAAGGTGGTGCAGTCCAAAGCCATGCCCTCATGGGCACAAGCTGCTTGAGTGCTACAAGAACATTTACAGTTTCCCCCACTGAAAGATTGGAGCCTTCCATACACGACACTGCAGTCCCTGGGTTAGCATTGTAGAGGAAAACTAGACCAGGCAGAAAAGCTATCGGACAGGCCCTGAGAGGAAGTACAATAATGAATAGTTGCACACCATACGTATTATTCTCAGCACTGTTGAATAAAGTTGGTATGGAATGGTTAATTTGCTGTATATTTATTTCAGGATTTTGGTGAAGAAGACATTGAACCAAACATTTTCAGACATTGAATGATGTTGTTGAGGAAGTTGTTAGAATTATGTGAGATTGACAGTAAGGACATTCCTTGCAGGAAGAACCAAAAATCCCACTTTTAGCCAAGTGTTGAACAGCAAGAGAAGATTCTCATGAGTGAGCAGTGACAGGCCTGTTTATACACTTTACAAGCTTCACTATTACGCCATCTCACCTCATTGCTTTGCACTTAGGGATCTCTTCATGTGAACCTGAGTCTAATGAGATGCTCGTGGTCATTCTATCTAAAGCCGTAATGTCCCAAATCTCCCTTCCTTTATTCCTCCTTGTGAGTTGGCTGCCAAACTCCTGGTTATAAGCATTGCACCCATTTCATTAACAAGTACATATTAATGCAAGGGAACCTTTCTGGTTGCTGTGTTGAGAGCTGGTACTAATATACCAATGAATGGGTAGTCACTGAGTTTCTGCAACATTGGGAAACCCACTCTCTTGGCAAAGTCAGAGTCATAGAGATGTACAGCACAGAAACAGAACCGTCAGTCCAACTCATCCATGCTGACCTGATATCCAAACATAATCTAGACGCATTTGCCAACACCCGGCCCATATCCCTCCAAATCCTTCCTATTCATATATCCATCCAAATGCCTTTTAAATGTTGTAATTGTACTAGTCTCCACCACTTCCTCTGGCAGCCCATTCCATACACGTACCACGCTCTGCATGAAAAGATTGCCCCTTAGGTCTCTTTTATATCTTTCCCCTCTCACCCTAAACCTATGCCCTCTAGTCCTGGACTCCCCCACCTCAGGGAAAAGACCTTGTTTATTTATACTTTCCATGCCCTTCATGATTTTATAAATCTCTATAAGGTCACCCCTCAGCCTCCAACACTCCAGGAAAAACAGCCCCAGCCTATTCAACCTCTCCCTTTAGCTCAAATTCTCTAACCCTGGCAACATCCTTGTAAATCTTTTCTGAACCCTTTCAAGTTTCATAACATCTTTCTGATAGGAAGGAGACCAGGATTGCACGCAATATTCCAAAAGTGGCCTCTGATTTCTCATGATATAAAGGGCCTCAGTGACCTTGACACAGTGATGCACAACGAACTGAGAAAAGTTGATAATTTGCCAGTCCCAGCGTAGAAGGATCCTCCAGATTGGAAACTGAGGGCTATGGTGACCTGATTGCACATTGTCAGCAGTAGCTTTACCATGATGGGTGGTTTCCACACAATTTGAGGAAGTGGCAGAGTTCACTGACTGGACTCATGGTGAAGTATAACTGCTATAGATATAGCATATAGCCGGCTTTGATGCCAATAAGAATATGTTCTCAGTAAACCCTAGTGGTTAAGGGGCTCTGTTGAAAGACTCCCTTCTGCTACCTCTGTTTCCCACAATACCTGAAACATCTCCAGTCTATTACAATCACAGTCAGAACTCATACAACAACAGGTTATAGTCCAACAAATTTATTTAAATTTCAAGCTTTCAGAGCACTGCTCCTTCATCAAGTGAAGTCACTTCACCTGACAAAGCAGCAGCGTTCTGAACGCTTGTGATTTTAAATAATCCTGTTGCACTATAATCTAGTGTCATGTGAGATTAGATTAGATTACTTACAGTATGGAAACAGGCCCTTCGGCCCAACAAGTCCACACCGCCCCGCCGAAGCACAACCCACCCATTCCCCCTACATTTACCCCCCTACCTAACACTACGGGCAATTTAGCATGGCCAATTAACTGACCTGCACATCTTTGGACTGTGGGAGGAAACCAGAGCACCTGGAGGAAACCCACGCAGACACGGGGAGAATGTGCAAACTCCACACAGTCAGTCGCCTGAGTCGGGAATTGAACCCGGGTCTCTGGCGCTGTGAGGCAGCAGTGCTAACCACTGTGCTACCGTGCCGCCCATGACTTTGTCAACCCCAGGACAACATTGGCATCTTCACATCATGTGAGAATCATAGAATTGCAACCCAACCTGTAACTATTTCTCCGTTGACTGACAGCAAGTTTTCTGTACAGACACCTATAAAATGTACCCCACTCTACTTCAGACAAATGTCCAGAACCACTCTCTTCTCAGTGAAAGAATACATGTGCGATTCTCCAGTAACATAGTTCACAGTTCCACCTTTAACTCTGCAGTAGCAAATGGAAATCAGAAATACCCCAAAGGACTGACAACATAGCTTGTCCATTTAATTTGCTTCCCCAATGCACTTGCAGGATGGCTGCACTATTGTTCTTTCCAATGTAGTGATAAGCATATGTCATGGTGGAATCTGGCATGATCTGTTTAAATTCTACATTTCTGAATGATGAATTTTAGACATATTTTCTTTCTTGTGAAGAATGCTTCAAGTATTCAAGCAGTTTTTAAAAAATCATAGAATGTCAATATAGTTTGTGATGACTTGTGATTGTTCAACTTAGCAATTGCTGACAATTCTACAAATCCTTTGTCCAATGTGACAATACTGTGGCTTTAAGAGGTGTATTTTGTCCTGTTTTTCTGTATGAAGAGAGGTTAAGACAGAGGTGTTGAGTGATCTGTTCCAAGCCACTGAAGTACCAGCTTGTCGAGGCTTGAAGTTTTTTAAAGTTGGAACAATAGAAGCAACATGAACGGGTGGGGTCACCCTCCCACAGAACAAGGGTTTTAGTTTAGCTTTCAGTAGTCATTGGGGTTTTTTGGAAGCTGATTGTGAAAGATGTTACATCTCTCTCTTTCTTTGCTACAACTTGAGGTCTTTTCCTGCTGCTAGAATTGCATGTGAGACAAATCTATTTTACTGAATTTACCTTTGCCAAGGATGTGTTTATGGGATGTTACTATATTTGAACAGTTTCTATCTAGTAGTTAAAAAAACCTATTATTCTATTAAATTTTCCAATAGAATTAAAATTAGACCCATTCTTCTTTTGTTTGAAAGTTAACTTGTTGCATCACCATAATCTTACCAGACCATGGGGGCTGCTCTCTCATTAGAGAGAAGTGACTGGTGGTGATTTAACCTTAGGGCCACCAGACCTCAGGCAAGGGAAGAGGTTGAGAAGGAGAGTCCTTCAGGGTAACCATCAAACTGGTGACAGGAATTGGACCCACACTGTAGGCATTACACTGCGCTATAGACCAACAATCCAGCCAATGTATTGAAAATGTATTTAACATTGCCTGAACCTTTGCAACTGCAATGCTCGTCAAACTTCTGGATACTTCTTCAATGAAAGGCCAAACATTCAATTATACTATACAGAGTATGTCAGCACTGACCAAAACAACGGACAAAAGAATTTATATAATTAATTATATAAACTCCAATTATTCAGTACATCTCCCATGACATAAACTTTTTACTTACAACATAGATTTACAGCTCATCGGCCAACTGCAAACTACAGAAGTTATACATGAGGTGCAACCAGCCTTACAAATAGAAGTAACAACATATTGGACAGGAAATCTTTGCTAACCTGCCTATTTTAGCTTTATTGAGTTTATAATTTAAAATAAATACCTTCCCACCTGTCTTGAAGCCACTGTCTTGTGTTAATGTATGGTAAACAGTGCACCAGCTGCCTTTCAGTACCTGACCTACTTTCTCATTCTTCAAGTTTGAGTCGAGATAATGAGTACCTGAAAGCTATCTGATTAAGGAATGGATCGTTGCCTAGTTTGATTCTGCTTTGACCCAACTTACACTTGCCAGCAAGAAGCAATAAACCCTATTTTGGTTTTGTTTCTCTCCCACTTCACTCAAAGAACTAAAATTTTTTTTTAACACCCAACCACCACTCTAGGTGAAATAAGCTAACGTAGTAAAAACACTGGCTACTTCCTGACCTGATCCCTGAGTCCAGGTAATACATTTACTCAGAACCATCAGTACAGCTTTACAAGAAAAACAAATGCCAAGAAAATGCTTGCAAATCTTGAGCAAACATCCTGAGGTAAATATGACAATAACAACCACATAAATACCAAAATTATTTTCATTCTTTCCAAATGTCTAGTGGATGACAAAGTTCTGAATGAATACCACAAAACTGAGCTTGATCTTAGTTGATAAGAGCATACCTTTTCGTGGAAAATATCTTCTCAGAAGAAAGTAAAGAAGTATACAGACAATCAGAGTCAGTGACATTCCAACAATTATTCCCAATGAATGAAGTGAACTTTCTTTTTGTTTCAGTTTTTCTTGACCTGTTAATGAAATATGATCACACAATGAGAAGATAATCAGTGAATGTACTTTGTGTCATTGCAGTGCACAGGAATTATAAACATTAATTGAGGACTGTGGAAATAAATAATGGTACTGGTGCAATTAAATTGGAAGATTAACAGAGAGTGAGATGAACAAGACATGCTTTGCATCCAAACTGAATTTACACTGGTGAAGTAGTTACTTGCTTGTGGCTGTGACAAATATTAGATGTGAATTCAGAAGTGGCTGAACAGTGCTGCTTTCTGGCTGCAATGGGATTCATTTACATTATTTTGTTAATTTTGTTGATAAAGTAGTTGCGAGTGTACACACAATCCTGATTTACTACTTTCAATCTATTACTGGCGTCCTAACTAGCAAAGAAATCCCAGACATTTTTCGTTCCCATTTAAGGTGACTTTCCCCAAATATTAATCCATTTTTGTTTAGATTAAATTCCCTACAGTTTGGAAACAGGCCCTTCGGCCCAACAAGTCCACACCAACTCTCCGAAGAGCAACCCACCCAGACCCATTCCCCTACATTTACCCCTGACTAATCCACCTACACTATGGGCAATTTAGCATGGGCAATTAACCTAACCTGCACATCTTTGGACTGTGGGAGGAAACCGGAGCAAACCCACACAGACACGGGGAGAATGTGCAAACTTCACACAGACAATTGCCTGAGGCGGGAATTGAACCTGGGTCCCTGCCATTGTGAGGCAGCAGTGCTAACCACTGAGCCACCATGTTGAATAAACTTTTAATAGAAAATGTTTTTTACATAGTCATAGTGTCACATTCAGTCCATTGAGCAGTATGAGTTTAGAGATTGAGGAGGCAGAACTGAAGAGCATCGATCAATTTCAACATAAGTGATATGGGTTGAACAGCCTTCTTCACTTTTCCTTCCATTCTTTGCTTTTTATCAGTTACAAAAACCAGGAGCAGTTGAGACTATGCTGCAAGTATTCCAGATATGTGCCTGGTGAGACAGTATAGAAAATGCCCTTTTTAATGGATGAGTGCAATGATCAGTGGACAGTTCTAATTCGAGTTGTCATCAGGCAAATAGTCAATTGCTGGGTTATCACTGTCTCTGCTAAAACGTCTATTATGAGCAAGCCAAATTTTTACTAAACTCACCCAGAATTCAGTGCAGGATTTGAAGTAGGTAATACTTACCCAAAAAGAGAGTCTGTGCTTGTGTGTTATACACTAAATAGTGACGTTGATAAAGAATAGGGAATTGAAAAGCTATGGGGCAATTTTTACTGCAATACATCTCTGGGAAAGCCAGATAAAATAAAAGGCTTATTAAACTCAGACTAATAATAAAATCAAAATGAAAACAAGGTGTTAATCTAGTGTAAACTAGTCTCAACCTAAATACAGACCCTCAAAATAGGAAGTATTTCATTTCATTCCAAGAGATTAACAATAATGTACATTTGCAATGCCCGTTATCTCTGTTGAGCAAATCTGTGTTCTACATTCATCACTTCTACTAATATCTTAATGATGGATTCTCCAGTCACTTTGACAGGTGAGTGGTCAGCAAAACAAGAAGACAGATTTAAAGTCTAGGCCGCTTTTGCTTCATGTTTGATGTGAGGCCAAACTTCAATTGCATAACCATTACAAACACTGCATGACAAGTCAGTATTAGATGACAGATTGAGTCATCCAGACCTGAAATGTTAGATTGCTCTCTCTCCATAGATCCCACCTGACCTGCTGTTATCTCCAGCATTTGTTGTTTTTAGATGATAGATCATTCTTGACATTGGTCCTGTGCTATGCTCACTTGTCCTGAAGACTCTTGACAGTGTTCCCTTCAAGTGTTGAAACATTTTAAAGATAGAAACTTCTCCACTTGAATGTATACTAGCCCCAGGTCACTTTGGCATGACAAGACGTCTGAAGAAAGACAGAGATCTTGCAATAACTTGCCCATAGCCATGTATTCCAGGATTCCAGAGTCTCAATACATAATATACCACTTCATTTAGTATAAAAGTTTCACTATTTTGGGAATGTCACCTCCAACTACACTGAATGACAAAAATGAACCATCACCTAGCAAGCGAGTTCAGCATTTGGCAAGCTGACTCACAGACTTTGGAAAAAGCATGCTGTTTCTTTCACAGCAAAGATCAAACTCTATGATGCATTGGTTCTTCCATTTTCATTTATTGGTGTGATATGTGGATAATATACTCGCACCACACCTACAGCCAGAAACATTCAATCTTCATGTCCTGAAGGTGGTTGCAACATTGGGTATGAGGGTAAATTCCCCAACATCATCTGCTCATCCGAGCTGAGCTTTACTGGGTCCGTCATGTGGTTAACGTGGAAGATTCCTGGATATTAATGTACTCTGTAACTAGGGTTCCTGCAGTCTTCAGGATATCCCAAACTTTGAAATAAAGACAATCTAAAAGCCATCCACAGAGCTTGCAAAGTGAAGACCTTATAATAATAAATACTCCAAGACTGTTTATATGAGTTATGAGCAAGCAACTTAGATTCACAACAGTAATTATTGTTTCCACATTATTTTCCACATTATTGATTGGCATTGTACTATTTAGTACATCTGTGAGAGAGCTTTTGCTGCAGTGTGAGATATGGAGCTATATTAAGATGACATACAGAGTTTTGGAGATGTGTCAATTTTGTTTATATGTCAAGTGATACCCATTTAAATAGCAAGAAGATTTTTGGCAATTAGACCTATGTTGTCTGCATTGAGATTACAATCACATTGGTCATTTTGTCTCAAACTCTGTGGTTCTGTTTGAAGTTGATTGGTTGCAACATGATTGAGTAGTGCAAATATTACCATGGAGTTCCTGCCTGCACTGATTGTAAAACACATGACCAACAATGAGCACCTGCTGTTTCTATTTACTCGTAAAATACACCTGCCCTGCAAAATGAAGCCTTCATCGAAACATAAGGTTAGTGTGAAAAGAGCAGCCGATTCATTGCTGACAATCAGTTTATATAATTCTCCTGAATGGTGGCAAAGTAATGAGAACCCAATTAGCCTATAATATTGCTTCTTATAATTGTTTCACTTTGACAATTTTTCATTGAAGACGTTGAAATAAGAGGCAGTGATCCTACCGAAAGAATATAAAACAAGAATGTATGCAATGCCATGCCCAGGGACCATGAAACTGTAAGTCCTAGGAGCTGAAGTAGGCCATTCAATCCATCAAGTCTGCACTGTCTCTTCATAAAATCACAGCTCATTTGATAATCACCCACTCCACTTTTCTGCCTTTCTTCACAATCTTGATTCAATTCCTCATTAAAAATGTGTTTATCCCAGCCTTGAATATATTTAATGACCTAGCCTCTGTGGCCTGCTTCAGTAAAGAATTCCACAGATTCAATATGGCCTAAGAGAAGAAATTTCTCCTCATTTTTATTCTGAGATTATGCCCTCTGGTCTTAGATTCTCCAACAGGGGAAAACAACCTTTCCATGTCTACCTTGTCAAGTGTGTAAAGAATCTTGTCTTTTTTCAATAATGTTGTCTTATTCTTCTTTATTCCAATGAGTACAGGTCCAACCTACTCAACCTCTCCTCGTAAGACAGCCCCTTCATACCAGCAGTGGATGCAGAATATGGAATGTAGCACTATAAGCAAGAATTTCTTTCATACGTGAAATGAGTTTGCACATTGAGTGACTAAGTAATAAAGTTAAGGAAGATCTCAAGTTAAAGCTCAAGTCTTGCACAGATCTTGATAGTCATATTATCATTGTCATTTGTCACTGGATGGAAGAGAAAAAATATCAGTTTGTGAGAGGTGTGACGACAGGGTCTCTCAGCATAGTCTGAGTCGTAGGTTGACTTGAGTGGGTTTGTGATCTGTAGTCTTTTTGGGACCTTCTCTGCTTTCTTGCATTTCTGCAGAAACTTGATGTCTGTGTCAATGTGCGCGATCTTCTTGGAGATCCTCTTCACTTTGAGTCGGCAGTCTTTGGTGTGAATGGTACCTGCACCTGACAAAGGGGCAGCACTCCAAAGCTTGTGAGATTTCAAATAAACCTGTTGGACTGTAACCTCGTGTTGTGTGATCTCTGACTCTGTCAGCACTTTATGCTAATTTATTACTGCCTGTGAGAAAGTGGTGGTGGAGGGAAGGAAATCTGCCATTCTTATTGACTAACTGCCTTCTGAACAATTAGCAATGGGGAGTTAACAAAGGTCTACATAGCAATGGCTACATCCCATGAACTAATAAAAATAAACTGGGGGTTGATAATTTGGGGCATTCTGTCTGAAACCATAAAAAACTGTGCAACCTTACTCAAGGGCCTGTCATGTAATGGGCAAGGTTCCAAAACAGTGGCTGCTCTGTCTTGAACAGTGTCAATCACCTTTAATGTTTTAGAAACTGCACTCATGAAGACAGATGAAGATTATTCTATCATAATTCTGACTTGTGTTTTATAGATGGTGGACTGGACTTGGAGACATCCAGAGATGTGGTGACCACAGAAATACTTGTAGTCTCTGGTCTGTTCTTAAAGCTACAGCCAGTGGTACCAGCACAGTTAAGTTTCTGGTGGATTTTAACCTCAAATATGTTGATGGTGGTTAATTCAGCAATGGTGGTTCATTGGAAATTAAGTAGACAGTGTTAAATTCTCTTGATAAAAGTAATTATCATCTGGCACTTGTGTGTCTCAAATGTTAATTGCTGGTTATTAGTCAAAATTTGAATATTGTCCAACTCTTGCTGCATGTCTGAGGAGTCAGAGTGATACTGAGCATTATCCAATCATTAGTAAAATCCTCATTTTAATCTTATAATGGAGATGTCTGGTTATAAAAAACTTCCCTGGGGAACTCCTGTAGTGATGTCCTTGGCTATCATACCTGTGTCAAATGTACTTTTTTTTTACTTCAATCAATTTATTATAAATCCACTTGCCCACCTATTTCCTTAACCTTTCATATGCTTCATGTATTAGTTTTCTAAATTATGTAAAACTTTGCCTTAGTAGTCACTTCAAATGAAGGAATAACCTCTACTTCTAAAGGGTTATTAGATTTGATTTATACTACGTCCAAAACCATGAGCTCTTACCTTATTAAGTAGCATAAAGTTGGTACCTTATCAAAAGCCTTCTAGAAATCCAAATATATTACATCTACAGCTTCCCCATCTATCCTGCTTGTTACCTCCTCAAAGATTCTATTAAGTGTGTCAGGCATGATTTCCCCTTTGTGAACCATGCTGACTCTGTTTGATTAAATCATGTATTTCTAAATGCTCTGATATTGTTTCCTTTATAATACGCTGTAACATTTTCTCAGGATTCTTGGATGATTAGTCCCAATGGCAACCATTATTTCTGCAGTCCCATCAGATCCAGGAACTTAATCAATCTGTAGCCCCATTAGTTTCCCACGTACTTTTTGTCAGAAATAGTTATTAAATTTATTTCCTCTTATTCTTTGCCCCCGACTTGGTACAGAATAACATATTCAATATTACATCATTATTTGAAATGCTGTTAGTGTCTTCTACTGTGAAGACTGATTCAAAATAGGTATTCAAATCTCTGCTGTTTCCAGTTTCCTCATTATTATTATTTGCCCAGCCTAATTCTCTAAGGGGTGTATGTTCCTTGGCTTCTCTCTTCCTTTTTAAATATTTAAATATGCTTTTGCTGTCCATCTTGACGTTAAGTTATTTGATATTACTCAAAGTTTATCCTTTCACTCTTTTTTTTAAATTTCCTTTTATTGATTTTTAACATTTTCCAAATCCTCTGGTTTACCACTAATCTTTACCAAATTGTATATTTTTCTTTCAATCTGATGCTGTTCTTAACCTTCCTGGTTAACCATGCTTGGCTTAGTTCCCTTCTTAGAATCCTACTTCCACACAAGAAGATGTCTCTGCTGTGAACTATGACCTATATTCTACCATTGCTCATCAATTGTCTTTGCTACTAAAGTTCTTTCCTAGTCCATTTCATCTAGCTTTGCTCTCATTCTTTGTGATTACCCTTAATTAAGTTTAGCATAGTTGTTTCTGACCCAAGTTTCTCCCTCTCAAACTGATCGTCAAATTATACCATGTAATGATCACTATTTCTGAGTGGATCTTTTACTCTGACATAATTTATTGAACTTGTCTCATTACACATCATCAGATGCAATATAACCTGATCCTGGTCGAATCCACAACATATTGTTCTGTCAAAGTGTCCTGAAAATACTATACAAACAAATTCTTCCACATGGCTTCCTTTGCCAAATATACGAAGGTTAAAGTCACCCATGATTGATCTGTTGCCTTTAAAGACCAGATTGATCGAGGCTTGAAAGCTAGAGTCCCAAGGCAAGTCTTCTGCCTCCTCACCCAGCATCTTCCTCAATTCTTCCAGGGTCATCTGCCTCAAATTCCAATGTCTGAGTCTGGATAGCTATTTTTAAAAGTTGGATTTGTAGAGCCAGGAATTCTCCCTATTGTGTGCACCCAATTCACAGACAAAGGTTCAGGTTCAAGTCCTTTTCTCATTCTGTCTCTCGGCCTCTGTCATCTCCTTCTTTACTTTCCATCTAAACTCCCATAGTCAGCTTGGTTGATCTCAATTGAATTTCTAACCTGACATCGCAGCACATATACAAACAGAAATTGCTGGTAACTCACAGCTTTTCTGCATCTGAGTTCTGAACAAGGGTCACAGAAACCACATGCTGCCAGACCTGCTGAGTTTCTCTTTGAGTAATTTTTGTGTCTGTTTCAGATCTCCAGAATCCGCTATTGTTTTTTCTCTATCACATATACCCTTTTGAATGCTTTAACTCTCACTCTCTTGTTATCACTTAGGAAACTTTCCTTTAGCTGCCCTAACCTTCCTGTGTGAATTTATCTTGACTATCCCTGCACTGCTTCCTCTTTAAAGGCAACCTGGTTTTCCATATTTGTTCACAACACACTGCAATTGACCCTCTTGTATTTAAATATTTTTAGTCTAGATTTCTTCATGTTCTTGTCCACAGCTAAGCAAAACCTTATGATAACATCATCACTCTTTCCTAAATGTTTCCCTACTGGCATTTAATGCACCTTGTTCCTCAGAACCAAATCCAGTAATGCTTCACTCTGTGTTATGTTAGAAATGTGCTGATTAAAAATATTTTCCTGAACACACTTAAAAATAAGTTCTCCTTCTCTGCTCTTTAAACAATCAATATCTTAGTTTATTTTATGTTTAAATAAAGCGTCACATTATCATTACATAATAGATTTTGCACTACCCTATTATTTCCCTGTATATTTGCTTTTCCATATCTTCCCCATCAGATGGTGATATACAGAACTAGACCAAGTAATGTATTTTTTTTCTCTTAACTCTAATCAATCTTTACTTGAACATTCTATTGAAGGAACAACAAGAAGAGAAAGCTGATGAGGTTACAGCACTCTCACTTGATTTCACAACTTTGGTGACTTTTCTAACAAGTTATCAAGTGAATCCTGTGCTGCAGAACTCCATGTGCAAAATTGCCCTTTGGTGAGCTGGCATCTGTGCTATTCTTTCCCTCTATTGTGGCTGCAAACCATAGATTTCCATTACCTCTCCAGGCTGGATTTTATGGAGATGGCGGAAATCTTTCCTGTTGGTTACAGAGCCGGTAAGACAGCCACACTGTCTCCTCGGGAAAGACCAATCAGCTGAGATACCAGGCCCACATTAATGCGACTGATTCTTAACTGCCTTCTGAAATAGTCTTCAGAGCCAACCCATTTAAGGACTCTGCATCAGATACAGGCCTTTCCAACCATATCTATATTCTATGCAAGAATAAGGAAAATACTTACCTGCCAAAGTATACTGATGCATGGCCAAAGACCATAGAAGACACCCAGAAAAAAAAATTAACAGATAAACTGAAAGCCTGATTGAATAAAATTGTCTCTTGCATAAAAAACTGGGAAGAGACTGCACTGAACTATCTATGATGGCCAACCCTTCTTTGCTAAACTGTAGCTGGTTTTGAAGCAGGACAAATAACAAAGCTCAAAGATGTTTGAAAATAAGAAATTTCAAGCTGCATTAGGACTCATCAACCATGGATTAATTAGACTGACTAATGATTGACTGCTGACGTGGATTTTGGTTTTCTTTTTAATGCTGTTTCTCCCTTAGACTTTTTTATTACCTTGCCCCTGCCCCTTTGACCTTTCATTAGTTTCACCATTATTTCTTACAATATCTCTCTCATTTTCCATTTCATTTTCTCTCTTTTTCTATTTTGATTTCTTTCTCTCTCCCTCTCCTTACTCTGGCACTCAACGGCTAGCAACTTCATTGCTTTGATGGACCTTCAAGAGGTCAGTACATCTACCTTCCTTTCAACATTCTTCATCAACATATCTATTGCAACATGAAATAAAAAGCTGGCATTTGCTTATCCCGATTCAGACATTCTTCTTTCTTTATCAGGTCAAATGAAGCTTACAAAGGATTCCCAGCACCCATCATACACCTGTACTAAAAGAGGTACAAGTTAACTTTAAGTGATGCTGGCCAGGAACAACAATGGCCCTTGTGCTGCTATGTCCAGTCAATCATCAAAATGGTTAACATAGGTACACACAGAAATCATGACAGTGAGCAGGAAATATGAAGATGCAGTGTTGTTGCATTCAATTGGGTTGGGTTCATTGTGTTTCATTCAAAATTCCAGAATGCATACTCCCGGGCTATCCAATTTATCTCTAATGAACTCAAACAGCCTCACTATTGTTTTGCACAATAAACTCATAGCCTCACAGACAATAAAAAAAGCAAAACAAGGATGAATAAAGTCAAACAAGAGAAAATATTTCCTCTTACTATAGGAAGATGGGGAAATATGGTTCTGAAGCATAAATATAAGACAATTTCTTATAGATCTAATAAGAAATTAAGAAAAGCAGTGAGAATGTCAGTCTCACCATCACATAGAGTGTTAGAAGTGAAATACATGAAAAAGGTCACCATGATGTTGAAGTGCCGGTGTTGGGCTGGGTGGACAAAGTTAAAAATCACACAACACCAGGTTATAGTCCAACAGGTTTATTTGGAAGTCCTAGTTTTCAGAGCACTGCTCCTTCCTCAGGTACTGTGGAGCAGGATCATAAGACACAGGATTTATAGCAAAATATTACAGTGTCATGCAAGGTTTGTTCAATATATTGTTTCAGTTGCATGACACTGTAATCTTATGCTATAAATTCTGCACCTTATGATCCTGCTCCACAGCTACCTGAGGAAGGAGCAGTGTTCTGAAAACTAGGACTTCCAAATAAACCTGGTGTTGCGTGATTTTTAACTACATGAAAAAGGAATATGTTGCTCAGGTGAGATGAATCAAAATGGGATTTGGAGAAAGTGTGCAGCACAAACACCAGCATAGACCAGATGGACTAAAGGGTCTGTTTCTGTGGTGTGACACATCAAGTATTTCCATGTAAAATCGGTACTGAATTCTTGAAAATTGAATGTGGATGTTTGCTGGTCTAGTTTTAGAATTCTAAGTAGAATGTAAGTGTAAGTGTTCATGCATTTCAAAAATAATATAAAGAAGGTATTTTAGCAATACATTATAAATTAATAAACAGAAACATGACATTGGGTTCATTGAGCTTTACTGTAGCTGTTACTTCAAAACAAAACTAAAGTGACCCACTCAATGACTAGGGTGATTTCCTAGTTCTCGCCTGGATGTAAAATCAGGGATAATAAAAAAAAAGAAAGTGCTGTAGGAAATTAATGGGTCCAGCAGCATGTGTTAACATTTCAAGTCCGACTTGACTCTTCTTTAGAACAGTAGTGCCTAAAAATGATGGTTGTTATGCTGTTGTCTAAGGGGGCGGGGGAGCAATTTTGATTTGTTACTGTCAAGTGCACCAAAGTACAGTGAAACGTGAGGTCTTATGTGCTTTACAGGCAGATCATACTATGCAAGTGCATCACAGTAACAGAACAGAGTGCAGGATACAATGATACAGCTGCTGAGAAGGTGCAGTGAGAAATCAACATTAACATGAAAGAGGTTCGTTCGAATGGCTGACAACAGCTGGGAAGAAGCTATTCATGAATCTATTTGTACTTATACACCAGAGGGTGGGAGGGGTCTTTGAATATGCTCATTGCAGTGGAAAATATAGATGAAGTCAATGGATGGTTTGTGTGATGTACTGGGGCTGTGCGCACAACTTTGTGCAGTTTCTTTTGGTCTTGAGAAGAGCAGTTGCCATAACATGCCGTGATGCATCCAGATAGGATACTTTCTGTAAAAATTTGACAGTCTTTATGGACATGCTGAATTTCAAGTAGAACAGACTGTGAGGATGCCCAAAGCACAATTTTCCAGTCAAAGCATTAATTCTGCTTACGTCTCCATCATGATGTTACACATGCTGAAGTTCCCCAGCTCTTTCTGTTTTTATTTCAGATCTCCAACACCCACAGTATTTTACTTTCATGTTTCAGATCAGGGATCCTTGCTATACAATCAGTTCAGTTGTTTGTAAGTAAGGATCGAGTGAACATTCCATAAAGGAAAACTGTAATGATTCCAGTATATGCACCATTCAAACTACTAAATAATTCCATTGTCTGTTTTGAGAATGAAACTTATTCAACACATGATCAACAGTGGCATCAATTTCATTCACATTAAGTTCCATTTCCAATTAATGAATCTGTCATTCAAAGTGATGTTCTATTTTTGACTCTTCAAATTAGTTTTAAGGATACCAATGATCACATTTTTAAAAAAAAATTGCCATTAATGAATTCATATCAATAAGTCTGTACATACCAGTAGCAGAGAGTATGAAAGTGAATTGAGTTTCATCCCGTTTGCCAGTGATATTGTTGTAGACACAGCACATGTAGTCAGCTTTGTCGGGTACTTTCTCAGACTTGATATTTAACACTGGCCCCCACTGGATGGGTGTTGTCTTGTTGTCAGCTTTCTGAAACCACGAGTAGACATTTGGTGGGTTGGAATTTGCTGAACATTTAAACCAGACTGGCTCTCCTTTACCAGCAGTGAACACTCCTTCACTAACTTTGAATCGTGGTTCAGATTTCACCATTAAATCATAGGGACCATCTGAAAATGTTCAAGTGAAAGAAAGATTACCAGAAGAATAAGAAATCTCAATTCATTCTGTGAAATTCTTAGAGCTAATTGGACAATGTGACAAAAATGTAGAGAACAAATTAAAATTTTCACGAGTGATAATCTGGTGGATCAGAATACCTGCCTATTACAGAACCCCAAAAACAGTATACTAAAAATTAAAGAGTTATACAATGGAAATATCACACCCATGCTGTGAAGATTACACTGATCACTATATAAATTTTAGTATATCAATTTTATTTATAACTAATGTTTTGACTCATTAGGGTTTGATTAATTGACTAAAATTTGACTCCACCAATTTGATGCATTTTGCATTTGCATCTCAATTCGCACTTTATGTATGTATGGGGTCTGCTGTCGGGTTTGTTCAACACGAGCACCCAAAAAGATCTCAGACCCAGTCACTAGCTAGAGCTGACAATATTGCTCCACCTAATCAAACCCATTTCTGCAAATTAGTCTGTTGGGATCTTCCCCATCATTGGAGAATTTGGGATGTCATTGGGGCCGCATAAAGCCACCACAAACATCACCCCAAACTGAACACTGCAGGCCACATGTAAGGTAAACTCCATCTTGCCATTTGTTTCAATTTACACTGACCAGTTTTCCTTTCTTATACATTCAAGAACTGGAAAACATCTGGATGCTCACGATGAGTAAAATGATTGGAAATTGGCTTTTATTTTGCTTTGACGAAATAAGTTAAAAGCTGAGACAGATCTTGATGGTGGAAAAAAGAGCACATAACTTTGTTGTGATGTGGAGGTGCTGGTGTTGGACTGGGATAGACAAAGTCAGAAGTCAGAAGTCACACAACGCCAAGTTATAGTCCAACATATTAATTTGAAATCATAAGCTTTCAGAGCACTGCTCTTTCGTCACCTGAAGGAACAGCGCTCTGAAAGCTTGTGATTTCAAACAACCCTGTTGTACTATAACCTGGTATCATGTGACTTCTATAATTTTGGTGCATTGTACCAGCCAAAACCTTCTGTCCCTTTATTCAACTCATTGCTGCAATATCCATGCTTTATGAGATGATTAATTACGTGCAAATTTTGAACAATTTGGCAATCATCATTTATGATTGTGAGAGAGCTATGCTTAACTCATTGGTTGCATTGTGATCTCCAGAAATCTGCTGTGGGTTCAAGCTGTGTTCCAAAGGTGATCATAAAACAAGGTTGACATTTAAATTCAATATTGACAGACTGTTACGTTAATAAATGTTTTTTTGTTCTACATGAGTCATGAAAACTGAGGCCTTAACTTGGGTGGATCAAAAATATGACATGGTATCCTTCAAATGTAAATGAACAAGGTATTCTGTGTAAAACCTATACCACAACTAACAACAACAAAACAAGCTACTTGGTCATTTATCTCACTGTGTTTGTGTATGCAATTGGCTTTCCAGAATTACAACAGTGACTCTATTTTGAAGGCAGTTCATTTCACACCTGAAACATCTCAGGGATATTATAACTTTTAGTGGATTATTAAAACTTTGAATTCCAGATACCATAGATTTGATGCCTTGCTTAATTTATATCCCTTTGAAACATCCATAGAATTAGTGCTTCCTCAATTAGCAATATCTGAAAACATGCATATAGAATCAAAGGGGAGAATCTTATATGGTGTCAGTGATACGGGCTACAGTAAACTGTCTGTCAGGGTATGGACGAGAAGTCAGCGAGGCTTTCCTCAATGCTGACATCATCACAGTCAATCATTTGGGCTTTCAAAAAGGCCTGAGGAGATTCTTGTTCAGCAGCAATAAGATATCAATTGACAGGGATTAAAACTGTTTAAACACATTGTTAATGCCACAACTCATCACACCTATATTCAGCCTCCCACCTTTTCAAACTTGCCAAACAAGCCAGACATCAGGAAAGCTCAATAAAGAAACCAGAGGGTACCTAGCAGACTCAGCTGCTCCTTGTTGATGATGACCAAACCACAGCTCAAGGATAACCAACAGGCAGCAGGCATATACACCTCTCCTCTATGGATACTGGCATCTGAAATCTGCTATCCTGACTATCCTGACAATCTACTACTGAATGGCAGGGCACACCAGAAGGGCAGCCCTACATTGCATCAATTACCATCAAAAGGCTGCAGCAGGAGCACTTTGTGCACAGGGACAGGCACCCGGAGGATTAAATGAGTTAAGGGTTTCTAACTCTGCAAGCCTCTCAGGCAGAGGATTCTGCATTCTTATCTTCCTCTGGGTGAAAGCAATAGTTCCTCATCTCTGCTCTAATCCTTGTACCAATTAATGCCCCCAATACACTGACCTTTCTGCTCAGGTAACTTGGCCCATCCAATCCACTCTATCCAGGCACTTCACAATTTTCTACATCAATCAAATCTTCTCTTAGTCTCCTCTATTCCAAGGAGAACTATTCCAGCCTATCTCACATTTCCACATAGCTGCACTTTTTCATTTCAGGCAGGAGGGTAAATGCAGTAAGGATATCCCCGGTGACTGGAGAGCCTCGAAGCAGTAGTCACAGTTTAAAGGCATGGGGTTGGTTATTTAGGACTGACATGAGGAGAAGTTTCTTCACCCAAAGAATGGTGAGCCTGTGGAATTCTCCAACAGAGAAAGCAGTTGAGGACAAAACATTGGAGAAAGCAAGGACTATAGATGGTGGAGATCAGAGTTGAGAGATAGTGTGGTACCGATTGATCATCACTGAGGACAAACATTGAATATTTTCAACAAGGAGTTAGTTATAGTTCTCAGAACTAAAGATGATTAAAAGGTATGGGGAAAAAGTGGGAACAGGGAACTGAGGTGGATTATCAGCTTTGATCATGCCGAATGGTGGAGCAGATTCAAAGGCCTTAATAGCTTACTCCAACTCATATTTTCCATGTTTCTAAATGTTGTTTCTACCCTCTCGAGGGCAATCATAACCTTTCTTAAATGAGGTGACCAGAACTCAAGCTTGTACTCAAGCTTGCTCCAAGTATCGATTTATACAGTTCTTGTAAACCTTCCCTGCTCTTATAGCGCATACCTCAGCTAATAAAGGCAGAGTAAATATGCTTTCATAAACAAAGTAATGACTTATCCTGCTACCTCAGGGATCTGTGGGTGTTCACCTCAAGGTCCTTCACTTCTCTACACCTCAGTATTCTCCCACTTATCAGGTATTCCTTTGTCTTTTTTTGACAGCTAACCCAAATTCATCACATTTCATGTAATATATAACTATACTTCCACATCCAACTTCACAGTAATCAATGTGGGCCCAGTTAATATCTATGGGGAACACCAATGATTACACCCTGTCATGTAGAAATCAAACCTTTTAACTGATGGAGCTATGCCAACTCAATGGACCAAATGGCCCATTCCTGTTCCTATTTTCTATGATCTCTCCGAAACAGCCACCTATTGAGCTTTCTAATCTTGCCTTTATACAATTCTCTTTTCATTTTCAAATATTTACTTATTTGCTTGTTAAAGGTTGTTATACATTCCATTCCCAGCTGCATTTCCCAAAAAACATTCCACATTCTGAATGCTAAGTGCACTAAAAAAGGTATTTTTAATATTTGTACTTAACAACTGAGCAATTTGTGCTCTACTATCACATTATAAATAATGTAAGTGAATCGATACTGCTCATGTTCTTTTATCTTTTTTTGTGAAGATCATGCAATATTAAAAAGTATAAAGATAAAAATCACTGTATACATATATGTCTCATAACTTTGACTTCAGTCCCACTGTGAATGATTTTCTTCATGAGGCTTGCCTGACTTCAACTTTCATCTCCAATGATATATCATTTCTTTTTTTTGAATCTGAGTTTAATGTTTCTTGACTTATTTTCCCTTTGAAAGGTCACTATTTTCCACCACAGAATTACCATCAGAAAAAATATTTCTTGTGAATTTATTTTTTCAATTTTATAAATGTTCAAATTATAAAAATCGAACCCTCAATTTGATACCAGATACCACAGAAAGGTATTCATCAGATCAAGTGCAACAGGTATGAACTTAACATTTTAAAAAATCTGTAGGAATTCTTATGAAATCTATTATTACAACTACCATCATTAAATAACCTTGAAGAAAAACTATCCTGACAAGAATGGGATACACCCAGGAGCTCTATGTGTCTTGTGGACTATAGGTAGTGTGCATGAGACAAAGAAACTAATTAAAAAGATGATAAATTAAAAAGCTATATGAAATGCACCCTAAACACCCTAATCTGTATGCTCTTGCTTGCTATGATCTACCTGTATTGCTCACAAACAAAGTCCTTCACTGTGCTTAGGTACACATGATGACAATAACTCAAATCAAATTAAATTGAGATTTAGTATCCTTCAAAGTGTCAAAAATACTAAGGCTTGAATTTTCTTGATGCTGGACAGGTTCTCCAGCTTAGTGAAAATAGGACTATAGTCCGGATCCGGGAAATCTTTCCTCCCAAACTTAGCATGCATTATTTTTATTGGGCTACAGGGGAGTGAATGTGGGTTGTACTTGGCATATCTCCAGTTCAGTGAAGCAGCTTCCTCTGTTAAAGTGCAGTTGCCTTCAAGTAGATTCAATTTTCATGAGTGGAATATCCAAAACCTAAGTTGCAGGCTTTACCCCTTATGCAGATAAAGATCTAAAGATGCCAGCTGTATTTGGAGAGATAGGGTATCCTTTTGGTAAAGTCAGGGATACCTTTGGGAGAGGTATAGTGTTTTAGGGAGAGGTAAGGAACTCATTGGAAGGCCTTTGACATCGTTAAAAGTAGATATGGATGTGATCAAACTAACGAGAGCTATAAACCTCATGGGAACTGTCAAGCTGTTGATAGAATTGTCAACCTGTCACAGGACCTATTACGGTCAATGGAAGTGTCAAACAATCAAGACATTTAAATCACATGGCCTTTAAACTTTTAGGAAAAGAATCAGCAAAGAAAACAGAGCCAGCAATTTCATTCTGTCTGTCGATACAGGCATGTGGACTATAATTACAGAATTTGCGCTCCATGATAATAATTTCACAACTTATTATTATCACAGTGTGAGACCTATCACTTCACTGTTTGATTGACAGCTCCAAGTGCTTATAACGTCTTGAAGTCAGACTAAGAATTTAAGAGGATTGCTTTTATTATGGTTCGGAAATAAGTGGATGAAGGGTGTTAAATGTAGTGAATGGGTTTTTAATCAGTTATAAGTGTTATTTTCATCAAGAGACACATTATTTTACTTCATCTCAACAAAAGATCCAGGTATATTGTATGTTGGGTTCCAAGTGAGTTGGCATGGAGGTTTTAAGGTTAAAGGGTATTGTGTGGAATATATGGTTGACCTGAGTTAGCACCAAGTTGTCCCAGGGTATTTTAAGTGTCCTAGATGTTGGATTAAGGGGTATAGGTATGAGATATGGGTTTTTGGTAGGGTTTATGAAGTGGTGGGGTTTGATATGCTTAGAGCTGAAAATGTGTTGCTAGAAAAGCGCAGCAGGTCAGGCATAAGCCCTTCTTCAGGAATGAGGAAAGTATGCCTGAAACGTCGATTCTCCTGCTCCTTGGATGCTGCCTGACCTGCTGCGCTTTTCCAGCAACACATTTTCCGCTCTGATCTCCAGCATCTGCAGTCCTCACTTTCTCCTTTGATATGCTTAGGGCATGGGGAGTGTACAGGTGAATGCGAGAGTGTGAAAAATGTGGGACTGAGAGAAAATTATTGTCTCATTGTTTGTTAACAGCTATGAAGTCTTGCATCATCCAGACTGGCCTTTTATACAACCCACCTCCATATCAGACATCCTCTTTGGCTACCTCCAAACTACTTCCGGGGATGGTAAACCCTACTTCAGTTAATACCTGCAACCTAATCCAGTAGATCTAAATTGGAACACTATGGCACTTTCGCCTGAGTCATGTTTGCAGAGCTAGGAGTTTTCTCAATTTGGCATTTCCAACACAAATCTGTGAAAAGAAAATGATAACCTGCAATTTCTTGATATTGATAACAGATCCTTTCCCTGAAGGGAGCATTACTGATTTACATGCAACTGCCCATCCACAGAGATACACTCAAATTTACTTGCTAGTATTTAAGTCACACTCCAAAGGGTATTCACCAGATTAAATTCCTCAAAGGGCATGCCAGGTTAAATAAACATTATTTTGGCAATTCAGCATCATCTCAATACTCCAAAACAATGAAAATGATGATGACCTTATCTTAGGTTAAAGCTTTTAGATTACTTTGTGCATTTTTCCATATTTCTGTTTGGCAAATCATAAACCAGTCTTGTGTGCAAGCAACTGTCATATATGTCCAAAATATATGTTAGTTGGTCTTGAGTAAAGGTTGATTGCTCGAATTTTATCTGAAAATCCCAACTTCCTACTCCTGTGCCACTTGAGTCATACTTGGCCTGCTGCAAAAAAGGCACTTGAAGGTAATTATTGAACTCCTCATGTCTTACAGAATAATAAAAATATTTTTGGTTCCTTTTGTGTTTACTTTAGTGGCAGAGTTGGCATGAACAGTGATAATCTTGGCTGAACACAGAGTTGCCAAGACAAATCATGGCAACTCTGTGATCAGTTGACATTCATCACAGTCAGGTGGTGATACTATTGGAGAGTGATGGAATTCAGCATCTCAAAAAGTTGCATACATTAACCTCCAACTATTTGACTAAAAGTTTTACCTCAGAAATTCAACCGTTCCACGACTTTACAAAGTATGTATTACAATGGGACATGTCAGGGCTCTTGGATGGTCAGCACCATAGAAATGAGGAATTCTAAGTGGTAAGCTCTACACTTTCCTAATGTGATCTCAAACAGCACTCAGGCTCCTATAAGTCCCACAAAATGAAGCTTTAAATTTACCTGTAAAGGCTTCCAGTCTTCGGACCTCAGTCTTTGTTACAGCTGCCAGAATGGTTGATATGAGTATTCCCATAACCTTTCCGGTTAAAATGCTGCAGTGAACCTACTAAGTAACTTATATGCTTGAAACATGAGATATTTTAAGATTAGAATGGAGTTGCTGTTTCATCACTTTTGCTTTATCAACCCCATTTGGTATCTGGCTTGTGTGAGAAGTCCATCATCTTTCTCTTTCACCAGGGCACTAATCCTGTCCCACAACTGCTAATGACCAAAGCTCTGGCACAATTAACACAGTAAAGTTTTCAAGCTTCTTCATGTGAGGCATGAGGACAGAGGTTTTGTGACCTAGCAGTGTACCATATGAAGACTGTTACAATGAGCAAAGCAGAGAATTTGAGTGAACCTTTACATAAGGTCCTAGGGAGTGTTGCTGAACAAGGAGACCTTGGAGTGCAGGTCCATAGCTCCTTGAAAGTGGAGTCGCAGGTAAGATAGGATAGTGAAGAAGGCATTTGGTATGCTTTCCTTGATTGGTCAGAGTATTGAGTACAGGGGTTGGGAGGTCATGTTGCAGCTGTACAGAACATTGGTTAGGCCACTGTTGGAATATTGTGTGCAATTCTGGTTTCCTTCCTATTGGAAAGATGTTGTGAAACTTGAAAGGGTTCAGAAAAGATTTACAAGGATGTTGCCAGGGTTGGAGGATCTGAGCTACAGGGAGAGGCTGAACAGACTGGGGTTGTTTTCCCTGGAGCGTTGGAGGCTGAGGGGGAGGTTTACAAAATTATGAGGGGCATGGATAGAATAAATAGACAAAGTCTTTTCCCTGGGATCGAGGAGTCCAGAACTAGAGGGTATAGGTTTCGGGTGAGAGTGGAAAGATATAAAAGAGACCTAAGGGGCAACCTTTTCACTCAGAGGGTGGTACATGTATGGAATGAGCTGCCAGAGGATGTGATGGAGGCTAGTACAATTGCAACATTTAAGAGGCATTTGGATAGGTATATGAATAGGAAATGTTTGGAGGAATATGGGCTGGGTGCTGGCAGGTGGGACAGATTGGTTTGGGATGTCTGGTCGGCCTGGACGGGTTGGACTGAAGGGTCTGTTTCCATGCTGGACATCTCTATGACATTATAAATAGAGTCATGGAGTCATAGAGATGTACAGCATGGAAACAGACCCTTCAGTCCAATTCATTCATTCCGACCAGATATCCCAACCCAATCTAGTCCCACATGCCTCTTAAATGTTGCAATTGTACTAGCCTCCACCACTTCCTCTGGTAGCTCATGCCATACACGTACCACCCTCTGCATGAAAAAGTTGCCCCTTAGGTTTCTTTTATATCTTTTCCCCTCACTTTAAACCTATACCCTCTAGCTCTGGACTCCCCCACCCCAGGGAAAAAACTTTGCCTATTTATCCTATCTATGCCCCTCATGATTTTATAAACCTCTATAAGGTCACCCCTTAGCCTCTGACACTCCAGGGAAAAAAGCCCTAGCCTATTCAACCTCTATAACTCAAATCCTCCAACCCTAGCAACATCCTTGGAAATCTTTTCTGAACCCTTTCAAGTTTCACAATATCCTTCTGATAGGAAGGAGACCAGAATTGCACACAATATTCCAAAAGTGGCCTAACCAATGCCCTGTACAGTGCAACATAACCTCCCAACTGCTGCACTCAATACTCTGACCAACAATGGAAAGCATACCAAACTCCTTCTTCACTATCCTATCTACCTGTGACTCTACTTGCATGGAGCTATGAACCTGCACTCCAAGGTCTCTTTGTTCAGCAACACTCCCTAGGCGAAAGTGAGGACTGCAGGTGCTGGAGATTAGAGTCAAAGTTAGAGTGGTGCTGGAAAAGCACAGCATGTCAGGCAGCATCCAAAGAGCAGGAAAATTGACATTTTGGGCGGGAGCCCTTCATCAGGATTGAGGCTGGAAGTCTTGGAGGTGGAGAGATAAATGGGAGGGGATGGGGCTGGGGAGAAGGTAGTTGAGAGTGCAGTAGGTGGATGGAGGTGGAGATGAAGGTTGATAAGTCGGAGAGGAGGGTGGAGTGGGTAGGTGGGAAGGAAGATTGACAGGTTGGACAGGTCATGAGTATGGTGTTGAGCTGGAAGTTTGGAACTGGGGTAAGGTTGGGGGAGGGGAAATAAGGAAACTGGTGAAGTCTACATTGATGACCTGGAGTTGAAGTGTTCTGAGGCGGAAGATGAGGCGTTCTTCCTCCAGGCGTCGGGTGGTGAGGGATTGATGGTGAATGAGGCCCAGGACCGAGGGGGAGTTGAAATGTTCGGCCACAGGGCGGTGGGGTTGATTGGTGCAGGTGTCCCGGAGATGTTCCCTGAAGCGCTTTGCGTGAAGGCGTCCAGTCTCCCCAATGTAGAGGAGATTGCATCGGGAGCAACGAATGCAATAAATGACATATGTGGAAGTGCGGGTGAAACTTTGATGAATGTGGAAGGCTCCTTTGGGGCCTTGGATGGAAGTGAGGGGGGAGATGTGGGTGCAGGTTAACTCCCTAGGCTACTAACTTTCTGTATAAAACCAGGAACTGGGTATAGCCTAGAGGGAGTTTAGATATCACGTTAGGTGTTAATTGCCAGTGACCTGACAAATTAGGCTCAAGGTCTTAAGTATGTGATAAATGCAAATCTCTGTAGCATAAAATATTGACATTGTTGTGAAAATCTGGTTTATGGCTTATATCTTAGAATATAACTTTCAGTGTTAGGAATTAATATGTTAATTGTAAGATAAATGGAAAATAATGATTGAGAAACTGTCCTAAAGGCAATTCAAGCAAGCTTGGAGATGATTATACTTAAAAGATAACTTATGTTTATCTTCAAGACCAAAATTAATAGTGTGACAGCTGTGAACAAAAGGGAGTCTTCTATACTACAACAATTAAACCAAAAGGTCTGCCTTTACTTCAACAGAATACATGTATTTAAATTATGTATGTGGTTTCCTGTTCAAAGGAAGCTGCAAGCAGCTTTTTGGTCCAATGAGTTTGCAGAAAGGATTGTAAAACTGCATTAGCAATATAAATAATTCATGTGGTTTACAGAATCAAAGAGTGTCATGGAAGGTAAAATAATTTGCCTGCATTTCTGTTTAAAAATATCCCAAAACATGTGGCATTGTCAGAGAAATGGGCTGTTGGGGTAGAAGGTTCTTTTGTTATCTGTATCTGCTTATCAGTATCCGTAAGCTAGTTTTGTATATTTGCTGAGAGGAGCAAGCTTGGGGGACAAACAGAGGCATTGCAACTTTGCTGTGGTATAGGCTGTAGTTGACAAGTCTGAGGGAAACCACGGGTAATGATCAGCAGATAAGTTTACCCTTTAAACAGAAAAGGTATTGAATTAATTGAGCATATGGAGTATATTTGTATATGCACTTCATCTCTGTTTGATTTAACGAGGGAAAACAGATGTGAAATTTCCTCCTGCTTTCAACTAATGGAAGAAACTGACAGTGGTCCTCACAGAACTTTGAGTCAGAAAACAGTCAACTGAGTTACCTTGGAAAGCTGTGGGAAGGCATTTGCACATCTGCTCTTAATATGAACAAGGAGCTGACACATCCATTCCAGTGTGAGATGTGTAAAGAAGAGGGTTGCATAGTCAAAAAAAAGGAAAATAACCCCAGACAATATCATCTCGGAAGGTAGCTGAGCTATGAAGGAGAGTTAACATGGATTCTAGAGGGCTAAGGCATTCTTTACAGTTGGTCTCTAAAGAAGTGGACACACCTTCAGGTTTATTTTTAATACAGCATAAGGAACTTTTTGGGGGAAATAATAAAATAAAATTCGGTTCATAGTTATAATATTAAGTGAATAACAATACTTTAACTCTTGACGTAGAGCAAAGTTTGTTTCTTTTTGGAAAATGTGAAATCTCATGGTATGGTTCTGTTGGTTATTTCTCCTGTGTTTTCTGTGTTTGGAAATTTTCGTTAAACTTAAATGGTCCCTAAAAGGATTTTAAAAACATTCAACAATCAGGATAAAGGCTGACATTCAGAGCCTCAATTTTCAACATTTTAGTCAATTTCGCAATCTCCAAACTCCCATCACTGTTTATAAACTGGAAAACATGATCATTGTGCCCTTTGAGATGATCTCAAAGCAATGCAAGCAGTTTAAATCTAATGTTGGTTTTGGTCTCCAATATCTCCAATACAAAGGCATTACTGGTTGTCAGTTGTAAATGTTGATAGCTATAACATGTAATCTGTTTGAGTCAAATGGTTGAGATTTCACTGGATGGCCAGTAAATTAACATCACTTTGGCTCCCTCCATGATTCAGCAGATTTATCCTGCTGAAACAGCCATGCACAAGAGGAAAGTTAAGGTTCAATTTCAATTTGTGATCTGTGCTTTGTTCATCTCAGCTGTGGGCAAACTATGGTGTTACTATTGGTCCTGGCGACTCAGGTAGAGAGAAAATTAAGTCAGTGCTGTCAATGCTTACAGTGATCTTTCCTAGAAGTGCAGTTTGTTTATTGGTTAGGGAGGTTAGGTTTAGATCACCTTCTGTTGAATTCTGCACCATTCTTCACTGTCCTGGCTTATACATGAAGAGCTGTAAAAGGAGTTCCAGCACCCAGGGAACTGCATTGATCACTCTTTTAAGGGAGGATAGAATGAAATAAAATTCATACTGGAAGAAAAATCATAACAACTTATCATCAGTGTATTGTATCCATTTTGCATTGCTTGCCTTAGTCCTTTGGACTATGTTACAATATACACAATATACCACCTGTTCATCAGATGCTGGGACTGATGACAAATAAAAGCAAGTGTACACATTGATAACATTTTACTGCTGATGACATTATTTTGACTACTGTGTCACTATATTGCTGCCTTCTGTCACTAAGCAGCTGGCAAGTACAAATAATAGGTGATCTTTCATCACAGTCTATCCCCTAAAGCAACAGGATATAGAATGGGGTAGATTGTAAACCCTTGATGTTACAGGATTAGATTTTAATTAGTTAGGAACACAGAAAAGAGGAGACAGAAAACTGTGTTTTTCATCTGGCAACCTCCAAAAACTGGTATCATCAAATATAATTTCAAGTATTTTCAAAAAAGGTTTTCATTTAATTGCCTTCATTATCTTCTTGAGCAATCTATTCTATATGTTTGTTACCATCTGGAGAACATTGTTACAACGAAATTATTTGCTTGCCTCCTCTTTTCAGAGTTTGTTCCAATTTCAAATAGGGGATCGCAATTCAACTTGCCCATTCCCTCTAGAAATTTTAAGTGTGAGTAATGTCTCTCCCAATTCTTTGTCCCAACTGTTGACAATCATAACCTATTTAGCTTCTCAAAACTCAGATGATTTAATAGATTGTCAGTTTAGTTGCCCTTCCCTGCACTCCCTGGATATTTTTACTGTGGGATGAAAGGCAGAATTAGACACAATATTCCAAGTGGACCTACACAGTGCGTGATACAATTTCATCTCCTGAAAACATTGCCACATCTTTCTTACACATCCCAAGATCTATTTGTCATGCTTCATTGCTATCACAATATACACTGCTGGTTTCAGTGCAAAATCCACCAAGATCCTCCTGTATTGTGTTCTGTACCCTGGAGCCATTGTTTTATTACCATTGATATTACCATTGTTTATTTTTCTTTCATTGCACTGCTGCCATTTGCCAGTCTGCAATTAGCCTTTCTAACCTATCTAGATTTCTTCATATTTAATTTGCCTTTTTTATTATGTAAACCTTGCTCCACATTTTAGTTCAATTTCTAACTTTGTTCCTATCTCCAGCTCCAAATCTTCATAAAAACTGACAAAAGGGTCCAAGGACCAATGTTTATGAGCTTAAAGGAATTAGCTGGCAATATAGATCCACTCACTATCATCAATTGCTTTAGATTAGTTATAATCACCCCAAATGCAAAAGATTGCTCCCTCTTCTAGTTTTTTTGACTCATGGATTAATCATTGGTATAACACATTGTTGAAATCTAAAGAAGTTGTTGAAATCTAAAGTTTTGAGTTTTTTTCCCCCATAGAACTCCATTGTCTACAAGCTGTGACATCTTCATTGATTTTAACATGGAACAGCTTTGTTCTGCACTGAACAATGGAGCAATTCAAAGACATTGACATTGAAGCATGTGAGAAGGTTACTGTAAATAAGTATGATTCTTATATCACACAATTCTGCTCAAGATAATTTATAGGTGCAAATACAGCTTGTGTATCTTTGGCAACCAGGTCTCCTCACAGGAACAACTGTGAGATTGTTCAGAGAAAATCATAGATCCCCACTGTACAAAAAGAGGCCATTCAGCCAATCGAGTCTGCATAGACCCTCCAAAGACCATCTCACCCTGACCCAAAACCCCACCCTACACTCTCATTTACACTGGCTAATCCACCCAGCCTGCATACCTGGACACTATGGGGCAATTTAGCATGACCAATCAACCTAACCCACAGCTTTAGACTGTGGGAGGAAACTGGAACACATGGCAAAAGCCCATGCAGTCATGGGAAGAATGTGCAAACTCCACACAGACTGTCACCTGAGGCTGGAATTGAAATGGCACCTTGAAATACATGTTATAGACGAAAGGAGAGGTGAATTTAATTATTTTACAATGTTCCTCTCCTATCTGTAATGGAGGTGGTTTTTAATTGTCTATTTATTAACGTTGTTTAAAATGACCTACAACAAATTCTTTAAGATTAATTAGCAAAATTGCATTTATTGATGCATTCAAAAAAAATCCCAGAGGAATAGTCTGCAACACAGTCATACACACACATATCTGCATCCAAGAAAGATAGAAAATGTACAGAAGTTATAAATTACTTATAAAGTCAACGATATTGGCATAGTTCAAGTGAATTAGAGAGTGTAATGAGTCAATATCCAGTGGAGGTTCTTTTAGTTGGCTAGCTATTTTGCAGGTGCTCAGATCCAGTTGAATGCGTAAGTTGAAAATTGGTATAACAGTAAAGTAGTGCCAATGCTGGAAATGACAAAAACAGCAAGTGCTGAAGAAACTCAGCAGGTTTGGCAGCATCTGTGGAGAGAGAAACAGAGGGCAGAATCTTGTAGGGCCTGAATAACATCAGCTATGGTGAGAAATATGCAAATTACGTAAGACATTGAGTGAGGATTACCTCAATGTCAGGTGCAACTTGTTGCACTTTCCAACATAGTTTTGGACGTTGAGATTAGTTGTTCACGTCACAGTGATGACATGCCTATTAATGGCCTTATTGCTAGTTTTCATGATATTAACACCAAATTTCACCTCATTACTGTGCAGCTTCCTATCATTGTGCAGCATGGATAGAACTGGATGCTGAGAAATCATGAAATGAAAATCAGGTATTTCCAAATCGGACAGCAATATTTCAGGGCACATTCTGGGGCACTAGCCCAATGCACCCCCACATCAACGAATTAAGTCTTCCAGCACCTGCCAGCCTCTTTGTAATATGACACATCTCTTATCCACTTCTGCACTTCAATGCTGCACTTTGGATGATGCTACCAACTATCACTGGAATGATACTGGGATTTTATGTGCAGGTAAAGGCACCCAGCCCACAGAGTGGACTAGGCTGCCTCCCAGGGTTACTTACTGACTATTTCTCATTCATTTAACACTTATCTAGATTCTCACAGCTTCTGCTTTGCCTTAGCTTTTTCATTTTGTCCCCTCAGCCACAGTTTAAAGGCTTACAGCACTGTTGTACTGCCTTACTGTTCAGTGCTGACACAAAGCCAAGCAGCTTGTCATGCTGATCAGTAGCCATCAGTCGAGGATTTGGTTATCTTGCTGTCTCAATCTCACAACTGTACAATCTTCCAGCAATTTACATCATAAACACACTGTATGTGCTACAAGCAATCCATCTCTCAAAGTCCAAGGCAAGCAGTCCTCAGTAAAGTCTAGGGAGACATCTGTCAGTCAGAGGTGTCAGCACAATAAGTCAAGCAAAGCCTCTAGTATTAGTTCAGGGACTTGAACATGGTCATTCAGTTGCTGCTTTCCTTGTAGAGGGTGAGACACCAAATTTCTGGCATCTCTTTCTGCCCTATTGTGGACTATTTTCTCCTGGATTGAGAGACAGGGAGAGTTTGAGTGAGATGAACAACCTGACCAATTTCCCACAACTCCCTGCACTAGCATCAATGGACTTGCAGCACTGACCGTGGTTCACTCCCTGGATTGCAAAGGTATGGACCATGCTGACCCTGGTTGCCCCAAGCAGCCGACTGACCATACCCAAGCCCTGGAATGATGGAGGATGATGTCCTTGACTGACTGTGTCGGCACTCCCAACTGATGAAAGTCCACTTTGACCATACTGAGGATTATTTCCCATAGACCTCAAGACAGTGCCATTTGGTTGAAGGACATGCAGTGTGTTTGTCACATATTTCGCTGGTACATGGTGTTGGTGTGGTGTTGATGCAGTATGGTGCTATACAGTAACACGTCCAGCTCCTTGACTGATCACTGCTAACAACTATGACAAACTGCTTGTCTTTGTGCCTGTTAGTACCATAAAACGGCAAGGCAGGATAGAAGTACCATGATCCTTTAAGCTCTGGTTCAGAGGGCAAAGTGCAAAAATGCAAGGTGATGCAAGGCAGAGATTGTGCTAGCAATGAATAGACATGAAGGATTAAATACCAAAGGAGGAGGCAAGGACCCTGAGTTGTATCCTAGTCAAATGGATGCCGGATCCTGTGTGTAAAGGGAATGCTGGTGTGTTCCAAAATGCAGCATTGAAGTGTAGAAGAGAGTGGTGCTGGAAAAGCATAGCTGGTAAGGTAGCATCTGAGGAGTGGGAGAGTTGACGTTTCGAGCATAAGCTCTTCCTGATTGGTTGTGCTTTTCCAGCACCCCACTCATTAACTCTGATCTCCAGCATCTGCAGTCCTAACTTTCTCATAGCATTAAAGTGTAGAACCATACTGTGAGTGGATTGGTTGTGTGTCATGAGGGTGGGAAAAGACTGATACATGTTCAATGCCAATCTCTGTGGATGGAGTTTGCAATTGTTCACTGCTCATGAGAATCTGCTTTGAGATGGGAATGATTGACTTCAGATCTGGATGTTAGAGGAGCTAGCAGCATCCAGGAGTCACCAGGTTTCAGGTAGGCAAATGGGAAACTGCATAAAAATGAATTGAGATCATCTAATAATGAAATGTTAATGTATGCAAATTAATGCAAACAGACATCTCACTATTCACGAGAAATATTCCTGTCTTGTTGTTCAACACTTGTATAGAAAATTAGTCTTTTTGCACTCAAAATTAAGAAGCTCCCATGTTCTACCAAGAATACTGATGTAATTTTTTTACAGCAGAGTCCGATAATTATCTTGTAAATAATTGCCACTTTTCTTGTACAAACAATAACAGTCACACCTTATGGAATGTGGAACATATCTGATTATAGAGGGGAATGATGGTGTAATTTGCTAAAAGATTCTTGAGCGCTGACCATATTGAATCTCAAAGGTGAAGTTTCTAATATTTATTGCAACTCCCTGCAGCCAAAATGCTACAGCATCTCACCTTGTGATCACGTGTACACTGAAGTATTATGACATTCATCAAAATTTTAAACCAATTTCAAAATCATTCCCTGAGAATCCAATGCCTTAAGAATAAGAAACTGATACACAATGTGGTTGAAAAGTGGTATAGATACACTGTACTACTAAATTATTAATCATTTAGTGTGTGTACTGTATTTTATTTACCCCTTAATCTTCTGAAAATTTTCTGTACACTTGAACATCTTTATGTCAGCACATTAGATTACAGTTTCTGCAGATATTTTAATATAAGCTTAATATGGGCAGGATCAAATTAAATAGTGCTAAGATGTCAGGATTCTTAACAAAGTTTAATTATGCCCATGGTCAACTTAGACATTTCTAATCAATTTCAAATGTTAGTATATGCTTCTGGTGCAGGGAGGACATAAACCCAGGCCTACTGGCTTAGAGGTAGGGACACCTGGTCAATTTATGCTGGTTCAAAAATCCATTTTCCCAGAGCAATCCATATTCACAATGATGGCCACATACCCAGATTAGAATGCTGATCTTCCACCAGTCCTGCCCATTTTAGATTGTTCACTACATTGCAGCAAGGGTGTACCAACTCTCATGGTCACATCATGAGTCAGTGTAAATACTCTGTTATTAGCAATAAATGCATTAACAGACAGGTGTTTCTGGTTTTGGTTTGTTGTTGCCTCAAATAACCTGAAATTGCTCATTACTGATACTTTAGTGAACAGAGAACATTACAGCGCAGTACAGGCCCTTCAGTCCTCGATGCTGCGCTGACCTGTGAAACCAATCTGAAGCCCATCTAACCTACACTATTTCATTATCATCCACATGTTTATCCATTGACCATTTAAATGCCCTTCAAGTTGACGAGTCCACTACTGTTGCAGGCAGGGCATGTGCGCCCTTATTACTCTGAGTAAAGAAACTACCTCCGACACCTGTCCTATATCTATCATCCCTCAATTTTAAGCTATCATCACCATGAGGGAAAAACTCTCACTGTCCACCCTATCTAATCCTCTGATCATCTTGTATGAAATCACCTCTTAGCCTTCCTCTCTCCATCAAAAATAGCCTCAAGTCCCTCAGCCTTTCCTCATAAGACCTTCCCTCCATACCAGGCAACATTCTAGTAAATCTCCTTTGCACCATTTCCAAAGCTTCCACATCCTTCCCATAATGCGTTGACCAGAGCTGGACACAATACTCCAAGTGCAGCGGCACCAGAGTTTTGTACAGCTGCAACATGACCTCATGGCTGCGAAACTCAACCCCTCTACCAATAAAACCTAATACACTGTATGCCTTCTTAACAGCCCTATCAACCTGGGTGGCAACTTTCAGGGATCCATGCACATGAACACCAAGATCTCTCTGCTCACCCACATTACCAAGAATCTTACCATTAGCCCAGTACTTTGTATTGCTGTTACTCCTTCCAAAGTGAATCACCTCACACTTTTCTGCACTAAACTCCATTTACCACCTCTCAGCCCAGCTCTGCAATTTATCCATGTCCCTCTGCAACATCCTTCCACATTATCCACAACTCCACCAACTTTCGTGTCATCTGCAAATTTACTAACCAATCCTTCTATGCCCTCATCCAGGTCATTTATAAAAATGACAAACAGCAGTGGCCCCAGAGCAATATACCACTGGTAACTGAACTCCAGGATGAACATTTCCCATCAACCACTACCCTCTGTCTCCTTACAGCTAGCCAATTTCTGATCCACACCACTAAATCAGCCTCAATCCCATGCCTCTTATTTTCTGCAATAGCCTACCGTGGGGAACCATATTAAACGATTTACTGAAATCCATTTACACCACATCAACTGCTTTACCCTCATCCACCTGTTTGGTCACCTTCTCAAATAACTCAATAAGGTGTGTAAGGCACAACCTACCCTTCACAAAACCATGTTGATTACCCCAATCAAATTATCCCTTTCTAGATGATTATAAATCCCATTTCTTATAATCCTTTCCAACACTTTACCCATAACCGAAGGAAGTCTCACTGGTCTATAATTACCAGGGTTGTCTCTGCTCCCTTTCTTGAATAAGGGGACAACATTTGCTATCCTCCAGTCTTCTGGTGCTATTCCTGTAGACAATACTTCAATATATAATTTCAGTTGCATGACATTGTAATCTTTTGCTCTAAATTCTGTTCCACAGCTACCTGATAAAGGAGCAGTGCTCCGAAAGCTAATGGTTCCAAACAAACCTGTTCAACTATAACTTTGATTTTTAACTTTGTCCACACCAGTCCAACACCGGCTCCTCCACATCATGGCTCCCAATTAATCAGGCAGAGAGAGAATTCTAAGACATCAACATTAAGATGATGCTGGAGACAAACTAAATGGCTGGAATGACATGATAGGACCAATGAGGTAGAACCAAAGTAACAAGTAATCCAAAACTGTGCAAATTTAATAAGGCAGAGAGATCCTAACAAGTTATCAAGATGATGGTGTCAAAACAGAAGAGTAAGGAAGATTTTACAAACACAGAATGGTATGGTGGGGTTACAAGTAGCACGACATGAACCCAAGCATCCTACCATAAGACTACAGATAACATCATGAAGCTTCACTTCTCTCGCTTCCATCCTAAGCATGTTAAAGCAACCATCCCTTATCTGCTCAGACAAGGAGGAATGTGATGGACACTTACAGATACTGTAAGATGCTCTCATAAGAATAGAATACAATGCTCAACTCATTGATCGCCAGTTCCAACATGCCACAGTGAAAAATCATCATGATCTCCTTCAAAGACAGACATGGTTCACATCCAAGTAGTGTGTCCTTCATCGTCCAGTACATTGCTGGAGTGGAGAAACTATGCATGTTCTTCGCAGCCTTCAATGTATCATCTATGACAGTAGACATCTCGCCAAGGCCATCCCTAACCTCCACTTACCTTCAAACAACTGCTGAACCTCAAACAGACGATCATTCACAACACACTCCCCAGCCTTCAGGGGAACAGTGACCATAACACCACACAAACCTGCCATGGCAAACTTTGCAAGACATGCCAGATCATTAACATGGATACTACCATCACAACTGAATGGGACTGCCCTCACTTGTAGTTTATTATTGATAATATGGAGGTGACAGTGTTGGACTGGGGTGGACAAAGTCAGAAGTCACATGACACCAGGTTATAGTCCAACAGGTTTATTTGAAATCACAAGCTTCTGGAGCACTGCTCATTCATCACTGACTTCACCTGATAAAGGAGCAGTGCTTTGAAAGCTTGTGATTTCAACAAAGCCTGTTTGACTATAACTTGGTGTTGGGTGACTTCTGACTTAAATATCAATCATAGAAAAAAGACTTGCTTGGAATTTTCACTTTCAAGTCTGATGTCTCCCAAGGATCTATCCTCGTTTCTCCCCTCCCACACCTTTCTTATCTATATGTTGCCCCTTGTCAACACTGTAAGAAATACAACCTCAGGTTACATACATATACTGACAGAAGCAAATTCAACCTCATCACCTCCTCTCTTGACCCTCCACTATATCTGTGCTGTCATACTGGTGCCTGTCATTTAGTCAGGATTTAATGGATAGCAAGAACTTCCTCCAACTAAAAACTGAACTTCAGGCCAATATCTTCAGTCTTTATCTATCTCAAATGTAATCACTGTTTTCAAATCCCTGCATTCAAGTTGATCCTCACTGTTTATAACCTTGGTGTCCTATTAATCCTGGGTCAGCTCCACCCCTGTATCTGTTCTAGTACCAAGACGAATTGTTTCCAACTTCATGTTATATCCTGTCTCAAACATGCCTAAACTAATCTGCCAATGAAACTCTCAATCATGTACTTGCTAGTTCTAACCTTAATTATTCCAATGCTCTCCAATGCTAGTTTCCCATTTTCCAAACCTTATAATCCTAAGGTCATTCAAAACTTAGATTCATATACAGGTTAGGAATCCTTTGTCTGAAAACCTTGGGACAAACTGTTTTTTGGATAAAGGGACATTTTTGGTTTTGAGTTCATCGTAGACTGTTTTGGTCCTTGGAAAAAAAATTTGCTTAGCCCAAACTGTCCTAAAAACATTTTCTTTCCAAGTGCCTCAAACTCAGTCTACCCCATTGGGCCTTCAGTTTTCAGGTCTTTTCAATTTTGGGACATATGGATAATGGACAGCGGACTTTCATCCTAAATTATATCAAGTCCCATTCATAAACATCTCTGTTCTCACTGACCTCCACTGGCTGCTTGCCTAAGAATACCTTGATTTTAAAATTCTTATCCTTTTCTCAGAAGAAATTTCTATCTACCTAACCACCACTTCCAACCCTACAACTCTCCAGGATATCTGCACTCTTCTAACTTTCATTTATCAATCACTTCATTCGCCCCATGATCACAGTGCCTTCAACTGGCAAGGACCTAAATGCTAGGCTTCTGTCCATGAACATCTTCATCTCCTACTTTTCCAGCTTTAAGAAACAAATTAAAAGCTATCTCATTCATCAAACTTTTGTTCACTTAGAGCCATACAGCATGGAAACAGACTGCTTGGTCCACCTCATCCATGCTGACCAGATATCCTGAACTGAACTAGTCCCATTTGTCCCTCTAAATCTTTCTATTCATGCTTTTCTATGTCTCTGACTTGATGGTAATTTGTGTCTTGAGAAGCACTTTGAGATGTTTTCTTGCAACTAAAGGCTTATTAAAGTAAGTTGATATTGTTGCAGATCAATAAAAGTGTTAGGTTGGATTTTTATGTCATGATACTATACACCTAATACTGGATTATGTAGCTCCTTTAATATGTTGCAAGTTTCTTTAAGGGTGAAGCTGTCTTTGTTCTCTTTGTCTTTGAATTAAATGCATCATTTTCACAAAGAAACAGCTGCACAAAATAACTTCCAGTGGATGAGTGATGTTGGCTATTTCAAACAGACTAAATAACAAAAATATACTCCACGATTTTTCTATATTCTTGGACTCAGCTAAAAATGAACAAGACTGTGCTGTTACATGTTGAAATGTAGACCAGAGGTTTTCTGCTAATGCAAGGGTTAATTATCAAAGTACGTTTGTTGGTGTCAAGTATTTCATCATATTGGCTTTGATCAAAGATGCAGTATAGCACCTAATGTTAACCTTTCCCCTTTGCAACGTTACTATTTTGAATCTAATGCTACTTTGTTATTCAAAACACTTCACATTCAAATTTGAATTTTAAAAAAATTACAGTATTTGTGTTGTGGAAGCAAAGCACACAACATTTTATTAAAGATACCTATATTTTATTATTTTTAACCAAACTTTTCTCCATTTTTTCAAGCTAATTACTTTCTTAACCAGTATAAAAAGCAGTGGCATTCTCAAGGTGCTAACCAGCGACATGTGTTTGCATACATCTTACTGCTGTTATTCATGTACCATTCCCAAAATAATGCAAATAACTTGCTCAGCTGACACCAATAACACTTAGTAGTATGATACCAGCATTTTTATTTTAAGGAAATATTATTTTATGCTGCAATGAACAGTAGAGGATATAAAGTTGCAAATGTTATTGGTGTAAAGAGCATACAATTTAGGAAGTGTTTGCTGCAAGATAACTTCACAGAGATTAAATCAGAATAAATTCTATGCCAACAGAAAGAAAAACAGACTTGAATGAGTGATCAAAATCTTGAGATTAAGGCAAGTAAAGACATGACGACCATTGGAATGAGGGGTGAATAATACAGTAGAAAATTCGGTGTGAATCAGAGGGCAGGAGGTGGTTATAAATGTCGAGTCAGAGAGCCATGGAGTGATACAGCAAAGACACTTTGATCCAATTCATCCATGCCGACTAAGTTTGCCAAATGAAAATAATCCCATTTGCCTATATTTGGCCTATATCTCTCTGAACCTTTCCTCGTCATGTACCTGTCCACGTGTCTTTTAAATGTAGCAACTGTACCTGCATCTACCACTTCCTCTGGCAGTTTGTTTCACATACAAACCACCATCCCTATGAAAAAGTTGCCCCTCAGGTCTCTTTTAAATCTTTCTCCTGTCACCTTAAAACTAAACCTTCCAGTTTTGAACTCCCCCAACATCGGGAAAAATACCTTTGCTATTCACCTTATCTATGCCCCTCATGATATTGTAAACCTCTGTAAGGTCATCCCTCAACCTTCTAGTTCCAGTGAAAAACATCCAACCCCTTCAGCCTTTCCGTGCAACTCAAACCTTCCAGTCCCAGTAACATCCTTGTGAATCTTTTTTGCACACTCTCTAATTCAAAAATGTCCTTCCCAAAGCAGGGCAACCCAAACTGCACACAATACTCCAAAAGAGGCCTCACCAACATCCTATACAACTGCAACATGGTGTCCTAATTCCTACTCAATGGTCTGAGCAACGAAGGCAAACGTACCAAATACCTTCTTAACCACCCTGTCAACCTATGTCACAACTTTCAAAGAACTATATACCTGAACTTCTAGATCTCTCTATTCAATAACTCTCTCCAGGGTCCGACCATTAACTGTATAAGTCCTGTCCCTGTTCATCTTTCCAAAATGTGACACTTCGCATTTATTCAAATTAAACTTCATTTGCTATTCCTCAATTGGTTCAATTGATCATGATTCCTTTGTAATCTTCGATAACATTCTTAACTGCGAGTATACCAGTAATCTTGGTATCATCTGCAAACCTACTAAACATGCCTCCTATATTCTCATCAAATTATTTATATAAATGAAAAACAACAGTGGACCCAGTACCAATCCCTGCAGGACATCACTGGTCACAGACCTCCAGTCCTAAAAACAACCCTCCAACACCACTCTTGGTCTCCTCCTGTCAAGTCAATTTTGTAAACAATTGGCAAGCTCTCCCTGAATCCTATGTGATCTAATGTTACTAACTGGTCTACCACACAGAACCCTCTTCAAGGCTTTAATAAAGTCCAGGTAAACAAAGTCAACTGCTTTGACCTCATCCACTTTCTTGGCCACATCTTCAAATAAACTTAATTGGGTTTGTGAAACACAATTTCCATGCACAAAGCCATGCTGCCAATCCCTAGAAATTGCTTGCCTCTACAAATGCCTGTCAATCCTGTCTCTCAGAATCCCCTCCAAAAAACATACCCACCACTGACAATAGACTAATTAGTCTGTAGTTCCCATTTAGGGAGCGAAAGAACATACAGGGATTTTAATCAGAATTCAAATGCAAACTAGGGTACTGGAAGCTAAAGGCAGGAGTAATTGGTGAGTAGATTAGGATTTAACTGTGATATTTTGGATGAATTGAGGATTAGAAGGTTACATTAAAAGGTTGAAGTCACATGGTGCGCAGGGTGTTGAAGTCACATGGTGTGCAGAGTGTTCTAGCTAGGTGGATAAAGAACTAGTTGAGCAAAAGGAGACAGAGAGTAGTAGTTGAAGGGAGTTTCTCGAAATGGAGAACGGTGACCAGTGGTGTTCCACAGGGGTCAGTGTTGGGGCCACTGTTGTTTGTGATATACATAAATGATCTGGAAGAGGGCACTGTTGGTATGTTCAGCAAGTTTGCAGATGACACAAAGATTGGTGGAGTAGCAGAAGGCATAAGGGACCATCAAAGAATACAGGAGGATATAGATAGACTGGAAAGTTGGGTGGAAAAGTGGCAGATGGTTTTCAATCCAGACAAATGTGAGGGAATGCATTTAGACAAGACTAATTTGAGAGCGAATTATATAATGAACGGAAGAACCTTGGGAAAAGTTGATGGGCAGAGAGATCTGGGAGTGCAGGTCCATTGTACCCTGAAGGTTGCTGCACAGGTGGATAGAGTGGTCAAGAAGGCATATAGTATGCTTGCCTTCATTGGACGGGGTATTGAGTATAAGAGCTGGCAAGTCATGTTAAAATTGTATAGGACGTTGGTTCGGCCGCATTTAGAATACTGTGTACAGTTCTGGTCACCACATTACCAAAAGGATGTGGATGCTTTGGAGAAGGTGCAGAGAAGGTTTACCAGGATGTTGCCTGGTATGGAAGGTGCTAGCTATGAAGAGAGGTTGAGTAGGTTAGGTTTGTTTTCATGAGAAAAAAGGAGATTGAGGGGGGAGCTGATTAAGGTTCACAAAATCATGAAGGGTATAGACAAGGTGGATAGAGACAAGCTTTTTCCCGGAGTGGGGGATTCAATAACGAGAGATTCCACTTTCAAGGTGAGAGGTGGAAGGTTTAAGGGGGATACACGTGGCAAATACTTCACACAGAGGGTGGTGGGCATTTGGAACACATTGCCAGCAGAGGTGGTAGAGGCAGGTACGGCAGATTCATTTAAGATGCGTCTGGACAGATGCATAAGTAGATGGGGAGCAGAGGGATGCAGATGCTTAAGAATTGGACAACAGCTTAGACAGTAGATTTGGATCGGCTCAGGCTTGAATTTGTTTTTTGTTAATTCCATGGCTAGATTTTCTGACAATCAGCTGATTTCTGAGTCCCAACATTGTGCTATCCTTGCATCACTAACACAATGTGCAAACGTGAGCTATCTGTTATCATCCAATCTGGTCTAAAGGAATGCCTAAGACCAAATGGAATGGAGAGAACCAGTGATGGATATATTTCTGTGGAGTTAACAGGTTTTGAATTATTTGTATAAATATGGGGAGCAAATAATCAGTGGCGCACATAAAATTGTGGAGTTGAATATTGTTTAAATGTAGTAATCTTTTGGGTAACTGTTGGTAGTAGAAGATGGTTGACTCAAAAATTAATATTTTGGGGAATGATTATTTTCTGAAAATGTGAAAATATGACCAGTGGAAAAATGTAGTTACAATATGGGCCTAGGTTACTTTTTCACCAAAGAGCAAGCAAGGTATGGCCTTAGCATTTCTGTTAGTATACAGAAGCAAACTAAGAATTTTTTTTTCAGAATTGAAGCCTAATGATTTGAACATGGATGATGGTTGAGACAGATTGTCAACTTTCATGGATAAAATATATCAACAAAATAAAGAAGACTGATTGGTTATGAGGTGTAGTCGGATTTTGACAAATTTAAAAATGATCAGGATAGTAATATTGAAAAATACGTAATGGAATTCAGTATGTTGTGTGCTTGCCTGCAGAAATTTAATTGCCCAATCTGTGCTGGTAATTAAGGTATTGGACTGTGCCTAAAATGTGCAGTGTAGACAGAATTCTTGACAGAAGTTAAATTTGTAGATAAACATACTCTACTAGGACAAATGTAGCATTCTTAGTAGCATTCATATCACAATGGGAGGAATTGGCAATACCTCAGATAATGTCAACAATTTGGCAAGGCTCCCTAGATTCAGATCAATGTGACAGTACAAAGAGAACAGTAATCAATAGAAAGGAGGACAGATATGATACTGATGGTTTTAAGAAGAGAATTTGGGATTTACAATAAGCAAACAAACCGCAGAAATTATCAGGGTGTCATCAATAAATATTCCAATGTGATTGAAAATACCAGTTTACCATGACCTATCCCAAACATTATAATAAAGTATTTGAAACTCAACATTAAACAGCAGATTTGAAAGAAAATGGAGCTGCAGATCCAATACAGAAAAGGCAATATTTTATTCACAAAAACTTCCAGCCCAGTGATGGGTGTGTTGATCGCAGAGTTTTTCAATTATGATGTATTGTACAGTGGATGTATATCATTTGTGCATGGAAGCAATCAGCTAAAATGCTACTGAGACTCTTTAAGTAAAAAAGGATCAGAAGAAAGCTAAGGAATTTGGGAATTCTACCAGTTTCAGATTTGGGAATGATAGCACACTAAATTCTTCAAAATAGTGGTTGACCCTTGTAAAATAGCTAAATCAATCAGTTTATTCATGCAAGTGTAAGGTCCAATGAATATCCTCGTTATCAAATAGTCTTTTAATGAAAAAAGCATAGTTGAAACTGAATATGGAAAATGACACAGGAAAATCTGTGATTTTGCAAATTACACAATTGGGATACTATTACATTCTGTTAATGGAACATAACCTCCCCACTAAAGAAATTAAATCAGCAGCCATTGTGAGGCAGCTGTGAAATCTGATGTCTGACTTGGAGCAGTGATACTTTGTGAGGGTGAAGTGAATTCCGTTGATGACCTATTAGAATGAGTTCTAATTGGTAGCTACCGTTGGTAGGTGAGCAATACTGTTCTGGTAGATTTCTGCAACTGAGACTAGCTACATTGTTACTCATGTCTTGTATTTGAGAATGTATTTATTTACCATGATCACTTTGTGTGTGGCCATTGATTTTCTGAACTCCACAGCTACTTGGTTTCACAGCCTTCTGAGCACGTGCCAACAGTCTCTAGCCCACTGCTTCTGAATGCAGGACATCTCTCCTCTTTTTAAGCTCAGGCACTAAGACCTCCCATATACTATTAGAAAATCTTTGGGAGCCTTATGATGTGCTGTACAGGACCTCTACCCCATGATGTGCTATTCCTCAGTGTCCCAGGACAAATACATTTCTTGCTTGATGTCTCGCAACTATTCTACTCATCATGCCCCTTCACTTTAAGAGACAGAGGTTACATTTAAGCAGCACGGGTAGAGTTAATTCATGTTCGAAGTTTACAGGTTTTCATTCCATGCTGAGCTGCAGAGCCAGTGAGCATGGTCAGCATTAGCCACACACAAAAAACAGACAGCACAAGGATGCCATGCTTTCTCATTTCAATCAAGTTGCAAACCCCAATCTATTTTGGATACTGAAATAATTCTATGAAGGCCGGTATTCCGTCACCAAGTCCCCCTTTATTTACACATGCACAGTTCATGACACTAACCCAGCTAGCTCAGAACCGTCTCCTGGAGTGAACACAATCCTTGACAATCCTGTTTATATCTGTCAGCCAAGGGTCTCTATTGAACCAGATTAACAGTCCCAATCTGGGAGCTCATATTCTATATGAGGTCTGTCTGGTTGAACTTGTTCTAATCAATGCAGGTGCTACTCAATTTATTCCCCATGATCTTTCAGATAGGAGTTTAGACTTTAGCTATTATTGTTGTTCCAATGTTTCAGGTGGATTGGACTCAACTTCTGAAGTGCACAAAGTCTAATTTCAGTAACTAACCATCCGCACTGGAAAATAATTATGTCACTTGCCTAACAACAGTCATTACAATCGGTACAGTTTACTTCTTGGGCACCCTATTGCACAAGCACAAACGTGTTTATGCTTTACTGCATCATATCATAGATGATCAGCAGAAGATTATCCTTGTTTCTGATCTTGTGTATGCAATTCCATAGACCTCAAGCCAAATCAAAATCAACTGCTCATTTGCAATCACTTCCCCCATCACTATTATCACACTCTCTAGTATTTCACAAATAAATAGGAAAATGTACTTGTTCAAAATATATACCAACATAGTATCTTGCTTTAATGTTATTAGATGAAGATATTTTTATGAATCAACAATACTATATTACTTAAATGGTAAGTCATATAGGTATTTGAGTCACTTAATGCAATTTATAGTCATCATCAGGTAGGAAAAAGGAATATCCCTATAAATTGCAATAGTTCAACAATAGCACCTTCAAAGAATACTCAAATGCAATATTCACTGAGAATTAATAGATTTCACTTTAAAAATTAAAATTAAAAGCTATACTTTTTCACGAAAGGATGTGTGAGCTAAAATGCATCTTAACTGTAAATTCATATTATTCATCTGACATTTACATGATACAAGTTATCCTTGAAAACAGTTGGGTCATTTCAGTGTCTAATTCCAGGCCGTTTGCTTTGAATAAAGCAAGTTCTGGGATATACCATAAGACCACATTTGGAATGTCATGCTGCATTCTAAATTTGTCATACAATGGTTCTGGTCAGGTCTCAAAATAAAATGACAAAAGTAATAATGGGACTTAAAATGAGGGCCTATCCAGAATTTAAATCATTTTTACAAGAAGAAATAAAGGAAGACTTGATCCAAACCATGCTGGAAAATACTGACAACAAGAATGTAAATAGGTGTTTTACTTTTAGTACTATTGTTGGACAAGAAGTCAGTCCAATAAATGTAAACAAAAATTATAGATCTATAGTTGTCTCCTTTCCAGCTTTGTGACTTTACAAGACATGGAATTCCAAAGTAAAAGAGAATCCATGAAACATATCAAATAAACAAGCTTTGCTGTGGGATGCTACCAATGTTGTCTCATGCACTTCTCAAATTTGGCATTCATACAATTGCATTTCCAGCAGAGGTTGTTCTACAATAACGAGGTACGGGAATTCCTGCAGGAATCTCATCTTGCACACTGTTGAAGCTCAAATGAATTGGTTGTCTGATTTTCCTAGTCAGAATGGTTTAGCTGCTCACTGCTTTAACCAGTTGTCCAATCTAAAGTTCTTTTGTCATGGACACTTCTTTTAACTTCCTTAAACACTGGATTCACATTACAAATGTGGAAGTATGAATAATTGGTTATTCTGTGCACTGGTTGAATTGACTGAATATGAAGCTAAGCTGTGGAGTCAGACAGTTTAATCAAACCATTAAAAACTGTATGGATTCTCCCCTATTCCGGAAGTACATTGCCTGCCCTATGTAATAACTGACTTGATGCCAAGGCAACTACAGATCTGAACTTTCCCTTGATGTTTCCCAATTAATTCAAATGTCCATCCTGTGGTTAATATGAGGAGTTTACCACTCAGGATTCAATAAAACTGGCATCATAACAGTCATCACTCCTTGATATTCAATGGCATGACCATTAAGTATCCTGGTGAGTTACCATTGATCAATAAATACTGTGGCTACAAGATCAGGTCAGAGGCTGATACACATTAGATATAGGTCAAAATAACTGCAAATGTAAATTAAGTGACTGGGGAGAGGGAGACCAAAGAATGTCACAACTAGAGATGCAAATAAATCTTCAAACAACAGCCCTTCAATGGGAAGAAGAGGCAAATCAAAATAGTTTGGACTATGATTTCTTGTGACTACAAAAATTATGAGAGACCACTTACCCTTGCTCAACAGCAAGCTACTGTGCAAATTATGTCCGATATGATGGACACATCTTGTGTTTTCTCTTTGAACAACACACAAGGACAGGAGTTTAAAAGCCAGTTTTAACTCTATTGGAGTATGTTAATCAGACTGACTGTTCTCAAGTGTACTAATCTGGATTCAAGCATTAGTATATAGTGAAGATCACAGTTGAACAACTGTCCCTAGTCATCCCTGTGTTGCAGGTAGAGGTAGACTTACTTAGGGTGCTGCAAATCAGTTGCGAAAAAAGGCAGGACAATGACCAACTTTCCTTCAACCTGTTTTGTGGAATTCAATCAGAGTCAAAAGATATCTCAATTACGGAATTTCAGCCAATCTGCAAAACTAAAAATCACGAAACTGGTCAACATCAACATCAACTGAACTGGCAATCTTCACTGTAATAGCCACAACATTTGATATCTCTTGTTTCCAAACAATTCAGAGACTGGGATATTTTTTAACTTCTACCTTTTTAGACTGACCTCTTATTTTGAATTGTAGGCTGTCTTAGTGTATTTTTTCAGGTATAGTAATCAATCAAGTCAATCTTTTTAAAAATTTAAGAAATTCTGGCTAAACTGCTTCTTCTAAAATAAATGTTCTTTTGGGTCTGAGAAAAATATGTCCACAAGTGAAGGGAAATCTTTAAAACTAACCTTGCTGTTATCAACTGACGGAATCAGGTCAATAAAGAAGGTGAGCCAGTTCATCTCTCCTCAACCTCCCAGGAGCTTAACAATCTGAGATATCCTGTGTGTGTATGTGTGTGTATGTGTGTGTGTGTGTGTGTGTCTATGGATGGAGGTGAGACAGTGGGTGGGGATGGAAGGGGGTGCGGGGTTGGGACTGTAGGTTTGGGGGTGGACAGGTGGGGACGGTGTTGAATGGGGTTGGGGTGGGCAGGGGAGCAGGGTGGGAGCAGATGGGGTTGGGCAGGCAGGTGGTAGGGTATGCAGGGGCCGGGGTCTCGCACTCAGAAAACTCTGACCCCCAGAGGAAATCAATTAACCAAATAATCAATGATTTGAACGAAATAGTGCCCGCCCATCTCATTTGGATAACCGAGGTCTTTTGGATATGTTCTTTTGTCTCTGTGCAAAAGGTTCCAAATGATTGAAGAAGTTGAACCAAATCATGAGCAATGTCACACACTCCTCTGTGATGCAGGACAACATCTCAAATGAAAAGGTCAGGAGAGCATGTAATAAGAAACAACTGAGTCACAGTCACACATCTCAGAAGAAGCCCTTCAGCCTAACAAATCTGCACCAACCTATTTATATGAATCCTACTTTCCAGCAGTTGTTGCATAGCCTTGAACGTTATGAAATTTCAAGTGCTCACTTAAGTATCTTAAAAAGTTCTCAGGTTTCCTGCCTCAATTATCCTCCCAGGCAGTGCATTCCAGATTCCCAACACCCTCTGGGTGAAGAAGATTTTTTTCAAATCCCTTCTAAAAGTCCAGACCTTCACCTTAAAATTATGCCTCCTTGTTACTTAACCTTGAACAAAGGGGAACAGCTGCTTCCTTTCCATTACATCCGTGCCCCTCATAAACATACACACTTCAATGAGGCCACATATCAAACTTCCTTGTTCCAAGCAAAACAAGCCTATTCAATGTCTTTTCACTTCTCCAACCCAGGCAACATCCTGATGAATCTCCACTGCAATCTCTCCAGTGCAGACATAGGAAATAACTGCAGTGTGGAAATCTCAGCCTTCCATGTGAGTGTGAAATTCAGTTAGGTGACACAAGTTATCATTCTCATGTTGTGGTAACATTCCCATAACAACTCTAGATTCAAAAACGATGTTCCCCAATCACTCAACCAGCCTGATAGAATTTTCTGAGGTTAACTTCATTATCAGTTTACAGTGAGTTTTCAAATATATTTTCATCTGTACAAGTTAGATAATATGAGGAAATATATCATCTGTTACCTCTCTATTATTACCACCTGTTTGGAAAGTACTGTCACCTTTTTGGGAAATCGAACATACACTGCCAATTGCAATACAAAATTATGACTGGTGAAGGCAGTGGAATTGCTCCTTCCCTGATTCTTCACCCAGTCCTGTCTTTAATCTGTTCCAAAGAGAAAAGTCAGAACAGTAACAATGAGTTACACAGAGAAATGAATATACAGGTCATACTGGAACTCCATTTTATGGCATACAAGACCAATCAGATCAGTATGTGTCATTCGCACATTTTTAATGCCGTTTTTGCCTTGTAATGAAAAAAAGAATTCCACAAGCTCAGATATTATTGGCTTCTAAGCAAGTATTACTGCTTTGGGATATCATAATTCCATTTTTGGCAAGATATTGTAATGGACTAGATTTTTCAGGACCCGCCATTAGGATTGAAAGGTGACCCTGAGTCAGAGCTTACTAGAAGGGAGATCACTGCAGCAATAATTATGGTTACCTCCACATCCACCCCTGTTCAGTTCTGGAGTCACGTTGCTGCCAATTCAGAGGAACTGAAGTCAGCAACCCCAGTGGGAAAGCTGGGCACTGTTGGGCATTTCGGAGATTGGGAGGCCACCTCAACTTGGAGGCTCCAATTCAGGAGCAGGCAGCAGGAAGCAAAGAACTGAAATACAAACCAGTAATTTCACCAAGGGTAAGTGGAAAATCTTTCTGTTGGATTGGTCTCAGTTGTAATTGTGGTTTTGCATGGTGTATTCCCATCTTTAAAGCATGGATCCTCTCGCTCCAATCATCACCCTGAATCTGCCAGAGAAAGGCTATTTCCAAAGACCCAGTTACCTTGCACATAGTCAGTGGCCACTCTGCCAGGAGTAACACTGACATGGTTAAATTTCTCCAAATTAGTGCCTTATCTATTGTAAATCCCTGGATCAGGCCAAGCTCACTGCTGTCAGGAATGCATCAGTGGTTGGTCTGAATTGCCTCCCCCTCCTAGATTTTCTGCATCACTCTTAACACATTTGAGTTAGAAATTTAGTTCATCATGTCTCCATTTATAATCATAGAATCATAGAGATGTACAGCATGGAAACAAACCCCTCAGTCCAACTTGTCCATGCCAACTAGTTATCCTAACCTAATCTAGTCCCATTTGCCACCACTTGGCCCATATCCCTCTAAACCTTTCCTATTCGTATACCCATCCAGATGCCTTTTAAATTATGTCAATGTACCAGCCTCCACCACTTCCTCTGGCAGCTCATTCCATACATGCACCACCTTCTGCATGAAAAAAATGCCCCTTATGTTCCTTTTATATCTTTCCCCTCTCACTCTGAACCTAGGCCCTCTAGTTTTGGACTCCCCCACCTAAGGGAAAAGACTTTGTCTATTTATCCACACATGATGTTATAGACCTCTAAAAGGTCACCCCTCAGCCTCTGATGCTCCAGGGAAAACAGCCCCAGCCTATTCAGCCTCTCCCTATAGATCAAATCCTCCAATCCTGGCAATATCCTTGTAAGTCTTTATTGTACCCTGTCAAGTTTCACAACATCTTTCCGATAGCAAGGAGACCAGAATTGTACGTAATATTCCAAAAGTAGCCTAGCCAATATCCTGTACAGCCGCAATATGACCTGCTGTAGGATATCATGTCCACACCTGTGATTGTCTTTCTACGCATTCCACTTCAAGTCATACATCATGTTTACACTATAAGGCTTCGGTGTGTGCCAAGATATCATGTCATTAATCATGCCAGAGGAGTCCAAATTTCCTCATGCACAGTTATTCTACACCTTTTTATGACAAAATGTAACATTTTTAATTGTTGAAAATCCTATCTTCCAGTTTGTGACTGTCAAGATTGGTCATTCTCATGGCAGAATACATTATCATTGTTTGTGAAATTGAACCATTTTCTTTGTTCTGGGCTATCATTGCCTTCAACATAACACACTTAATAAATTCCTAGATGTTACACTATATTTAAATCAGCACTCCCTTAACACTCGGAACTATTCCTAGGTATCAACATTTAATGTATGACTTACAGTAAATATTTGGTGCAATTGGTTCACTTTCATTCATACTGATTGGGTTCTTTGCCACACATGTGTAATTGCTAAGGTCGTCTTTTAAAACAGGAGAAATGAATAACATCTTGTTGTCTGAGGAAAAGATGTGACGAGAGCTTGGCAGTAAGGGTTTCCCATCTTTTAGCCACTGATAAATGACCTTTGTGCCTCGAGTCACAGTGCAGGAGAGCGTTGCATTGTCCACATATTCCACTGCTCCCCAAGCTGGGTCACTACGCACGACTGGTTTAGAAACAGGAACTGCAAAATAAAAGTACAAAAAATAAAAGTCAAAATGTCACTGCTGATAACCTCAACAAAGCTGACTGCAAACTTTGCATATTATTCATTTTTTTTAGCCTCGGAACAAATTAAAAAGTAGATTTTATGACTCCTTCCACCAAGTGCAGCACTGTCCCTTACTGGAAGACAGTTGGGTGTGACACTCTCCAGATTTGTGCTTCAGTAAAATGTATTGCAAAAATAAAGATCTTAAAAATATTGGCACATTAGTTCAATCAGGCTGTTACATATTAACTATCTTCTGTGAAAATAATTAACATTCTTATTTGCATTGCATTTTAAACAATTTGTGAGCAGACAAATCAAAGATGCCAGTCAGGTTCCAGGTGAACAAGGACCATTGCTGCAGGTGGGTTCGGACTGCATGCTTGTTTTTGGTATCGCGTCCTCTTTTTGAATTAGGGATTGACAAAGGGAAGAACTCAGAGAAAAAGTGTATCTGCCATTTGACTTATGACTCAGCAGTTTTGACAGAATCACGAATTCCACAAGGCCATTAAAAACTCAGTTCCTTAAAATGTTATTAAAATACTTATATTAGAGCCCAGTAGGAATCAAAAATGTTGTGTGAGAAAACCAGGAAGTAGAGCAAAATCTCACAATATCCGATGAAGCTTACACTTTGGTCGTTTTGCTTTCTATCGATGAATTTTGATGATTAGTCCATGCAGTTTGCTATAATCTCCAAACCCTTTCCTGCCCTGGAATCTACCTCAATCTTTTGAAGCGCTTAATCAGTGATGCACTAACGGTATTTTTGTCTCACCAGTAGAAATTGTAGCTGAGTGGTTATGCTAATGGATGAGTAATCTAGACGCAATAGTTTAAATTCCAGTGATGGGTTCCTAAATTTCTTAATGCCTCTGAGAAACTTAATTATTAATAATTAAAGGAATCTCAAAGGGAAAACTCATTAATGGTGACAACAAAACTAGTATTGTCCCAAAAAGAGTCTGGATTGCTCATGATCTTCAGGAAACAAAATCAGTCATCTCTATCTGAGTAGCCAAAAGTGACTCCTGACTCACCGCATTAACCAATGTGATTAACTGTAACTGCTACCTTTTGATCTAAGCTGCACCTGACACTCCTGTGAGTCTCAATTATTGTTAACCAGTCTTTGATGTGAAAAACTGTCAAATGCTTTTCTAAAATCCATGCAGAAAACATCCACTGCATTTCCTTCATAAACCTCACTGTTATTTCCTCAAAAAAAATTAATGTCACTGAACCAAACACATTTTGCCTTTCACAAATCCCACGCTGGCTTTCCTTAATTAACTTTAAATTCTCTATGTCCTTATTAATTTTTTCCTAATTATTGTTTCTAAAACTTTAGCTACCTCTGATGTTCAACTGTTTGGCCTATATTGAACAAAAATATCCTTACACCCCTTCTCGAATAGAGGTGTCCGATTCATTCCACTCCAATCCTCTAATATTATTCGCATAACTATAAAATATTGGAAGATTATGGCAAGTTCTTCTGCTAATTCCATTCACAATTCTCTTCACAACCTGAGTTGTAAGCCATTCAAACAAGACAAACTATCCACCCTCAGAAAGCCAATTTTTCCATTACACACTGCCTATCAATTTTCACACTATGCATTACTTTTACCATCTCCGCTTCTCTTGATTCTTTGTCAACATCCTCTTCCTCAGTATAAACTGCTGCCACTGAGTTTACTGTCTATAAGATACACTGACAGAATTCATCAAGGTTCTTGAGGTAGCATTTTCCAAAGCCACAATAACTTTCATTTTGAAGGACAAGGGCAGTAGATATATATGAACAGCACCACCTGCAAATTCCTGTTCAAGTCCACTCACCATCCTGACTTGGAAATTTATCCCTGTTCCTTCAGTTCACTGTGTCAAAAGTCTGGAACTCCCTTTCTAATGGCATTGTGGGCTTACTTGCAGCTGATGGAGCTCAAGAAGGCAACTTGCTGCTACCAGGTCAAGGGCAACAAGGGATAAGCAATAAATGTTCGCCCAGACAATGATGCCCACATACCATATTTGAATTTTAAAAACTCTGTCCATGAAAAGTGGGACAAATCCAATCCAGTCAACTATCAACCCATTAATCATTAGCATGGTCATAGAAATTGCGACCAAGTGACAGTTAGACTTCAATAGCTGATGTCCGGTTTGGGCTCCACTTGGGTAACATTGTTTCATGGTTCTAACATGGACAAAATAACTCAATTCCAGAGGCCAGGTGATAGTAACTACCCTTGATATCAACGAAACACTCATTATAATGGGGCATTAAAGGATGCGAAAAATATTAACGTGAGTTTGTTTCCTCTGATTGGAGTCATACCTGGCACAAAGGAAGGTGGTTTTGGTCATTTGATCAATCATCTCAGCTCCATGACATTGCTGTACAAGCTATTCAGGTAGAATCTTTAGCTGTTTTATCAATGATCTTCCCTCCATTATAAGGTCACAAGTGGGGATGCTCGTTGTCCAATCATTACTGTTCAGTTGCACGAATAACTGCTCAAATAATTGAAAAGTCTGAGCCCACATGCAGCAAGACTGGACAACATTCTGGCTTTCATAAGTGGCAAGAAACATTCATGCTGTACAAAGACAAGACAATGACTATCCTCACTAATCACATTCAATGACAATCACCAATCCTGAATCCTCCACTACCAAGATGCTGTGGGCTCACATTGACCAAAAATCATTCTGTAGCACTGTGACCATTAGAACAGGTCAGGGGTTGGAAATTCTGCAACAATTAACTCACTCGCTAATTCTACAAATATTCTCTGCTAAGAAAGACATGATAGGAGAATGATGGAATATTCTTCACTTACTGGATGAGTGCTGTTCCAACTGCACTCAGGAAACTTGACTTAATCCGCACCTAATCTATTGCCTGAAGTATTTGCTCCTTCCACCACTGATCCATCATGACTGCAGAATGTTGATATTCTACATATCTAAGATGTACTACAGCAACACACCAAGCTTTCTTTTAAAGTTCTCCCAAACTCATGGTCTCAATCACATTACAGGAACAGACAATAAGGCATGAACAGAATGACCACCACATTCGAGTTTACCTCTGATTATACACTATCCTGACTTGGAAATGTATTTCCATTCATACATCATTGCTGGATAAAAATCCTGAAACTCCATAAATAACAGCACTATGAGACCCCCTTGATCACATGAACTGAAGTAAGTGAAGACCACCTTCTCAAGCTCCAATTAGTGATAGGCAATTGGCCGCCAAGCCCACATCATAACCTGGAATGCAATGGATGATCCTGTTAAACATGTCTGAGGAAGAGAGCCTTTCTTATTGCTGAAAACATGTTCAGTTATGTATGATTAAAAGATGGTGTTGGCTGGAATGTTGAACTTGAAGGTAATGGTGCTAACATCACATTAACCTTACACACTGACAAACATCGTGACCTGCCTACTCTGCATATTTCTACCAAACTTCCATCGCACGCTGGTCACGCCCTCACCAACATTGGTTATACAAAACTCATACTAGAAATATGAAGGCACAATATCAACACTATTTTGGATATCAAACAGAATTCATACAATCTTAAAAAAAGGGCACTTTCAATTTTAATTTAGCGGCAAATTACTAGAGTGGATGAGGCACAGAGAAATAAAGGGAACAAAGAAAGAAGAAACAAGTAAGGAAAAGATGACTCAGACTTTAAAAACTTTGTGAAAATCGAGTTTTGGAGGTGTATCCTGTAGATTTGCCAAATTTGAATAGCCAAAGTATTTATTTTCTGCAGAATCTGGTTTGTGAACACATGACTGAAGAGTGAAAACTTTCTTGTGTATAAGCAGCCCACAAGACAAATGGACAGTGGTGGTAGAAAAGTGATTTAAATTTTCACAATGATATAGACCAGAAAGCCATAATATATAGGAGCAAAATTAGGCCAGTCAGCCCATCCAGTCTGCTCTGCCTTTCAATCATAAAATCATGGAATCCCTACAGTATGGAAAGATGCCATTCAGTCCATTGAGTCTGCACCCACCCACCAAAGAACATCTCACCCAGATCCAGATCCAGATCCAGACCCAGGCCCCCATCCTAACCTATAATCCATTTAGCTTGCACATACTTAGATACTTTAGCATGACGAATCCACCTAACCTGCACATCTTTGGAATGTGGGAGGAAACTGGAGCACCTGGATGAAACCATGCAAACTCCACACAGTCACCCAAGGCTGGAATCAACCCCAGATTTCTGGCAATGTGAAGTAGCAGTGCTAACCACTAACCATGCTGACGCAGCAGCACAAATCATGACTGACATATTTATCAACCGTATTCTCCTGCCTTCTCCCTGTATCGTGGTCCCCTTACTCATCAAGAACCTATTTATCTCTGTCTTAAGTACACACGAAGACTTGGCCTCCAAGCCTTCCGTGGCAATGAATTCCGTGGCATATTAACCATCTTCTGGCTGAAGAAATTCTTCCTCATCTCTGTTCTAAAGCGTCATCCCTTCACTCTGACAATATGCCCTCTGGTCCTAGTCTCTCCTACTATTGAAAATATCATCTCCACATCCACTCTATCTCAGTCTCTCAGTATTCAGTATGTTTTATTGAGAGCCCACCTCATCCTTCTAGACTCCATCAAGTACAGATCCAGAGTCCTTAAATGCTCCACACATGACAAGCCTTTCATTCTTCTAATACGTATGTGTAGTAGAGACATGTAAGAGACACCACACTCCTTAATGCTAAAATTCCTGTTGCAAGTTGTGCAATGATGGAGGGTTGCCCCTCTATTTAAAAACAAGTTAAAGTTTCTTGGATAATTTTCACCAAGCATGTCAATGCAGTCACCTGGATGACTCATGCCTGGTTACAGATGAGGAAGTGGTTTGCCAGCATCAGGAGGAGAATGAATGTGAGGATGTAACTCAATGTTCTGCACATTTTCCTGTGAGACTGTTAAGCATGGAACAAACAGCATTAGTGGCATGGTGGCTCAGTGGTTAGCACTGCTGCCTCACAGCATCAGGGACCCGGGTTTGATTCCAACCTCAGGCGACTGTCTGTGTGGAGTTTGCACATTCTTCCCGTATCTGTGTGGTTTCCTCTGGGTGCTCTGGTTTCTTCCCACGATCCAAAGATGTGCGGGTCAAGTGAATTGGCCATGCTAAATTGTGTTAGGTGCATTAGTCAGGGGTAAATGTAGGGGAATGGGTCTGGGTGGGTTATTCTTCGGAGGGTCGGTGTGGACTTGTTGGGCCAAGGGGCCTGCTTTCACACTGTAGGGAATATAAACTAACCAGAAAAACCTAATTTGAAACTCCTTGCAGCTTCCAGGGAGTTTAAGTCAAAGAATGGTGCACAATGGTTGCCATTTTACATGCATTTGGCTTTATAAGTGATGCACCTAGCAACTTTCAAACAATAAACTAACAGGTAATAATTTTTATCTTTTGTGTTTGCCTCATGTAAATCTGAAGGAATCATTCACAAAATCCCACATGTAAATTGGAAATAGCAGAGGCGGGTCTCTCCTGATAGTCACAGGATGTCTGGAGGGATGCAGAAGCATTGTCAGCAAGGTTCTGTCTCAACTGCCTCCAATATCATACATTGTTATTTGATCCTGAATTCCTATTCTTCCACTGAAACATTCAATGTAATTAAAATCTCCAATGGAATGCCACAATCACTATTTTGCCTGGTTGATTTAGTTTTCAGTCTTAAATTGAAGCAAATTATTCGGGCTAAATAAAAAATGTAAAAGTTATGGATTATTTTAACAGTGCACCGTAAAAATGATAATTTAAAGCACACTAAAGGAGCACATTTATCACCAGGACAAGATCTAGGATTCTTGATGCACTCATCTTCCTGAACAAAGTCTGAGCTATGGACAAAACTTTATTTAAAATTTTGAGATTTGGCAGATGGTTTGAATTGAAAAGCTATGTTACTTTATTGAGCCTTTCATATGGCTGCAATGCCACTTTGGTTTGTCCTCTCAAATAAAGCACCGCAATTTTTTTTATAGAATAAGTACATAAAATCCAAGTCTGGTTTTATGATCAATGAACATGCAGCATAACATTCAGCTCGTGGCACACCTTCTTGCAAAAGTAGTCCCTTGTAAAGGAAAAGGACAGTTTGAGGTAAACAAAGTAGAGGTGCAAGCATTTGTTATGCAATGTTATGTGCAGTATATAAATCTGTAGTAATGTTTGATAAGCAAAATGATTAGAACAAAAGTAATCTTGAAATATTCCCAGGGAACTGCACATATTGAGTGTTGTTCTATTGAATTCCCTCTCAATAGTGATCACTGAACATGAAACGAGTACTGCAAAAATATTTTGACTGTAGCAAATTGGATCTGAATCTTTATCTGAAGTAAGTTGCTCAAAAACCTGTTAAATATTAAGACAATAATTTGATTGTCCTAAGCTTACCTGTAGGCTGTCTATCCATTATTTACAGAAGTGCAGACTCCTTTGAAGCTACAAACATTAGAAGTAAACAAATTCCAGGAAAAGCAATAACTGTGATAGCGGCTTGGAGGGCATTATATTAAGTTGTTGCTGGAAGAACTGGATGTCGTACATAGCCTATGCTAACCTTCCTGACTTGCACTCCCTCTGAGCAACACTCTTGACTAGCAAATAAATGTTGTTTAAAGAAAGTTTGTCAGTCTACTCACCGTTGACTTGTACAATTAGTTGACGACTCGCTGATGCCAGCTTCATCCCAGAAACAGTCACTTTAATAGTATATTCACCATCATCACGTAATTCCACTGGGTTAATCAGTAATGAAGCACTGGGAGGGGACAAGAAAAACCTGTGTCCATGTTCCATGTCAGGAGTCAAGGTATTGTTCACAGCAGTTACCAGAAGCATAGAGCCTGAAGATTGACTTTGGAAAGTCCATGTTATCTGAATGTTGTGATCTTTAGTTCCAGTGGTGTAGTTTGCAGGGAGCAGTAAAGGTTGTCCAACAGTGCCCAGGATTAATACGTTTGGCACTGTAACTGTAACATCTCCATAAGAGCCTGAAGAGAAGATTAAGAAAACTGAAAACCCATATGAGTCTTTAATATAGCCACAAAGGTTTGATATTTTAGAAACTGAAAAATATAACTTTTAGACTTGTTTAAATGCAAAATTGTATATATTATTTGTCAAACTATAAGGCAGTGAGAGATTCAGATAGCCATATTAGGTACAGAGGAGGAACTAAAAAACTTTATACTGTCATTAAAAGTTTGGGATATAGTCACTTTTCTGGGTCTCTTCTACTCCCAGCTTGTGGTGCAGCTTCAGATATTTTTGGATAAGGTAGCATTGGGGTTAAAATTACATAATCACTCCTCATTTTAATTTGCTTATAAAGCCACTGACAGCCTACCTATAACAGACACTTTGGTTGAACCTGAAAAGTACACAATTAAAATAAAACAACATTAGAACAAATGCTTTTAATATATTGCAAAAATATGATGAAAATTCAGTTTCTGAATTCAGATGAAATTGTAGAATAGATTCTCAGGGAAATAAACTCATTATCAATGTTGGAATAATTGCAGTTGGCAAATGAAAAGAGCATTAGTTTACTTGTAAAATTATTTTTTGTTTAATAAATCACTTACATTTCTCTCAATTCTCCTTCCAAATAAGAGACAAAGGACAGAGAACAGCAAACCTGGAGACCTTACCCAAGTAACCAGTTTTGATGTGTTATCCTCCAGAATGAAAGCCATCAGCCTACTTGTGTTTGAATGCTCTGACACACATGCACTGACCTCATCGAGTGCCCATGAACAAGCACGTTTCAGCCAGAATGACTAGAAAGTTATCAGGACCAGGAATCCAAGTTGATTTTTAATTTTTTTGTTGGAACCTTGTAGCCAATTTAACCAATAACAGTAACTTCAAAACTATCAACTCCATTTCTCATTTAACATTTTTCATTATCCAAATATCTGTTCTTGAGTTCCCTGCCAGAAGTTACAACAGTGCACTAACTTCCACCATGAGTAGGGCAGATCACAAGTTACCCCCAACCAAAACAGAAATCAAACCTTGTTTTTTTGGCAGTAATCTGATCTATATTGACTGTGCAGCCAACTGAGCAAACTAGCCCCATGAAAAATCTGAATTGCTTTGGCACTTTATACTTTTACATGCATATTGTAGCCTGAACAGTGACATTTCTTTCCATCACACGCCTGCTCTTGTCATTTGCTATTGGTGTACGTTGGAAGGTATGTAAGATATATAAGTTGATACTCAACCCCCGTTCTAAAGAAGAGACATACTGGACTTGAAACATTAATTCTGTTTCTCTCTCCACTGATGCTGCTTCACTTGCTGAGTTTCTCCAGCATTCTCTATATTTACTTCAGATTTCCAGTATGCACAGTATTTTGCTTTTACTATCAATACTCAATCCATTTGGCCAGTTCAGAATGAACTTTCCTTGGACGTCATATTCTGGAAAGGGACTTAAACCCATAGTTTCTGGCTCAGAAGCAGGGGCATAGCTACTATGCCACAACATCTCTGCAACTTAAATATAAACATTTAAATTAAAGATAGCAATGTATCCTATTGCATTAGTTGGAAACCGAGGTTTAATCTTAAATTTATTTGGTTAAGTGCAAGTTGTTTCAAGTCTTTTGGAGGAACTCTTGCTACAAGGCTCAGTGAGGCTTTTCTCTGCATCTTACTAAAACCTACTTTTTTAACTATAGCGTCACCCTCTATGGCATCTCTCACATCTAATTCAATCCCCATTTTACAACATACCATTCCCAGAACAACTTGCCACTCAGTGGATATCCATTGAAAAAAAAACATCAATTGCTCCACGCCATCTTCAACAGGCCATTGAGCATCTGAACAAGCACTGTCTGCCCAGATCTGCCCGACATAGTTTCTGATATTTGCTCTAGATGTGACAACAAGAAGTAATTGGCACTCTGCTTTCCAGGCAAAGACTTGGAAGTCCTACTGGATGAAGTGGTGCAGAGTGAGACTTCTTCTTTCCTTAGGACTAGCAGTGGAGGCCTCTATCAGACTATGCCAGTTTGGGCTGAGGCTTGTACCCAGATTACAGCAATCCCAGCCACATGGAGGAATGCACAGCTCTGTAGAAAAAAGGTCAACCACCTTCTCCACTCCACTAATGTAAGTGCCATCACCTCCTCTCTGATATTTCACACTCATGGTCTCTTGCTACTATACCCACCTCCAACCAAGGCTCACGCTGCAACATCATGTCTCACTCACTGTCACCCACCCCAACCCCGACACTACTCACCCAACACGCCCTCTACCCTGCCTACTCACTCACTCACTCACTCAGCACACATCCCTATCTGTGCCAAAAGAAACATCTGTTCCACCAACTTTATCTCCCCTAATATTGGTCTCTTTCTCATTCCAGGAGGCAAAGAGCCCACAATAGGGCAGAAAAACTCAAGAAAGTTTCAGGCTGCTTAACATTTGGCTCCTCAGCCCTTAGGTGGCAGAATCCTGACTGACCACTGCGAGTGGCTGACTGATCATGTCCAAATCCCTGGACTGCTATCTGAATCTTCCCCTTGACTTACTTTGCTGTGACCCTTGAGCGAAGGCTATTACCCTTGATTTGACTGATGCCAGCTACCAGCCATGGCAAGCTGTCTGTCCATGTATGTGCTAAATGACAAGGCAAGACAGAAGTAATATGAAGTTATCATCTCTTGCTGAGAGGCAAAGTGCACAAAGACAAGACAATGTAAGGCAGGAGTGCAGTGACTATCCCGGTAGGTTCAAATTGAAAAGCCCATAGATGTACCTGGTCCAGTTCTTGGGTTTAGTGCATGTCCCTGACCACACAATATTGTTGCTTCAGCAATATAAAGATAGTTACTGGTGCAGCCTGAGATGTAGCATTGAGGAATAGAAGGATACTGGTCAACAGAGCTATCAAGCAGCACAAACACAGAAAGAGTCTGAGTCTTGACACAGTGCAATATTCCCCACCCTAGAGCTGGTGAGAGAGTTGACAAGAAGGGGAAATTATGAGGCAAGTTAGTTCTGAGGAGAACCACACTCCTTTGTCACCAACAGAAGAATTAAATGGTGGGCAAGAAGGGTGACTTTCTTGATCCACCAGCAATTGAGGCCTTTAAGTGGTAAATAATAGCAACTTAATAACATCGGCACACCACTTGCCTGATCACCTGTCTCCCCAGCAGGACAGTAAGGTGGCGCATTTCCTTACTGAGAAACCGTTGCAACCTCTTGCAGTGGAATAGTACAAAAAGCAAGCAAGAGGTTGTCCTCTGGTCTCCAGTCCTGTCCTTACCTCCAATACATCCCCTCCCTACCTCCACCCCCACCCCCACCCCCACTGCCTTTCCCACTCCCTTGTACTCGTTCCCACTTCCCTGGTTCTCCTGGTTCTGCCAGGGTCGCTTTGCCATTGACTTTTTCTTAGCCTTGGTCCAAACATAAACAAAAAAAAATGACCCTAGTTATTTTTGTCAACATCAAAGCAACATTTAACTGAGTACGGTATTAAGGAAGACTAGCAAAATTGAAATCACTTAGAATCAAGGAGGAATTTCTCCACCACACAAATCCTACAGCAGGAGATCTTCAGGATACTGTTCTAAGTCAAACCATCTTTCCTTGTTTCATCAATGATCTCCCCTCCAACATTTGTGGGCAGCACGGTGGCACAGTGGTTAGCACTGCTGCCTCACAGCGCCAGAGACCCGGGTTCAATTCCTGCCTCTGTGTGGAGTTTGCACATTCTCCCCGTGTCTGCGTGGGTTTCCTCTGGGTGCTCCGGTTTCCTCCCACATTCCAAAGATGTGCAGGTCAGGTGAATTGGCCATGCTAAATTGCCCGTAGTGTTAGGTTAGGGGTATGGGTGGGTTGCGCTTCGGCGGGGCGGTGTGGACTTGTTGGGCCGAAGGGCCTGTTTCCACACTGTAAGTAATCTAATCTAATCTAATCAGGTTAGAAGTGGGAAAGTTGTGAAATGATTGCACTGTGTTTAATTTTGACGCACAACTCCTCAGTCCATGCCCATGCAAGATCTGAACAACCTACAGGATTGAGCTACAAAATCAGAATTTGCTGGAAAACCCAGCAGGTCAGACAGTATCTGTGGAAAGGAAGCAGACTTAATGTTTCGGATCCAATGACCCTTCTTCAAAAATTAAGATCTGAAATTTCTGATTTCCACCATCCTCAGTTCTTTCTAATTTAGGAAAGAGCTAAGTTGTAAGTCACTTTCAAGCCACACAAGCTCCAGGCAATGACCAGAGCCAGCAAAAATCTAACTCTTGATGGCCATTACAGTGTGGAGCATCTACTGATGAGGTACTGCAGCAACATGCTAAGCTTCTAAACCACTGACCTCTACCATACTCATGAATAAGACCAACTGATCCCTTTACATCATCAGTCCTTCAGTGTTGTCAAAGCAATAATGCTCCTCCTCTAATAACAGCAAAAACAACAACAAAAGCATTATTAGTGCATCTACTCCACATGAAAGACAGCAGTTCAAGACTGTTCATTACCATCCTCTCAACAGCAATTGGGAATGGGCAATAAATGCAAGTTTTGTGGTGATTTACACATTCCTTGACGAATAAAAATAAAAGATCAGTTGTTCCCAAACCATTTTGAATACTAACCTTGAACATTTCTTGCGACCATGCGACATCTGGAAAAAGCCCAACAAAGTTGTCTCATTCAATTTTCTTTCCCTTTTAAATGACCAAATAATTCACCCTTTGCACCAGAGATTTGAAAACTCACAATGTTAATGATGTTACGTGTGTGATACCATCTGTAACATAGAATGCTAATAGTATCAAACACAATAGAAAGACATGTTGTTTGTAATGAGAACAAGAAGTTGTATTTATATAATGATTTAAAATTCTTATGACTCAAGTTGTATCAGAAAAGAATTGATAGCTAGCTGAAGAATTACATAGTGGGAAAAGTGGCTAAAAAGTCAAGAAAAGTGATAAACTCTGAGGGGCAGAGGGTCATGGAAATATTTTGCAGTAAAGCAGTTGGTGGTTGAGAGGTAAAACAGGGTGTTGTCAGTATTTTGAACAATTTTTGCAATATAATAGGTGCTGTATTCCATTTACTGTGAAAAACTCCTTCCAGGATACACTAGTCCATAAAAAGTATTAAGGGTTACTTTATGTTCTGTTTAGTTCAATGAAAATGTTTTCCAATGTCCCACTGACTATGTTCAAGTACAATGTACGTCAGTCAACATATAAATGAAAAATCAGACCAAACATAGTAGTCTATGTGCTGCAACGAGTGAGTGATATGTTTATAAAAATTAAAATACAATGGATTTGACTAAGAAAATATAGCTTGTTTTGGAAAATACTGACTACTTGTTTAGGAGTGTTTCCAAAATAAATTGCAAATGAAATGAATAAAGTTGAAAGATGACAAAGATCAAAGCTGCATTGACTGGAATTCCTGACACTTACCATTTTTAATTTTCTTCTTTCTACTCTTGATGAAAATATCATTCTGACTTACGTTATATGACTTGCCAGAACTGCTATCATGGGCAGCAGGTTGTCATGAAACATACAGCCATATCCTGCTGAGACTTATTATTGCTATCAATTATTTTGGGTCTTACGTCATGAACAGTAGATGGACTAGTTGCAAATTCTATCTATTGTCTGCTGTACCATCCAAAGAATGGGAATATTAAATAGCTAAACTGTAATTTCTAATTTGAACAATGCTGCCAGCCTGTAATCTAATTGAATTATTGAAATTCCTTCAAATTTCACTGGTAAATCTCAATTTTTAATGCACAAAATACATCAGTTTTTTTGTAGATAATTGAAAGGTAACATGACTAACAGGGTTAGGGCCATCACAGGAAAATTGAGGCAAATGTGCCTGCAGAGAGAAATCCTTTATTGACATGTAAATTGGACTGGTTGTGGGTAAACAAACTGACTGAAACTAAAGAAAGAGACTAAGAAAAGGACGTTTAGAAGGAGAAATAAGCACTGGTACAAGCTTGCAATATCTCTGCAGTTATACTCCATTAAATGAAGGAAATGTTCATCAAGTTGGGAGGATTTTGCCATCTTCAATCTGCCTTGTTATTTTGTATTTGCCATTAAATAGAGTATATCTCACACAGTTTTGACTTCGAGTTTCAAACGACTGTAAACATATTGCTATCTGTGTTCAGTTTGTACAATACTAAATCACGAATAAACAGATATCACAATGTTTGCATTTATCACTTAATTCTGCAGAAATGATAAAGAATTATTGTTGGAAGTTCAGAAATATATGAATCTATTTGAAATAATATCACTTCATTGAATCACTAAGGATAAATGTCATCTTCATGGCTAAGTGTTATAGGAAGAGACTACATAGGCTGGGACTTCTTTCACTGAAACATCAGAGGTTGATGGGTGACCTTTCAGAGGTTTATAAAAATCATCAGGGATATAGATAGGTCAATGGCAGATGTCATTTCCCTATGGTGGGGGAATTCATGATGAGGGAGCATACTTTTAAACTAAGAGGAGAAATATTTAAAAAGAACTTAAGAGGCAACTTTTTTAAATAGAGAGTGGTTTATGGGTGGAATGAACTTCGAGAGGTAGTTGAATAAGTACATGAATAGGAAAGGTTTTCAGGGATATGAGCCAGAAGCGGGCAGGTGGGACTAGTTTAGTTTAGGATTACGTTTGGCACGGACTGGTTTGACTGAAGGTTAGAGGTCTGAGGATGGGCTTTTGCCTGAAATGTTGATTTTTCCTCCTCCTCAAATGCTGCCTGACCTGCTGTGCTTTTCCAGCACCACTCTAATCTTGACTCTAACCTCTAGTATCTGCAGCACCCACTTCTGCCTGGTTTGACTGAAGGGTCTGTTTCCCTGCAAGATGACGCTTTGATCTTTAAAGTGGTGGGTGTGCGTACAGTTACAACATTTAAAAGATATTTGGATGAGTACATAAACAGGAAAGGTTTGGGGGGATATGGGCCAAGTGCAGGCAAGGGACTATTTTAGTTTGGGATAATGCTTGGCATGGACTGGTTGGACCAAGAGGTCTGTTGCCATGCTGTATGACTCTATGTCTACGAATGGAGCAGATTTCCCAACTATGGCTGAGTCCACCCAAGTTTTATTCCAAATCATTGGGTTGAAAATTGAGTGTGCTGACATTCAATAGATGTCCTACTTTCCCAAATTACTACCGAGGTAAAAAAGCTAAAATACATCTGAACTTGAAAAGTTCCAAGACCTATTACACTTGGAGAAGATTTTTTGGAATATAGATGGGACTGGGGGAGGAAGTGGGCTGGAACCACGGGTGATGAAGAAGATACCGTGCCATAATAGTTTGCCAATGGCAGGTTGCCAAACCATGAAGGGGCATATATGGTATGCTCACTACATCTCGGCCGGGATAATCTGATTAAAAAATTTAGCTGGATTGCAAGTATCACACTGGTTCCCCTGCTCAATTTCTCAAAAGTTCCCAAAATTGCCACCATTGTTCCCTAACTATCCTGGCAGGCTGGGAAGCTCCCTGCCCCACATTCTATTTGCAGGCCTCACATGTGACAGCACACATACCATTAGCACTGACTTTAGATGGAATCCAACTGAGAGATGTCCTCCTGATGTGAGAGTTTTTGCTGCCACTGCACTGCTGGCTATGTTTTGGAAAGTGCAGAAGGTTTACCAAACACAACAGTTAAAATCTTTGATCAAAGGCTTCAACCTGCCGTATCCTGATACCAAGTCAACTTCTTGCCTTTTGGGGACTATCGATTGTTCATGGCTTGCAATCACCGACCACTTCCTGCCTTTGATATCTGAAACATTAGTGCATCTTTCAATATCCAAGATTTCAAACCCACATTTGGTGTCTTCTGATTTTGACTTCCTCGTTTACTTGCCTTCTCTTTCACTCATTTTGACCTTGATGTTCCCCTGTACTTAGGGCCCTGCCCATTCCCCTTGGTTTCTCAGTGACAAAATGAAAGGACAGAACCCTCCAATCACCCACTTCATCTTTGGGTTGTAATGGTAATGAAATAGCATTTTAGAATACTTATTTATATTTAGATTTGCATTTTACGTTGGGGCCAGGTAAAATAGCATTAAACAATTCTGCAAATTGTGTTGTTGCCACTTTAGAAGCAGCAATAATCATAGGGGCTGACAGGTTTACCTATTGATACTATTGGAACCTTGATACTTAGATTCCACTCTGTGGATCAGATTTTAATTACAGACTAATTTATCTGGCATCAGTTATGGCAGAGGTGACATTAACATTAAAATATAAACGTGAAATATATGTTGTGAATAAAAGTCATGCAAAAATTATGCCATAAAAGGATTTGGAATTTGTAATATAGTTAAAGTAGCCTGTTCCAGCTAAGTGAGTGTAAACAAATATGATGGGCCCTGCATTTTCCCTTTATTTTCCAGAACATTTCCCTTTACAGGAAGATGAAGATCTTCCTGCTAAAAGGTAGAGGGGATGTAGTTTTACAGATCACCAAATAAAATCCACCTCCTAACTTTAGATTGAACCTTCTCATGGACAGAGGCAGAAACTTGTCCACAAGTTCACAATGTGCACTGTCGAATCCCTCTTCCGCCACTTGCCATCCTGTGTGACAAGAAGCAGAATGATATCTGGAAAAAAATACAGTTCCAATGAGACTCTAATCTGCAATGGCGGTAAAAGGTATCACTTCGACCTAACGACCTGATCATCTTCATTCCTTTTGTTCGACTTTCAGAGAGAGGAAACGGTTTAGAAATAGATCCGAATCGACTGAACGTAGTTCTGTGTAAAAGCTTCAGGTAAGAGAAACAAACCGAGGCTGGTCACTCAACAGCAAGCCGAAAGCTTCTCCGGGTTTTAACCAAATGCCGTGGGTTTGTGACCTGCAGACTGCCCTAATGCGAGGCAATTCCGCAATATTGGTTACCCTGAGAAGATGATTTTGTTGCAACCCTTATTTAAAAGCAAGTGAACATGTATTCAAAAGTTTCAGGGAACAGCATGCAATTGGTCAGTTAACGTTGGATTCAGCTTTTTGCAGCAATCGCAGACCCTGAATTATTGTTTGAATTATTTAACTAAGCTCAAAACTTTTTTTTCGATGATCAAACACAAATAACTTTATCTATTTTTCTTACCTATTGTCAGCATGCATATCTCATACAGCAGGAAATGAGCTTTGCTACTGAAGGGATCCATGAGAGCATCGTGCCCCATGGAGAGCCTGTGTGACCGTTTACTGTTCCTGGTCAGGTGCAACTGGCCCCAGCTTCGTTTGACAGTGAAATGAGTTTACTCCTGGCTTTGGCTCCGGGTTCTCATCACACACGGAAAGAGAGAGAGAGAGAGAGACTGATAACACATATAAACACACAGCGCACCTATCCATCAGTTTAATATCTCCTCCCATTTTCACAGCTCTGACACACTATGGAAATGCTAACATTGGAATATCATACAGTATTTCATTGTGAATAAAATCACCATTGTGCGTACACTCGAACATGGATCACCAGAACATTGACCATCCATATTTAGCATTAATGGGTTTCCTATGTTTAAAAATCGGACTCTTGTTGAATGGAAACTCGAATACATCCTTTTTTTGTGTGAAATTTCAGGTGTGTGCCAAACAACTGAGCTGAAGGGGGATCTTCGATAACTTTGGGGAACTGTTTACAATCTGATCTGAACTGAAACCTATTAAAGGCGGGATAAAGGGATCTTGAAGCATACAAGGCACGTCCTGTTTATTAACTTGACAATGAAAATCATTTATTTCAACCATTAAAGAGGAATTGCCTTGCATTAGGGCAGTCTACAGGAATAGCAAGAATTTGGTGACTGCAACAGGTCACAAACCCATGGCGTTTGGTTAAAGCTGGGAGATGATTTCGGCTTGCTGTTAAGTAACCAGCCTTGGTTTAACAAAGTGCAGTAACACCGAGACTACCAGCAACATCCACCATAGTCTGAGTCCTTAAGGGTTTTGGTAAACCAGAGCAGGAGCTGTCGCGACTGTACTCAGTTATTTGTCTCGGGGATGCACAGGGCGGATCCACTGTTTGTCTGAGCTGAACTACGTTTGATCGATTCGGATCGATTTGCAAACCGTTTACTCTCGGCTGAAGGTCGAACAAAACGAATGAAGGTGAACAGCTCTTTAGGCCAAAATGACACCTTTTATAGACACCACAGATAAGTGTCGCATTGGAGCTATTTTTTTCCAGATACAATAATTTACTTCAACTTCTTGAAAACACAAACATTGTGAACAGCGATAGCTGATACAACTGTGTTAACAGAACAAACAATACAGCTTTGCGGGTGCATTTTTATTCAGATAGGAAAACACCCCACCGCTACAAAATTGTACGCAAAACAAAATTGAAAGTGAATCAATGCAGGGCCCAGCATTATAGAGTTCTATTTCAAAATGTCAGTGTTCATTTGTATTAATGAAAATAAATGCGCATCTCTCCAAATAACAAATGTCGGACAATATTAATGACCAATTATACAGAACTATGTCAATCGTGTCATAGTTTACAGATTTCACGCGTGACTGGAGGAAACAAAATGCAACCGTGGTGTCCTTCCTGCCAGTAGGGTTAGAAAGTGGCAGGTCAGTCCTTATTAGGTGTTCATGTGTGGAGTAGGATTTCACTGGATTAAAAATACTTCACATTTTCAAAGAATGCACAACAATACAACATTAAATGAAAATAAAAACAGAGCTGGAGAAACTCAATCGGGCTGACAGCATTTGTAGTGACGGAAACAGAGTTAATGTTTCCAGTTCAGTATAACTCCTCCTTCAGAACACTACCAATAGCAACTTGCAAATATACACTTTACAAAAGGACTGCAGCAAAATCCTATTTGCATAAGCCTGTTGGTGGCCAAAAGACTTGGAAGGTGCAATAACCCAACCCAGGTCAAAGTGATGCCAACAACCCAGAAACTGCCTGCTTCCTTTTTTAGTTGTTTGAAAAATCTCTTGCTGTGCTTCTGGTTGCGATTCAGCCTGGCGTCCCTGACCTTGGGTCATCCAGTACAGAGGGGTATGGGCAAGTCAGAGGACCTCCTCGAGGGTCTGCTTCTGGACCTGGCCAAATTGGCCATTAGTAGGTTGAGGCGTAAGCTGTGGAGGGTATTGTACTTGCTGATTGCCTGCCCTTCTTCCATGGCCACGTTTGTGCCTGGGTGTCCATGGTGAAGGAGCATGTAATGTCCACTGACATTCTTGAAGATTTTAGATGAAGTTGGAGGGTGTGGAGTGTTTCATCTCCCCTTTAACTCCATTTTGATTTAATCCCCTCCCTCTATTCTACTTTTGGTGTTATTGCATCACCCATAACAGGCTATGTGTGTACATTAATCAATTGGAATGTGGTTGGTTTACTGGGGGTGGCTAATAGATGAAAAATACCACAGGTGATTTGGTGGTGGGTAAAAAACCGATTGGTTGTGTGTGATAACAGTTCCAATATATAAAACACAAAATACACATCACTATGACTGTGGGCTGAACCCAGTGTTGAGGATATAACTAATTGGCTGCACACTCGGCAGCTGGCTCTGGTTCATGTGAGGCTATTATGGATCCAAGCTAGCCTTTACTTCTTAAAGCTAAACTACACATCTTAAAAGGGAGCTAGATCTGGGCTATAACAGGTGGTGAGGGTGGCTGTCACAGGCTTTTGAGCAAGAAGAATTTTGAGAAATACAGTAGTGGTCCAGTGAGGGACCTGGGATTAGTTCAAGCCTTGAGTGACTGTCAGTGTGGAGTGTGCACTTTCTTCCTGCATCTACATGGGTTTCCTTCAGGTGTTCCTGATTCCTCCTACAGTCTACAAGTGTGCAGGTTAGATGTATTGGCCTGTAGTGTCCAGTGAAGTGCAGATTAGGTGGATAAGCCATTGTAAATGTGGGGTAATGAGGATTGAGTCAGCAGCTAGGTCTGGGTGGGATGCTGTTTGGAAGTCGAGACAGACATGATTGGCACAATGGCCTCTTTCTGCACTGTAGGGACTTTATGATTCTTACAGCAATCCAGCAATCTTGCTCTAACAGGTTATGGTGGTTGTTGAAGCATAGTCCCCAAGGAATGGCAGTGACTTTTTTGATACAGCAAACTACTGTTTTCATTTGGGATGATAGTATTCATGCTCCCACCACTGTCAATCCTTCAATCACCTTCCTGATACTTTTCATTCAGCCAAACCAGACTGTCGCTACCCCTGCTGAGGAGGAACTATCCAAATCCAGGTTATCAAGACCGAGATGGACTGTGCAAGGTCATCCTGCAAATCCCACTGCAATATTTTCTGCTAAAAATTAGCAGGTTGTAAGGCCACAGCTACTAGTAATAGGAATTAGAATACCAGGATTGGCATGGAACCAAGACAGAAACTTTAAAAAGGCACAATGGTGAAGATTTGCATACTGCATCTATTATTGGAAGTGTTGCATAATATTGGAATGAAATGTCAACATTGTAGCAACGTTTATTTTTGGATCTTGGCCAAAAATACATTTTGGTTGTCCAGAGAAAGGTTGTTCAAAGTGGGCAACTTGGATTGACAGCAATTTATGGATTTTTGTGATGGTATCTGAGGTCTAATGGGAAGTCAAGGGAAGACAGTTTGAAAACCAATGTCCCAGACATATCTACCTAATTTCCCTTATCCATTTCTTTTTGCTTCTGCTCTTCTTTGACTTCCTAAGTAGATATTTATCTTCAGGAACAGTGGAAACAAAAGTTGGAGTCTCCAGAATGGGTCCCAATAGCAGAAAAAGATTAATAGTGTCATGCAGGAAAATCAATTGGTTATTGAACAGCTGCTGTTAGGATTCTTAAGGAAATTTAACAGAGTAAAAACTGAGAGGATGTTTCCCCTCATGGAAAAGTCTAGGACCAAAGGGCAAAGTCTCAGAATAAAGGAACACCAATTTAAGACAGAGGTAAGGAGGAATTTCTTCATTTAGAGTCATATGGGCATACAGCATAGAAACAGGCCCTTCAACCTACTGTGTCTATGCTGACTAACAAATACCGAATTATACTCATCCCAATTAACTCCACTTGGTCCATAGCTGACTATGTCCTGGCATTTTAAGTGCTCATCCAGATAATTAGAGTCACACAGTCATACTGCACGGAAACAGACCCTTTGGTCCAACCCGTCCATGCTGAACGTACTCCCAACCTAAACCAATCCCACATTCCTGCTCAAGGCACATATCCCTCCACACTCCTATTCATGTACTTATCTACATGTCTTTTAAATGTCCTAATTCAATGTTGAAAAAACCTTGGTGAGTTTTTTTTCAAATGCTTCCATTAAAACAGAGAACATAGAAAAATACAGTGCAGTACAGGCCCTTCGGCCCTCGATGTTGCATCAACCTGTGAACCAATCTAAGCTATGCTACACTATGCTTTCATTCAGGAAACAATTTCTCCCTGCTTAGTTTCTTAAATGTTAGGCAGAGCATTTCATATTTCTACCACCATCGAGGTTAAAAAAGTTTCCCTCCTATCTCCTCCAAACCACTTACTCCTCACCTTAACCTTGTGCCCTCTTGTCTTAGATGTCTGCCTTAGGATCCCTTACCAACACAGAGTTACGGTTCTCTGTGACAAGAAGTTCTAAAGACTCACAACTTGATGAGACATGGTTGAAAGAAAGGCAGGGCTGGCAGCTCAATGTTCAAGGATATAGAAATTTCAGACAGGGATGGTTGGGGGAAGATGTTAAAGAGATGGAAGCATTGTATTATTGATAAATGAAATGTTAATTAATCCTGCCGCTCACAATTTTCTCCAACCATTTCCCTAAAACCGATGTCAGACAAACTGGTCTGAAATTACCTTGAGCAAAGGAACCACATTAGCTATCCTCCAGTCAAATGGCTCTTAATCTGTGGCCACCGAAAGATTAAATATCCCCGTCAGGGCCCCATCAATCTCCTACCTGGCTTCTCATTGCAGCCTAAGATATAGCTCATCAGGCCCGAGGAATTAATCCACCTTTATGACTGCTAAATCATATAAACCTCATCCTTATTATTCTAACAAGTTTTACAACCTCTCCATTCCAACTGAAATCCCCAGCAACATCTTTTTCTTCTATGAATACAGATGAGAAATGTTAATTTAAGACCTCATCCACATCCTGTGGCTCCCTGTACAGATTGCCTCTTTGTTTTCTCATGGGCCCCACACATTCCAAAGTAATCCTCATACTCTTAACATCCTTACAAAATCATACTTTGGGTTTCCCTTAATGCTATCTGCCGAAGATATTTCATGACCCTTCTTTACCTTACTAATTTCTTTTTTTTTAAGTACCACCCCGCTCCCACCACACTTGCTATACTTTTGAAGGGGCTCACATGTTTTTTAATGCACTGCATCTAACATATGCTTTTTTTTTCTTGACCAAACTCTTGATATCCCTTGACATCCAGGGTTCTCTGGACTTTCTGCCCCTGTCCATCACTCTCAGAGAAAATGCTGGCTCTGAATTGTTACTATGTTATTCTTAAACAACTCCCACTTTCCAAATGTAGTTTTACCTTCAAGTAGTTGCTCCCAGTTGATGTTTTTCAGATCCCATCTAATGACATCGTAATTGGCCTTCCCCCAATTTATACACATGACTTCTGCATTATCCTTATCCTTCTTCACTATGCTCAAAATATTCACCCACTGAAACTTCAACCACTTGACTGCCTTCATTACCAAGGAATAGATCTCACGCTGCCCCATCTCTCAAAGAACTATCTATGTACTGCCACAAAATTCTCTCCTGGATGCAAGAGTTTACAAATTCCACCCTGTCCAATCTTTTTACGTTAAGATGATCCCAGGTAATGCTTGAAAAATTGAAATCCCCTACACCACAACCCTATCACTCTCACACCTTTCTGTGGTTTGCTGACATATCTGCTCCTCTATCTCCCTCTGACTGTTGGAAGGTGTGTTGCATAGTCCCAGCAAAGTAATTGCCCTTTATTTTCTAACCTCTAAACATTTGAAGAGCCTTCTAGAACATTCTCCATCATTACTGCAGTGATAATTCATTATCAATAATGCAATGCAATTTACATCGTCCTTCAACCATCTCATCTGAAATTGCTATACCCTTGAACACTGAGTTGCTAGTCATGCCCTTTTTTTCAACCATGTCTCATCAGATTGTGAGTCTTTGGGAATTCTTGTCACAGAGATCTGTGGCACCAGAACTCTTGTGAATGTTCAAAGTTGAGATAGATAGATAGATTCTTGATCAGGGAGGGAATCGGTGGTTATGGGGAAAAGGCAGGAAGGTGAATGTGAGGCATGTTGGATCAGCTGTGATCCCATTGAAGGCTTGAGGTGGTGAATGGCCTGCTTTTGTTTCTGTTTCTTATGGTTTTGTGGTCTTACATTGGGAAGTATGTTTCACCTCCAGTGATTTTGAAAAATATAAATTTCTAAAGTAAAATAAGCATTAATAGCAGTAGGCACCAGAATTGTAAGCAAAGGTTGAGGATTTTCTACTTCCTACTAATCTCCAGTTAAACAATACAAAAGAAAGGTTAAAGTAAGGTCAAGGTATTGCAGGGTAGGTCAGCCTAATGGTAGACTCATTCTGTGGCATATGGGGAATCATGGGTACTACATGTGACCTAGAAGAGATCATATGCAGTAAGTGTCACTACAGGTTTCAGAATTTAAGTGGTTGCTGGAAGGTACTGAATTGTATCCACGAGACAGGGAATTACATGGATACAGCATTCAAAGAAGTGGTCACCCCACAAGTTAGGGGCAAGAAAGCCGATAAGGAAGTGACCACCGGACAGTCCAAGAGAAACCGGCAGCTAATGTAGGTGTGTCCAGAAGTCCTGCTCACTAACTAATTTGCCATTCTGGATAATGGTGAGCATGATTCTTCCTCAAAGGAGTGCAGCAAAAGTCAAGCCTATGGCACTGTAGATGGCCCAGTTATACAGGATGGAAGGAAGGGAGAGTAACAGTGATCGGAAATGGTGGTCATCTTTCAGGATAGAGCTCTTAAGGATAGTGGAATCAAGGGTTATGGGGATAAGGCAGGAACAGGATACTGATTGAGGATGATCAGCCATGATCATAATGAATGGTGGTGCTGGTTCGAAGGGCAGAATGGCCTACTCCTCCATCTATTGTCTATTGATTCTATTGATCCTGGAACAGTTACTATGGATTGGTGAATAGTTAATGCAACCTCACTATTTAATAAAAGAGGCAAAGAGAGAACAGGGAAATGTCAACCAGTCAGCCTGAAATTGGTATATGAGAAAATGATAGAGTTCACAATTAAAGATTTAAAAGCAGAGCACTTGGAGAGCAGTGGCTACATTGGACAGTGTCAGCATGGATTCAAGAAAGGGAAATCATGCTTGACTAACCTATTGGAATGTTTTGAGGATGCAACTAATGGAGTTGATATGGGTTAACCATTGGATATGATTTATTTGGACTTGTAGAAGGCTTTTGACAAGATCCCACATAAGATATTAGCATGTATTCATTGTAGTGCATGGGATTGGGGTCAGTGTACTGACATGGGTGGAGAACTGACTGGCTGATAGGCAGTAGGAATTCTTTGAGACGGACCGGTGGGGTATTGCAGAAAACAATGGCTGGACAGCTATTCACAATACATATTAATGATTTAGATGAGGGAACTAAACACAAAAGCCTCAGATTTGAAGACAACACAAAGCTGGGTGGGAAGTAAATTGTGAAAAAATACAGAGATGCTTCATTGTGCATTGGGTAAGTTGACTAAATTGGCAGAATCAAGGTAGATGTACCACAATATCGATAAATGTGACATTATCCATTAACATAGCACAATTAGGAAGGCAGATTATTTTCTGAATGGTGATAGATTGGGAAAGGGGGAGGTGCAACAAGACCTAACTGTTCTTATACAAGAGTCACTGAAAGTAAACATGCAGGAGCAGCAGGCAAATAGTATGTTGGCCCTCATAACAAGAGGGTGCTAGTACAGGAGCAGGGATGTCTTGCTGCAACTGTACAGGGCCTTGCCGAGATCACACCTAGTGTGCTGTGTGCAGTTTTAGTCTCAATTTCTGAGGAAGGATATTCAGGCTATTGAAGAAATGCAACAAAGATCTACCAAGTTGGTTTTTGAGATGGCAGGACAGACATATTAAGACACACTGGATTGGTTAAGAGTATGTTCATTGGCATTTAGAAGAATGAGGGGAATTTAGAGAAACCTATAAAATTTTATTAGAACTCAATAGTATAAATGCAGGATGTTACTGATAACTAAATTAAGCATCACAATCTAAGGATATGCGGTAGGCCACTTAGGACTGAGATTAGGAGAAATCTCTTGACACAGAGAGTGGTGACCCTATAGATTTCACAGAAAGTGATTGCATCCAAAACATTGAACGTTTTAAAGAAGGAAATAGATGTTGTGTATGGGGTTAAGGGATCAAATGGTATGAGGAGAAAGCAGGAACAGCAGGAGAAAGTAGGATGATCAGCCATAAATCATATTGAATTGTGGAGCCGTTTTGAAAGGCTGAATGACCTACTCCTACTCATATTTTTCATTTCTTAATGAGATTATTTAGTTGGGGGAGCAGACAGACACCTCTGTACCTATCAACATGACTGCACGTGGTCTGCAGCCCCCTTGGTGCTAGGCTCATGAATGTTACAGAAGGCTGCAAGATATTCCTACGAGAAAGGGTGAATGCCTAGAGGTTGTAGTCTCACACTGCAACTAATGACTTAATTGGCAAAAGGTATATAGTCCTGCAATCAAAATTTAGGGAGCTGTTTTGAAATTAAGCAAACTGGATCTCAACAGTAATAATGTTCAGCTTACACCTCGTGCCAAGTCCAAATAAGTAGACAAATAAGAAGATAAGACAAACAGAACAGGAAGGAGGACTTTAGATTCCTGGCAGCCTGGGACTGGTTCTGGGAAATGATACCTATAGAAGCCAGAGTGGTTGCATGTGCATACAACTAGAAATGATTTCCTTGTGGGACATTTTGCTTGAACTGTTGGGCAGTGTATAAACAAACTGAGTAGTATGGTGGGATCCAGGCGAGAATGTTAGAAAGCAATATTAGGGTACACAAAAAAAGCTGGAAGAGGCAGATAGCACTAGAATAGAGTAATAAGTTGATAGGTGGAGTTGAATTAACAGAGAAAGTGTAAGGTAGAGTCAAGCTGAATGCATGGATTTATAAAATTGTGTTTGGCAAATGTACAGGAGTTCTTCTTTGAGAATGAATCTACTAGAATAGATGACAGAGAATCAGTGGATGTGGTGCATTTAAACTTTCAGAATGCTTTCAATAAGGGGATATTATGCCAAGTCAAAGCGCACAGATTGGTGGCAATATTTGGGCATGGATTGAGAATTGCAGACAGGAAACAGAGGAAGCAATAAATGGATTTTTTTCAGAGTGGAAAATAATGTATGGTGAAGTACCACAAGGGTCAGTGTGTGGGTCCCAGCTGTTCACAATTCATATATCAACCGTTTGGATGAGGGAATCAAATGTAGTATTTCCAAATGTAATATTGCTGACATCACAAAACATGGTGGGATTGAGAGGGTCAGTTGGATGTAAAGTGGTTTTAATGAAATTTAAACAAATTGAGTGAGTGGGTAAATGGAAGGCAGATGCAGTATAATGTGAAAAAGTATGAAGTTGTCTGCTTTGGCAGGAAAAACTCAAAATCGCAGAACATTAATTAAATGTTGATCAATTGAGAAATGTTGAAATGAAAAAGGACCTATATATCCTTTTAGATGAATCACTGAATGGAAGCACATGGTACAGTAAGAATTTGGGAAAGAAAATGGTATGTTGGCCTTCATTGTGAGGGTGCTTGCTTATAAAAGCAAGAAAGTATAAATCAGTTATCAGGGAATTGGTGAGACCACATCTGGAGTATTATATAAAACCTCTGTCCCCTTGTCTAAGAAAAGATACCCTTGCCATACAGAAACTGCAGTAAAGGAACACCAAATTAATTTCTGGAATGGAGGGTTTTCATATGAGCAGAGATTGGTTCAATTTGGCCTGTATTCACAGGAGTTTAGAATAAACTTGTTGAAACATGTAAAATTCTGACAAATCTGGACAGACTGAGTACAGGGATGATGCTATTCTGGCCAAGTTGGAGCAGGTTGTGCAGATCAAGAGGTGACAGACTCATGATATGCAGTAAACCATTTCAGGCTGAGACGAGGAGAAATTTCTTCACTTCGAAGGTGAAACTGTGTAATCCTTTAAAACAGAAAGCTGAGAAGGAACCTTACTGAATACATTTAAGAAAGAAATAAGCAGATTTTTAGAGGCTACAGATGTCAAGAAGTGAGTGGAAGTATGGCAATGAGATAAAGGATTGACTATGATCATGTTGAGTGGCAAAATAGGTTTAAAAGGCTGAATGACCTAGTCCTGCTCCAATTTTCACTGTTTCTATGTGTATGCATGGAATATAGTTATTGAGATTGGTGAGTTACAGGCACAGATAACTACTTGGGATTATGATGTTGTCATGATTACAGAGACCTGACTCAGGACAGGGCAGAACTTGGTTTTAAATATTCCTGGTTAAAATGTGCTCAGAAAAGATAGGAAAATGGAAACAAAGAGGAAAGCTGGCATTTTTGGTTAAGAAGAGCACTCTGGTACTGGAAAAAGAGGATATCCTACAAGGTTCAAAGGCAGAATCCATTTGGGTGGAGCGAAAGAATGAAAAGGATGCTGTTCCATTGCTTAGTGTCATTAATAGACCATCCAATATCGGGAGAATGTAGATGAACAAATCTGCAAGGAGGTTACAGATTGGTGCAAACATCATTGAGTAGTTACAATAGAAGATTTTAATAATCTGAATATAAACTGGAGTAATGGTAGTGTAAAGGGGAGAAGCGGCAAACATTCCTAGATTATGTTGAAGAGAATTTCCTACCACGTATTCAGTCCAAAAGGAAAAGAAGCACTGCTAGACCTGAATCTTGGGAATGAGCTGGGCCGAATACAGCAAGGGTCTTTGAGAGAACATTGGAAGATAGCGATCATTGTATCATAACGGTCAGGATGAAAGTGGAAAATGTCAATGAATAAACTGGAATAAGAATAATCAATTGATGGCTGGTGACTTTAATGAGACAAGAAAAGAACAGGAATGGGTTGGCTGGAACCGAAGGGCAGTGGGAAAGGTAATAGCTTAGCAATGAACTACCTTTACAGGTAGCTGGTCAGGTGCAGGTGCAGTCAAGGGGTAGTGGTGGAAGCAAAGTCATTTGGGACTTTTAAGCGATTGCTGGTCATTCACATGGACAGCAGTGAATCGAGTTGGGCATAGGTTAGGTTATTTTACTTTAGATTCGGATTAATCCTCGGCACAACATCCTGAGCTAAAGGGCCTGTACTGTACTGTACGTTTCTATGTTCTATGTATGTCAAAAGGAAATTGCAGGACATACAAATATAGAACTCCTGAATAAAAGTGTCCTCATGGTAAGTGTCAAGCAGAAACTACAATGGAGATTCATGCTGACTACATTACATTCAGAGGAGAAGAGAAAAAGCAATTAAGAAAAGCGAAGAGGGATGATGAGAGAAAATACTGGTACCGAACATATAGGGAAATCCCAGTCTTCCATTGACACATGAATATTAAAAAGGTGGGGAAGTGATTAATAGGCCAAATAGACACCAAACAAATCAGATCTACGCATGGAGACAGGAGACATGGCAAAGGTCCGAGAAGAATATAGGTCTTTACCTTGAGACAGATGCTGCCCAAGCCATGGTGACAAAGGAAGAAACTCAGTCATTAGAAAGGTTTAAAATTGATAAGGAGGAGTTATTGGAGAATCTGTCAATAGTCAAGGTTCATAATGGAATAGGGTAGGACCAGATCAGATGCATCTATGAAGTAAATGAGAGTGGAAGTAGGATTAAGATTTGAACTCGAATTGCCCTGGGGTCAGTGTTGGGAAGCTTGAATCTTCTGATATATGAAAATGATCAAGATCTTGATGTGGTGGGTGCAATTTCATAGTTTGTAAATTTTAGAAAACTTGAAAGCATTGCAAGTTATCAGAAGGACAGTATGGAACAACAAAAGGACCTCACAAGTCAATTAAATCGGTGGAAGGGTTACAGAAAATGATCAGTCTGGGTAAGTATGAGGTCATTCTAATGCAATGATGCTGGAGAGACAATATAAAATACAGGATATTATTCTGAAGGGAGTGCAGAATTTACATGTGCATAAGTAATTAAAGGTGATATGACAGGTAGAGAGATCTGTTAATAAAGCAGATTCTCTAGGCTTCATTAATAAGGGCTTAGAGTACAGGAGCTGAGAAGTCATGCTGAATTATGTAGGACATTTATTGGGCCTTAACTGGAGTACAAATAAAACAGTTCTGGGTACTACTTTGGAAAGGACCTGATCGCATTGGAAAATGTGCACAAAAGAATGCTCCCAGCAATAACAAAGTTCAGTTCTGAAAATAGAATGGAGAAGTTGGATCTATTTTCCTGAGGAGAACTGATAGAAGTTTTCAAAATCGTTACAGGTCTGAGCAGACAATACAGGCAAAAAACTGTTCCTATTCACAGGAAATATTTAAACCAGAGAGCACAAAGTTAAAGTGCTTCACAAATGAAAGAAATGTGAAATGAAAAAAACGTCTTCTGCTTACAGCAAGGAGTTTGAGTCTGGAATGCACTCCTTCAGATTCAATTGAGTCATTCAAGAATTGGTTATTTAATTAGGAACAACTTGCAGGATTACAGGAAAAGGCAAGAGATTAGTACAAAGCCAAATGCTCAGAGAGCCAGTGCAGACACCATAGACTATCCTCCTTCAGCACCATAACATTTCTGTGAATTCTGTGATTCCTTCTGAAATGATTGATGAAGGATTAGCTGAAAAGACTACGCTCTTTTGATGTCCAGGTTAAATCACAACATCATTATTAATTGTGTAGACATTAATGGCTGGGCTAGCATTATTGTCGAACTCAAATGCCCATAAGAAGGAGGTGGTGAATCACCTTCTTGAACTGTTGCAGTCCATAGAATATAGGTATAATATAGGTATAATATAGATATAATCGTGGTGCTGTTTGGAAGGGAGTTCCAGGATTTTGATCCAATGACAGAGTAAAACAAGAATATTGTTTCACTACTCCTTTCTTCAAAGATGTTAAGTAATTCACAGTTAGCATACAGAGGACCGATAGGAATTATAGATTTTTAGCCAGCCTTTCTTTGTGTAAAATCACAATCAGAGGTCAGAACCCTAAAGCACTGTGATCATTTTTAACTTGTAATTCCAAATTCTATTTTTCAGCAGACAGCTGATATAACCAAAAATGAGTGCAGTTGTAAAATAAGTAACTGGAGAGAGAGAAGTTCACACTTACAGATGCAAAGGGAATTGCAAACAAGAATGCCCTTCAAAAAGGGGAAGAAACAAGTCAAACCAGACTGGATTGTGATCTTTTGTGACTACAAAGGTAAAGGAGACTGATGACCTCATGTTCAGTATCATATCTCTTGCTTCAAATTATGCCCCAAACTGCAGACATATTTCCTATTCTTCATTTCACACTACACAAGAACAGGGGTTGAAAAGCAAGTTTCAACTCTTTGCGGAATGTACTGATATGACTGAAGCATCTTGTGTATAACAGCCTGGGGTCAAACACGAGCATACTGTGAAGGGCAGACTCATAGGACTATCCTCTGGTTGCCTTTATGTTGCAGGTAAAGGCACACTCTCACTCCTAGTGTTGCATCCCAAATAAAGGATAACAAAAGGACTTGTATTATCCTGAATGTTGGAATTCAATTATGGTCGAAGAAATCAAAACTAGAGTCTAAAACAAATGGTAAAATTAAGGATTGTGTAATCAATGGCTACCAATATCAACAGTACCTGTAACTTTCAATCATCCGCTCTCTGTAAATAATTCAGAGAGTGAGTTGCATAGATGAGATTACTTACAGTGTGGAAACAGGCCCTTCAGCCCAACAAGTCCACACTGACCCGCCGAAGCGCAACCCACCCAGACCCATTCCCTGACATTTACCCCTTCACCTAACACTATGGGCAGTTTAGCACAGCTATGGGCAATTTAGCACAGCCAATTCACCTAACCTGCACTTTTTTTGGACTGTGGGAGGAAACGGAGCACCCAGAAACCCACGCAGACACTGGGAGAATGTGCAAACTCCACTCAGTCAGTCGCCTGAGGCGGGAATTGAACCCGGGTCTCTGACGCTGTGAGGCAGCAATGAAAACCACTGTGCCACTGTGCCGCCCACTAAAAAATATTTAATAAAGTCGTGAACCATAAAATTCAAGTCCCGCAGTCTATTTGAGAGAGTCCAAGAATTCCTTTACTTTAGATTAGATTAGATTACTTACAGTGTGGAAACAGGCCCTTCGGCATAGTCTTTTTAATAATTTCTACCATCTTGGACTCACCTCTTATTTCCAATCCATGCCTATGTATGTTGCATTATTATTTCTAATTGTGTTCAGCAAAACTGAAACTGTGTTAACTCAAGAAAGAATTGTTAAATTGATTCCTTTCAAAATATATGGTTTGGGAAGTAGACATCTGTAAGGGAAGGAACCACTTTGAAATTAACCTTATTGCAACCAGTTAAGGGTGAGTGAATAAAGAGGAATCAGGTCGTTACTTCTCACCTGAAATTTTAATAGTTTCAGGTATTCCATATGGAACTGTAACAAATTGGGGAACCTTGTTTAGGGTCTGGCTGTAATACATTAAGGACTATTGTCTTGCTTTAACCCAAAGATGAAGTAAAAGAATTAGAATGGGTAAATTGACACTTTATTAAATTTTAAAGGAAAAACTGCAAAAGGCTTTCTTGAATTTGCATCACTACAGTATAGAAATTTCTGCATTTCGTACCAGTGTGCCAAACAAATTTAGGGAATGTCATAATGTCAAAGAGATGTAGAGCACAGAAACAGACCTTTGGTCCAACTCGTCCATGCCAACCAGATAACCTAACCTAATCTAGTCCTATATGCAGCACTTGGCCCAGATCCCTCTAAACCGTTCCTATTCATATCCCCATCCAGATGCCTTCATTTTTGAGAATTTAGAAGTTCTGTGTCTCAAACAGTGAAAGGTTTAGTGAGGCACTGAGGATTAAAATTTCATCAGAATGCCAGAAAATCCAAAATTTTAAAGCAGATGGCCAAAGGTTTACAAGTGGAAGCTGAGGACAATGGACTGGATGGAGTTGCAATAGAACAATTAGAATTGCAGCAAAAAGACTACACAGTAATATATGAGTGGACTGAGTGGGATCCCCATTCAAAACAAAAACTTATCCTTACCATCATGGTTATGACTGCCAGTTTTCCAAAGGCTCTGCCCCTGAGAACCATATAATTAAGATAGTGGGTGAGGCAATTGACACAATTCTTCACCAAGAACCATCTCCCCATCAAGATCCAGTTGCTGCAGGACTCAAATTTCATGTGAAAAATATTCCAAAAAGTC